>NC_053122.1:38314293-38931793 GCF_010015445.1 Perca fluviatilis | reverse complement strand
GATTTCAGGGACTCTGTGTGTTTGTGTGCACCTTCCTGAGACATTCAGCCTGGCTTTCATCAACTTCAGCTCACCCAGTTGGACTCATGATGATGATGTTACCTCCGGTCAACATAACCAATAATAATAACCTGTTGTCCACCAAAAGCGATTTTACGTTGTGTTCAATGTTTCTGAACTTTCTTCATATTAACTCAGTCCTTAGGAGAATTTCTTTTTTTCCTACTCAATACAAACTCATTAATGCCTTTATAATGTGTAGCTTGAAGGCATATTGAATGGCGAGATTAGCCTAGCCTAGTTGTGCTGCTTGATAACAAGATGGAAACACTAGTAACAGCATCTGTTTATATCTCTCCAATGATGAATGGCAGGTCTAACTAATGGATTTACAAGGTGCATATGTGTTAGGGAGCTAATTTCACTGTTAATACAGAAGTGAGATTATTCTCAAACTTCCAATCTACTTACGTGTGCCCAAACGAAGACTTGAGGGTGCAAGTGCGAGTGTTTTCAGAATAATGTCTATCACATAAATATTAAAATAAAAAGATACTCTCTCTAGTACATGCCTGGTGAGCATTTTACTGACCGGCTTCCTGGCATGACTCTCCCTGAGTAAATTAAACACGCAACTGTACAAAGCAATAATAGTGGTCGCTGCAGGAAATGTCAGCGGGATCACTAAAGTCATTACAATACATCATCGGGAACCACAAATCTCGTACAAAATGTCCATGGCCAATCCATTCAGTAGATCCTCTCCTCTCCTCTCCTCTCCTCTCCTCTCCTCTCCTCTCCTCTCCTCTCCTCTCCTCTCCTCTCTTGGTGAAATTAGGCCATGTTCTCCACCTTCCTCAGGCCTTATTATTCAGAGCAACAGATGCCCCTCTTCCGATTTTCTTCCTTCTGTCACCCCCCCATCCACACCCACTTGGCTTATTTTACCACATTTGCACTTGCTGACTTGATGTCTGCACATGCTACGCACCAGGGAAGCCATTGTTCATCCTCATGTTTGATCCTTTTCCTACCCTCCGTTCTACTGTGCTTTCTTTTTATGCTTCTTTTACATTTCCCTTCCACTTGCCCCTCCATTATTTTTCTCTTGCTTTCCTCCTCACTCTCTTTTCTCTCTCCCTCTCTGTTGTTTTTCTCTCTCCCTTATCCCTCTTTCCTGCCTTCATCTGCTTGGTGTCAGCCCCACAGACTGGCAGTTATGTAACAGTCAGGTGATGTGTTGGCCCGTCACACACTGCCTCTCCCCTGCTAGGAACTGCTGGACTCGTCCTGTCTGTGATTGTGTACAAAAGTAAAGACTTGTCACATTCATCTTTTTAGAAGGTAATATGTCAGTTTGCATTTTTGTTTCCTGAATCTTTGTTTAAAAACCATCTCAGCAAGTCGTGAAAAACCATCATGTTAAGTCATATCAGAAGAGATAGAGAAAAAGATTACCAAAATGAAATGTCAAACTTTTTTGGAATGTCTAAACACAAAATTATTTTAAACTGTATGTTTAAAGGTCCAATATTGTGCTTATTTTCAGGTTCATAGTTGTATTTTGGGTTTCTACTAGAACATAGTAACATTATTTGATGTTCAACAACACATTCTTTTTATCATACTGTCTTTCTGAATATAACTGTATTCCCCCTCTGTCTGAAACTCTGTTTTAGCGCGTGTCTCTTTAAGCCCCCCTCCCCAAAAGGCCCAGTCTACTCAGATGGGGGGCAGTGTATTCTAATGAGCCTGCATGTGACATGGGGAGGGGAGCCCAATCTGAGTGGCTTGTTGAATCCCATGTTATCTGATCTAGGCAACAACAAACTGACTGGGTTGTCTTATTTCACAGTTTGAGGATTGGTTGCACTCCAGATACCCAAATGTATGGGCATAAGCACTGCAAAAATGAGTTTTTCATAATATGTCCCCTTAAAAACTAACCATACTGACTGCCACTGACATCCGCACAATTGACTTAATAATTGCTAGTGTTGATTTCAATCTTGTTGGACTATTGACTATTGGATTGGCGGCTGTTTTTTTAAGCCTTTTCACAAAATGTGTAATATCTAAATCCAAGAAGCCAAATCAAAGGCTTTACGAAATAAGGGTGACGCTACCAGTCAAAAAAACACCATCAAATTTATATTAAAGATAGAGAAATGTAAAACACTGTCAAGTCCTGATTCAACATCCATAAAAAAGTAGACAATAGACAGGGTTACTGTGGGGTCTTAAAAGTCCAAAAAAATGCTGGAGTGTAGTGTTCTAGGTTTGAATCATTTTTCCTACGTCCATGTAACGCTCCCTGTAATGCTCATAGAAATGGTTTTGTTTTAATTCTGTGGTGTTGAAGTTCTTTCCTTCGCTATAGTCTGAATATAATGTGCTGTATATGTACAGATTATTATTACTTTGTGTCGCTTTTATTCAATTGGAATACATTTATTCACTTTGCAAGTAGACTTTTTAGTAGACAAGTTGGACTTTTATGTCGTGCTATAGGTCTTAAATTTAATTCATAAAGGTCTTAAAAAGGTTTTAAACAATCTTAAATTTGACTTGGTGAAACCTGCAGAAACCTTGAATAGATGAAAATCCTGCGTATAAGCACTTACAAATTCATAACCTATTCACAGCTGCGATCGCAAACGAATGGTGCATTCACTACAGTTATTATATGAGACTCGTAGTCATGCTGAAAGGGGCTTCTTAAAGTCCCACAAAGACATGCACAGTGCTGAGTGCTGTCTGGCCAACAATATGAGTTTGTCATCAGTGTTTTGTAGAAGGTCTTGCAGCATGAGGTGACCATATGGTGTAACTTTTCCCTGCCAATGTGTGTGTTTCATTTTTCTTTCCACCTATTAAAGACCATCCGCTGAATTGCCAGACATGTTCATGTAAGAATAATGTGAATGCCTACATGGACTATTTCTAATGGAAGTAATTATTGACAGCTACTGTATTCCCCCTGGGCCTCCCACATATTGCCTGCAGTTTTCACGAGTTCATGATTCATGATTATGCAGCATTTAAACAGGTTGTGTACATCTTGTCTGTTCATAATACTGTGGGTGAAAATGCTGTGAGAGTAGAGAAGAAGTGTCAGGGCAGGGTGAGCTTTTTAATTTCCACAATGCTCAGTTGCTTGTGCTGCATGCATCTAAATTAAAAGCATCCTCATAATGGCATAGGCTTTAGTATTTTGCCCATCGAAAAAAGAGGCAGTTTTAGATACATACATCAGAAGTTTAACAATAAACTATTTGGATATCTTTGACATCATGAGCATTATGTGTAAATTGCCAAAGAACCAAAGATCCCTGGCCTTGTACTCTAGCTGTAGTGTCTGAATATTATGTCCGGCACCTCCGGTAAATGATCTGCATTTGCATTGTTCAAACAGGTCTACGAACAGTTGTTAGGCTACTGTTCCCTTAAAATAACTTTAAGGTGGCTGTTTCAACATGGCAATGCATTAAATGTTCCTTACATTTTTTTTTCTTTCATTCGCTCCTCTTTTCTCTCTCTAGGTGCTGATATTTGCTGAAGATGAGTAGTGGGGGGGGAAACACCCCAGAGCCCCCCAGAGGGGGAGAGTCTCTGAAGAGGAAGGACTGTCCGTCAGACCTCTTGGGGCCCAGGTGAAGACCTTTTATTACCCACTCTCAGTACATCTGTACTATAACACCACTGTAACATCAGCACATGCCTCTCTGCAAATGCACTTTAGTCTGGAACCTCTCGCTTCATTTTCGATTTCCAAAAGGTGTTGTCTACGGCGTTAGCGTTAAAAATGACTATCGGAGCAACGCAACGTGATGTAGCGCTGAGCGATGGACAAAAGTAAACCGACTACAGCATGCAGCGACGAGCTGCCATGGTGAAACATCAATATGTCTGTGAACGCGTGAATGGTGTTTTTGCCATCAGAATTTGAAAATAGTACTTCAACAGAAAGTTCCACATCAGCTGCAGCCATCTTGTTTCTTTTTCAAAAATGCCTCAACGGTGCTCCTCTTTACTGAGCTAGGTTGATGTTTATGTAGAGGGCGGTCGTCTACCAATCGGAAGGTTGGTGGTGCGATCCCTGGCCCTACAGTCCCATGTAGAAAGTGTCCTTGGGCAAGACTCTGAAGCCCAGATTGCTCCCGATGCTGCGCCATCAGGGTCTGAATGTTTGTGAATGTGATGAGCAGGTGGCACCTTGTACGGCAGCCTCGGCCACAGCGTGTGAATGTGTGTGAATGGCGAATGGTGCCTGTACTATGTTAAAGTGCTTTGAGTAGTCGTTAAGACTAGAAAGGTGCATGAGATTGAAAGGTGAAAATAGAAAAGCCAGTAAATAAGCGTCTTCAACAAATACTTTACAATAATAACAATAATGAAATAGTAGGTAATTGTCATAATCATATTAGTAATGATAGTAGTAGCAGTAAAAATAATAATCCTAATAATACTACCACCGCCACTAGCAATAATTATAATAAAAGTAGTAAATACAGTCCATTTACATTCGCTGTAGTGTCCCTGTCGCAAGGGTGTGCGAGCCAAAAATGACGTCATCACATATTTAGGCTCCACAAGTTGTACTGCTGCGTTCATGCCACCTCGGAATAACAGGCACCGCCCCCCTGGTTACGTTGTTTTTCCGACTGGCAGCGTTCACATGGTTGGGATGCGTGTTCTTCTTCTTCTGTTATGTTGGCGTTTGGCATAACAACTTTTTGCATGACTGCCACCAACGGTTGGCCGTAGCCTAGAGCATCAGGTGGTGAAAACATGGAGGCCACAATAACAGAAGATTTTCTGCTGTTTTGTTATGCGAGCATCCAAACAGCACATCGCCAGGTGTCTGTTTGTGTTATCTGGAGGACAACCAACGGGAAAAGACACGGATAATGTGTTTTTTTTTTTTTCTCACTGCGGGATAAATGCCTCTTGCGCCCGACGCAAATCTAAAATGGGTTGGTCTGAAGTAGCTAGGTGTGGTTTGGGCGTAACGTGAAAATAACCAATCAGAGCATCATCTCACATTCCCTTTAAGAGCTTGTTCCATGGCGGATTGATATTATGACGGTGGATTTCCCTGGCGCACGCCAGCGGAGGCTGTCCGAGATGCGGCAGAGTAATAAATGCCCGTCTTGGCCGGGTGGCGATGTTGCTGCGGCCTCTCGGCGCATCTCCTCAAGTCTGGAGAGGATTGCTGCAGCCATGGAGCGTGGGCCTCCAAAACGCACCACCTGCTCCTGTTGTCGCCCCCTTCCCTCCATCTCCGTCCACCCGCTCCACCAGGAGCACATCGCGCATTACTCCAGGACCAGATCCCAGCGTAGTTCATCATCACGTCTCCTTAAGTCCTCTAATATTTCCTCATTTATGTCATCAACACATCCATGATTCATGGAAATGTGTAAAACACAACAAGCCACAAAAGAGCTGCGGACTTTTTGAGGACTGTACTGTAAAGTGCCTCCTGACCTATCCAAACACCTGAAGCGCATTTTCAGTAATATTTTTCTTTATAATTATGTATGGTTTGCAAAAATGGGAACTGCTGCATCCATTTAGATGAGAGAAGTGTATCGGCGTTGTACGGCAAGCGCTACATTATGGTAGTCCCTAAAATAGCATCTGAATAACGGCTACTGACTTTAGACTAACGCAACTGACTTTAGACCAGGTTTTTCCTGGTCAGTGGTGGAATTGTTTTCTGAAACTGCAGAATAGCACAAAGTAACGTTAGCGCCGGAACACGCCTCCTCTTTTCGCTGAACCGCCCCGGGAGCGCAAATACATTCCCTAATTTACCGCCGTGCGTCTGTGGAGGGAAAAGTCCGCTGTGCGTCGGGTGCAAAATAGGAATGATACATGCGTCGGTGTACAAAGGCAATTACGCTGAGTGCAAGATAGGGCCCAAAGTGTAAAACAGCAAATGTCCAGCTTGTGCCAAGGCATAGAAGAGCCTACAAATTCTTCATCTAACCAAAAGAATTCTTATATTGATGGTGAACTATCTAGATTATCATCATGTACATTTCATTTCTTTTTGGTGTAAATTTGGACGATGCCATCATTTCCCTCCCTGTCCCTGCAGCCCTAAGAGGAGCACTGAGAAGAGGAACCGGGAGCAGGAGAACAAGTACATCGAGGAGCTGGCCGAGCTGATCTTCGCCAACATCAACGACATGGACGACCTCAACGTCAAGCCGGACAAATGTGCCATCCTCAAGGAGACGGTGAAGCAGATCAGGCAGATCAAGGAGCAGGGTGAGGAGCCACTTTGGTTCACACTTACTTTTTTTACCCTGCTAACCTGAGGCAGGCAATAACGTTGTTTTTCAAAAAAGCAGTCAGCCAGGAATTTATTTTAACAGAGCCAAGATGAGTTGAGAAGTTCGACTTCTAAGGAAAGAAGCGAGTAACATCAAACATGTTATCTAACTATTTCATAATGAAAGAGAGTCTCTATTCATGTTCCCACAACCACAAACGAAGTGCCGGAGTAGAGTGGCGTTGTTGTAGGAAGTGAAGCCTCTTAAATTATGTCTTTATCAAGCTGAGCAACAACAAATTCTATGATATGGAAGATACTTTTTTGGGCTACTCACAGGGTATACTTGTTCCACATTTAAAAAAAAAAAAAAAAAAGTGTGTATGTGTGAACACAGCCTGATTTTACTGTGTAAACCAAATTAAACCATTAAAAATGTGCAAACAACAAAAAAAAGACAGTCATAGCACCATCAGAGCCTCTGTTACGATGCATTGAGCACCTAATGGAGATATGTTGATCCCTGAAAAGTACACAAAGTTCAAAATGGAATCCCTTCTAGCTCTGTCCTGTATATCAGTTCACACACACATCTGGCAATAGAAGTCAAAAGGCCAAAAGGAAGTGGACGGGAGTGTGAGCACAGACTGCTGGGGAGACAGACGGAGGCAGAGATGTTGTGTCTGTAGTGGAAAGCAGACAGATCGGCCCTGAACTCGGCCTTCATATCTCCTGCTATTCTTACCTTTTTTCTCCTTTCTTTCATCTTTCCTCCCCTCCTCTTCTCTGTCTTTTTCTTCTCCCCACTCTTTACGTTTCCTATCCCTCTCTCACCCTTCCTTAAACCATCTTTTTCCATTTAATTTCTTTCATTTTCTACACTTTCCTTTCTTTTCCTCCCTTCACCTCTTTTTCTTTCTTCTTCCCTCTTTCTTCTTTCCCTTTTCCTGTTCAACCTTTCTTCCACAACCACCTTTGTCCTTTTCCTTTCCTTTCCTCTTTTCCTTGTGTCTTCTCTCTTCTTTCCTCTTTCTCCTGTCCTATCCATCCCTCCTCTACAATTTCAGTCACTTCCTTTCTTTCTTTTCCTAACCCCTTTGCCCTCTCTCTATCTCTTCTGTTCTCTTTGTCCACCCTTTCTCTCCCTCTGTCTCTCTTTTTCTCTCCTTTCTTCCCTCTCTCCATCATCATCCCTCTCCTCTTTTTGTTCCTGTGGTCAGCCAGTTGGTGTCCACGTGTTTGTGTCTGAAAACAACAGCTGAATAAGCACACACACACACACACTCATACACACATAGATAATACACAAGTCACACAGCTGTCTGCTCGTCTTCAGAGACCCACTGTTGTCCAGCAGCCCCAGCATTTAACTGATGAGGTGGACACAAAATGGATTGAGGCCAAACAAAAGTAACACAACAATGGAATGAAACCAGCAGAAACATATCAATCATTACAACTTAATAAATAGTACATTAAAGGAATCACACACGCAAATTGCAAATACTTGAGATTGTGCATGTGTGTATTACATTTAGCATATTAAAGTGTTACACAAGCTTTGGAAAACGGAATAAGAACATTACAACATAACTATTTTAGATTATACATTCAGTAACCAAAGGGTAAATTAAACTCTGTCGACTATTCTTTTTTCCCAAAATGTGGTTTGAAGTTGTTGCAGCTGTGAACATACAGAGGCCATGTTGCGAGGTCAAAAGTTGATGAGGGTGCACCTTGATTTTGCATGTGTAACTTTTGAACTCCTGTGTTCCTTTATGCTCTAAACCTGAGCTCTCAGATGGATCAGGTGTAATACAATGTATTATATCTATTGATTTAAAAAGAAGAAACACGTACTGCGACTTTAATACCCTCCAACCTACATGAGGTCCACTTCAAGCTCTACAGTGACAGGGTTTAAGGGCTGATGACTCTGTATAGCTCTGGTCCCACAACAGGAATGTCAGCTATGTGGCCTAATGGGGCCATGGGAGGCTTAACAGTCCAGTGGTACAGCCAGGAAGCAGAGTGGAGCCTGGCCTCTAATATGGCTATAAATGTGTGTAATGTACAGCACATTAGTGTAGTGATACATGCTCTCCATGACATTCCAGGCACTCAAACCTCTGGGTTTGACAGCGCATCATCACATTGGTGGAGCAGGACTTGTTAACCCTATCCCTTACAGAAACTGTAACTTAGGCTAAACGAACGACTAGCCAATTAATGCAATCAGTAAAACATGCTCATGTACATACAAACACAAAGTGTGTGAGTGGACGTATGTTTGCTGAGGGCGGCATCACCACAAAAACAACAATGTGACAGGCGGATTCACAAGAGGATTGCACAGCTTTTGTGGCTGCTAAACCAGCACAAAAAGGACCTTGAGACAGGGGTGGGACAGATAGTGGTTACAAGTGGTGCGCAATTCATGGTGCTATCAGTGGCCTCAAGCCATTCTTTGTGAATCCGCCCGTCAGTGTTTTCTGGGAAAAGATAATACTCACTAAGAGGCAGAGTTAAAGAAAAAGCTTCATTCTGACTAAATGGTCAGCCTTCCTCGTAATGTTGGGCTGTGACTTTGGACAGGCCATTTCCCAACACCATCAGTCAGCCATGCAGTCACTAAATTTCCAACTAAAAGATGGAATGAATTACATTTCTTCAAATTTAAAACATAATACAAACACACACATACACACACACACACACACACATGCTTAAACTGTGTTTAACTGAGTTTATTTCAGTTATCGTCATACAAAGAAATTAATGTAAAAAATGGCCAAAGAAGTTTTAACTTTGAAACCTGAGACACCCATTGTGTTTAACCCCTCTCTCTTTTTGTTGTTTTTTTACAGAAAAAGCTCCAGTGGCTGATGCTGAGGAGGTGCAGAAGGCCGACGTCTCCTCCACAGGACAGGGTGTCATCGATAAAGACGCCCTTGGCCCCATGATGCTGGAGGTAGGTTCAGAAAAACTTTAGTCCGCTTCCGTTCATTATACTTTGAGGAAATAAGTTTAAAGTTCAAAGCGATAGTGACACAAAACAGTGACGCCAGGACTGAATATTGAAACAAGTTTCTATTGACAACAGTGGTCTGTAATTGGCCTACTAACTAGTAGTCACATGTTTTACAACAGAAGAAATGAACAGTTTGAATCGAATAATATTGTGTTTTAAAATGCAGCACTCCACCATAACTCCACCTGCATGTGAGACATGTAGAGCTGGTGCAGCTTCTTTCTGACTTTAAATGGCGATGCACTTCATAGTGACGCCGAGAGATAAGAGTTCCTCTGGCTAGCAGCTCCGGCATGCATCCTGTGTGTGTGTGTGTGTGTGTGTGTGTGTGTGTGTGTGTTTTGGTGATGTATAACATGGGACCCAATGAGGTATAACGTTTCTGAAAAGCCAGATTAGAAAAGGAGGGATGGAGTTTGACCCTCCTCCTCCTCACCCCAACACACACACACACACACAGCTTTCACCAGCCGCAACATTGATTGAGGTGTCTACTTGGAGATAAATATTATTCTCGCCAAGACCGTTTCTGTTCTATTCTGTTGTGTTCTACACCAGTGTTAGGGGGATAAGCTGACGTACAGTCAGAAGCTTGTGTAGACATGTGGCAGGCTAAAGGACAAATCATGGTGTGTACATATAGTTAGAAAATGATGAGTTGACGGGAATGAAATAATTGAAAAAGACACACACACACACACACACACACACATACATAAACACACACACACACACAAACACACACACACACAGTGCTAGAGAGACCACTGTAGACTTGCTGTAATACCTTGAATTATAATAGCACACTGCAAGTTCTGCCTGTTGTTTTTTTTCATAACATAATTAAGGAGCTTTTGTTTTTATCAATTTTCACAGGAAAAAACACCCAGATTTATTTTAAAGTAAGCAGACAATGTTAAAACAAAATTGTTGCAATTGCTCCTGCAATAAAACGCTGTTTACTGTAGTTTACAGCATACATCTGAATACGATCCTGGTTAAAAACAAATTATAATAAAAAAATTTAAAGATGCTGATCAAGTGCCAAATTTGCTTACATACAATCATTATAAATGGTTAAAATGTGAATGATTTTTTTATAATGTATTCTAGCAGGTGGAAGTAACTTTCACATCCACTTCTATTAATTAAGTCTAATTAGCCTTTGGTGGAAAGTTCAGATTAACTTTAATTAACCTCCATTCTCCCCTATTTATCTCTCCTACCTTCTTTTTCTCTTTCACACTTCATATCTTCCCCTTCTCTCCCTCCTGCTGGCCTTATACGTTTGCTTCTTCCTCTAATCTTTCTCTATCTTGTCTTGTTCCTCCTTTCCTTTACTCTGGCCTCTCACTTTCTCTTCTTTCTTTTCCATTTCTCCAAACTTCCCTGTATCTCTACTTTCCACCTCTTCTGTCTGTCTGTCTGTCTGTCCATCCATCTCGTCTTTCTGTTCTACTCCTCATTCCCTCCCTTCATCCCTTGTCCCCGTCTCCTCTTTCTCACCCCTCAGGCCCTGGATGGCTTCTTTTTTGTGGTCAACATGGAGGGCAACATAGTGTTTGTCTCAGAGAACGTCAGCCAGTATTTGCGCTGTCAGCAGGAGGAGCTGATGAACACCAGCGTCTACAGCGTGCTGCATGTTGGAGATCACGCCGAGTTCGTCAAGAACCTCCTGCCCAAGAGCCTGGGTAAGAAGCACAGAAAGTTTACTGGAACATGGTCTGATGGAGGAGCAATTTCAGATCATGTCAGATGTTCTCTGGCCACCAGATTGGAGGTCCTGCCATCATGACAAAACCTGTTCACTGCATTTGTTAGTTCACAACAGTAAAGAAGAATGGGGAAGATTCTCCTCAGCTAGATGATCAAGAGCAAACAGACTTGATCAGGTCTGATTAGCCCGGGCTACATGTCTAGTAGCAGGTAATAGCTAGTAGTTTCTTGTCAACAGGATTACCTGCTTTGCTAAATTATCTTTACTTATTGTATGCTAGCCACCGTGTAGTCAGGTCAACACTAGTCTATCGACGACGTTTAGCAAAAACACACAGGCATTTATTCCAGCCAGAAGCAATGAAACAAAAGCCCCTTCAGCCTTGCAGTGCTTTCCCCATTTTCCTGTGGTTAACCAAAGGTGTAGTCTATATCCTCGTCTCGTTGCCGCCGGAAATTCCGCCAGAGTCCACTCTTTTCGGCCAGATGTCTGTTACCTTCCTCTTCCTTTGTGTTGGAGTTCTAACCTCTGGTGGCTTTGTGAGGACTATGGTTAACTGCTCCTCAGATCCCTGCAGGGTAAATCCAGACAGCTAGCTAGACTATCTGTCCAATCGGAGTTTTCTGTTGAACGACTAAAACTACTTTTGTACGTACACCAAAATGTGGAACATGTGTGGAAAAAGTTCCTTCCTGAGGCTATTTTGCAGAGGCACCGTCGTTGAGTCTGGCCCTTAGCGCCGCCCAAGACGATTGTGATAGCTTTAAAGAAATGCCAATAAATTTCTCCCATCCCAGAATGCTGTGTGGACTAGCCAGACCTTCCTGTGCAGTGCTGTGGAGGAAGGTCTGGCAATGCGAGACTAAACACTGGCCACTCTTCACAGTTAGTTGCAGGTAAACCTATAATAACATGCTACAGAGAATTCAACCAGTGTTACTGTTTCCAGAGTAGGGCCCTTAAAAAAACACAGCTAACCGAATGGCTGGATAAGTATTTCCAATTTCCAGCATCTCATTAGCCCGATATATTTTGACAGATCTTAATGGTAAAAGGTTTAGCTAAGAGCTAAAATCCTGTTACTAATATGTGCATCTTCTGGGTTCAATATCTCAACACTAAATGTATTAAACTTTTCTTAGTACGTTGGATACCTTACTAGGGGCTTATACGATATTGAATATGTCTGTTTGGTGTTTCAATGTGCATGTTGGCACTTTAGATGCCAAATGTGATCATCGCCTTTTTTAATTTAACATGCTTATGTTGACCACCTCCTCTTTTTTTGGTGTTTTTCTTTATCTTCCAGTCAATCATCGCAGCACTGATTCATCCAACAGGAACAGCCACACGTTCAACTGTCGTATGTTGGTCAACCCTTATGGCAACGGTGAAGCCCGGCCGGCGTCAGACCAGCAGGACGGGTCACAGCAGAAGTACGAGACCATGCAGTGTTTCGCCGTCTCCGAACCCAAGTCTATCAAGGAAGAGGGGGAAGGTACTGTCTGTAACTTATATTAGTTTGAATTTTCACTTTGTCTCTCTTGCCTTTACTGTTTTACTCCATGTTTGTTGTTTATTTGGTTCTCTTTCTTGTGCGAGGAACCTATTGTTTTTGAAGATTATTATTATTTTTCTGCTGTACAATTGCATTTTTGAGGGACTTGGGATGCTTGAAAACGTACAAATATTGGCACACATGTCAGACCTGGCGATACTTCAAAGTTCTGTAGTGATTGGGATTGGGTGTGGCCAGCAGGCTCCGTAGCGCCGCCAAACGCATGCCAGGGTTGGAATAAAGTTCCTTTGATATTCACGAAGTTTGGAGGGAGCATTGCTCTCAACTTGAGGAACTTATTATATTTTTTTCACAAGACAGGATGTCAGCCATCTTAAATATTGTGCATTCATTTTCATTTAATGAACACGTTTGAGGACTTTACAGCGATTTGGTTCATCTGTATTTAGTGGGCTCCGTAGCGCCCCCTGATGCGTGGAAGGCCTTTATTTGGACAAAATTGTTCCAATATTCACAAAACGTGGTACCCACATTGCTCTCATCTTTTCAGACATCTTTCCAATTTGCTTACATTAGCTTCGCCCAACCGGAAACCATTTTGAATTTTATGCGTTTTCCCTCTTTTGTTATTTCCACATCTCTCTTTCTCTGTCTTCGAGGTTCTTACATGTTCTATCACGCTGTTATTTACTTCTTTCTCCATCTTTCCATCGTTGTCTTGACTTTCTGTCAATTTTCCATTACTTTCTCCATCCCCACTTTCTACAGTCTCTTGTGTCCTGTCCTCCTTTCATCAACACTCCTCTTCACTTTTTCTCCCATCTACCGGGAGAGACTAATTAGTGTATGGCACTTTGTCATCTTCCCATCTTATCTTATCACAAACATACTGTACACACTAGGGAAAAGAAATCTGGTTGGCACTCTAATTTTAGATGTCTGACAACCAGATATTGTGCTAATCTCTCCCCCAACAGGAGGAGGATGTCTGGTGGACAGATTGAGGGCAGCAGGTTGAGATTGTGACGTAGGCTGATGCTAAAAAACTCTGTTGATTGGGAGATCTTAACATCGATGGGGGTTAAAGGGAGTCTTGTCATAAATGCCTATGGTATAGGTTGTGATTTATAGTTCAGTGTCAAATTTGGTGGGAAGTGGTATCTACACACACACACACACACACACACACACACACACACTTAGACACAAACAGACTGTGTAGCCTTTAAGGGTTTTACCTCCCACCAAAAGAAAAAGGCAGTCACAATTGAAATCAAATTGTTGTAACAGCCGCACTCTCTTCCACCCTGCCTATATTTTTATTAGAGATGGCCCGATCGAGTACCGATCTGATACCAGTGTGTCATATATTTCATTATGTTTTAACAACTGTATACTACTATCCCTGTATGGATGTGATATGATTTCTATCTTTGTTGTCGGTCTGGTTCAGGTTAAACTTGTTGTGAAACATGAAGAAACACAAACAATGAATGCCACAGAACTTTCTTTTATTATCCAGTTATAATGGAAAAAGAACATAAATAAACTACTTTAACGTAGATTTTCTTTAGGGCTTTATTACGTGGTATCAGATCAGTGCATGAACTCCATCTCTAATTTTCATATATTATATGTTGTATTTAGGTGTATGTGTAAGTGTTAGTTAAGGGTTATTTTAACCCAAGCTTTTCCAAACATGCAGACTTCCAGTCATGTCTCATCTGTGTGGCAAGAAGAGTCCCTGTCAAAGAGAGACCTGTGATGCCCACGTGCGAGAGCTTCACCACCCGACAGGACCTTCAAGGTAGGATTGTCAATACGCAGGGTGATCAATCAGTATAGTGTTGTGCCAATATATAATGTTGTCCACATCCCATTCGATAAGTATGTTGTTTGAACATCAGTTTATTATTATGAGGTCAGGACCATCTTGCACCCGGCGCAGCACAAAGCCCAACGAAAGTGTCTTCGCTAGTTTAAGACCGACCCAGTTGTCAGTTTCCTGTCCAGCGCCCACGTGGTTTAAATAACAAATGCACCTGCACCCATCTGTGGCCCATGGGCGTGCTGGTCTTACAGGGAGGTGTGTTCAGGTGCATTCTGGTCTTACAGGGAGGTGTGTTCAGGTGCATTCTGGTCTTACAGGGAGGTGCGTTCAGGTGCATTCTGGGCGTATTGCTATCTTGAGGCAGCGGGAAGTGATCACACCCATTGACCAACAAAAACCTGGTCTAAAGTCACTAACTCAGCATTTCATTGTTATTTTAACAGAGCATTAGTAAAATGCTCCTAGGCTCCTGAACAGCGCGCGCACACTATGCTTGTTACACACACAGGGACGCACAGCAATGCACACACATGCAGAAGATTAAAAATAGTATTATTGTTTATATCTATATATACATGGAATACCTCTTGTGACAGATGATCCTCCATCATAATAGCAATGCTCCAAGGTCCAAACGCGCCTGGCTTTTAAAGGGAATGGGAGATGACACTCTGATTGGTTTATTGCATGTTACCAAAACACACCTCTGATTAATGAAGACACTAAGTACAACAATTTTGAACCATGCATCCGGCGCACGGACCCTTTTTTCTGCCGTGAAAATATCAAAATTGGATTCGTACGTGCCCTAAATGCACCTGTGCTTCACGCCGTGCGCTTAGATCGTTAAAATAGGGGCCCAAAAGCTCATACAGCAGGGCGGATGTTTGCTGACACAGGGCTGGAACTCTGGTCCACTGGTCAAGTGGCGGTTACACTACTAAGTAATGACTGTACTGCTCCATAGCAGGCAAACATCTAAAGCCTGACAGTAATCTGCTAACATCAGGTCTTCTACCTTTCCAGGTAAGATCACGTCCCTGGACACCAGTCTGCTCCGTGCGTCCATGAAGCCGGGCTGGGAGGACCTTGTTCGGCGTTGCATTCAGAGGTTTCACCTGCAGAATGAAAGGGATATGTCCTTTGCTAAGAAACATCAGCAAGATGGTGAGTAAGGCAATTCGGAGCTCAATGTGCAGCCTGTAACTGATCATTTTTATACTATAACATTCTCCATATTATCTTCTTCTGGTTCTTTTCATTCTTTTTGAGTTTTGCAATTCTTGATTTTCTTAAGTTCAACGTGGACTTGTTAAGGGCTCAGTGCTTTAGAAGCATCATATATCCATGCTGGAAGAGTTCCATGTATTAAGTACACCTGTAGCAATAAAGGGTCTTTAAAGAATATTTTCTCTCTCTTCAACAACTTCTCAAAAACTAGACACACTGTTACAGCACTTTTTATTCACCACACCTCTAAATTGTCTTTCTTTCTTGTTTTGGGGAATCAATTTATAGGAAACCTATTATATATTGCCTCACTCAATGGCTGTCACTCCTGTGTGATGATGTTGATGTTGAAGTCATTTTGTGTCTGTTTGTGTCTCTTGGCAGTGCTGAGGAACGGCCATGCACTCAGCCCTCTGTACAGATTCTCCCTGGCTGACGGCACCATCGTCTCAGCTCACACTAAGAGCAAGCTGGTCCGATCTCCAGTCACCAACGAACCACAGCTCTACATGTCGCTGCACATCCTGCACAGGTACCAGCCACTTTCTCTACTGCACAGTGTCTGTCTTTCTAAAACATTGTAGTATTCTTTAGGAGCTGGCACCTATCAGTGTAATTCATTCGTTTGTTAAATAAGATCCGTTCCAGTTTCCTGTCCAAAAGAGAAGAAACAAGTCCTTGAAAATCCTTTGTATATTGTCGGAGATTCCACTTAAAAAGCTTGCATCAAAGATGTCCCTTGTTTTTCACACTTGATGGTCTCTAACTTTTTTTTCTGCACTCTTTTTGGGTGTAATTAATTCTTATTTTCCTATAGCTATATATATATTTTTTATATTAAGAGCCTCCCTTGACAAGAGATGTATTTGAACTGAATCTCTTATTTTAGTTTAACTAAGGCTTAGCGTTATAGTTAAGTTTATGGTCTGCCAATCCCAGCCAAAGAAGCAGGGTTTACATCACCTGAAAATTATTTGAAACATATTAAAACATTTTGAAACCAAATATACTGTCATCTGGTCTATAATGAAAAGAAAACAAAAAAACATTCTAGTCCTACCAAACATTTTCCTTGTCTATTTTCTTTTTTTATTGTGCATTTGTTTACCAATGGAAACGGCCCTCAGCTTTTATATGATATATCTGAATTTCTTAGTAGGAGTCGTACACAATATCTTCATCATATCTCCCTACTCTTCTTTCCCCTGTCGGTCTGTGTGTTTATCACATGTTCTCTCTGTGGTTGTGAATTCCTCTCAATTTGGACAGAGAGTAATGTGGATTAAGAACAAAGAGCCTCTTATTCAGAACTGCCCCCATATGTGTAGAACAAAACTGACACAATCACTACCAGCCAGTCCAGTATACAGTACCTCCCTCCCTCCCTCCCTCCCAGCCTTTAGGATGACCATTCCGAGTCAGTAATTGGACAGTGGTCAGAAAACAATGCCAGGACTGTTACCCAGAGCTTTTGGGGCTCAATGACAAGAACTTGGCCTTTTTACTTTCACAAGTTTCACATTGAAAGTTATGGGCCCAGCACTCGGCACAATGAGAGCTTTGTGTGTTTGGTGTGAGGCTGAAGCCGATCCATGTTTAAAGCTCTCTCTCTGCTACAGCTTTAGGCCTTGTTACAACTTTGTTTTCTCAGTTGTGTACACTGTTTCAGAGCTACTCTCTGTTCTACTGTATGCTGGCATTCAGATCAGGTGCTGTGGCGAAAACACCCTCCCGTTCCTTTGAATGTGGGTATTCTGTCAAGGTTGTGGCAGCCTGCGGCGAAAAAGTAAAAACAGATTAAACTAAAATTTAACAGTTTTTATATAAATTATTAAAAAGTCAAGAATCGAGCGTGACAGTTCTACATTAACTCTTCCTAGCTTTTTTTTTTAGCTGTCTACTGCTTCACATGGTCTTCATCAGGTAAATGACACATGACAAAGTGAACCCTATCAATAGTACACTGAAGATACATTGTATCAGAACATACATACATAGAAATCAGAACAAATAAAACGTGTAAAATATGTAAGTATATTTGAGAAACAAAATGAAAGGGGCTACAGCATAATTAAAAAACATTTAAAAAGATTCAGTAGACCTCAAAGAATATCGGTAGGAAAAAGGATATATACGAGATATATTGTAGTTACAAGATGGCCATAAGCAATATAATACATTTGAACTGGTCACTCACTGAACATTAACTAACCCCCTGTGCTGTTTACTAACATCATTCTGAAAATTCCTACATCTACACATATTCTCACGTAGAGTATGATGTGCCTCTGTACAACCAGCGCTGCCCTGGAGCAGCTTTGATTCTTGTGTCTGCTTTCTTTTCCTTCCAGGGAAAACATGGGTGGCATGACCACAGACGTACCTGGCAGCCAGGGCACAGCCAAGCCAATGACCCCCACCAGTGTGAGTGGTCCCTCCCCTTCCCCAGATGGCAGTGTCACCAGCAACACGCACGACTCCACCTCGGCCTCCAGTGCCCCTGGACGTGGTTTTGTGGCTGTATTGGGTCGGGCTCCCACGCCTCAGGGAAGCAGCCAAGCACTCAAGCTGGGCAGCCCTTCAGCCCAGGGAAGCCCCAGCGTCACGTCAGGGGCCCAGGGAGCCATGTTGTCTCCTCGTCATCGCCAGAGCCCCACCATGGCGGCTAGTAGCAGCTGTAGTAGCCCTCACCTCCAACATCCCCCTGGTTCGTTCTCTCCTGCAGCCGGACTCCACTCGCCAGCATCCGTATGCAGCAGCACAGGAAATAGCCAAGGATTCAACTCCCTCAGTGCACTGCAGGCCCTCAGCCAGGGCCACAGGGTTTCCCAGGGACTCACCGAGGGCCAGCATCCAGAGTCACCTGACAGAAAGACGTTTGGCCTTCAGAGCCCTCTTCACAGCAGCAGCACCGGTAGCCAACAAGCCCAGAACAATCCCAGCGAGCCTGGCTTATTGGGAACGTTTGGGGAGCAGCAAGACTTGTTGTCCCCCCCAAACCACGAGGGTGAGTGGGAGAAAGATGGTGATCCTGACAATTTCGAAGGTAATGGAAGCTTAGGGGAGCCCGGCGATGCCCCAAATCGCCCTCTTAACACAAAAGGGCACACTAAGCTGCTCCAGCTCCTCACCACCAAATTAGAGCCCTCTGATCCTTGCTCTTCACCCCCCCTGGGGGACGACCAGAACTGTAAGGACCAGCTGGGTGGGATTGGGGGTGTGGGTGGGGCTGGGCATAACAACCACTCCACCTCCCTAAAGGAGAAACACAAAATTCTGCACAGGTTGCTGCAGAACAGCACCTCGCCCGTGGAGTTGGCTAAACTAACGGCTGAGGCTACCGGAAAAGACCCCATTGGTCCAGAGTCAGCTTCAGGGGACAACATGGCTTCCCTGGGTGAACTCTGCACAAAACAGGAGCCAGGGAGCCCCAAAAAGAAAGACAATGCATTGCTGCGCTATCTGCTGGATAGGGATGATAACGGCCTTCTGGATAAAGCCATCAAGATGGAACCCGGTGACGGGCCCAAGCTGTCCACCATTAAGACGGAGAAAGAGGAAGCGGGTTTCAGCATGGGGGACCAGGTTAGTGTTGTTGATGTACATACGTTATATTCATGGTTAGTGCTGTAATGATTAATCTGTCTGTTGATTGACAGAAAATTATTATTTTTGATAATAAATCATTAAAGTAATTTATAATGCCGATTGCTGGTTTGTTGGTTCCAGCTTCTTGTCGGACAGAAAGAGTAGAACAATCATGTGAAGAGTCAGTCCCCTTATTCTCCTCTTACACATGAAAAGTTCTGTCTGCTATGGGTCTGTCCACTTAACAAACTGACATATGGAGGAACTTAATACTTAGCAGCTCCTATAAACACCTCCAAGTGAGAAGCACAGTGAGCTCGGTGACTGTCGGATGTGTGTTGATGGCGGTCTGTGAGGAGTTAATTAGTACACTCCCTGTAACACAAGATGCTCTGGCAAGGGAGGCAGCGGAGTACTGTAACACCATACATTTGATGTGTGCAGCTGTATTTAAGACATAAGATGCTTTTGCAGATTAGCAGAAGAGATCTGTTTATATGGCTCAGCATGTAGGTGTGTTTGTATATGCATATTGTATGTTGTCTGTTTGTACAGTTGGTCTGTGTATGTTGTTCTTTGTGTGTACAAACCTTCCAGAAGAGTGACCGATGATGCCTGGCACCAATATTTCCCAGTGTAGCACTCCCTCTCTTGTAGCAAAGTGTAGCCAGTTCAGAGTGTTGTCGTGCAGGTGCACCGACATGGTTGAATTTATGTCCAGGAAGGGGCGGATGGAGGACGGCTGAGGTTCAAAAGTCTGACATCCTCAGACGACACTCCTACCACCATTTGTGCCTCCGGAGAGCGGAGGCTGCTGCCGGAGGGGAGGGAGCTATTCAGAGGCTCCCCCCCTTGGTGGCTTGGTTGGTTTGTAGATTTTAGAATAAGGTGACGGCTTAGTTGAGCGGGTCCTGATGGTGCCAGGGACGTGCTTTTTCAACTGACTGTTGAGATGTAATTCTAGCTGATCAGAATAAGGTGCAGAAAAGGAAAAGCAGAAAGTTAAAGTACAGAACTAAGTAGCTGAGTAACAGAAGGTTAACCGGTTTGGGCTTTGTGTTCTCCTATACATGCACAAATCAAATGAAGCAACAAGCGCTTTCAATTATGTGTGTGTGTGTGTGTGTGTGTGTGTGTGTGTGTGTGTGTGTGTGTGTGTGTGTGTGTGTGTGTGTGTGTGTGTGTGTGTGTGTGTGTGTATACAGAGCAGGGACTGTGTGTCTTACTGTACAATTCACACATGACCTGACCTCATTAGTGCCGGCAGTTTATTTTTAGCTCCTCCTCTACTCATCAGCCAAACTGCCGGAGGAAACCAGTCCTGTCAGTGGTGTGTGTGTGTGTGTGTGTGTGTGTGTGTGTGTGTGTGTGTGTGTGTGTGTGTGTGTGTGTGTGTGTGTGTGTGTGTGTGTGTGTGTGTCTGAGGGGGTTTATATATTCCAAAAAAAGTGACCATCAGATTTCTTGTTTTCATTATATGAAAGTTTCTTTTTACATTTTTTTGTCTGCATGTTTATTAAACAATAAAAACAAAGACAAATAATACCTTGTTGTTTTGATGTATATTTAATATGATATTAACATTCAGAAGGATACAAATATTTCTTGAACTTGGGTTTAAAAATGGTGTTGAAATGATATACCAAATTCTGTGTTATGATCAACACTCAAAAAAGACCTAACTGTGACAGAAACCTACATTTCCAATAATAAATAAAAAACCAGTCAGGAGTCTAAAATGCAGCAAATGTCATGTCATGAAACGTTGACATTTTTAGTCCTTGAATTTTAGCAGACAAGTCCTTAAATGTCACTGCAACATCTTGTGCTCCTGTGTTCTTCCTGTGGCTGCTCTCAGACCAGTGAGCTGGAAGACCTGCTGGAGGACCTGCAGAGCGGCAGCCAGCAGCAGCAGCTGTTTGCGGGCCAGCCATCAGTCAGAAGACCAGCCTCCTCTTCGTCCTCCTCTTCCTCTGTGCCGCCTGGTTCCTCTGTGGACAAGCAGGGCATCATCAGCGACATCCTGCAGATGACAGAAAGCAGCAGCCGCAGCCCCCCCAACCAGCCCAGAGCCTTCCCTCCCATCAACTCTGCAAGTATGTCTGCACAGTGTGTTTGTGTCTGGGGAGTTCATTTGACGATTTCTTGCTCCTAAAGATGTTTAGAATTGAACCAGTCTTTATAATCTCTATTAGACGATATGAATGCTAGGGCTGAACGATTCATCGCTGTCAAATCCATATCGCCATTTTGAAAGAATGCGATCAGCTAATGGTGAAGACTGTGATTAATCGAATGTGAAATATTAAGTTGAATGTTTGGTGTAACATTTGATTCTACATTTTTTATTCCTCTTTTCATTATATTTACTGTTTTTTTTCATGAGATCAATGCTGGAATAAAGTTTCATAACATAGATTGTTTACAGAAATCTCCTGTTTTCAGTGGATTTTTCATTTATTTTTTAATAACTTGATTTAAGATGATCATAGAAGGTGCAATATGTAGCTAAAAAAAAAATACGGAAATCAAATCGTAATCACAATATCTGGCAAGACAATCACAATTAGATTTTCCCTCCAAATCATTCAGCCTTAATGGATACCTTCATCATATCTTTGTCGTAGGATATAAACAGTACTTTATAAAACTAAGAAAAGGAAACCCTCACCTTCCTGCCAGCAGGTTTGAATGGTGCCAGGCCGGGCCAACCGGGTCGAGGTGCTCCTCCAGTCAGGAGCACCTCTCTGGACAGCAGTATGGGCCCCAACCCCAATGCTGGCAGGTCATTCCCTCCTCAGCACAGGAACAATGGCCCCTACTCCTTACTGCAGCAACAACAACAGCAGCAGCAGCAGCAAGGCATGATGGGAACCCACGCAGGCATGGCCAGCCAGGCTGCGATGGCCAATCCAGGTAAGGCAGGAAAAGAAATAGTATCCCGTTGGTACTGCCTAAAAATACTGTTGTGCAAACAATTATAAATATACATACTGTACATACTCACACATACAAGCTTTGATATCATACTTTAAATTATTTGATGTAATTTTGGCTGTGCAGTACTTTAGGAAACCTTTTTTTTTATTAACTGAAGTATCCATATAAAGAATTTTTTCCCCTTTTGAAATAAGTGAAAGTTTCTGTCAACATTTTATTTATTGGAGACACATGGGATAATTCTCGAAACAGTTGACTTGCATCAGATACACATCTTCTCAGCTCTTTGTTCTTTCTATGAAAAGTAAGGTTTTAAGATTCTGTATCGTATAAGATGAATAATCTCAAATTATTGATTATTAATACTGATTATTTCTGTTCTCCCCAAATCAGGCATGCTGAGTAACGGGTCAATGCGGGGTTCCATGCAGCAGGACTGGGGTCCCCTGGGGCCCATACGGGGTACTGCAGGGCCAATGATGGGCCAAGGGGTTGGACCAAGTCGAATGGTACCCAACATGAATGCTGTGCAGCCCACGAGGGGCCCGCCTGGATCCAGAGCCATCAACATGCAGATGATGGGCAACGGTGAGAAGAAAGAACTGTGACATCATCTCTGATTAAAACCTCAAGGGATTCTGACATTTCATGTGCTTTTCTTCCCTCTTAGAGATGGAGATGGCAAACTCTGCCTACCCTCAGCAACAAGCCCCACCCACTCAGACTGCGCAATGGGCAAACCAAATGATAGCTATGGATCACTATGGAAACCAAAGCAGGTATGGCATTCATTCTATCCTAAAGCATAAAAGAAGAGTCATCCAATAAAATGTAGACATGTGCAGCAGTTCTAGAGTTCAGATGTGGGCTCTGTCAGGACCCTTGAGTGTGGTGTGACATTAATACCAAAATACCTTCCAGGCCACCGTACGGCGTCCCCCGTGAGGATGGGATGCGGTGTTGCGGCACAGGGCCTGAGGGCCAGCCAGATGAAGGAGCTCTGCTGAGCCAGCTGTGCTCAGTGTTGAAGGACTATGAGGGTCTGGAGGAGATCGACAAGATGCTGGGAATCCCAACACTGGCTGGACAGGTGAGCCCCTTTAAACTGACCTAAGAATCACCTGTCTGCAGAACAATAAGAAGGGATTTTAATTCATTCATTTAATAAATCATGTTTTTTATATGTGTTTTATAAAATGTTTGAGTGCCTAATTTTTAAACATGTAAATATGTAAGGCTGCAGTTGATAGTGGAAATTTACACCGAAAACGACACAGAAAACAAATATTGGATTGATTTCTCTCACTTATATTCTGTCTTCCCACCCTGCAGGGTTCCATGTCAGACCAGGACCAGTACCTCGTCTCCTCGGACCCAGCAGCCAACATGAAGCCGCTCATGTACAGTCAACACTACGGTGGCCAGCCAGGTTATGGCGGCATGGCTCCTGATGGTGGGTTCCACAGCCCCTCTATGAGCGGCCACATGGGGCCACAGAGGATGGCGCCCGCTGGTTATCCCCCAATGATGAGGATGCCTGGGAGCTTGGGGCCTAGACCGGTCGGGATGAGGCCAGGGGGGCCCAATCCAGGAGTGCCTCAGCCTAATAACCTGAGGCTCCAGCTGCAGCACAGACTCCAGGCCCAGCTGGTAGGTGGCACCAAATATTTTCTATCATTCTTCTTCCCGTGTTGTGATGTTTATTGACCAGAAAATGCTGAGGTAAACAGGTGGGTCAGATTATCCCATCCAGTTGGTGATTAGGCATGGTACCCAGTCACACCAGAAAGCGGCAAAGCAAAATGACTTTGTGTGTCCTTTGTGTGCCATACTAATGTTGATTCAAACAAACAAACTACCACCTGAATGCACCCTGCTGGAAAAGCTGTGGTGGAATAGTGAAGGTGTAAAAACTTAGAGAAGAACATTTTTCTTTTGTATCAACAACTATATTTGTTATGGAGTGCCGTATGTACAGTGCCTTACGAAAGTATTCGGCCCCCTTGAACTTTTCGACCTTTTGCCACATTTCAGGCTTCAAACATAAAGATATAAAACTGTAATTTTTTGTGAAGAATCAACAACAAGTGGGACACAATCATGAAGTGGAACGAAATTTATTGGATATTTCAAACTTTTTTAACAAACAAAAAACTGAAAAATTGGGCGTGCAAAATTATTCAGCCCCCTTAAGTTAATACTTTGTAGCGCCACCTTTTGCTGCGATTACAGCTGTAAGTCGCTTGGGGTATGTCTCTATCAGTTTTGCACATCGAGAGACTGACATTTTTGCCCATTCCTCCTTGCAAAACAGCTCAAGCTCAGTGAGGTTGGATGGAGAGCGTTTGTGAACAGCAGTTTTCAGTTCTTTCCACAGATTCTCGATTGGATTCAGATCTGGACTTTGACTTGGCCATTCTAACACCTGGATATGTTTATTTGTGAACCATTTAATTGTAGATTTTGCTTTATGTTTTGGATCATTGTCTTGTTGGAAGACAAATCCCCGCCCAGTCTCAGGTCTTTTGCAGACTCCATCAGGTTTTCTTCCAGAATGGTCCTGTATTTGGCTCCATCCATCTTCCCATCAATTTTAACCATCTTCCCTGTCCCTGCTGAAGAAAAGCAGGCCCAAACCATGATGCTGCCACCACCATGTTTGACAGTGGGGATGGTGTGTTCAGGGTGATGAGCTGTGTTGCTTTTACCGCCACACATAACGTTTTGCATTGTTGCCAAAAATTGTCGATTTTGGTTTCATCTGACCACAGCACCTTCTTCCACATGTTTGGTGTGTCTCCCAGGTGGCTTGTGGCAAAACTTTAAACAACACTTTTTATGGATATCTTTAAGAAATGGTTTTTCAACTCTTCCATAAATGACAGATTTGGCAGTATACACGACTGATTGTTGTCCTATGGACAGAGTCTACCACCTCAGCTGTAGATCTCTGCAGTTCATCCAGAGTGATCATGGGCCTCTTGGCTGCATCTCTGATCAGTCTACTCCTTGTACGAGCTGAAAGTTTAGAGGGCGGCCGGGTGTCGTGAGATTTGTAGTGGTCTGATACTCCTTCCATTTCAATATTATCGCTTGCACAGTGCTCCTTGGGATGTTTAAAGCTTGGGAAATATTTTTGTATCAAAATCCGGCTTTAAACTTCTCCACAACAGTATCTCGGACCAGCCTGGTGTGTTCCTTGTTCTTCATGATGCTCTCTGCGCTTTACACGGACCTCTGAGACTATCACAGAGCAGGTGCATTTATACGGAGACTTGATTACACACAGCTGGATTCTATTTATCATCATTAGTCATTTAGGTCAACATTGGATCATTCAGAGATCCTCACTGAACTTCTGGAGAGAGTTTGCTGCACTGAAAGTAAAGGGGCTGAATAATTTTGCACGTCCAATTTTTCAGTTTTTTATTTGTTAAAAAAGTTTGAAATATCCAATAAATTTCGTTCCACTTCATGATTGTGTCCCACTTGTTGTTGATTCTTCACAAAAAATTACAGTTTTATATCTTTATGTTTGAAGCCTGAAATGTGGCAAAAGGTCAAAAAGTTCAAGGGGGCCGAATACTTTCGCAAGGCACTGTATATGGACTGATTGATGATTATGTCAGATCATCAGAGGTAAATCAGTCCGTTATGTCAAGTAAATCAGGTATTTACGGTGAGGCTCTCTTCTCTTACTAATACAATCACAAACACACATTTTCTTTCTCCCTGTGAATACAAACATGTTTAGAAAATGTAATCATGTTCATCATCTTGATAGACCTGGAATCCGTGTTTCATCTTTATTCAAGGGCCTCATTACCATGAAGGAGATTTTGTTGCCTTATTAAGGCAAGGCAAGGCAGCTTTATTTGTAGAGCACATTTCAGCAATTTCAAAGTGCTTTACATAAAAACGATTAAAATACAAGAATAAAAGTTACAGTGCAGTATAAGAAATGAAACATTAAAGAGCAGTTAAAAACAGTTACAAATATAAAACAAAAAATACAAGATTTTATGGTGCTATTATGGGACAATGTATAAGCCGTTGCTCTATACACATAATCCACCCGCAATCCTTGCCGTTCCCAGAACGGCCGGTCTTACTTTTTAATTTCTCTTTATATGCTTATATAGATTATTAGACACTCAAATTCAAAACAAAGCTGTTTCCTTTTTTCTCATTCTTCTTATTACGTGTGATGTAACAGAGCACGCCGTGATGCCAACAGGGTTCGCTGAGTTTAACAAATGTGCTTCAGCTTTCTGTCTTCATCAGCAGCTCCCTGCTGCTGAGACACTTAACAATGAACACACATGACATGTACACACACACACACACACACACACACACACACACACACACACACACACACACACACACACACACACACACACACACACACACAAACTCATACACTCACTTATAAAGATGATTGCACACAGACTGCATCCTTTGTGACTGACCCCATTTCCCCATAATGTTCCTCTTTGTGATTGTATATATAGGACTTGTATGTTCTGATACCATATTTGTCTGTAAGTCTATTTGAATTAATTCATACATTTTGTTTCTGTTAGGTAATTTTTTCAAATTTAGTTTTTATAGTCATATGTCTCAGGACCCCAGTAAATACTAGATGGTAGGGGGTTTATTACTCCATTTTAAAATGTAATAATTCTCTACAAGGGACTTACTTCTCGCTCCATATATACATATTTAAATTTAGACTGCCACCTGGTGGAGAGTTTAGGGAAAACAGTTTGTGTATATCAACACAAATAGCACTGATGATTTAGCAGCGTGTTCAGATGTGATACACGACTTTTGCACTTCTGTCTTTACATTTCTGTCAGAGTCAGCAGAGAAACAGACAAGTCTAAGTCTCCAAATGAACTCCTACCGTCTGTAAACACAAAAACATGTCTTTCAAGGTAAAAAGGAGAGTTCTCTGCGCTTCTGCAGACCGCAACAAATCCGGTGCGACCAAGGCAGGACACAACAGTATAAAATAACAAAAAATTGCCGGTGCAACACAGATGTCTTCTTACTTGATGGTTTTATTTCTTAAGGTGCATAACAGTGACTAACGTTTCGATGTAGGTTACATCTTCATCAGAGTCCTTGGAGAGAATGGGCAATGAAGCCCTTAATAAGAATCATCAACAGGTGTGATTGTGCACAAGAGGGGCGGTGGCAATCTGTATACACCCATCTCAACCAAGGTGTTACACTCATTAATCAGTCATTAAAGGGCAAATGCCCACAAACAGGTCAAAAGTGAATACAAACAAACAAAAATGTTCACAGGGCAATGGGAATAAAAGTATATTCATCTTAAATACTATACTTTAAAGGTCCCATGGCATGAAAATTTCACTTTATGAGGTTTTTTAACATTAATATGAGTTCCCCCAGCCTGCCTATGGTCCCCAATTGGCTTGAAATGGCGATAGGTGTAAACCAAGCCCTGGGTATCCTGCTCTGCCTTTGAGAAAATGAAAGCTCAGATGGACCAATCTGGAATCTTCTCCTTATGACCTCATAAGGTTACCTCCCCTTTCTCTGCTTTGTCCGCCCAGAGAATTTGGCCCACCACGAGAGAGAGAGACATCATGGCTTTCAAACGAGAAAAGTGGCAGTTGGTCAAGGCCACACCCCCACCCTCCACCTTGCCCCCCCTCTCTCCTCCTCAATAACTACAGACACAGAAATGGCACATCCTAAGGAAAGCTCATTGTGGGACTGGCTCTAGTGGCTGTAGTTCTGCACCAAAGCTAAATTTCGGGAAAGAGACTTCAGATACAGTATTAGGGGACCACTAAGGTCTATATAAAAGAGACTTCAGATACAGTATTAGGGGACCACTAAGGTCTAATATAAAAGATACTTCAGATACAGTATTAATTCAATTCAATTCAATTCAATTTTATTTATAGTATCAAATCATAACATAAGTTATCTCGAGACACTTTACAGATAGAGTAGGTCTAGACCACACTCTATAATTTACAAAGCCCCAACAATTCCAACAGTTCCAGTAATTCCCTCAAGAGCAAGCAGTGCGACAGTGGCGAGGAAAAACTCCCTCTTGGGAAGAAACCTGGGACAGACCCAGGCTCTTGGTAGGCGGTGTCTGACGAGCCGGTTGGGGGTGTGATGAACAGTGGCGATAGTAGTCACATTAATAATGGAACAGTGACTGGATGTAGCGGGAAGCTGCAGGGTTCAGCAGGACGCAGCATGACATTGCAGGGCATCGCTGAGCTCAGCAGGGAGTGCAGCAGGACCACGGCGACAGCTGCAACCAGGGTCTTGGTGCCAACGTTCTCCAAGGAAATACGCTGGGGGAAAAAAAAGCATAAGGACTCCGGGTAGTAAACTCCCCAGAAGCTAGGATTAGTAACAAGCATTTCTGGGACGGGCTGCACACAAATAGTAATAGTAATAGTAACAGTAATAGAAAGGGAGAGGAGAGAGCAGCTCAGTGTGTCAAAGGAAGGAAGTCCCCCGGCAGTCTAGGACTATAACAGCGTAACTATAACAGGTAACTAAGAGAGACAGGTCATAAGGAGAGGTAGCGTTTTCGGGCTTAGAACTCTCCCCCTGCCGGATCTGGCTTGGCTGGCCTGCCTCCCTCTAATTAGGGGACCACTAAGGTCTATATAAAAGAGACTTCAGATACAGTATTAGGGGACCACTAAGGTCTATATAAAAGATACTTCAGATACAGTATTAGGGGACCACTAAGGTCTATATAAAAGATACTTCAGATACAGTATTAGGGGACCACTAAGGTCTATATAAAAGAGACTTCAGATACAGCATTAGGGGACCACTAAGGTCTATATAAAAGATACTTCAGATACAGTATTAGGGGACCATTAAGGTCTATATAAAAGATACTTCAGATACAGTATTAGGGGACCACTAAGGTCTATATAAAAGAGACTTCAGATACAGTATTAGGGGACCACTAAGGTCTATATAAAAGATACTTCAGATACAGTATTAGGGGACCACTAAGGTCTATATAAAAGCATCCAAATAGCACCATGTCATGGGACCTTTAACATCCTTTGACATTAGAGAAAGCAAGTCAGATTAAATTCTTCATTTAAACCTAGAGGTTCTAAAGTGCCGAGTGTATGTATCCAAAACGCTTCCCTGCATAGGAGTTTATTAATGATCTCACCACCCCTGGATGGGGGTGTGATTTTCTCAATTCCCCAGAACCTCAGTGATGCAGGGGAGCCATGATTGGCCTGCTTATAATGCCTCGCCATGGCATAAGTTAAGTTCCGGCTGCGAATAGCTGTCTTATGTTCAGATATCCTCAAGGTCTCAGTGAAGGTTTCTAAACTGAAATAATGCAGTTTTTAAGCAATTCAGAAAATGATCATATAGTGGCCAAATTTAAAATATACTGTACAATGCAGTTGTGATGCAAAATATCTTTCATGCAATGGTTATATTCGGTATTATTGCAAACATACAGCATTGGTGGCACCCACCAGAGTCTGACGAGGCCCAAACCATATCAGTATTAGTGCTTCATGAGTGGGATATGCACTGACACACCAGCTTTAAATTCATTTTGAGGCTGTGGAGGAGCAGTCAGTAGCCTTGATTTACAAAGTATGAGTGTGGTACAGTGTGGTACATTTTAACACCATATAAGAGGGCAGCAAAATATCAGTTGAAAAGAAAGGTTGATTCTGTCTTTAAGACTAACTGCAGGTTGTTTCATATCACATGTCAAGGTGGTGTTTTGAAACTAAATGTATTTATTTGTATGTGAGTGGTTGTTGCTGTCTCCCATCATTTTCCATTGAGATTAATAAAGAACTTTTATCTACCCCCCATGTAGAACCGTCAGCCAGTGGTGAACCAGATGAGTGGAGTGTCCAATATGAATCTACCTCTAAGGTCTAATGTACCAAACCAGGTCAGTGTATGTTAACACCATCCATATATCCTCCATCCCAGTTTAAATGACACCACGGTGAGGTAGCCATCATGTCGACCCTTACCCCCATTCTCCACTGGGCACATCTGTGCTGCGTTCCGGCTGCTTTCCAGTTTTGTTCCGTCCTCCGCCACGCGCCATACCACACCAGGAGCATCTTAGGGCTCCTGCACACTGGCTGCGTGGGTGTGGCGTGAGCGTGGCGTGAGCGTGGCGTGAGCGTGGCGTGGTCGTTTTCTATGTCTTTGCACACCAGAAATGTGTCTGATGCGGCACTGCTGCTCAAGCAGTAGTATACTTCATGTTAAACATAAATATATACTGATCTGATTACAGCAAAGACAACGTCGGCAGTATTGACGGCAAAATAGGCTACAGAATATTTCCTTCTGTATTGACAGGTGCAATATTTGAAAATCGATAATTATTTATTATTTTTTTAAATTACATTTATATCTGTCAATATATTATGTCAAAACCTCGAGACTTTCAAACATCAACATGTCATTTATTACAAAATGACATATAAACATCTTTTCATATTCTATTTTGCCTGGAAACGCTTCCAACACGCTGGCGTGTCATGTGAAAAATAGGCGCCGGTCCTATTTCTAGCACGCATGTGTTTTCTGAGACATGCTTGTCACGCAGGCAGTGTGTAAGCTCTAACCTGTTAACATGGGAGCCCAAATAAAAACGGACACGCCACGCAGCCGACACGCTCACGCCACGCAGCCACGCAGCCGACACGCTCACGCCACGCAGCCACGCAGCCGACACGCTCACGCCACGCATTACACGCGACCGCAAGCCACGCCACGACACGCCACGCAACGCAGCCGACACGCTCACGCTCACGCGAGCCAATAACGCCACGCCTATAACCACGCGAGCCGACACGCCACGCCATGCAACCAACGCGAGCCGACACGCCACGCCACGCAGAATACGCCACGCCACGCAGCCGACACGCCACGCTCAATGCGAGCCACGAGCCGACATCGCCACGCTCAATGCGCAGCCACGCAGCCGACACGCCACGCGCCACGCGAAATACGAGCCGCATACGCCACGCCACGCAGCCACGCAGCCGACACGCTCACGCCACGCAGCCACGCAGCCGACACGCTCACGCCACGCGACACACGCCACGCTAACCACGCAGCCGACACGCCACCCACGCAGCAAACCACGCCAGCGCACGACACGCCACGCCACGCAGCCGACACGTCACGCACGCCACGCGAACCACGCGCAGCCGCTACACGCCACGCCACGCGGCCACGCAAGCGCCAACACGCCACGCCCACGCAACCACGCAGCCGACACGCTCACGCCACGCAGCCGACACGCTCACGCCACGCAGCCGGTGTTTAGGAGGCCTTAGGCACACTGTGCGTTGGCATGATGTTTGTTCGGTTGGAAAAGCCTCTTTAGAAGAAATTAGATCATCAGATTCAAGTGATGTTTTGGCCTTCACACAGAAGAGTGTTATACTGATCAATTACACATTATGATATATATTGTATTGATAACATTAATTATACATTAGTATTGCGAATTATTGTGCCAGAATGAAATTACTGTGTTATTGAGTATTTCAGTGGCCAGCTTTTGCTCTCATTCAAATCCACTAAACTGCAGCCCGGCTGGCTCACTGGTGTTAAATACCTCACCAAAATAATCTAAATATTTTATTCCGACACAGGTCATTTTATATCTTGATAACAATATATATCACGATATAGCCTATTTTCTGTTAATTCAAGAAATAAATAGTCTATATGAAATAACCACATGGTAAAGCTCCTATGTGAAATATAATGTCAAATACTTGACAAATAAGTTTTTCATTTTATTAGGATCTTTAGTGGAAAATTAACATACCATGCAAGGATGAGAACGTAAAGCATTGTCCAAATGACGTAAATATTGCCACAACGCAGTTCAGCCACTAGTTTTTCAAAATTGCGATAGAAACAATGGTAAAAAATATAAACGATAAACATTTTAAAATAGTTTTGACTATAAATATTTATAGTCACAAATATCTACCTGCCAGTTATTTGTGATTGGCTTAAATACCTCCTTAGAGTCTCGTTAACAGCCAGTTTCATTTGATCTACCTGCCTTCTTCCTGTGTTTCTTCATGCAGGGATCCCTCAACGCCCAGATGCTGGCCCAGCGTCAGCGCGAGTACCTCAACAACCACCTACGCCAGCGCCAACAGCAGCAGCAGCAGCAGCAACACGTGCACCAGCAACGTGCCATGATGATGCGGACTCAGGGTATCAACATGCCTCCTAACATGCCCAGCGGGGGTAGTGCTCCTACGCCGATGCCCATAGGTGGCACCAACCCACGGCTTCCGCAGGGCAACCCACAGCAGTTCCCCTACCCAGCCTCCAGCTACGGTACCGGCCTGCCCTCTCCTCCTCCACCTCCTCCTCCTCATCCCGGCTCCTGCAGCCCGTTCTCCTCCCCTCTTTCCCCTAGCCCTCATCTGGCTAGCCAGGGCATGATGGGAAATGTAGGCGGGCAGTACAGCGGGGTAATGAGTCCTCCATCACAGCACAATGCCTACCAGTTCAGCAGTTCAGGTATTTAATTGGAGCACAGCAGCGCCGCCACAGTAGTGTTTGTGCTTCATGGGCATCGTGGTCGCTTTTTTTGTTGAGGTGGCGGCAATCAAATATAATCGTCTTTGTTCAGACTGTTGTAATCATATGTCCTTTTTTAAGTTGATTGGGTGCAGTTAAAGGTTGCATGAATAACATGTGTTTTTGTGTGCAAATCAACAATGTTGCATGAGACTTTCTGCTTTTACACTCCGATACATACTCCATCCTTTCTTTGCCTATGATTTTAACCCTTAAATGAACCATTTTGTAGGGAACTAGTAGCTCTGGTGGGTATTCCCTCAGTGTTTAAAGGTTAATCTGAGGTTTTCTTGTTATTTATTCTGTTTTAGATCATTCCTATTAGTCTTGTCTGTGTCAGTTTTGTTTTATATCTCCAAATAATGTCTGATTCCGTGTTTAGGATCTAAGAGCAGAGTAGTCCTAGAGTAACTTAATAACTACAGGTAAAAACTACAAGTTAGTTTTTCGATGTTAGTGTCTGGTTAGTTCCCACCCTGCTTATTGTACCCATCCATGCATCTTATGACCATTGTATCTACTCCAATCATCAGGAATGAGCCAGCAGCAGCAACACCAGGATGCCGTGTCAGGTTTTTCGTGTGGAGTGATGACCCCGCATAGCCCCCTGCTGTCCCCCAGGATTGGGCAGGGTCAAAGTTCGATGCTGCAACAGAACCAGGGTCAATCAGGACCCCCAACCCAACCCCAGGGTCCGAACCAGAGAGGAGAACCGGGCTACCAGCCGAGCAACGGATGGCCCCAACCTGCCAACATCTCCACCAGCAACGGGTAACAGTTACACCAGATCTTATATGAACATGATTTGAACAACTAACAGAGGGTTGGTTTTCACCATGATTTGAGTCTTTTTGTGAATATTATACATATTTGACTCAGTTTGCCTCCTTCCAGTGTGTACCCCCAACAGTTCCAGTCCCAGTACTCCACGCAACCCAACGGAGGAATGTATAACAGCAACAACAACAACATGAACCTGGGAGTCATGGCCAACAATGGTGGCAACATGAACCAGATGTCAAGACAGATGAGCTCCATGAATACAGAGCAGGTGAGATATGTATCATTTTAGATATTTACTGCATGCTATCTAGTGTTTCATGTCAATGCATAAACTTATTGGAGGCCACGATCAATGTTCATTCTTATCATTTGATTTATATTGATTGTGTTATCCTCATTGTTATGCTGATGTTTCAGGTTAATTTAGATTAAGTTATTCTTAAACTAAAATCTGTATGCTTTGTTTTTTACGGAGCCCCGGAGGTGACATGGAGGAAAAATAAATAAAAAATAAAAAAAACATGTACTGGTGGCAAACACTAATACTTTCAAACTCGAGATCTCGAGTTTGCGACGGAGAAAAAAAAAAGATGAAAAAAAAAAAAAAAAAAACGAAGGAGAAAAAAAAGAAATAAACACATACTGGGGACAAACACTAAACTCGAGATCTCGACTTTCAAACTCGAGATCTCGACTTTCAAAGTGATCAAAGTGATCCAGTCCAGATGTCAGCGGGAGGCGGAGATTTCCGGCCGGGGGCAGCGTGTCCTCCCCCGGGGAGGAACACAGCCTCGCCTCGTTGCTGCACCGGTCCCAGCTAATCCAGATGGCAGCGGGAGGCGGAGATTTCCGTGGCCGGCTGCAGCGTGTCCTCCCCCGGGCATGAACACAACTTTGCCTAGCTGCTGCGGCGGTCCCCCGGTCATGTTTCGTCCCAGCAGTAGCCTACGGCCTGGGGCTCCAGCTGCGTGGTGTCTGTTTTGGCTCCCAGGAAGCAGGCAGTGAGCTCCAGATCCTGCAGCCGCAAACGGACTCTGCTGCCCCGGGGGGCAGCTGTGTTCCTGCCCGGGGGAAGAGACGCTGCCGCCGGCAGCTTTGCCTCGCTGCTACGCCGGTCCCTGCTGATCCAGATGGGACCGGACAAAGACACAGTGGTGATCGGGAGGATCTTCCACGTAGTCCAGGACGACCTGTACGTCGATTTCGGCGGAAAGTTCCATTTGCGGCTGCAGCAGAGTCCGTTTTTTTCATCATTTTTTTTTTCTTTCTCCGTCGCAAACTCGAGATCTCGAGTTAGTGTTTGCCACCAGGTCCGTGTACTTTTTCGTTCATTCGATTTTCATTTCATAAACAGACTTAAAAAACAAAAAACGAATGGTTATTTGATTTTCGTTTTAAAATACAACAATTGAAATTGAAATACAAGGCATTTTTTTCCTTTTCATGGTCAAAAGGGGATGGGAGAAATTAAAAATATGCTGTGATTTTCATTTTCTATTTCATATAACAAAAATAAAATCACTCGGAAATAGAAATGAAAAAAGGTTTGTTTTTTCATATTCAGAGACCGGATGTTGTCATTTCCAAGGCAACAGCGCCAGCCTAGCCTACCAGTGTTGCTTTCAGCCCAGGCTAAAATTACTTTGGAAACCTGTGCTCTTGATAATGCTTGGGGGTTTTTATTTCGCAATGCCACATGTATTTATTCCCCCTCTCCCTGCCTCCCTCTGACTCTCTGTCTCTACCCGCCGCAGACAACTTCGCCCCAAGAGAGTCGAACCAGCGGAGCAAACAGACTTTCAGTTCACGGCTGTAACGTTACCGTTACGCCACCGTTAACAATCCCAAACTATCTGTTGCTGATCTGGCAGAGTCACCGGCGGTTCGGGATCAGATCATGGGGATCAGACCTCCGGTGCTAGGTCTATTCTAATATTAGCTGCTGCTGCAGCTAGCTAGCAGCTAGCCACCAGCCCTGTGACCTCGGTCCCCGTGGTTCGCCCCCCAGTGCTGACTGACTCTGGTCCGTCTGCAGAGCTGCGTTACCCGCTCCAGCTGAGCTGGGAATCTGCCGCGCTCGTGATTTATTCATATTGTATTTTATTTGCAGATAGTGATATGCTATGATGCACTGATGTCAGGCAGGCTTGCTGCTGCTTTTAGTCTGAGTCTGTGAGATAACCAAACTTCCCTTAAATATAACGTGCATATAATTAGATGGAATAAATAAAAGTCCCTCGAAATACATAGTAAAACATACATGTATTTAGGCTATTGAACTATTATGACTAAAGCCTGTATTTCATGATCTATTTCATAGCCATATGTATATTTATGTAAAGGGGGCAAAAACGGAAGTTAGGCTACAGATTCCCTCAGCTGCAGCCGGGACATTCTAAAACGCTTAACGTGAAAAAGCTTAACTTTAATGTACCTAAACAATGATCAATCAAATATCAGTCAGTTATCAGTCAGATAACGTCCATAACGACTTTGGGTTAGATTTTTTTTTTTTTTTCAAAAAATCGCTTAACGTGAAAAAGCTTAATGGTTAACCACGTTAAGCTTTTTCCTTACAATTTCCCTTAATGAAGCAGAAACCCTTAATGTCAGCTAACGTCCATAATAATTGTACTCTGGGTTAGATTTTTGACAGTTTTCAGTGGTTATGAGGAGCAATATGAGAGAGACATTTGGTAATCCTTGATCATTGCTCATTGATCATAGAGCGGGTAACGCCAGAGTCAGCGAACCGCGGGGACCGAGGTCACAGGGCTGGTGGCTACCTGCTAGCTAGCTGCAGCAGCAGCTAATATTAGAATATTAGACCCAGCACCGGAGGTCTGATCCCCATGATCTGATCCCGAACCCCCGGTGACTCTCTGCCAGATCAGCAAGCTTAACGGCAGCAACAGAACGTTTGCTGGGATTGTTAACGGTGGCGTAACGGTAACGTTACAGCCGTGAACCGAAAGTCTATTTGCTCCGCTGGTTCGACTGTCTTCGGGCGAAGTTGTCTGCGGCGGGTAGAGACAGGGAGGCAGGGAGAGAGGGTAATAAATACATGTGACATTATGAAATAAAATTCCCCCCAAGGATTATCAAGAGTATAGCTAGCTAGGTTTCCAAAGTAATTTTGGCCTGGGCCGAACACTGGTAGGCTAGGCTGGCGCTGTTGCCTTGGAAATGACAACATCCGGTCTCTGAATATAAAAAAACAAGCCTTTTTTCGTTTCTGTTTTCGAGTGATTTTATTTTTGTTATATAAAATAGAAAATGAAAATCACAGCATATTTTAAATTTCTCCCATCCCATTTCGACCATGAAAAAGAAAAAACGCATTGTATTGCAATTTCAAATGTCGTATTTTAAAACGAAAATCAAATAACCATTCGTTTTTTGTTTTTTAATACCTGTTTATGAAATGAAAATCGAATGAACGAAAAAGTACACGGACCCCACCAGTACATGTCTTTTTTTTTTTTTTTCTCCCTAGTTTTTCAATATATAAGATACAAATTCCATTTGTCTGAAACATGCAGAATGAGTTTTTACACGTGCCCTTTTAGCAATTGTTCTTGTTTTCTGTAAAAAGGAAAATAAATTCTTGATCAAGTCCAGGAGTGATTATACATTTTCAGCAGGTGTGCTCATGTGTGTTGTCATTTTTCTGATACAGGTGAGAGACGGCAGCCTGATCCTGGAGCAGCTGGCGGGAATCGACATGTTGACACAAGAGGGTGAAGCTAATTCTGTAAGTTGAAGATTTGCACAAATTAACTTGTATATCAAAATTATAAATAGTAAGTATGTTAAACACAGAAACATTGTGTTATATACAGTAATGTTTAATACGCCTGACTGCTGCTCTGTGATATGCATAGCCATTTGTGTGTGATATACTAAACCTGTTTACTACAAGACTAAGCTATCAGGTTGTTATCTGCAGAATCACCTTGAGATGGTTCTCATCAGATCTGACCTGTGCACAAGCAGTTATACATAAGCAATTGTAAATTTGGTGTACCTCAGGGCTCAATTTTAGGTCCAAATTAGTTTTCAGTGTAAATGCTACAACTTGGCCACTTCATCCATGGTTTTGCCATCTACTACACCGAAGATACTACAATTAATCATTTAAAGAACAGATGCCTTTTAATTAACATTTAATGGCTTTGAAGTGAAATATACTTTAGTTTATTTGCCCTCTAACAGCTGAGGTTACATACAGAATGCATCATCTCAGGTTGAATTTTGAAATATGAGTAATGTTCTTATTCTGTCAGCTGAGACTAAAGCAGTGTCAGTCTTTAAATTACTTCCCATCATTTTACAAAAATCCTTTTCATTAGTTAAATACTTTTTTACCCTTCAAGAGTGTGCTTTAAGTTCAATTCAATTCAATTCAATTTTATTTATAGTATCAAATCATAACATAAGTTATCTCGAGACACTTTACAGATAGAGTAGGTCTAGACCACACTCTATAATTTACAAAGCCCCAACAATTCCAACAGTTCCAGTAATTCCCTCAAGAGCAAGCAGTGCGACAGTGGCGAGGAAAAACTCCCTCTTGGGAAGAAACCTCGGACAGACCCAGGCTCTTGGTAGGCGGTGTCTGACGAGCCGGTTGGGGGTGTGATGAACAGTGGCGATAGTAGTCACATTAATAATGGAACAGTGACTGGATGTAGCAGGAAGCTGCAGGGTTCAGCAGGACGCAGCATGACATTGCAGGGCATCGCTGAGTTCAGCAGGGAGTGCAGCAGGACCACGGCGACAGCTGCGACCAGGATCTTGGTGCCAACGTTCTCCAAGGAAATACGCTGGGGGAAAAAAGCATAAGGACTCCGGGGAGTAAACTCCCCAGAAGCTAGGATTAGTAACTTTAGTAACTTAGTAATTTCTGGGACGGGCTGCACACAAATAGTAATAGTAATAGTAACAGTAATAGAAAGGGAGAGGAGAGAGCAGCTCAGTGTGTCAAAGGAAGGAAGTCCCCCGGCAGTCTAGGACTATAACAGCGTAACTATAACAGGTAACTAAGAGAGACAGGTCATAAGGAGAGGTAGCTTTTTCGGGCTTAGAACTCTCCCCCTGCCGGATCTGGCTTGGCTGGCCTGCCTCCCTCTACTTTGTTATGTATTATTAATCTAACAATTATGAAGAGAAGCAGTTGGGCCAGTTAGGTGAACACTGCAACTCCTCACTCCCTAACTATAAGCTTTATCAAATAGGAGAGTTTTAAGTTCATTCTTGAATGAGGTGACAGTTTCTGCCCCCCGAACCCAGATCGGGAGCTGGTTCCATAGGAGAGGAGCCTGATAACTGAAGGCTCTGGCTCCCATTCTACTTTTAGAGACTCTAGGTACCACCAGTAACTCTGCATTCTGGGAGCGCAGTGCTCTAGTGGGACAATAGGGTATTAGGAGCTCTTCTAGATATGATGGTGCTAGACCATTTAGAGCTTTGTAGGTCAAGAGAAGGACTTTAAACTCAATCCTGGATTCAACAGGAAGCCAATGCAGAGAAGCTAATACAGGAGAAATATGATCTCTTTTCTTAGTTCTTGTGAGAACACGCGCTGCAGCATTCTGGATCAGCTGGAGAGTCTTAAGAGACTTATTTGAGCAACCTGACAGTAGGGAATTACAATAGTCCAGCCTGGAAGTAACAAATGCATGGACCAGTTTTTCAGCGTCGTTTTGAGACAGGATATTCCTAATTTTGGCAATGTTACGAAGATGAAAAAAGGCTGTTCTTGAGGTTTGTTTTAAGTGGAAACTTGATGACAATGGCACAAGAGTACAGTATAGGAAGTAGAATGGGGAAACAATAACGGTAAGCACTTTTTGTAATAATTGAATTCCTTATGCTAGTTCCTTTTGATGCATGCTTTAAAAGCCATCAAAATAGAAAATCCCACACATGAGCATGCTGTGAAACTACTTAAGAGGTTATTTTAACATATCACTACGAGTTCCTGTTCTTCAACCACCATATGCACGTGTGTTTTGTTATCACAATCATTTTGATATTTTTACGTTATTTGTTTTTAGGTTTTATTAATTTCCTTTGATGATTAAAGTGATTTTATGTCTTTTGTAGAATTTCTGCTGACCCTGGCTGTGGTTGAGACAAGGTAACACATGAGCTAATACAAAAACATTGTCACCTACTCAGCTCATCTAATGGAGAAGCATCAAGGAGTGGAGGACACATGATGGAAACACTGCTCCCTCTGTCACAGCAGCCGACTCCGATGCACTATAGGGAGAGGACAACCATATACTGGATAGGAGAGAGGACATTTGTGTGTGTATGTTTGTGTGTAAAACTGAAACATCAGTTTGACACTAGAGGAGTTGAATGGTTGACAAACATAAATTAAATGTTATTCATTATGGTTCTATTTTAGAGCCTGACTGAAAACGTCAAATGAGGTTTATGGAAAATATTTTACAGGTATTTATAGTTTTGAAGAGGTTTTAGAGATTCTTTGTATGTCACAAAAAATCAAGGATATCTTTCTTTAAGGAAATCTCTCAAAGTGGTTCATTTTGATGTCGATTTTTAAATTAATATATTTCAACTGCTGTAGTTATAGGGGAGCTGTATCCTTATTGAATGACTTTTTGAATGAAGGTGAACGTGTATAGATAGTGTACATACTTAGATTTTTTAAAAACAACCTTTTCCTCTATCTGGTATAGCAAAACAGCAGTTTGGAGTCCAATAAACATCTCTCAGAGAGCAGAAATATTTCATTGGTTAAATAAATCATCAGTAGGTGGAGCTAAAGAACCACAAGACAACAGGAGTGCAAGTCAATTCATGTGGCTTACTTGAATGGTAAAGTAGAAACTAAATGTTTCAATACCATGAACTTGTTTTTCAGTGCTGTTGGGACCATAATAAAAACTAGCTATGAAACAACTAGCTATTGCTATTTTGCTATTTTCAATTTGAAAGATCAGCTAAGCTAACTAGCTAAGCTAGTTAACTTAGTGTCAGCAGCTCGAAGCTTTGCAGTTAAGTAGCAAAATGCTACGCTTAAAAATATTTCTTTTCCTAGAGTTTAGCTCTTGCGTTTGGTTCAGAATGAAATATCTTGACAACTATTGGATGGATTGCCATGAAATTTGGTACATACTTTTATAATTCCCCTACATGAGATGTAATATCTTTGACCCCTCTGACTTGGCATCTAGCGCCATGCTAAAACGCTAAACTATATGGTAAGCGTTGCAAGCGTGATGCTGCTGAACATCAAAATGTTAACTTCATTGTGAGCACCATGGTAGAATCTCTGTAGTCGTGTTATGCTGACTTTGAGTCCAAATTTACTTAGTCAGAAATTGTTTGTTTGCTCCGCCCACTGAGATTTAACCAATGAAATGATTTCTGCCTCCAAAGCAGCTTTGCCTCTAAAAAAAAAAGAAGGAATCTGTGTACAACTAATAAAACTCATGTAGCTGTGATTCATTTTCAAATTCAGCCCTGTCTGTTGAAATTTACGTTCCCATACAACTAAACCTCATTCTCAGTTATGTTTCGAGGGAAGCATATTTTGTCCTGGATTACTTATGTTTTTTACGTGCCACAAAAATTTCTAATCACAGTTCACCTTCACCGTCCGCGTCCAGATGGATGGATGGGTCAAACAAACATAGGACTTTCACCCAGGAGCCCGCGCTTAGTGTCTGGTGTAAAACCAAAAGTCAACATTGACTTTATGATTTTAACTTACGTACGTAACTTACAGCTATAGTGTGTAGTTTCTGTCTCCCCCGTGAGTAATGACAACAAAACTGTCGGCGCGTCCACATGATACAAGCCTTCCGTGATCACACTATATTTAGTCTTTGGGCACATGATTGGGCGACTGTTTTTTTCTATATATTGCATTATATTTTAGGAAAGAACAGTAGTCCCATGTGCTCAAAGTCTAAATATTGTATGATAAGAAAAAGGGCTGTATCTTAGAAACTACATGTAGCACTATCAAGTATTTAGTATCTATGAACATAACAAGTTGAATATAAAAGATACGTACATATATGCAGTGTAAAATAATTCTTGATGAAAGTGTGAATTTTCATGTGATCTAAAACTTTTGAAGTTGTACTGGTAGATACTTGGGTATGGGGTCAGAATAGCCAGAAAAGCATTCTGGCTCGCATACTGCAAAATGTGACCCAATGCAGTAGGACATCCATTTTTTGGCATACTACGTATTGGGACATACTAAATCTTGTTTTGGCATACTAGTATGGTAGTATGAGTATTGAAACGCAGAATAATTTCCCCTCTAAACATAACTGAGCATGTGCTTTAGTTGGATGTATCCTTTCTGCTCTCACATCACAGGCCTTTAGCTGAAGCTCTCTGTCATGCTGAAGGACAATTCAAAAGTGGGTTTGTTGTGTTAGGTCTTGTGGCTGAAGCTGTGACCTTTGAATGGTGCTGGCCATGAATACAAATTCAAACCAGTCTCAGAAGAATGTTCAATTTTGCGCCAAGGATAAAGTATACCAATAACCAGAATAATAGTACAGAATGAAACCTTTCAATTTAACAAAGATCATCAGGTAACCCAGAACCTTTACCATCCAAAGTTGTATGGACTTTTACAGACGGGACCTCTATATATACTGTATATATATAAATACACATTTTATAAGGTGCTCCCTTTATTCATTAGGTGCTGTCTCATTTAAGCTAACAAAAATCCCTCCCAGAAATCTGTTAAGCATACACTGTAACAATGATATTACTTTTCTTCCCAAAAGAAGAATGTGAAAATGCAAACCGACTGCAAAATGAACACTGAAACACTGAAAAGAATGTTTCAAGTTTTCTCTTTTTTAGAACATTTTGCGTTGATCCCATTTTTCCTTCATGTCCTTTCAGCTTTCAGCACAGTAAAAAATGATACTCCATTGTGCTGGCATATTGTAAAATGCCAAAGATTTGAGGAGAAAACCTCGAAGAGAAGATGTAAGCCATGGAAATGTCCTGAATGTCAAGTTCTGTGATCAAGTTTAAGGCAATCAAGAGCGTAACTCTACAGTAACTCCTAATGTTTGAAATTAAAGTGAATTATTTTCTCTTGATTTTCACTGATACAGGATACATAATATATTGAAGATTTTTTTTTTGTGATTAATAGATGAAGATTTTATCAATTGCAAAATACTGTAATTCATGTAAGTACCTTAAGATGCTAAAGACAAAGCATAATGCCTTAGCTGTGTCTGTCTGGTGTATAACTGTAAGGTTTACAGGAGTGTTATATGTGTCGTACTGCTGAGGGGGGGTTTCACCACTCCATACTTTAGGTGTAATACTTACACGACCAGGGTTTTTCTATTTTCTCCCCGAGCTGTTTGAACCTGCTCATCAACTCTTCCATTAATACTGTGTGTGTAGTTCAACTGTATTATTGCACCTTGTAAGTGCACAATGCATCAGGGAGAGTCTCCCTCACTAACAAAGGTTTTTTTTAGTTTTTTAAAGGGGCATTAAGTAATCTTTGACCTTTGTTGATCTCTGTTGGTAACCAGTAGCAACATCAGTGTATCTCCAGATGGCTTCCAAACACTTTCAGCAGCAGTGGCCTGTAAATAACATTAATAACATGGACAGAAATGACCCGAATGGCAGACTGTTCTACCAATACGATTAATCACCTATTACTGACATTAAAATTTCAATTAGAAAATCAATGCAGAATTTAGATTCTCTGTGACAGCTGAAGAGATTTCACATCGAAACCAAAAACTCTTTTTTTTCACTTAAAGGCTCAAATGTTAAATGTACTTGTCGAAAGACTTTAACCCAAATAAAAATGTTCTAAAATTGTCCAAACTTTAAACAAAAACATGTCATAAACTGATTAAAAGCACCTGAGAAAAAATATACATCATACTAAATAGAATGACTTGGCTGTTTAAATTATATTCCACTGAGATCTTTGTCAATATTTTAAGCCACTATGTGTAGATATCTGTAGATTTTTTGTATGTGATAAAAGCATCTTTAAATTATTCTTATGGCATAAGTTCTTGTTTGTTTAAAAAAAAAAAAACTGTATTTGAGTTCTGAGTTTAAAGTCAAAGAATTGTCAAAGTGTTGCTTTTAGCTCATTGGTCTGTCCCATAGACTGTATATATAACATATAAGATAACATATATATAACCCTAATATACACAGTCTATGGTCTGTCCCGTAGACTGTATATATAACATATAAGATAACATATATATATATAACCCTAATATACACAGTCTATGGTCTGTCCCTGGGTTGGGGTGTTTTTTGTTGTTCTACCACCGGATGGCGCCAGTCCAAATGTTTGAATCCTACACTAACACTGAGGACACTGGTCTGCATTAAACAGCTATGCCAGCAACCCTATATTGTTGCATCCTAACTGCATCAGGACCAGCAGCGATCACACTATTTAAAGCTGAGTTGCAACGAAATATATAGTGCTGAGCAAATATGTGAATATGCTTTTTGTTGCTTGACAGGGAGATTTTAAAGCCTTTTATAGCTGAAATGTTTCATTATACAACTGTGGATAGGGAGGTAGGCTATTGTTTTATACAACCAGTGCAGAAAAGGTTTAGATTTAAAATGACAGAAACTGGTGAAATACTCCTTAAATTAAACTACTGGGCCACAGGGTTATGTACTATGTCTTTGTGCTATGATTTAGTAACTTATTGCCCCTTTTAGAATATTTTTTTAATCCACTAGGGTGAGGTGGCTGTAAAATGTTTCTTTGTGATCAGCTTTTGATATCCTGAAACGGAAAGTGTTTCAATGGTAAATCAGAGCAATATGTCAAAAAAGGCTATAGGTGTTCAAAGATCAGTTTTCAAGAGTTTTATTATTATTATTATTATTATTATTATTATTATCTTCTCTGCCCTGATGTTCAAATCAAATCTGAAGATCTCAGCGGTGACACAGTCCAGTACATACAGTTTATTCCCAGTTAGTGTTTTATTATGCAAAAGTCCAGACATTCACACCAAATTATGCAAGCTGTCGACTCTAATGTTGCTTCTGCCAATGCTGCTCATTAATTTATGATTCATGCCACTGTAAATAAATTATTTTTATTGAGCGGGCCTGCCTCTGTCTTTTTATTTCATTCACTTTGCAGATCACCTCTCGTTCTGCAATACAGCTGTAATGACGTTTGACTGCCTGTCACATGAATAAAAAACATTATGTACCTACAAAGTACTGATTTTTCATCACTGTAATCTGGTAAAATGCATTTCATAGAGAGCAGTTTTCTCCCTGTGTGTGAAATGCAGAGGAGGCCTCGTACTGCATACCCCCTCCTGAGGGTTCCTGTCCCAATGTGTGTTAGGACCCAGCTCGTTAGGGTAAATGAAAGTTATTTATTAAGATAAGAGTTTAAAAAAAGGGATTTACAGAATCATAGGTGCACAAACTACAAAGAAAGGTAAGGGCCTGTGGATGAAAACAATGAAACAAATATAAAAAAGAAGACTCTTTAAAAGTAAGAGTTAAACCACTAAAGTAAACCTTACTAATTAGTCCCACTTTAAAACAAAACCCAAGAAACAGTAGTTTTAGGGGGGCTGGTTTTCGGACTGGGATCAGCAAACAGCCCGGACATTAGCCCTGCAGTACAATCTTCAATATCTGTGGCTGCATGCATAAAATAACTTGCCAAAATTAACCAAAGACATATTATCAGTAGTGACCCATAGGGGTCCATAGGGGGGTGGCCCTTCTGGCATTTGCCCAAATTCCAGATGGCCAGTCTATCACTGGTCTAAACATAAAATATCTATGTAACAATGTTTCACATTACTACAGGCAATTTTAATTACAAAATAATACTAAATATACTTTTTGTACTTTATTGATAAAATGCCAAAACAAATTGGAATTTTGTCGTAACATCTGATGATTCAAGTTAGGTATTATATTAGTAATTGACTATTTCTCTATTTGTGGCTTTTTGGGCCTGTGTAGTTATAATAATATGCTGTATATGAAGCACAGAAAAAAATTATTTTGCTTAATCATTTGTTTTTTGGTTCTAGTCAGGCCCACGTATCACTTTATGGATGCAGTATTAAATCACTATCCCCTTAAATATGATTACATTTAAGCTTCAAAATGTCTATACCCTATGACTATGACTATGACTATGTGTGTGTGTGTGTGTGTGTGTGCATGTGTGCATATATATATATATATATATATTGAAGCTATATCACACTAATATTCACATATGGTATAGTTGTAATATTAAATTAGCTGGAACATTTTTTTCCCATAACTCTATACATAGTTCAGTGTTATCTATCCTCACATATTGATAGGAATCTTGAATGTAAAATAGGAAACTCTTTGTAAGTGTTTGTAATGACACACTCAGATTCATGTGGTGTGTTCCTTGTGGAAGTTCCTTATTTCAGATGTTAAGCTTGCATTTTGGAGAAGTGAGGAGCTGCCAAATGTCTTTAGTCAGGATGAATGACCACACATAATGCTAGGGCTCCAAGAAGAAGTGGCACAGCCATCCAGTATGGCCTTGCTGCGACTCTTGGTCTCTGTAGAAAGAGACTTGAAGCTGGTCCAGCAGCTGATGTCCTCTGCATGGCCCTTCCAATCTAATCACACGCCCAACTGACTCTCAAATAAACCTTTTTGTTATGAATATATTATTACAAAATATAACAAACTGTTGGCTTGTGACAAGCATATGCAATACTGTCTTTGGACAGATAAGATAAAGCTTGCAGCAAGCATTGCTCAAGGTCATGAACTTTAACTTGAGGCTTATAGAGTTACAACAATATGTAATGATGTTTAAGAATGGTTACATACAATACAAATGTCATGACTTTGGAATATGACATAGAACATATACATTAGAAAATGACTGAGGACACATGGAACTATTTTAGGAGTAGGCTTTCTGAGATTGTTGTTTCTTTGTTGCTGCCATTACATAATTCATTTAATAATCTATTTTCTTTGTGTTGCATTATGTCAACTTTTCATGCTGTTACAACACTCACTGTTAAGTGTGTGTGTGTGTGTGTGTGTGTGTGTGTGTGTGTGTGTGTGTGTGTGTGTGTGTGTGTGTGTGTGTGTATGAATTGTTACTGGAAGTGTATTTCCTGACTGAAAGACAACAGTCTCGATTGCAATTGGTTGAAATGTACAGTACGTGACCTAGACGCCCATTATATAATTTAAATGTCAGTCAGGAAAACAACTGCGTCATTGGCTCTGGCTCAGAAGCCCACTATGGCCACGCCAAGACCCGCCCTACGAAGCAGCTGGATTGGTTGGGGTTAGGCATCTCGCCTCGAGTAGTTAGGGTTAGGGGATTGGTCAGGGGATAGGACCTGAACAAATGGGGTTACGTTACCTTGCGTTCTCATGGACGCCTGGCCAATAAATGCTATTGAAGGGCGGGTCTTGGCGTGGCCATAGTGGGATTCCTAATATCGCGGCCGGCTGGTGAGAGCTAAAGAAGGTAAGAAAAAGTGAAGACATCTCACTCTGGTTCACTTTCCAGACCATAAACTGGGAGCTGGATGGAAAATGAGCATATTACAGATATCTATTTTTTAAAAACACTATAGTTTGATTAACTTTGATACAATTACAAGTTAAACCAGGTGATAATAGCCATTTTAAGTATTATTTGTGAAATTGTTCGCTTTGACAAAATATATTTAGTTTTTTTGTTACTAATATTTTGAATAAGCTAACATCATTGAATATTTTAACGTTCTGAGATATATATATATATATATATATATATATATATATATATATATATATAACTTCACATTTTTAGAATTTGAGTTATTTTTAGTTATGTCCTAATAAAGCATTGAGTAAGTCACCTTAGCTGATATACGATCTTTGGTCGGGGGTGTTTCCGTGCTGTTGGAGGGCAGGAACCACTGCAGCCCTCTTACTACAGTGGCTCTACTCTGTCAAAGACAGTCAGTGTTACTTGCCGTCGCAGGACGGCTTGCTGAGTTGTACATTTGACTGTTTTAGGGGCAGGAGACAGGGACCCAGGACAGGCATGGCTGGCGCGGTGGCACCGAAGCGGCAGGACACCCGGAAATTTTTTGAGAATCTGTCCGGCGCCGGTAAATCCATCGCAGTGCTGACCAGCGGAGGAGATGCCCAAGGTAATGTAAAGTAAATGTGTAGTTCCATTATCGGACAGCTGTCTCTGCCAGGTCTCTACCAGTTTAATCACTCCCACAGCACAGTGCTAGTAATGACAACACAAGGAAACTAACTCAGCTGGTAACCCACGTTGTGTGTCGTTTTTGGGGATAACGCACGCTAATTGTTTTAGTTTTCTCAAAGCGAATCATGAGCGTTATGTTGAAATACCAAACACTCATATTTCCCCAAATAGAATAATCTGTGTGTCATATTCCTCAGTGGTACAGTGGAGCTCTGCCAGTACTAGTCGTCCATATTCACTTAAAGAAATGACAGAAACACGTTAGCCAAAGAGCTGTCTGATAAGTGCTTGTCAGAGAAGGGACCCGTTAGGTTAGGTTACGTTACGTTACGTTACGTTACGTAATAGTTACAGTTACATTTACAGTAATATGGAGCAGGTCGATTAAGGTGCGGTTTAAAAACGTCGCATTGCATCAAATATGAATAGTTGGGTTTATTATATATGTATATTGCTATTGTACTGCCACTCGTGATAATTACCTTATTATATAGTTATGAATCTGGACGGCGGTTATGCAACAGCCGACGCTCCCATTAACAGTCCTGTTTCACATATGCATGGTATGATATGTATCACAGAGATAGCTGTTAGGCATTATATGAAACCATAGTGATAACCCAGGCCTGCTAAAAATGATAGTCCATGATGGACGAGGCGCTTTTTGATCATTTGGAAAAAGATCACGAACACTTGTTGATATCGATAGCTACAAGTGATCGTGATAATTAAATAATTCAAGAGACGTCTACATCTTTCTCTCCTTATCATGCATTCTGCACCATTGCATGTGTTGCCTGCATAACATAGATGGCGCATGTGCGTGTGTTTGTGCGTGCATCCGCGTCCCTGTGCGCATTCACGGTGCCACCAGGACCTATATCATGTAATCATCAAGCCAAATGCCAGAGGTTTCAGGTTTCCTGCTGTAGTAAGAATCCCTAAACCATGCCACTTGTTTGGATAAGTAATCGGTTTGAAAAGTTAGACTATAAGTAATAATGCCATCAGGATCCCAGACAGTAGGATGAGTAGAAACCTCCCGGAGGTTGGATGAGTCACGAGAGGACCAGTGTCAAGGTGGACACAGTCAAACACCCCACTTCCGATTGGACCTTTCATAGTATGAGTCAGTGGTCCAGTTTGCGCTGCAGAGCTTTATTATTTTAAAGGAAGTATATATCGACTTGCGGTGTGCTTGCTATAACTCGACCCATCCTAGCGCGGAGGGTTGGGCCGCCTACGTGAGGAGCATCGAGTACGCACTACGCAGTGACGTGTGGTGTGGTGGTGAATAGAAAGTCAATTAAATGCAAATAAACTGACATGTTATCCTTCAAAGTGAGCTTTCTATTGTGTAAAATCGTCATTATTATATTGGTAATTAATATTTCTCTAAAGTGTCTTTGGAGCTTCAATACTGATCTCATAACACATGATGGTGTTTTTGTGTCACTCATGCATCCTTAGTGCTCTTCTAATGTCCTTGAAGCATCATCAGAACATGGATTCCTGGGACACGATAGTCCTTTCATGGTGGCTCTATGTTGACCTCAGTGCTGTAGGTTAACCACAGTACAGGCTGTTACATAACACTGTGTGCCTATAGGCTGCAGCACGTCAGCTCCAATGCTGGATATTAGAGTAATAAGGTGGTACAGCAAAGGTCCTCCTGGCAGTATCTGGGATTTAGTCAAAACTGGGATGATGCACAGAGTCACACATGTTAGTAAGGCTGTAACAGTTCAAAATGTTGCTGTACAATTAGGGTGTTCAAAAAAAATCAATTTGTATTCGAATCGCGATTCAAGCTCTACCGATTCAAAATCGATTCATAGAATTCCAAAAATCAATTCATATTTAAAAAATAAATAAATAAATAGATAAATAGATAGATAGATAGATAGATAGATATATACTTTATTGATCCCCAAGGGGAAATTCAAGGTCCCAGTAGCTTACAGACATCACATACAACATACACATACATCATAAACAGGATATTAAAATAACTGCTGCGTCCTGCTGCGTCCTGCTGCGTCCTGCTGCGTCCGCCGCATCCACCCGTGCTCTGCAGCGCCACGTTACATCCTGTAACGCCCTGCTGTGATGTTCATACGCACAGAGTAGTCAGGATCCGGTATAGGAGACTGCACTACTCAGTATGACACGATGTGCCCTGCTATGACATGAACTTCCACGATGACCTTCGAAGTCACTGTTCCATTATCTTTCATGTGACTATTATCGCCACTGTTCATCACCCCCCCAACCGGCCCGTCAGACACCGCCTACCAAGAGTCTGGGTCTGCCGAGGTTTCTTCCTAAAAGGGAGTTTTTCCTCGCCACTGTCGCAACAGCCACTGCTAATGCTTGCTCTTGAGGGAATTACTGTAATTGTTGGGGTTTTGGAATTTATAGAGTGTGGTCTAGACCTACTCTATCTGTAAAGTGTCTCGAGATAACTCTGTTATGATTTGATACTATAAATAAAATTGAATTGAATTGAATTGAAATAACAAACAAATCCACATGAATAATATGGACAATAAAAGATACTAAATAAACTTAATGAATCTAAATCCACATGAATGTACTAAGGGATATATAAGATATATATATGTATATATATATATATATATATATGTGTGAAAAGTAACTACATTTACATACTGTGAATTATTTTTTAAAATCAAGAATCGTTTTCGAATCGAAAATTGATATTGAATCGAATCGTGACATTTTCTGAATCATACACCCCTATGTACAATTAATAAATCTTATAAATGGGGGAAATGAGCCCTTAACACCAGAGGTCCGGAAAACCTCCAGACTGTAGTACATTATGAAACCCCTTCTCCACTGCAGCCTGCATCTCTGGGGGGCTGCATTTAGAATTCTGTCTGGACCACCAGCTTTCCTCGGCTGGAGACATTTTGTCTGTGTGGTCATCGTCCCCATTAATTGGAAAATCTAGGGGGGGTTGTGGTTGTCTTTAATTGTGCCTTCTAATGTTTGGAGTTTTTCTTTTATAATATATTAACCAGAATTGATTTGATATATTGGTACATCTTTGTACAGATTTTCGAAATGTGCTTTCCAGATCTCCCCATTTTGGATGGGTAATGTCTGTTATTTTGTGTTGAACTTGTTCCACATATCCCAGAAGTGATTTTGATTAATGGCGTTCTCAATATCTTCAAGTTTCATGTGGGTATAGTTTTGTTTTTTGTTCCTAATTGTACTTTTGTATTTATTTCAAATGTCATTGTATCTAATGCGTAAGGCTGGGTTGTTTGGTTGGTTTTTATTGATTATTATATTGTAGGTGGTGGGCTTGTTCATCGCAGTTTGAGTGGATGAGTATATTTGTTTGCTTTACCTGTTCACCTGTTGTTGTTTTTTGGCTTTGACAGAGTGGGGGGGTGGGGGGGCTGAGCCTGGGAGGAACACTTTCTGTTGACCGCCACACTAACGCACTTATTTTGATTCACAAAGTAACTTTACATTTGGTAACTGCAGTACTAGTTGTATTTTACGTGTGGAGGAATAAATCATTGTAATACAATCTGGAGCACGTCCCGGTGTGTTAGTGCATCTCTCAGAGTTCAGTCCCTCGCGGACAGCAGCTCGTTGTTGGACTGCTCACAGCCGCATCATGGACAGTGCAGGGCTCCAGACTAACTTTTTTCACAAGGAGCACAGTGGCCCCCTACTGAAAATTTTAGGGGCGCAACCAGAAAATTTAGGGGCACACACTGTAAATCAACAAGCTAACCAAATATTCACATTTCTACTAATTTCCACTGTATTACTAATAAATACTTTGATAATAGATGCAGAAATTACAATGTGCTGTTTCAAATTCAGTGTCATGTTTGAAGATGCAACATAGAAGGCACCATTGCTGTCATGACAGTAAACAAAATATTTAAAAAATATACCAACCCTAGTCTACAATTACAATGAATTCACCTTAAAATTAAACATGCATTGTTTAGGCTACTACCCTTAGGGTTGGGTACCTTTCGCATCTGAACCAATATTGGTACAGATACCTGAAATTATGTTCCAGTACCCAACGGTACATTTTTTTGGTACTTTCCCTCTGTAATTACAAAACAATTATTTCAGTTGTAAAAATAATTCCAAACCTATTTATCCTATGTACTTAGAACATTATGTTATTTTATTAGAATATGTTACACTCTAAAGAAATTAAACAAAAAAAAATAAAACCTCTCCCTCTCTCCTCCCAAACCCATCCCTACAACCTATTAAATTGAATAATTATTTATTTCTTACTCACTGTAACTTTTTAGCCTTAATTTTTTCATGACTGTCCTTTTTTGCGCTTTAATGTTTCATGTAAAGCACTTTGAATTGCCTTGTTGCTGAAAGGAGCTGTAGAAATAAAGTTGCCTTGCCTTACACCCTCAGCCGCTCGCAGTCAGTCACCAGGGCACAGCTGCACACTGTTGAGCCTGCTGCTTGTCTCAGAGGAAGTGTAACGTCAACAGCACCGTGACTGTTTTTAATATCATATAGCAGAAAACGCTGTCTGCGTGAAGTTTTTAAAAACTGTAACCATACTTGAAACTACTTTACCGGCATCACTCACTGTGACTTCAACAAAACAGCAGACGTAGTTTGCGCCGATCGCACCTCTGTGTGTGTGCGAGTGTGTGTGTTTGTGTCGGAGCTCCGCTCTCTATTTTCAGAGAGGACAGATAAGCTTGCGCTTACGCGCTCAGGTACCTACGTTTCGACATTTAACGTGTAAAAAAAGGGGGCAAATATACTGGTCGCACATGTGCGACTGGATGTAAAATTCAGTCGCACACTCTCAAATTTTGGTCGCAAAATGCGACCACTTGGTCGCAGTCTGGAGCCCTGCAGTGTCAAAAATATCTTCTTCAAAATAGGGAGAATCTATTGGGGGTATATATATATATATATATATATACATACTAAACAGAGATATAGATTCCTCTCTGTTATGCCTGTGATTTACCCTGTTTTACTGTTGAGATCTGATGGTAAAGATCTCCTTTACACCACACCCAGATCCCCCCTCGACGTTCTGCCCATGCGTATGTTTTTTAATTTTCTAGAGGGCACCATGACTTCAAAATGTCCTGGAGGACAGGGAGTGAGCAAATCATTTTTACACCATGTTTCCGTTATATCAACATCTTTGATAGATTTATTGAATTCAGGGAATGCATTTAAAAACAATCAAAATGAACCTGTATAGTGTTGTCTGTCATTGCATTCATATTCTAGTAATCCCAAGATGTTTTTAATGATTCTGAACAGAAATATCTTTTTCGGAAATGTTAGTGAGAATAGAGCTTGTGTGTAACAAAATTTAATCTATATGAGGATCAGGTGTCACACATATTTGTGTCTTTAACGCATCTCAACTCAACTTCTTTTTTGTTATATATAGATATTTAAATAAATGATCATGAGGAAATTGAAGGACGTTCCAGCAGCTAGATTGTGATGAAGATTCATGAACAGTCATGTCTTCAACATGACGTTTTTCTGATGTTCTATTCTTTTCTAATTTATAGCAAATACTTTTGAATTTTATTTTTCCACTTGTGTGTTTTCCTCCAGTGTATTCTTAGTCTATCCGTTTTCATACTTTGGATATTTATATATATTCTCTGTCCATCAACAGGTATGAATGCGGCGGTCCGGGCCGTCGTCCGAATGGGCATCTACGTGGGAGCAAAAGTCTACTTCATCCACGAGGTGAGGGGTGACTCGTGGCTCAGCCTCCAGGGGGGTCAGGGGATCAGTACTGACGAGTCCTCGTCGTCGGGCTGTCCTTGTCTTTGACAGAGCCAGCAGGACTCAAAGACCTGATATCACCGTGGTAACAAGAGTCATCTAGTATCTGGCTGTGACCTTAAAAGGTTAAATCCGGACATACCATCTGGATTTCATTCAACAAAAAATACTGAAATTAAAATAACAATTAAACAAGCAATCAGAATTACGTATTTGATAATCGTTTCACTTTTGTGTACTTTTTCTTTGTGGGATGAGTTCATAAGAAGCTTATGAAGTTGTTTTTTTTAAATGTGTGTGTGTGTGTGTGTTTTTTGTTTTAAATCACTAGTTTGCCAAATAGCTCCAGAAAAGGATGCTCCCTCCAAGCCATCGAGTGTATACAGGGTTACATAGATGTAGCTAAGTGTGTGAAGCCACCATTCACAGAAAATAGGTTTACATTTAAGTTGGATCAGATATGTAAAGATTTGCAGCAGGCCATTTAGGAGTTGCTGTAAGTGTTAAGTGTAGCCTATTATTTACATTGCAATATAAATGAAAACATAACTTAATTTATTAATATCAGGGAACATGCCTGCCACACTCGCAGTGAAGTTGTCACAAAACGCAAAAGGAACATTTTTGTGTGCTACCAACATTGCATCTTGAGTTCAGCTTGCATCAGGTTTTCTGCCTCTGTCTGTTCTTTCATGATGAAGGATGAAATCGCCCGTGTGCCCTTATGTGCTTCTTCTGCGCGATGGTGCCGCTGTGTTTTAATGTGCTGGGTGATGTCATTTCCCCTCCGTGCGCTACATTTAAATCAATGCAACACACCTTACAAAAAGCGTGGAGGTTGTCGATATGACTATAGGTAAGATGCATGGAAATTGTTGCGCCCAACACTGTTGAAATGTACAGCTATACTTCGATTTCTTTGTGGGAACACCACCTTCACCTGCCATCTTTATCGGCTCGCTTTCAGGTCTGAACTTTCCATGAAGCTTGCGCAGAGATCAACTGGGTTATAGGTTGCCAGGTTGAGGGTTATAGGTTGCCAGGTTGAGGGTTATAGGTTGCCAGGTTATTGGTTGCCAGGTTGAGGTGACAAACAGGTTGAACATTGTATATGGTGTGAATAGGATGCGTTTTATACAAGGTCTGGCAACTGGTCAACATTAGACAAACATATTGGTCTGATTATTTATAAAGGAGTTTGGGCCATGCACGTTATGGGAGTTTCCTGGGAGAAATAACAAGATAGGGCTAAAAAACGGGAGAAACCCGGGAAAGACGGGAGTGTTGGCAGCTATGATTTACAACCAGCTGGTAGCAAGGCAAATATTTGCATTTGTGTGGATACTGTACTGTATGCATAACATTGGCTTGTTCGTAATGAATAGCTGAATTTTTATATGCATTTATCTAAGATAAAGCCAACTCATAGGGCCTAATTTACTAACACTAGCGCAGTTTGCGCTGTGTCTGTTTATGCGAGTTCGGTAATAGCGCACGCTATGCTTCCACAGTTTGCGTAGTATTTATCAACCCTGACACCATCAGGCAATCAGCGTCTTTCTCCGCCCACTAGACCGCAGATTGCGCCGTAGCAAAGCGGTACTGTTGCTATGATATGGCTGAGTGCAGACGCGATATTCCCACTGCTGATACTAGGACTGTTTGAAATGATCCTGATGCCAATATTTGTAATGTAGCGAGAGTTTAACAACTGCTGGAATGGGATGTGAACGCTGAGTGGGAGATTCAATTTCATCTTTGATTTCTTCCAGTAACTCTAATATTGCTGCGGCTGCTTGATCTGTAACGCTAAATGATGTTGTGTTCACTGACAAAGTGTGATTCTTCTGTTAAAAATATGTTCAGCCCGCCTACTTCGTCTTCGTCTTGCGCTCAGATTGCTGTTGCCATTTCACCAGCGGCATAAAGGTCTACGGAGGAAACTTCGATTAGCGGCTCGTTTAAAGAGGCGGAGAATTCCCCCGCAGAATAGAGGCGCTTACTGACAGTCTTTGTAAACACCACGGAATATATAATTAGGTGCACTTTGCGCTTATCCTCCCCACCTTTTGGGTGGAACTCCCACTTTCCCCACGACACTCCCACGAAACGCATATTGAAAGCGCAACTTGTCTCTTCTCGCTCATGTGGCAGACAATCTGCGATTCTACCCAAGTGCGCCCTGTTTGTAAATAGCCCGCATCGGTTACGTCCGTCTTTGCGACCAATTAGTGCCTGGAAACAGGCGCAAACGGCTTGATAAATCTAGCCCATTGTCTTTTAGTTCAATGTGTTGAGTTAGGTGACATACAGATACATGGTACATAGTTGTCCATGCATGACCATTTTGCTTTTCATTACTTAGCTATTAAAAGTTCTTCCTATTTCTTTAAGGGCCTGTACACCACACCACCACATCGGTGGGTTGTTTAACTCAACTTATATTTGCAATTTAAACTCAGACCCCACTAGAATGCACCGTCACACTAACTCAAATTTCAAGTGGGACATTAAAGTGAGAATAGAGCTTGTATGTAATGAAGATTCCTCTTTTGGAGGATCAGGAATCACACACATTTGTGTCTTTAACTCCTCTCAGCTTTTTTTAAATACTGTAGAAATGACCCTACTCAAATGCAGCATTAATCACATTTCCATGAGGAAATTAAAGTTTGCAACAGCAGCTACATTGTGATGAAGATTCATTAACAGTCACGTCTTTAACATGACTAACACTGTAAAAAAGCTTTGAATTGCATCTCCAATCTTCAACTAGAACTCCATTGTACCACAGAGCTAGTTATGCTACTAAAAATATCAGCAGATATCATAATTTCCTAAATTGCCCGTTTCCAATAGGCATCCTTAATCTCACACATGCCACAGACTAAGAAAGCTCCAGGATTTCCATATACCCACTTAAATATGCACAATGATACGCAACAACATACTTTCCATTATATTTTAGATCTATTTAGAATCATCTGTGTTTTTTTTCACTAAATGTTTATCAGAATGCAGGAAATTAAGTCTTTGATGCTCAAAATTTCCCGCCAATATGACCCCTCCCCCCCAGGCCCATTCTGGCCCATATATACACATATACAGTACAGTATACCCACTACAATACATTAGACTACACCACTGCCACACTACAGCTGTTCATGGTACTCCCCATTAAACCAAACCTGTATAAAATAAAAACATTCTGCTGGTGCTTTAAATATGATTAGATATCAGAAAATAAGAAAACAACAATAAATGCCTGTTTCATTAATATCTCAGAGTTGTTCAGTACTGAATGTCTATCCCAGTGACAGATGCAGACAGAGAGGATCTGGTCTCAGTGGGGATATAATTGGATTACCAGAGGCAGACTTCATCCTTCACTGTCTGCACCATCATCCTCATCAGCCTAGAATAACCAATGAGCTGGGAGGAATAACAGCTGAGTGATATGATGATGCCTTCCTTTTGGTTTGGACTCCAGCTGGTAGTTTGGATCAACGTACACAACATTGTGACTAAAAAAACTGTGGAACCTAAAAAGCATCACTAGCAACTAAGGCTGGCTACCGAATTCAATACTTTAATAATACTAAAAATGCCTTGTCATTCAATACCCAATTTCAATCCGTAAGGATCATCAGAGTCAGCGAGCCAATAAGCATGCAGCATGCTTCTACCAAGATCTAATAATGGCTGTGATTGGCTGTCTAATGTTACACGTCGTAGAGACACGCAGGAAGAACTCCACGTTACACAGAGACGGACTCACATAGTCGGAGCTGAAAGATAGATACAAAGATTTGTGCTGTAATGTGTAATGTTGTAATTTCTTTTTGTTTAACAAAATTGCTATCGAAAAAAGTATTGTTTAGGAACCGGTATCTAAGTCACAGTATTGGTACCGGTACTGGTATCGAACGTTTTAGAACGATACCCAGCCCTACTAGCAACGCCAAAAGATTATATTTCAGTTCTCATTCTGTTTTGGTTATATTGTTTTTAAACATGTCATGTCTCCTGTGCTTAAACCAATTGCAGATCAATCAATTAGTTTATCAACAGAAAATCAACTGACAGCAATTTTGTTAACTGATTAATCATGTTAAGTCATTAATCAAGCAACCACGACAGACATACCATGATATCAGTTTACTGTCTTATGTCAAAGTAAAGGGCTAAATGTTACTCAGACAAAACAAGACATTTAAAGATGCAATTCTTATCTTGGAGAAATTGTGATTGTGTGGGATTTTAACTACTTTTTGACATTTTATAGACTAAATGATTAATTAAATAAAAAAACATATCACTGACACATTAAGTGACAATAAAATAATATGTAGCCCTAAACATAATACAGCTCAGGATGAGAATAAAGTGACCCCATAGTCACAGTTATTGTTTCCATAGGTGTCATAAATGATCCAGTGAACATGTTTGTGTTTCTCCTCTCAGGGGTACCAGGGCATGGTGGATGGTGGAGACAACATCAAAGAGGCCACATGGGAAAGCGTCTCCAGCATGTTGCAAGTGGTGAGCAAAGCGTTCTGCTGCTGTTTCAGGCCACACACTCGTTCTCGATATTTGCATCAGGTTGAAATCTAAAAAACTATCCATGTTTCCTCCTCTGTGCTGTAAACTATGAAACTCTTAAATCCAGCTATCATTAAAAGACTTGAACCTGTGTTAATGGTGTAATCATAGCTGTATATTTTCCTAGAGCATCATCAAACGCTATGTGTAAATGCTTTTCTGACAGTAATGCAGCGGTATTTGTGCAGAATGTCTGCTGTGTTGGTGGACATCTGGGATGATCATTGGAAGTGACTCAGCAACAAGGCTTTTAGCTTTGAGCCAACTGAGTCTGTGATCGAATGAGACATTTTCACTGTCTGTCCCACTTCCATTGTCTAAAGTGGTTTTCCATCAGTGCAACAGTGAAAAAAGATGTATCGTGTAGATATTCGATAGATGGATGGATAGATAGATAAAGATATATATAAAGAGCCACATTGCCCTAAAAAAACCTCAATAGAAAAATTTTTAAATTATTTGTAACTTTACCAGAGCCAGCAGAAGAGGAACTTTTTATAATGTGATTTCAGATTGTAATGTATGTTTTCCTCAGGGCGGTACAGTTATCGGCAGCGCCCGCTGTAAAGAGTTTCGTAGCCATGAAGGCCGCTTGAAAGCTGCACACAACCTTGTGCAGCGCAGCATCACCAACCTGTGTGTGATTGGTGGAGACGGCAGTCTGACCGGAGCCAACCTGTTCAGAGAGGAGTGGAGCGGCCTGTTGGACGAGCTCCTCCAACAAGGTGATTGCTCACTGCAGGGCTTTCAGTCCACTTTACATAGCACGGCACTCTTAACTGTACAGGTGTAAAGAGAATGGATCTCCCTCCCTCTCATGTGGTTCAGGTCTGATCGATAAGGAGGCAGCCTGCAGTAACTCAGAGCTCCACATTGTTGGCATGGTCGGCTCCATTGACAATGACTTCTGCGGCACCGACATGACCATCGGCACCGACTCAGCACTGCACAGGATCATCGAGGTGGTGGACGCCATCATGACCACCGCTCAGAGGTGAACCAATCCTGACAGGAGATGAGTAGAGACGAGTAGAGGTGTGACACGTCGTAGCAACAGAAGTCCTAAGAAGACTAGCTAATACGAGACACAAGAAGACGATGACCTGTTTCAACAAATCAGCCCATTGGGCTTCACTGATGAGTGCTTTTTCTTGTTTCTGACATTCTGTCTGGTTTTCACTGTTTTTCCAGCCACCAGAGGACATTTGTGCTGGAAGTCATGGGCAGGCACTGCGGGTAGGCCCTTCATCTTGTGTTAGAGTACATCACAGAGAGATACAGTGCCAGCGAAAGTATTCGGCCCCCTTGAACTTTTTGACCTTTTGCCACATTTCAGGCTTCAAACATAAAGATATAAAACTGTAATTTTTTGTGAAGAATCAACAACAAGTGGGACACAATCATGAAGTGGAACGAAATTTATTGGATATTTCAAACCTTTTAAACAAATAAAAATGAAATATTGGAGTGGTGCAAAATTATCCCCCCCCTTTAGTTAATACTTTGAGCGCCACCTTTTGCTGCGATTACAGCTGTAAGTCGCTTGGGGGTATGTCTCTATCAGTTTTGCACATCGAGAGCGACATTTTTGCCCATTCCTCCTTGCAAAACAGCTCGAGCTCAGTGAGGTTGGATGGAAAGCGTTTGTGAACAGCAGTTTTCAGTTCTTTCCACAGATTCTCGATTGGATTCAGGTCTGGACTTTGACTTGGCCATTCTAACACCTGGATATGTTTATTTGTGAACCATTCCGTTGTAGATTTTGCTTTATGTTTTGGATCATTGTCTTGTTAGAAAAGACAAATCTCCGTCCCAGTCTCAGGTCTTTTGCAGACTCCATCAGGTTTTCTTCCAGAATGGTCCTGTATTTGGCTCCATCCATCTTCCCATCAATTTTAACCATCTTCCCTGTCCCTGCTGAAGAAAAGCAGGCCCAAACCATGATGCTGCCACCACCATGTTTGACAGTGGGGATGGTGTGTTCAGGGTGATGAGCTGTGTTGCTTTTACGCGAAACATAACGTTTTGCATTGTTGCCAAAAGTTCGATTTTGGTTTCATCTGACCACAGCACCTTCTTCCACATGTTTGGTGTGTCTCCCAGGTGGCTTTGCGGCAAACTTTAAAGGACACTTTTTATGGATATCTTTAAGAAATGGCTTTCTTCTTGCCACTCTTCCATAAAGGCCAGATTTGTGCAGTATACGACTGATTGTTGTCCTATGGACAGAGTCTCCCACCTCAGCTGTAGATCTCTGCAGTTCATCCAGAGTGATCATGGGCCTCTTGGCTGCATCTCTGATCAGTCTTCTCATTGTATGAGCTGAAAGTTTAGAGGGACGGCCGGGTCTTCGTAGATTTGTAGTGGTCTGATACTCCTTCCATTTCAATATTATCGCACTGCACAGTGCTCCTTGGGATGTTTAAAGCTTGGGAAATCTTTTTTATCCAATCCGGCTTTAAACTTCTCCACAACAGTATCTCGGACCTGCCTGGTGTGTTCCTTGTTCTTCATGATGCTCTCTGCTTTACTACGGACCTCTGAGACTATCACAGAGCAGGTGATTATACTGTCACGGACTTGATTACACACAGCTGGATTCTATTTATCATCATTAGTCATTTAGGTCAACATTGGATCATTCAGAGATCCTCACTGAACTTCTGGAGAGAGTTTGCTGCACTGAAAGTAAAGGGGCTGAATAATTTTGCACGCCCACTTTTTCAGTTTTTTATTTGTTAAAAAAGTTTGAAATAGCCAATGAATTTCGTTCCACTTCATAATTGGGACCCACTTGTTGTTGATTCTTCACAAAAAATTACAGTTTTATATCTTTATGTTTGAGGCCTGAAATGTGGCAAAAGGTCGAAACGTTCAAGGGGGCCGAATACTTTCGCAAGGCACTGTAAAAACACCATACATATAACAACATATATGTACATAGGAATGTGTATGGTCTTTAAGTTAAATATGCTACTGCAAACACTAAGTCTCAATAATTTAACAGCTCAATAGAAATACTTCAATATTTGTGTGGAAATATTGATAAGTGAGGCCCATGCATGTGTGTTTTGGGCAATAGTCTGTTCAGGCTGTGTAGATGAAATATTTCACAACAAATATCTGTTACAGGAAAGTAAAGATTTGAGACAATTATTACAATATTGTGTGTGTGTGTGTCTCTGTGTGTGTGTGCAGATACCTGGCCCTGGTCAGTGCCCTGGCTTGCGGAGCAGACTGGGTTTTTATCCCAGAAATGCCTCCTGAGGATGGCTGGGAGGACAGCATGTGTCAGAAACTGTCTGAGGTAACAAACACGTAGTCACTGGCCACACTCACAGACTCACAGGCTTTGAGGCGTATTCCCGCTAAGTCCCGCAGACATTTAGATTTTTGGGATCCTTATGCACACTTTATGCATGGATTTACCCATAATTCATAACTCATAACAACATAAGTAACCGGGGGAAGCCCAAAAGTGTTAAAAAAACATAACAAGGAGGAGTGGCACTCCTGTTTTTTTATCCAGCCCTTGCAGCCTCTCGCACTCCGTCACTTACCAGGTGACATGAGTGAAGGTGCTGGGTTTAAAGGAGAACTCCGGGCAATTTTTACGTTAATCTTGATCGCTATATGTATATGAGTACTGTCGATAGCAAAAAAAACGAGCCGAATCGGTGCTAGCAACACGGAGCTGCTGCAGCTAATGCCGAGAGCTCCCACTCAGCTAAAACGGCAGTTATGGGGGCATAAGATAAAGAGTGCCTTTGTGCCTCTTAACAGACACAAAATGCAATTAAAATGTCTGTGCAACATGAACAGGGCCCTTACATGACAACAAGATGCGTGTAGCAACTTAGCCATTGTTTAAATTCACCTTCCCTCTTAGCTGCTAGCTGCCGTCTGGGATGAGTGAGTGTGTTCAGCCAGGCTCCGGTAATAATCATCACGCAGCAGTTCCATGTGTATTGTAGCATATATATCCATTTTGTGTGCTGTCGTTGGTGAATATGAGTCTCTGCGGGAATTGTGTGGTAGTTTCCTTAGCCGCGGCTAGCAGCGCCCCGGCATCCTTTTCTTCCTCCCTCGCCTCCCTCACCTGCCGCGCCAACAACAATCCACGAAGCCCGCTGGTCGGTGGATGTCCTCCAGAGGACAGTTCATGCTTTCGCGGCGAAATTTTGAATTTTATTCCCCCCTCATAAATAGGTAATTGAGCACTGTAGTGGTTGCGATCATATCAGAGACTATGTAACTACATGGAAACAGACCAAATGATGCCTGTTTCTTGTAAAGTAACTAGCATTACAGAAGGCTGTAGCCTTGCGCTGAAGCCCCGTGGGAATTCAGTTGTAGCAGGAAAGTGAAACAACGGAGCGTAGTGTGTGAAGAGTGAAGAACGGAGGTGTTCACAAGGGAAGAAGCTTGGAGTAACGTAACTATGGAGCTAGAGCTAATCTTCAGTAACGCTATTCGTAATAGTATTACAAGAAACAGGCATCATTTGGTCTGTTTCCATGTAGTTACATAGTCTCTGATATGATCATAACCACTACAGTGCTCAATTACCTATTTATGAGGGGGGAATAAAATTCAAAATTTCGCCGTGAAAGCATGAACTGTCCTCTGGAGGACATCCACCAGACCAGCGGGCGCCTGTGGATTGTTGTTGGCGCGGCAGGCGAGGGAGGCGAGGGAGGAAGTAGAAGGATGCCCGGTCGGGGCTGCTAGCCTGGCTAAGGAAACTACCACACAATTCGCCACTGCAGAGACTCATATTCACCAACGACAGCACACAAAATGGATATATATGCTACAATACACATGGAACTGCTGCGTGATGATTATTACCGGAGCCTGGCTGAACACACTCACTCATCCCAGACGGCAGCTAGCAGCTAAGAGGGTAGGTGAATTTAAACAATGGCTAAGTTGCTAAACGCATCTTGTTGTCATGTAAGGGCCCTGTTCATGTTGCACAGACATTTTAATTGCATTTTGTGTCTGTTAAGAGGCACAAAGGCACTCTTTATCTTATGCCCCCATAACTGCCGTTTTAGCTGAGTGGGAGCTCTCGGCATTAGCTGCAGCAGCTCCGTGTTGCTAGCACCGATTCGGCTCGTTTTTTTTGCTATCGGCAGTACTCATATACATATAGCGATCAAGATTAACGTAAAAATTGCCCGGAGTTCTCCTTTAAGGCCCTTCTTCTTACAGAAGAAGTTGACCACCACATCTGTGGGTCGTTGAACTCAACCTTTCATATTTACACTTTAAACTCAGACCCCACTAGAATGCACCTTTAATCAAATTTCAAGTAGGAATTTGATAATAGGTTGTTTGTAATGAAGATTCACATATAATATTATCAGGAGTCACACACATTTGTGTAATTAAATTCAACTTTTTTTGTAAATACTATCCCACTTGAAATAGTATTAATCAAATGTCCATGAGTGAATTGAAGTACGAGCCAGCAGCTAGTTTGTGATGAAGATTCATGCATTACTCTGGTGGGACTCGGAACCAACAACCTTTGTAATACAAATCTAACGAGCCTCTGGTGTTTCTAAAAATATCAGCAGACATCTCATGCACTAACATTGCTGCTAATGTTCTGAACGTCAAGTAAGGCCCTAGTAAAGCCTCGCTCTATAAAACAGTGACTCTGCTGGGACTCGAACCACAACCTTTGAATCACATCTCTAATGTTTGACTAGATGGGCTTTCCATTGTGCCACAGAGCCTCTTATTTGGGTTTAAAACAATTAGCATACATGATAACTCCCTAACTTGCCAGTTTCAGAAAAAGTTGACTACCCCATCACAGTGTTCTGCAAAATAGTAGTTGACTAGTAGTAGGCCTGCACTCAAATTACAAGTAGGAAATCAAAGTGGATGCCAGCAGCTAAAGGAGCCTCTTAATAATACTATCCATTGTGCCACAGAGCCTGCTGTTTTTAAGTTAAAACTAACAAACAAACACACACACACACACACACACACACACACACACACACACAAACACACTTCTTTATGGCTTTCCAACACATTCTGACATCCGATGATGATAACTTTACTATGTAAAATACTGTTATACTATGCCAGGAATCACTAGTACAGATGATACTGACTGATGAATTTTCAGTAGATTTGATGTAGTGAGTGTTTTTGTTATCGTCCAGAGCCGATCTCGAGGTTCCAGGTTGAACATTATCATAGTTGCTGAAGGAGCCATTGACAGAAAAGGACAGCCCATTACTTCTGATTTTGTGAAGGATGTGAGTAGTGCTCAGTTTCAGACTGACGCAGAGGGAAAAACCACAAGCTGGACTAAAAAGTTACAGTATGGCGATTTCTCAGTATTCTGATTGTTTTTTTTTCTTTCTTGTCCAGACACTTGCCACATTCTGAGAGATGCTTTATATTTAATATTTTTGCTGAATGATCATACTTTCAAGCGGTATATTTTGAATTATGTCCATCTTTGATGTTGATCTTGGTGCTGTAAATGAACCGGTCATTTACCCCAAATATTGGTCTGTCTGTCAGTGAGGGGGCGATATGAGAGTTCCACTGTCTGACAGTTAGTGGCTGTAAGTCCTCATCTGTTACTTTGCTATAAAAAGGCAAAGAAGAAGATTGCTTGCTAGCAAATAGGAATTACTTGAGTTAATCAGTGGAGGTTTGAAAATGTTTTATGAAGAAGGAAATTCATTCAACACATTAGTTAGGCACCGAGGATACACCCATTTTAGTGAGAAACACTCCATGTAAACTCAGCTGTTTAAAATGTGGTATCTTGATGCTAACCCTTATGTCTAATATCCTACCACAAGTACAGTAGGTAACAGAATTAGTTTTACTTTGGTCTGTCAATCATTGTTGTGTGTCATGTTGAAAAAAAAGTCATCTGCCCTTCAGTTTCCCTGCATTGCTAGCATGCCTCATTGAAAGCATATTGACCCAGCCTTTTTTCACAATGTGGCAAGTGCCTGCTGAAGAAAGACAACCAACGAAATGTCAAAATGCCTTGGTGTTCTTTAAAGACATGAGAGTTCATAAGTAGTTGATCTGAGATTATCCTCCATTACCGGATCCAGCTTTTGGCAATGCAAAACGTTTTCTGTCATGTTTTCAAATGCTTTTGCTTCTTTACATCTCTCTAGAATCGGGCTGATAAGAAAAGGCTGAACATTATTATTGTAGCTGAGGGTGCCATAGATTGCCACAACAAGGCAGTAACTCCTGATTATATCAAGGATGTAAGTACGGTGGAGAAGCCTGCTAAGTCACAGACCCACAAACTCTTTTTTCCCCCTCATGGTTTGCTGTTGGTTTCCTTCAGAGCGGAAACACACACATGTCCTATGTGTCATTGTTATGTGGACCTTTCACGTTTTTTTGCATGTTTAATGTAAGTCATTTTTTATTTCTTTATATTGCTTTACTAAACTACCCACTCCCTTATATTTCTTGATTACATATATCCTTCAGGCATTTAGAATCCCATCCCATGTCCTTTTGCACCCTTACTTTTACTTCTGTTCTATTTCATTTCCAAGTTCCCCTCTGCCAGCACATTATCTGGCATTTGCTAACATGACAGGGTGCGTTTTGCGTGATTTCTCCTTCTGTTTTTTTTTTCTTCCAATGCTTGACACTTGTAGTCTCTATTATTTCTGCATTTTCTTAAGATTGTTCAATTTTAAGATGATATGAAATCTTACAGAAATGTAATGTGATATTAATGCTATATTAGCTGAATTACATGTGTTTAGATTTTAGTAAGAGCAACTGTTAGTAAGGACATGTGCTTATGTTATGATAAGATATGATACTGTAGATTTTACATCATTGTATGCAGTTCCTATATTGAGTACTTAATCCTCACTATTTGCTATCATCCCACTTCACTCTCCCTCCATATCCAGCTGGTAGTACGCTGCCTGGGTTTTGACACCAGGGTCACCATCTTGGGCCACGTGCAGAGAGGTGGGACGCCCTCTGCCTTTGACAGGATCCTGGTAAGCCACGGTATCGTTAATACTTCTCTATGGAAAGTCTTTATTCTCCTCATTCAATGTTTCATGCCTTGAAAAACCCCTAACATTGTTATTTACTAATTTACGAACATTGCAGATGATTAAGGTGATCTCTAAATGACCTTTGACCCTAACAGGCCAGTCGTATGGGCGTGGAGGCAGTGCTGGCGTTACTGGAGGCCTCTGCCACCACCCCGGCCTGCGTTGTGTCTCTGGTTGGCAACCAGGCTGTTCGACTGCCACTTATGGAGTGTGTTCAGATGGTGAGAGAGAGAGAGAGAGAGAGAGTGTGTGTGTGTGTGTGTGTGTGTGTGTGTGTGTGTGTGTGTGTGTGTGTGTGCATACGTGTGTGTGTGTGTGTGTGTGTGTCTGTGTGTGTGTGTGTGTGTGTGTGTGTTGGAGAGACAGAGGTCATGCAGAGTCCAAGTGTGCATTGTGGAGTACAGACAATGAGATTGCTCCACCACATATCAGCCTTCTTATACCAGACCGATTCAAATTATTAATCACATTTTTTAAATCATTGTATTAATCGTTGTTTTAATTTTACATTTTAAACTGTCACCCGAAGTAAGCACCAATGGGAATAAATCTACAATATGAGACAAAAATGTCTTGTGGTGGGACACAGCCAGTGACGGACTGGTAATCTGGTATTTGGGCAAATGCCAGAGGGGCCACGGGCCCTCATGGGCCGGCCGGCCAATCAGAGAGCCGCATAATTGTCAAAGCCATGCCAGCTTGATGGCCAAATGATAACCAAACTTGTCCAAATCCTTCACAGCTAGTAATGATGTAATCTGATCAGTATTTATACCACATATGAGTCTCTCGATATCACAGTCATGGTTTCTACAGTCACAAACTTTTACATTATTAGTCTGTATTGTTTTGTAGCAAAATTACTTATTCAGATCAGATGTTCAAAAACGTAAACGTGCATGGTTTGAAATAAAACAAATCTACCTGTATTTCTTTTATTTGAATATTTGTTTGCAAAAGTTAAAATGAAGCAATGCCTTCTGGTAATTTCAAGACAGAATCCAGTAGCGTCTTTATACTGTCTATGGTCTGCGTCAGCGTGGTTGTTTGAAGTTGAAAATTGGAAGCTATACTGTTGACAAAAAAATGAATCGAGGGCATCGCGTACAGGGCAAGGCAGAGAAAAGAGAGAGAAATATCAGAGAGCGCTGTTGGCTGACGTTGAAAATGCTGCAAACTGACTGATTTGTTTTTAACATCAATGTGCAGCTTCGGCTAGCATTAGCGCTATATCTGAGCCAGCACACCAGGGAGAAAGACAGGACAGAGAGGAATATGAGGAAGAGGAAGAACAAAACGAGCAAGAGGAGGATGAAGAGATAACGAATCTATGGAACTAACCAACACAGAACAACAAGCATGCTGGGTCTGAATGTGGATTACCAGAAGTAATAGAGATGGAGACCAATGCTGCAGGAGGGAGTGTAGGTACAGTAAGTTTGGCTACTTCAGAATATTATATTATTATGGAGCGGCTGGCTCTGATGATTTATTCTTTTTATATATATATATATATATATATATATATATGTCTATGTTTTGGTGCAGTTTTTTATAGCATGAGAGTTTACGGTTTTTATATATATATGTCTATGTTTTGGTGCAGTTTTTTATAGCATGAGAGTTTACGGTTACCATCACTGGGGCTATGAAAAGTGCGTGTTCTTTCCGTGCGTCAAAAGTTCTATCTGCGACCCCCCCCACCGGCGGTCCGCTGGTGGGTAGAAATGCCAGGGCCGTTTTTTGTTCCCAGTCCGTCACTGGACACAGCAAAACAACTCCGAGATGTTTACAGTATTGTAGTCTCCATGAGGTGGAATAGTGTTTGGGGTCATTGCTCCCAGTTTGGCAAAATCCCGCCCCCCATTTACCTGCAAGACAGATAGGACAACAACACACACACCCAACAGACCCAGAAGCCTGTCACAAGAAAAAACCTTTTTTTCAGACCCAAGAGGTACAGAAGGCCATGGATGAGAAGAAATTTGAAGAGGCAGTGAGACTGCGTGGCAGGTATTTTTTGACTTCAACTACTTTTGATATGATCAAATATCGGATTAATTTGCCTACATACAAGTTTAAAATTTAGATGAAACAAATGAAAGGCTTAAATAGAGCTGATAAAGAGTCACTAAAGCTTCTAAGAAGTCCTTTTTTCCACCTGTTTGATCAGAGGTCCTGTATGATTCCTTACTCTCTCTCGTTCTCCACAGCAGCAACAGATCCATGTGGATTTTCTACATTGGCTAACTTTGTTTTTCATGAATGTTATCTGCAGGAGCTTTGAAAACAATCTGACCACATACAGACTCCTCTCCTACCGGAAAGCAGATTCTGAACTTCCAAATGTAAGTAAACTCCCAACCAAATAATAATCAAAAAACACAATGATTATTTCTAATTAACAAGATTATCACCATTTTTATTCTTCTAATTAATCTTCTAATGTATCTTTTCATCAGCGCCTCTGAGATTTGTACGGTAGCATAAGGTACTTCCTGGTCAGGGGCCTTGTGGGTGCTCCAGTCTTTTTGTGACACTAACAGAGTGTGTTTTTCTCTGTCCTGAGGGAGAGGAGGAGGCGGAGGATGAAGAGCATGTATGTGATGAGTAATGAGGCTGCAGCTGAGCAGACTCTATGTCAGCTTCTGCGCGCATGGTCCACAGAGCAGATGAGCTTTTTCTGCCACTAGTTTTTGTCACTTTGGCCTCTAATTACCTTATGCTGAGGATATTTTCATTAATATAAGTGGATCTCAGTTTTTTACTTATTATCTAGTCTAATGATTTTCTAGGACTAACATTCTATCAGGGCTTTTTATTTTAAAGAGACAAAATGACATATAGTAACACAGTGCCACAAAATGACAGTGCCGATGCTCATTATCCGTCGCTGTGTCTGTCATTGCTTATTTCTTCATGGCTCTGCTTAGAAGAAGAAGTGTAGCCATGCAAAGAGTTGCTTCAGTGCTTCAGTGAAGTCGACCCACCAGCCTCCCTGTCAAGGACAGTCTCAGCGTTGGCTGTGATCTGCTTCAAATGAACCTGAAGTAGCCCTCCTTACAGTTTAAGTCTGTGGAGACGGTGGCTGAAAGTGTCTTTGCCTATTCAGAACTCAAACTGGACCGGTTCCATGCTCTCTGTGTTAAAAATGGTCAGTGGCCGGGGAACATCAAGGCTCTGGTTTGGGGAGCTTTAAATATGATGTTATAAATAACTATGAGAATCACTAGATTTGGGAATCAAACTGTCTTGATTAACATATAGGACACTTCATTTAGTAGTAAACACACTGTGAGGGTGCAGCAGACACTAATGATATTATTGTGGAGAACTACACATTCCAGGGCTTTCAGTGTTTTAGATGAGTCCTTGCTGAGTTTAGAAACTTTCATCACATTTGATTTAGCGAGCCCTTTCTCAAAAACCTTTGGAAATTTTTTTTAAAATGCTCACAACCTTTATGACTCCTGAAACATTTTGGACTTTAGAGATATGAGGCTACAAGGGTATCATTTCAAATGATTTGATAGCGGTACCAATACAAATCCATTCTTTACATTTAAGAAGCAACATAGTAGACCTATCAGTACTTTTTCTGTTGTCCAACACCAGCATTTGAACAATAACTTTGTAAAAAATACAGTCACAGTCTTAGCAAAGTTATGATTTAGAACAGGAAATGTTTGATCAAAGAATTGGTAAACAAGACCAAGAAAATCACCAACCATTCAAAGCTTTCAGGTTTACTTAAATCTACTAACACAAATCTACTCACTGAACTTGTCTTCACAAATGTGGTTTTGTAAAGTAATAGTAAAATAGAGTTGGACGCCTGTCCATTTTGAGCTTCTCCACATCGTCTTCATGTTCTTTAATCCAATCCATGTCCTTAATTATCCTGTTAAGGAATTGCAGGAGGAAAACTTTTAAGGCCCAATCTGTCATAAATTTCCATTCAAATGGTCATGTACAATTCAGTTTTCAATTCAATTTTATTTATAGTGTCAAATCTCAACAAGAGTTATCTCAGGACACTTTACAGATAGAGTAGGTCTAGACCACACTCTATAATTTTCAAAGACCCAACAATTCCCCCAAGAGCGAGCATTTGGTGGGACAGTGGCGAGGACAAGCTTCCTTTTAGGGAGAAACCTGGGACAGACCCAGGCTCTTGGTGGGCGGCCATCTGCCGCTGCCGGTTGGGACACAGAGACACTGATACAGATATCATATGATATGATTCATAACAATTATAGCAGTTGGTATGATGTTCCGTGGCACTTATAGTAACAATAAAGATAATAGAACTATGACTAGAAATAATAATAGTTGTAGCAGTGCAGGGCGTCAAGCAGGACCACAGCAGCAGCTGCCAAAAACCCAACCACCTGAACCACCAAATCTGCGAGGGGAGAAAGCATAAGGACTCCGGAGCATAAGCTCCCCTTGTGCACTTTGATATTACAGGTTAAAAAGTTGCTGTGCAGCAATTTTGGATTGTGTCCTAACACATTTTATACTCCACAGCTAGTGGCACATATGATTTGAGTTTGAATGGCAAGAAAACTTTGGATAGTCATGAGAAAGCAGCTGCTGCTTCACTGCGTCTTTTGGCAGCATGTGGCTTCTTGCATGCAAGGTCATCTTTGCCTGCTGCTGCTCTGCTCTGAGGCAAGGTGTCTTCTGGCTCTACAGCATTAATGAGACATGGATGGTATTATCAGGCGTGGAGACGGACAACTGTCCTGTCAGACACGCAGCAAAATTATGCAAAATAATCCTGTGGTGATAAAAGTAAAAAGAAAACGCACAGTCACCTGCAGTGAGTTTTGTCCAATGTTCCTACTTCACGTCTGCTACAGAAATCCCTGTCTGCCTTCATTGCCTCCAACGGTTGCTGGTATACCTTCTTCTTCCACCCAAGCTTCATACCTGCTGTGATTGTGCAGTGAATGTAAGACTCACGCCTGAGGTGTGAAGATGACGTTTTAAAATGTGAAAAAGCTTGGGGGTGTTATGGCCAAACATATGGCCAAACATATGGCCATACTGTCTACAAGTGCCAGGTTTTACGTTCTGCATTGTGTGTATTTCTGAGTGTACTGTGTGTGTGTGTGTGTGTGTGTGTGTGTGTGACTGCTGCTCTGTGTCATCACTAGAGCTCCTTTAACGTTGCGGTGCTGAACGTCGGCGCCCCGGCAGCAGGTATGAATGCCGCCGTGCGTTCTGCTGTCAGAGTGGGAATCACTGAAGGCCACAAAATGTTGGCGGTCAGCGACGGCTTCGAGGGATTCTACAAGGGACATGTAAGAGAGAAAGTGATGTACACAGTACACCTATGTAGTGGACATATTTATTTACAGTACACATCATGTAATCTCAGTTCATTTTCTGAATGTATTAATTAGACTTGTTAAAGTGTCAGAATATACAGAAAAATACCTTCTAAAATAACTTATACAATTCACAATGATATAAAACAAGCAAAGAGTTTTTGTTGATTCATTTTCTGATCATCAACTAATCATTCCACCACTACATTTGTCCAGAATTAATGCCATTTTCTTCCAATTAAAAACTATTTGGATTTTTTTTAACTCTTTTTAGAAAATATTTGTACTATTATTATTTCACAGCAGTCAGTAAAGATTTGTATTTGTGATGTAATTTGGAGAAATAAGGAAAGCTCTCACCATAGACTGTATGAAAATCTTACCCATGGTGTGAAATATCTGCATCACTTACTCGAAAATCTAAAAATAGTTGTTCTCTTAATACGTCCATGGTTGGCTGCCATGTGCTTGTGCATTCTTTTTTACAGATTGAATTCTTGAATTAGGTGACCTCTTTTGCCCTGCAGTATTCACCTACTTATCAGAACAGTATGAAGAAATGTCATTGTACATGTAAGCGACTTTGAGTCTATGAAAAGCGCTATATAAATTCAATTTATTATTATTATTACATGTATATGAACGTGAAATCTCTACTAATCTAATGTGATCTTGCACAATAATGGTCTCAGTATTGTGAGAAGTTTATTCAGCCTAAAGACTGTAAATATTACAGTCACGCTGTGTACCTTGCTGCTCTGGGTGGCCATGTTACTCAAGTATGCACAGAACCTTATTCACCTGAACTTAAGGCAACATACCTTAAGACGTGATTGGTCAGGCCACTGTGCCTGTTCTCTGTGGCTGCAATGTCTTCACAATGCACCTTTCTATCATAAATGGCTTTAAGTACATATGATGTCTGGACACTGAATTATTGGCTGCTGAGGTCATAATGACTTTACTGACCAATAGCAGGGAGCAGGAAGTGGCGGTGCAGTCACTTTCCTCCCTCTCTGCTGCACAGCCTACAGTGATAAGACTAAGGCTGTCCAGATGAACAGTGCTACTTAGTGTAAGCCAATTACTCCACTCTCACACCAGCTGTACTGTACCGTGTATACACACACTAAGTCTTGGTTATACCTTGGTTATATACTGCATGCATGCTTTCCACACGCATACACTTGTTCAGCTGTGCAGAGAGTAGCTCTGACTTGTTGAAAGTGATGAAGCGAGGCGAGTTGTCGATGAAGGATTAGACTTGATTGAAAAGTTAAGCTGTGATCCCTGGTTTAAACCCCAACTAAGTAGGACACTGATCATAATGTAGAGCTGCTGGTTAAATGTAGCTACTATACGCCAGCACAGTATGGAGAGATGATCAGATATCACCACATTCTTGACAAAATACATCGATATTGATATTGTGACAATAATGTAGTGTTGACAATGATATTTTAGATAAATAATCATCAAACAACATTTCTAGTGAAATAAGAAATACAAAATTCCAGCTATTTACTCACTATTTTTATGCACAAAAATATTGTGATGTTAAATCAAATCGAAAATTGGTTGTGCAATATCATTTGAAGAATTCTTCAATTTATTGCACAACCAATTTTCTGAGACAATTGAATTAGTATGTGCTTATGTGTGTTATTATCTTTTTAGGCAACGTAATTGTATATCACGATATCTGGATATATGATTTCATCACAATATGATTCCATTGAAAGACGATAAATGATCCTTTTGAATTATTGCCCAGCCCTACGGCATAGTGACCGTACAACAGTACAATGACAAGAATATATCCAATAATATACAGGACAGGACTCCACTGATGAAGGGGCTTTAAAGGATCATACTGCCAGTTTTTCATGTTTTAGTGCTTTGATTACTAATTAGAAATTAAATTAAAGACATTAAGCAACCATATCTTATTCTGAAATCAGTGTCCCTGTTAGTCCAGATAATCCATAGACCGCCTGCAGAAAGTAGCTCTGATCAAATCTGTTGACTGTGAGGTCTGTGGATCTGTGACTTATCACCTCAATGTATACAAAAAGTTGAATATCTGCATAGTAAAGTAGTTTTAGTTCAAAATAAGGACAATGACAATGTGAATAATAATGACATCTTCCTATTTTGTAAAATCAGATCAAGGAGATCAAATGGGGAGATGTCGGGGGTTGGACTGGCCAGGGAGGCTCACTGCTAGGGACAAAACGGTGAGTTCAAGTGAGAAAAGGTGTAGGTTTGTAATCTGGACCTAAAGTGATAATACCGTAGATATTGTTAGTAATTTATATTCTGTAAACATTTTTCTTTCTTTACATTGCACGTAATGTAACATTTTCTAGAGTTTCTTGCTTACTCTTTTCAAATGTACCCTTGTTTTTGCATTGCACTCATGATTTCTAGCTTTAAATGATGAATTACATATAATAAGTGATGAATTACAACTCAGTGAGTGACGCAGATATTATATTACTCACCTCCCCCTGGAATATTAATCCTGTCTGAATAAGGGCTTAATCCTTCAATTTACTGTATATCAATAAAAACTTCTGGTTATTTTCCTTGCATGATTATGAATTTCATACATTGTCAGATTATATAACTGTACCCTAACTGACTATAAAAGAATAAAAGATTTTTAGGGTCTTAAGGGTAACACTAAAAAAACATTTTAACAACACAATTTCCTTTCTAAATGCTAGAACTCTTCCAGGCAAACATCTGGATAAGATTGCCGAACAGATTAAGATCCATAACATCAACGCCCTGCTGGTCATCGGAGGATTTGAGGTATGGAACTTTACCTGATTTTTGGGCATAATGGCAGTGTCTTATCTTGATTTCACAACATTGTGTCTTTCTGAACATGTTTTATCTTATCACAGAAAGAAAGAAAAACAAGCTTGTGTGTGCCAATATTAGTATTTCCTTAAACTTTAAAAATAGTTTTTCTGATTGTTGTATAGTTCTAATAATTGTATCAAAGCAGAAATTCTTGATTCATTTGAAAAGTTAACTTTGAATTATCTTCATTGGTCAGCGTTATTGTACCTGCTATACAACATTAATAAGCGTTCTCTTTTCAGTATGTTACATGCACTGTGTATTGTGTTTTTGAACATGGCTCATTTACCTGATTCCATTATGCAAACATGTCTCCAACTTCTGTAAAACCATATTTTCAGAATACATTTAAAACACATTTAACTGTTAGAGGCTCTCCAATATCTGTCCATATATGGTTATTATTTTAAGGCCAAGCTGCGAATCCAAAGCCTTTTGATGATTGAATTAAAAATCTAAATCATAAAGGTGATGTCAACCAAACGATGGGTTTATATTTATCAGTAGAGTGAACTAGTGTGAAACTGAATACTAAGTGTGCAAGTTGCATTTTGGGCTGGAAAAATTCCTCATTAACTTCCCTCACTAATTATAATGATTTTTGAATGTCTAAACTATAACTATAACAAAATACAGCCTTTTTTGACTTGGGCAGCTTGGCCAGAAAATGAACATTGTCTCCCTCCCTGTCTTTCTGTGTGTGGAGCTACTTCCTCTGTGTGCGTCACTGTCCTTTGTGATTGGCCTGGCTCTCTCCTCTTGGCTTCTCCCACCAGTACAGTCCTCCCAGACCTTTTGGTCCGTCCCACCCGCCATTGGTGTCTCTGATCTCTGACCAACAGGTCCTACCTACCTAACGCCCTCTTTATGTTTATTTCTTCGCTACATGTTCCTGAACACACCCAGACAGTGTTAATTTCAATTTACATACATTATAGTTCAGCACAGTTTTGGGTTTTTGTTGTCTATTGATCCATTCGCTTCCTTTCAATCTATACATTTCTGTATTGCTTAAACCATTTATTGTTTATTAATTCCATTGTCACTGAATTCAAATTAGTTATATTGAATTTTATTCAAATGTTTACCATGTTCGGCCATTACCAAAAGTGCCACTAACACTGCAAAATACATCAGCATTTAGTTTATACAGGAGCAGTTAAATACAATATTTAGTGTAAATCTCAACTTAAACAATGTAATCAAAGCAAATACAAAATTAAAGCTTATTGCCACTGTCAGGGCATTCATGTTATCCTGTTTGTTATATATATATACTGTATATATATATATATATATATATATATATATATATATATATATATATATATATATATATATATATATATATATATATACACAGTATATATTGCCCACAAAATCCTGAGCCACAATCATAACATTAAAACTGTAACTCTGAGGTAACTATGGTTACCCAGTGATGTCCAGTAGTCCCCAGTGAGAGCAACACGTTGTAAAGTTGTCTCTTTTGCGGTCCTCTCCTTTTCATATAACTGGTGTATTCTTCTTGTGATGGTGTGTCTTGAGGGAATCTCATACCTGCCGGTGATTCTCAGAATGTTTCTCAGACCGACGTCCTCCACAACACAAATGGGCCTGCAGTCTGTAGCTCTCCTCTTCACTATGGGCCTGCAGTCTGTAGCTCTCCTCTTCACTATGGGCCTGCAGTCTGTAGCTCTCCTCTTCACTATGGGCCTGCAGTCTGTAGCTCTCCTCTTCACTATGGGCCTGCAGTCTGTAGCTCTCCTCTTCACTATGGGCCTGCAGTCTGTAGCTCTCCTCTTCACTATGGGCCTGCAGTCTGTAGCTCTCCTCTTCACTATGGGCCTGCAGTCTGTAGCTCTCCCCTTCACTATGGGCCTGCAGTCTGTAGCTCTCCTCTTCACTATGGGCCTGCAGTCTGTAGCTATCCTCTTCACTATGGGCCTGCAGTCTGTAGCTCTCCTCTTCACTATGGGCCTGCAGTCTGTAGCTCTCCCCTTCACTATGGGCCTGCAGTCTGTAGCTCTCCCTTCACTATGGGCCTGCAGTCTGTAGCTATCCTCTTCACTATGGGCCTGCAGTCTGTAGCTCTCCTCTTCACTATGGGCCTGCAGTCTGTAGCTATCCTCTTCACTATGGGCCTGGCTCTCCTCTTCACTATGGGCCTGCAGTCTGTAGCTATCCTCTTCACTATGGGCCTGCAGTCTGTAGCTATCCTCTTCACTATGGGCCTGCAGTCTGTAGCTATCCTCTTCACTATGGGCCTGCAGTCTGTAGCTCTCCTCTTCACTATGGGCCTGCAGTCTGTAGCTATCCCCTTCACTATGGGCCTGCAGTCTGTAGCTATCCACTTCACTATGGGCCTGCAGTCTGTAGCTATCCACTTCTCTATGGGCCTGCAGTCTGTAGCTATCCACTTCTCTATGGGCCTGCAGTCTGTAGCTATCCACTTCACTATGGGCCTGCAGTCTGTAGCTCTCCTCTTCACTATGGGCCTGCAGTCTGTAGCTATCCCTTCTCTATGGGCCTGCAGTCTGTAGCTATCCACTTCTCTATGGGCCTGCAGTCTGTAGCTATCTCCTTCACTATGGGCCTGCAGTCTGTAGCTATCCACTTCTCTATGGGCTGCAGTCTGTAGTCCCCTTCATTGGGCCTGCAGTCTGTAGCTATCCTCTTCACTATGGGCCTGCAGTCTGTAGCTCTCCTCTTCACTATGGGCCTGCAGTCTGTAGCTATCCCCTTCACTATGGGCCTGCAGTCTGTAGCTATCCTCTTCACTATGGGCCTGCAGTCTGTAGCTATCCTCTTCACTATGGGCCTGCAGTCTGTAGCTATCCTCTTCACTATGGGCCTGCAGTCTGTAGCTATCCCCTTCACTATGGGCCTGCAGTCTGTAGCTATCCTCTTCACTATGGGCCTGCAGTCTGTAGCTATCCTCTTCACTATGGGCCTGCAGTCTGTAGCTCTCCTCTTCACTATGGGCCTGCAGTCTGTAGCTCTCCTCTTTCACTATGGGCCTGCAGTCTGTAGCTACCCTTCACTATGGGCCTGGCTCTCCTCTTCACTATGGGCCTGCAGTCTGTAGCTCTCCTCTTCACTATGGGCCTGCAGTCTGTAGCTCTCCTCTTCACTATGGGCCTGCAGTCTGTAGCTATCCCTCTTCACTATGGGCCTGCAGTCTGTTATCCTCTTCACTATGGGCCTGCAGTCTGTAGCTATCCTCTTCACTATGGGCCTGCAGTCTGTAGCTCTCCTCTTCACTATGGGCCTGCAGTCTGTAGCTATCCTCTTCACTATGGGCCTGCAGTCTGTAGCTCTCCTCTTCACTATGGGCCTACAGTCTGTAGCTCTCCTCTTCACTATGGGCCTACAGTCTGTAGCTATCCTCTTCACTATGGGCCTGCAGTCTGTAGCTCTCCTCTTCACTATGGGCCTGCAGTCTGTAGCTATCCTCTTCACTATGGGCCTGCAGTCTGTAGCTCCCCTCTTCACTATGGGCCTGCAGTCTGTAGCTATCCCCTTCACTATGGGCCTGCAGTCTGTAGCTATCCTCTTCACTATGGGCCTGCAGTCTGTAGCTATCCTCTTCACTATGGGCCTGCAGTCTGTAGCTATCCTCTTCACTATGGGCCTGCAGTCTGTAGCTATCCTCTTCACTATGGGCCTGCAGTCTGTAGCTATCCTCTTCACTATGGGCCTGCAGTCTGTAGCTCTCCTCTTCACTATGGGCCTGCAGTCTGTAGCTCTCCTCTTCACTATGGCATCTGTTAGCTTCTCTTGCCTTTGTTTATCTAGACTTCGCCCACACGCTGCATCTAGCGTAGTCTGCCGACGCGCCACTGTTTGTTTCATTGAATGATTTGCTGATATCAACGGTGTGTTTTGCATGTAGGTGATATTTCAGACTGGAAGTACTCCGGTGATAAGAAAATTCAACTTTGCAGTGGTTACCAATAACTTTGGTTCTGTTGACTGCGCCATCTGGAAGAACTTTAAAATGAAAATGGCCATGTTAAAGTTCCGTACTCTTCTCCATGTTCGTTGGTTTGTTTATCCGTCAGTTCTTTTCTTTTCTGGTTCCTGTAAGCGCGGCAGCAGTCAGCAACAGATTTTTACCAAATAAAAGCCTGTGAGCAACATACTTTTACAATAATAAAAGAAATAATAAAGACTGCGTTAATGCGCGCTAAAATAATTGTTGCCGTTAATTAATTAATGAGTTAATGCGATAATAACGTGTTAACTTGCCCAGCCCTAGTTCTTGATAAACACTGTTGTTCCACAATGCAATGCACGTAGGAAGTGGAAAAGCTACAATGCAACTTACATTTAAAACTAATTAGCTTCTACCCCAATGGTTTAGTTAAAACCTCTCCTATATCCTCATGTCCACTGTACTTGTCAAGACCCTGGTGTTTGGCCGCTTCACTTTTCGCCTACATCCCATTCCCGTTGTCTGTAAATCCTCAACAACAACAACAACCAATAAGACGCTGACTCTCACTGCTGCAGGCCTACGTGGGATTACTGGAACTCTCTGCTGCACGGGACAAATATAATGAGTTCTGTGTGCCCATGGTTATGGTCCCCGCCACCGTCTCCAACAATATACCTGGTTCAGACCTCAGCATTGGCTCAGACACCGCTCTGAATGCCATTACTGATGTAAGTGTGGCTGGGTTAGAGTGTGTGTGTTTGAAGTCAGACCTGACACACACACACACACACCATCCAGCCTGTGAGAGTTTGGGGCTTCGCTGATTCACAGCTCGCATCCATTCATTAACAATCAGAAGTTGGAATTTATTTGACAAGTTAAACCAAAACTCCTGCAACATATTGACAAAAATGATTTCGTCAATATCACTGCTGTAAAGTGTCAGTGGGCTGTAATATTTTCTGTGTAAACATGGGCAGCCTGACACTTATTAATCCAACCTGTACAGTAAGTAGGGTTTCCTTAGACCTAAATGGAACGTACAGACCTAACCCCCTGCTTTAACATAAACATGATATTATGATATGGTTATATCATAATAGTATATATATATATAGTGGTACAGTACACCTTAGAAGTATGAAAACAGAAACTGAAACACAATTCAGACTGGTGACACATGCTCAGGCAAAAATCCTAGAGGAAATGAATGGCTAATGGACATACATTTTTTTTAAATCCTTAAAATACAGCTTTATTCAGTTGATTATTAAGTTCACTGAGGTAGATGTTGCAGCTGCAGACATGCCCTACAACAGTAGAAACTCAGTCACAATTACCACAGAAGCTTCTGAGCAGGATCCAGCTGATGTCCACACACACACACACACACACACACACACACACACACTGCATCAGGACACATCCTTGCAGTAATACTGGTTGTTGTTGGAGGCGAGCTAGTCAGCGGAGGTCCCAGGTAAGTGCTAGGGCATGGAGTGACGTGGTGTGGCATGTTTTGGGCGCGTGGCCCTGCTGTGTTTGTGCGGCCCGCTCTGTGTTTGTTTGGGAAACAGCAGATGACGTTTGAACCCAGAGTTTGTTGAACCTGCTTTCTGATGCTCTGCTTGCATTAGAAATGGTACAGAGTCAGTGTGTTTGGAGAGTAAGTCTGCATGCTGTGTAGGCGTGTATAAGTCCAGCATCAATGTATGCACTCACCATGTCAGTCCTGTTATTGTTTGGAACCAGGCCAAGCCCTCTGTACATTCTTGTACATAAAAGGATACACAGCCTCTGGAGACCCACCCCAATCTTTATCTCATCGCGTCAACACCGCAATGTGTCAGCCAGGGTGACCCCCCCCCACTCCCCCTCTTAGCCAATGGGAAGCCAAAGCCCTCCAGCACCTGGAGAGAGCCAGCCAGCAACCACACACACATGTGACAGAGCTGTATCTTCATGGTCTTAGTTTAGATCAGGACTCCGTTTACTTTCAGCCATTGAACCTTCCATTTACTGTCCATCTTGGTGGTGAAGTGCTGGTGACTAGAATTGTTAATTACATTTGCAAACAAATATTTAACACAGGATTCTCAGGCTGATCTGACCATATCTTTAAAACAAAAAATTACTTCTAAAATGGCATTTAGATTATCTTTCACCAACTCTAGAGGGAAAGAGCACCATGTAACCCTTGTTGAACCAGCATCAGCTATGCCCAAATGTAACTGGTTAAGTTTTCAAATCTTTAATAGTTCGCATTTCTTGTGTAAAAACAAGATGTTGTAGACGTTATGAAACGACTCCAGAAACAAAAAAATAAGTGACGGAAAAGTGCGTTCATTTTTTGGTTAGCAACTGCAAAAATAGTACATTACATATGAAAATAAGTACATAGTGTATATACTGTACACAAGTAGTATGCAGCATCTAATTGGGACACAGCTTCATTTACAACCCAAATAATTTCAGTATGAAGATACAAGCCAAGGGGGCCACTGTGCACCATGAAGCACTCTGTAAAACACTGACAGGGTCACAGATATGTAGTGTTCCCCCTGTTGGTCTAACCATATATCACGGCCACCACCACCAGGCCTTTGAGTCCCTGCTGCAGCTGTACGAGGCCCGGGCCGACTATGAGGAGTTATGCATCCCGATGTGCATGTTGCCTGCTACCATTAGTAACAACGTGGCCGGCACCGACCTCAGTATTGGCGCTGACACGTCCATCAACGCCATTGTGGAGGTAAGGGCCCGTGGAAAAGAGGAAAATAACAGCTAGAGGCACCCTGTAGTGTTACTTGTCTTATAACATTGAGAATCCTAGTTTAACCTATGAACATAGCTTGATAACAGAATCAGTCCAGCTGAATTGTTATCCCAGTTCATCTCAGAAATGCATTAATAAAAAAAGAAAAAAAAGCTGTAGGCCTACGTGAGAACAGAAGTAAAACTACAATCTGTGAGTACACATTTTCCTGCTAATCCAAAATGCTGAACTCTGATGGCCATAATGCATTTGTATGTCAGTGGCTGTTGTAATGTTGTTTTGATGATCTTTATTTCGGAAGCAGTAACGTGGCAAACCCCTCCCTTCCTGCTGGGACAGTTTGTGTTTGAGGAGTGCATCACTGTGACATGTTCCAGTCTGCTTTTGTTTTACCTGCTGTACTGCTGACACCAGATGGGTGGAGTCTGTCTAATGTTGCCGATCATTGTGTTGTTCTTGATGGCAAACCAAAAAAAACAAAAACACAATGAGGTTTGCCAAATAAAGAAAGGAGACTGTATACTGTCCTGATTTAGCTATCCAGATGGTAGACTTCACTCATCTGGTTGGAACGACAGCCCAGTAAGCACAGGTCAACTCTGACCAATCACTAACCATCCCAACTCAGATCTCCACCTGCAGCCAGTGAGCTACTACACATAGTCATATTTTAGCACCACAAAAAAAGAAGTAACAATATTTAATGTTGGGCATATTAAGCCCATAATATGTCAATTTGACAGTTAAGCTTAAGAGTGCATGCCTGTAACCTTTTACAGGAAATACTAATTAAACTGCCTCAAGTTTTTCATATCTTGCAACAGTTGTTTTTTAGTTCAAACTAATATGTAGCTTTCCAGTAAATGAGCAGGTAGGTCAGGTGATTGGGGCAATTCCCTACATTTCAATTTATACTATACAGGGTTCATACATTTTGAAAAAGCTGGAAAAGTCATGGAGCATAATAATATGTCATTAATAAATGTATTTTCACGTCGTCTTAACCTCAACGTTCTATTCGGGGAGCGATATTATGAATCCCACTATGAACCACATAAATTGTCATTCATTTTACATTTAAACCTCTGAGGGTAAACTTTAACACTGATTAGTATTCTTATTGTATAATGTCGACTGACATTTTCAGGAACACATAGTCATGGAAATTTGCCAAAATGTCATGAAAAAGTATTGGTTAAAATGCGTATGAACCCTGACTATAAAGCCACAAAAGTAAATGATAAATTATGATTGATCTACTATTTTTACTATTCAGTCACAGCCTAGATTGGGTATGGATTTTGTTGTTATTTTAAACTTCATGTAAAACCTAATTCACTTACCTATTAATCTATCTCTCTGTCAATGGTTTCTAATCAATAAAGAGTTAACCTGTGCATCACTGAGACTGAGTGTTTGCTCTGACTCAGCATGGACTGGAACTTTGAATCATCTACTAAAGTAGAGCTGCAGCTGATCATCATCAGTTAATAACTGTTTAGTCTACAGACATAATGCTAAATTGACATAATGCAGAGTTTTGCAAAGCCTAAATTTCAGATTGTTTACTAGACTGATCACAGACCTAAAGAGTCAGAAGTATTTCACTAAAAATGTATATTAAATAGATAAAAGTGAAACATTTGAGAAATTGCAGCCAGCAAAAGCTCAGCATTTCCACTCATTGAGTTAATCATAGAAATACATTATTATGTGAAATGGCTGTCCCTTTCTGTTGATTAAATAACAGATGAATCATTTCAGCTCTACTTTGGTGAACATATCTACCATATTGTTAATAACTGTGTAATCTGCGTGTGTGATTCAGACATGTGATCGCATCAAGCAGTCAGCCAGTGGCACCAAGCGGCGGGTCTTCATCATTGAGACCATGGGGGGTTACTGTGGCTACCTGGCCACCGTGGGCGGTCTGGCTGCCGGCGCCGACACCGTCTACATCTACGAGGAGCCGTTTGACATCCGGGACCTGCAGGTCACAGATCCACTCTTATTATTCAGGAAAGATGTTTTAATGAGGCAGCATTTTCAATTAAAGGGCTACCATGACCCTTGTACCCCCCTCTTGTGTTTTCAGACGAGTACTTTCTTTTAATTTGCAAAGGAAACTCTTGTACTCTTGCACACTGTCTAACAAAATATATATATCAAGTTTAATAGTAGGCAGCGTATTTGGCCTGAAGATGGGCTAGTACCGTTTCTAGTACCCAAACGTTGCCTACTATTAAACATGATATATTTCTTGCAAGTTAGACAGTGTGTCTAATGTTGGACCTGCTTGTCCTCCACCGACGCGCCTCTCACATTGTATTTTTCTGTACTGCTTTCTTTTACAAACATCAACAGGAATGTCTCTACACCTGCTTTATATTTCATAACCCCAGTAGTATACATTCATATATCTTTTGAAATGTTCCGCCTGGCTTGGAGCTTCCCTCAGGTGATCACTACCTCAGCCTCGATGTTTCAGGAGGGCGCAGGTTACCCAGATTATGTTTCAGGAGGGTGCCCCCCCCCCCCTCTACACCCGTTGACTTTTTGATGTAGTACAGTTGAAGGTCTTTTATTTTGGGTTTGGATTTGAGTAGTTTTTGATTCTACTGCCTTGTGTGAGCCACTGTGTACTCTACAGATACTAATATTCCTAAAATACCATTAAGTGGTAAAAGAAGATTAATATAGATTGAATTTAATTTGGTTGTAAGTAAAATCATTCTTTATTTAATATTATTATTTACATTATTAATAGGCCAAAATCAAAAGCTTTAGCCGAGATAAAAAAAAACTTAAATGAGTAAATGTGTCAGGCAGATACTAAAAAAGTGTTTTAACTTTTAAAAATATGTTCTTCTAATGCAATTAGAAAATTGCTGAAATTATGAAAAATGAAAGCAAAAAAGAAAAAGTGAATATTAAAGATGAAAGGAGCCCAGGTTACAGATATGGGGCCCCCTGGTGGTGTAAATGTCACCCTGCACCTCTCCATTCTGTGGGGGGGGGGTTGATGAGACGGAGGCGTGTGATTTGCTCGTGCTGCTCCGGTCTAAAGCGAGCCTTGGCTCTCTCTGTGTGTTTTCAGGCCAACGTGGAGCATCTGACGCAGAAGATGAAGACGAGCATCCAGAGAGGCATAGTGCTCAGGTGAGTCTCCGGACTCTTCTACCACGCACTTTGGTCCTTTTTAAAATGCTTCCACTGCCGTTTCCTTTGCATTACCTGGGGGGATTGTATGTGTGTAGTTGTAGGACTGAGAGAGAGAAAACAACAAAATGAGTGTAAAAATATGAAATTTTGGTGATTCCGTGATGCGTCGTTGTAAATAAGTATTTGTTTCCAATGAATTACGCGAAACCAACTGGTCTTAAAATATGTTTGACAGCTAATCGACCTTACACACTTCACCTCATCTCATGTGTTGGGGCTATTTTAGTCCACTGCACCGCCACACTGTTTCAATTGCTCCCAGCGGGATGGAGGTCTCTGGAAATAGGACAAATGTAATATTGTGTACAGTGTGTAGGTGACATTGTTTGACTGTGCTGACGTTAGCACCTGCGTAATGTCATTATTACAAGACACACTTGAGCACAGGGGTGCATTGCAAGAGGCTGTGCAGGTGGACAGCAGCCTGATGCCCTGGCTCAAGGGCACTTAAGCACTGGGGGTATAGAGAACAACAGCTCGAGGACACTACATAGTCTGCTTGTAGAGCTGGTTCAGCCAAATTACAGCAATATCTCTGTTTTAATCTGTGTCCTTTACAATGAACATAATTCCCCGGGGATTATATTTTAGGTAGAAGGTAGTTCCAAAGAAAAGTGCTTACAGCTGGTCCTATTTCAGCGAACCAACCCTTTAACGAACCTGTTGCCCTTGTAATGTGTGTGTTTTAGAAATGAGAACTCCAATGAGAACTTCACCACTGACTTCATCTACCAGCTGTACACTGAGGAGGGGCGAGGAGTGTTTGACTGCAGGAAGAACATCCTCGGCCATATGCAGCAGGTTGGACACGCACACACACGCACCTACCTTACATGCTTTATTTTCACCAGCCGGAATCATGTTCAGAATGAATTGAGCGAGTCCATAAAATATCCATTTACTCTCCATAGTCGCAGGGAGCTGCAGTCTATCCCAGCATGCACTGAGAGAGAGGTGGGGTGCATCAGGGCGTCCACTAAATATTTTCAATTGGGTCTGGGTGATAATTCATTGATAATGTGATCTAATGGATTTTGTTGTCCAAACTAATGACAAACAAAGTGTAATCAATAACTAATGAGAGTTTTAGTGAAGATTTGTATTTGATATAATGCAGATTCTGTTGCATTATTCATCATTGTGATCTTTTACATATATTATACAGATATCCTTTATTAATTGTACTTCCTAGCCTTGCTTCAAACAGAACAATGCTTTCTGTCCTTTTCACAGGGAGGAGCTCCTTCACCATTTGATAGAAACTTTGGCACCAAAATTGCTGCTAAAGCCATCCAGTGGATCACACGCACGCTCAAGGAGTCTTACAAAGGAGGTAAAACATGCAGACAGTTGATTTCCTCTTGGTTCCTTGTTGTTCTGGATTCATCAGGGCTGTGTCTGGATCAGTGTCTGTGCATGGCTGGATTCAGCTTGTGTTTGGTTGTAAAGGCGGATGCTTGTCTTGGATGCAGGGCGAGTGTTTGCTAACTCGGAGGACACTGCGTGCCTGTTGGGGATGCGTCGCCGAGCTCTGGTCTTCCAGCCGGTGTCCCAGCTCCGGGACCAGACGGACTTTGTGTAAGAACCATTTTCAATTTTACTCTGTAGCAATACAGGCCCTTCATTTACGTTCCCTAAACAAACAACCAGCAATAATTGGAATAACGTACTGTACATTAGGGCTGCACCATATGAGGAAAATATGAAATGTGCGGTAACGTTGTTGAATACCGCGATTACTTGCGAAAAATAAACAGATATTAAAGTGTACTCAGTTCTGCGTATTGAACAAATTGAACATTGAATTGAGTATAAAAGACACCACTAAAAAAAGAAGACAGTTACATTTTAAAGGGCAGTTGGCAATGTTATGAAAAAGTCGTAGTATAGCATGTCGAAAAAGTCATCGCATAGTATGCCATAAATGTCCTGAAAAAAGTAAGTTTAATATGTCGAAAAAAACAGTTATAGTATAGTATGTCATAAAAAAAGGCGTGAAAAAAGTCATAGTATAGTAAGGCAAGGCAACTTTATTTATATAACATTTCAGCAGCAAGGCAATTCAAAGTGCTTTACAGAAAACATTAAAGAACTATTAAAAACTGTCAAAAAAGTCATAGTATAGTATGTGATAAAAAGTCATGATATAATACTGTATGTCATAGAAAAGTGTCAGAACATGTGCCACAATATGTCCTAGCCAGTGAGAATGTACGGTGTGTCTACATGAGTGACCTCCTCCTCTCCTCAGCCACAGGATCCCTAAAGAGCAGTGGTGGCTGAAGCTCCGCCCACTGATGAAAATCCTGGCCAAGTACAAGACGAGCTACGACGTGTCCGACTCGGGCCAGCTGGAACACGTGACCCGGGTCCGACCCAAGGAGACCAACACCTCGGCAGCCATCTGACCTGTCGCACTGCTGCAACAAGAACCCAGCTTCACACAACAGTGAACAACTGACCCACTGCAAAGAAATTAAGATAGATTGGAAAAGATAGTTGGTCATTTAAAAAGTTATATTGTAAGGTAAAGCCATTGCACTTTTCAGAAGGGATCTTCTATTTTTTAGATGGCTGGTAAAATTTAGTAAAAGTCATTTGGAATAGAGCTCTTTATGTAGTTTTAACAAGCTAGCAGAGCTGACATTGTATATCCCACATCCCCAATCAAAAGGTATTATATAATTAAAAAAAAAATATATATATATATATATATATATAAAAATAAGCACTCCTTATCATGCACTGTAATATTATTAAACTTTAAGTCCTGATAAAATGTAGTTATATCTAAAGACCTTTTAAACTACCTAGCTGAGCAAACACCCATGTTGTGTGACCACAGCGAGGCTGTGTATTATTGTATTGTATTATTTTCAACAGCACTTTGAGCCCCATAATTAATGTAATCCCCTAAATTGCTTCTAAAGAGATAACACATGCTGTCAATCTAACACCTGCTCACACCTTTACCAAACGGTCTACCATCTTGATTGTGAAAGGGAAATGTGAACTACAGGAGGTTTAGTGTGCCGAGCTGGCCATGTGTGTGTCCTATCACCTGCTAAGTGTGTGCGTGTGTGTGTGTGTGTGTGTGTGTTGTGGTGTTGCCTTAGCCGTTTGTATCCACCCTGGGCTTTTTATGTGGCATCCCATAGCGGTGTTTGTGAGTAGGGTCCTGTTGCTCTAGTTTGTCACTGAAGTGGAGAATGTGAACGAACTTGTATTAAGTTTATGTGTGTCCTCTCACAGAGTAATAAAACATTTATTGTGTGGAAAGTTAAAAAACTGCGTTTGTCAACGAGACTTCTTGAAGGGACTGAATCCATCCACATTTCAAAACATGATTTCCTTACCTCCAGTGGTGTTTTAACGTTGCTATATTTTGGTTTTATTTGTGGTGCTCACAGCTTTAAAAATATTTGTTAAAGTAAATAATTGACATTATGGGCTGTTGCTTTCCTGCAGAGTTAGATATGAAGATTGATAGCACTCTCATGACTCTGGTAAACCCAGTAAACTGGCAGAAGGTGGTTAGCTTAGCATAAAGCTAATCAGCTAACCCAGCTAGCCTGGTGCTGTAACCTTGTATCTGGGTAAAACAACACACTGGGGCTGTACGGGAGTCTTCGTGGAGTCTCAGCTGGTTGCCTGACAGAGATATATTTACCATGCCAACATCACGCCGGTGTCAATCTTATTTTACTCTGCAAGAAAGTGAATCTGCGCAGCTCCCAAATTCCTATTCCTTTTAAAAATTGACCATGTCTTTTTAGAATCGCTGTCTCCATTACTCAAGTAAAACACTTTCTGGAAAGAGATGTTACTGATTGTATTAATTAATTAATTATTAAGTATTGTATTGATAAACAATACTAAAGAATGAATTGATGTGTGGCTACGAATCAAAGTGAAGGAAGTCAAAAGGGATGAGTTCCTGGGTTTAGATCAGAGTTCAGAATCTAAGTGACAAATATTAAATTGTATTAAATCTAATATGACACACATTTGTAGGCAATTCTTATTAAGTCAAACTTTACATTCCTGTTGGGTTCAAAACACTGTTTTTACATTGAAGAGGTTTCTGATATTATTCTGTGTTCTGAACCGTCCAAAACTGAAATGAATTTACCTCAGAGGAACCAAACGATCCCGATTATTCAGCAGAGAAAACAAAACCACCCAATTAAATAATATCACAAGGTTTTTATGATCACAAAATAATCCAAAATAAAGAGTGGACTCTGATTTTGTTTTTCCAATATTATACTTTAATGCAATAATCACATTTTCATTGATATGTACATTTAACAGAACATATAAATAGAAAAGTAACAATCTGAAGAATCAGATGACGACTACAACACTAATCAGTCCCTGTTCCTCCTCTTGGTCTGCCACCAGTTAGATGAAATCCTAGCAAGAAGATCTCCTTGGAATTTTCAGTACATAGTTCATCTTGAAGTTTTCAATGATAAAATACCTTCTGATGGGATTATTTTACGATCCATGAGGGATCTTTTTTAATGGTGTGGTTCTCTGGGCCCAGGATAGCAACACCACACGTCCTCTGCCCAACGCCCAGGTATCTGCAGGAAAACAACACCATACTTATCTCTATTACCTCTTTATTTTCTCTCCATTTTGTTTTCTTAATTGTAAAGGTTTTACCTTTCGGCCACTTCCACCAGGTTTTTGTGAGTGACAGCGAAGAGTCTCTCTCTGTGATTCTGCAGCATCTCATCGCTGACTCCACTGAGGAAGCGACCCATTCCTGCAGCACAAAGACACGGTGAACTAACTAGTGTCAGGCCTGAAAGCAGCACAACCCAAACACCCACATTACAGACCAACAGCCAAAAACCAAAGATATTCAGACATAAATCATAAGACATCGACATTTTTTTATCTGAACTCATGTATTACAGCAGACTGCAGTGTCTCTAATCAATATAAGACCCTATGGAAAATTAGGGAAAGTTTCTTAAACCTACACTTTTAACATTTAATAATATAATTAGATAAGAAGATTTAATGACATAATACAATTTGATGTAAATTAAGGTTAACTTCATTCAGTTGATTTAACACAGTGGGAGTCTCACCTTTGCTTGAGGGGGCCACAGGTGAGTCGACAGCTGAGAAGACTGACAGTTTGGCTTCATCGATGTCCTGCTGGCTGAACTGTCCCGACTTGGCCCAGTCCACACCTTTACGAAACGCAGACAGGGTCTGCACCGAGTTGGGGTCCCTGAGAGACACATGAGACAACACACTCCGTCAGATTCTAGTGACCACTGTTTTATCCACTGATTTAAAGTTTTCTTCTAAAGGAAGAGGAACCCTAAATGATATAGAATGTCTAATGTAGATTGTCATTGCATTAAAACCTCTAAGCAAAAGGTTATATATTTGTCCAAAACTGTGATCAGTGTGCTGAGCGGCTTCCCACCTGTATGAGTAGAAGGAGAAAAGACCTCCTCCCATCCTGGCCCCGCCCCCGTAGGCCCCCCCCTTCTCCCGGATCTCTCCATGAAGAAATTTGGCCGTCATCATCCTCGCCAAGATGCACAAACTGCCAAAGAGAGAAAATAAAAGGTATCAGACTGAGTGTGAATCATTGAGTGTGAGTGCGCTGGTCTCGGCATGTGCTGCTGGAGTTACCTGGCGTAGTCCTCGTGGGAGAACGCCACCGCCCGGATACTCTCGCTGACAAAGTTGACCGGGAAGGGCAGCTGGAAGAAGGTTTTCATCTGACACGGCTGGAAATTCAGCTCCTGAAAACACAAACTGCTTAATCAAAGTCAAATCAAAACAACATTTCTCAAAAATCTCATTGCTTCTATTTGCAAAGACAACTTTTGCCTATTCACTTCAAAGATTTCTTTTTTGCTTTCATGAAAGGGATTTTTTCCCACACTCCTTTAATTATCTTCCATCGCCAGAAACTCCTGTTCTGTTTTTGGATATTATACAAACAGTAAACTCATCAAGGCAGCAATATATAGGTGTGATGTGACGGCGATGCTGATATGAACTTACAGAGATGAGTTTCCTACTCAGTCGCGAGTCATCCAGGGGGTCTAGTGGCCTCTGGAACGAAGGAAAATAAAAACATCAAAGAAAGCTAAATATTAGTTTTGATGGACAACCCAGTATGACAAATATTGATTCAGTTGCCCGATTCATGTTGTTGATGCCTTACCTCAATAATATTACTTCTGACAGGTTTGCGTTCCTTTCTGTTATCGGCGACTTCCTTCATAAAACTCTCCAGCTGGGCTGCTGTGTCAGACATTTTCTGTGGAGTTGTGTTCACTGCACACCTAGACAAGGAACAGACATTTTAATTTGAAGCAAGAGAAGTATGCCAAGTACATGATATACAGTACATATTCCCTGAAATCATTTCAATATATTGCAGCAATTACAACAACATGAACAGCCAAAAAACACTGAAATGAGACGGAGCTCAGACACACGATACAGATCTTCTTATACCGAACAGATCATAAGCAATGATAGCAGCAGGTGTAGCGTAATATGAACCCACCTCATGTTGTAAGGGTTGAGAAGGTGTTTCTTGATCCTGGGTAGTGTCCGAATGACTTGGCTGAGGTCTGACATCTCAGCTATCCTCTTCATAAACTTCACCTGATGTTCAAATAACCAAACAAAAAACAGCTGTTTCACAAACTGTTGAAACTGGTGGAAAAAAACTGGAACAGTATGTGTAACATCAGACAAAACTCTTTCTTTGTATCAAATAAAACCTTTAACAACTTATTTTGTTACTTTTTAATTACAATTTGCTTAAAATGTATACATTTTAACAACAGAATTTTTTTAAAACAGCAACATGATATGCTCATATCGTCACATTATGACTCAACTGAACCGGTTTGTCAGAAAAAGGAAGTCACTCATGTTCTTCCAGCTCTGGCAGACCCTCACACGGTCACGTTGTGTTATTGAACTGGTCAGGTATTAGGTGTCAACACACACACAACACAACACATTACCACTTCTGGGGGGTATTGCACAAAATTAGAATTTATAAATCCAGGATAACTGATAAAGCGAGGCTTGACCTAGTCTAATCTGTGCATCCTGGCTTGGTGCGTTTCACCACGGCTGAGTCAGGCTGAGGAGGAGAGACTAGGTCGAGTCAGGATGAAGTAATTAGGTAAGGACTACTAGCCAGTCAGAAGCAGAGTATGAGGGCGTGCCCTGACAGTACCTAGGTAAGGACTACTAGCCAGTCAGAAGCAGAGTATGAGGGCGTGCCATGCTAGCAGCTAGGCGAGCATTATAACGTTTGTCTCTGAAGTAAAGGCTGGACTACAGTAGAGCTGTTTGGAGCAGTTTGTGAACAGTGTTTTCTGTTGGAGATGGTAAGTCCCTTTGGGGGGGACTTTGGGCTTTTTCACTTTGTAAACCTATAACATGCACAAAAAAGATATAGAACACAATAAACGGAAGGGGAAAAAGCCAAAAAGCATAATATGAGCACTTTAACAGACCGTGAGGTCGATCACAGATTTACTGATGCTAAAATGGAGAAAACGCATTGTGTATTCTTTACACAGAGTGAGCAGCAGCTTCATCTGGAATTATGACAACGTGAAACACATTATTTGTAAAAATAAAGAAACACGGCTGCTGTATTGAAACAATAAACGATAATTAGCTTCACTCCTTTAATGGTTTCATTTAAGAGCAGTAGTTCATAAATGAATATATTTAGATATATCATTCAGTCAGTCCGCTTCTGCCATGCTAATTATTTTTTTTTTTTACAGAGGCAGTTTTCTTCTTTACATACGGTATGATATGCTTTGCTTCCTTGTAGGCCTATATATGGACATAGAAAAGAAAGACCCGGGAGAAATTGGACTCTGAAATCTAGAGACTATAAAGATAATTAAGTGCTAAGTTGAATACAGACTGTAAACATGACTGCAACAGAGTGATATTCATCAGTTATTCTTCCCCCAGCAAAATATAAGGTCAAAAACCATTGAGGTGTCCTCTCCCTGTTGTTACATGAATAGGGGTGTCACGATTCTCCAAATCCTCGATTACATTACATTTTGAATTCTAACGTCACGGTTTGATTCTCACTTTTTTTTTTTTAAAGCACAGGTTGCTATGGCATTTTTAGACTAGACTTTTATACAATATTTTACCTTTGTTTGCAATGTACCACACTACATTGCCAAATTTAAAACATTTATTAATAACATAATGTAACAATAACTTCTATCTATAAGCTGCCATCTAGTTTCTCTTTTGTAACTGCAGTCTTCTTCACAGAAGATGACATTCAAGTTCACAACAAAACAACACAACAAAAAACAATCAGCCATGTCCATAGTCTTCTCTGAACAATTAAGTGTCTTAAACTATTTCTGAACAGTTGAACATATACCAAACAGATTAACTGCCATGTTAGTCGTGCTGCCAGTGGAAGAATATGGTACACACACAAAGCACAGCTTGCAAACTGTGGCTTTTTTGTCGACAACGCTCAAGCTGAGTGCGATCAGTGTATGCTCCGTTATGTGTAGCTGGTCTTCTTCTGCTACTGTGTGTGTAGTAATCTAGCTCATTAGCGCCTCCACTGGAGTGGTGGTAGAATCAATCAGGAAATGGGCTACCTTGAGCAGGCTACACCAAGAGGGTAAGCTTCACTTCAGAACTCGAACCTCCTATGGCGCCATTTTGATGCTACAAAGCGATCACCTCCCGTTAGCATCCCATTGACTGCCATTCATTTTGACAGCGAATAACTTTACATCTGAAGAGTTTAAAGACTCTATTTGTCTATTGTTTATTTCTAAAGAAACACCACAATGTATAAAAGGCTCCATTACCTTGTACCTCACGTTATGGCTCCGTAGCAGACGCTTTTATAAAAATAGGCTAACGATTGGGTCATAACCACGAGACTTACTGTTGCATAGTAGAGGAATTACCGTATAGTACAGGAGAAGCTCGCAGGCAATTTGGACTTACATTAGCGGTTTAGGTTTAATTACTAATGTTAACTATCATTTTAGTGATCAATAATTATCTTGTGCCTATGTTATCTCCTTACATATACCTACGCTCTCCGTCTCTGTAAGATTGGGAATGATTGAGATTTCTCTCGGCACAGCTACCAGAAGACTTCACACTTTCAGACACGTTGCTCACGTCACATCTACGTTGTCTCCGTCAGTTGGAGGCTGCTCAGTAACGATCACCGGAAAAGTGCTTCTAATATCCTTCACTGGTCTCTGTCCAGAGCAAGCCGATTGCCGCTTGGCAAGCCGACCACACATGACATGGGGGCGTGGCAACATCGACGATTCCATTTTTTTATTCGAAAGTCAAGATTGTGACTTAATTTCGGTCAATTTCGGTCTTTATTTTGATTGGACAGTTGAAGACATGAAAGCGGAGAGAGTGGGGGAATGACATGCAGCAAAGGGCCACAGGTCGGAGTCGAACCTGCGGCCCGCTGCGTCGAGGAGTAAACCTCTATATATGAGCACCTGCTCTACCAGGTGAGCCACCGAGGCACCCATGGTGTCTCTGCTTTTGTGCAACCAAGTCAAGGCTAAATTCATCCAGGATAACTGTAATCTCCCGGCTTAATCCCTTATCCTGGTTTTGTGCAACAGCCCCCTGACGTAAACGAGGAGTTAAAAGATGAGATAACAGAATCTGATCTAGAGCTGTGCTCAATCGTCACGTACACATATCGATACCGCAGTAAATGCTGTGACGGCAGTTTTATTAAAAAGAAACCTATAATGCAGTGCACAATGAAGCCAATAAGTGGCAGCCAAGGCCAATCCACATTACAGAAAAATTGCATGTCTCAATTCAAAACAAACATTAAAGGGGTGATAGAATGATTATATAGGGTATTTCACACTGTTCCTTATGGTCTCCTAATAGGGTATGTAACATTAGTTGGGCTGAAAATGGCCTGGTTGATATTTTATTGGCGCTGATTAGTTGAGCGTATCGCCATACACACACATTAGAGACGCGACAGAATCTCATATTCCAGACACTTCAATGTTTCATTACCAATTTCACTTCTGAGACTTTTTTAAGCGAGAAATCAACTATATAAATCTCAAATATGGGCCGTTTCACAAAAATTGATGGCTAATTGCAAATTTGGTAAGAAGTGTCGGACTTTAGGAGCTCCACACAGTCTGACGAGAAAGCGGCAGCCTGCTGGGCTCCATACCCAGGGCAAAGTCACCCTTTATGGATTACTGCACTACCGGGGCTCCGCGGCCGGCTGCCGGCATAACTATAATATATTTACAGTTTGAATTTCGTCACGCCACTTATATAACATCTACCCCAATGTCTTATAAAGCTAACCGTTGTGTCCGATTTGATTTTAAGGCATTTTTATGAACGCGAGGCGTCTTTGTAGGACGAGCAGCTGCTTGCTATATGTCCCATTCAATACAATGGGGAAATATCGGCATAACTATAGCTATATTTACAGTTTGAATTTCGTCACGGCATGAATATTACAGGTTCTCCAAGGTCTTACAAAGCTTAGCTAACACTTGTCCGATTTCGGATTTCAATTGAATGTATTTTTGTGAATGTCAGAGCTAGGAGGAGGCTAGCTAGCTCTCATTGATGGATTCCAGCTCACAGCGGGCTCTATCAATGAGACTCGCAGACAAGAGGCGTTTATTTCCCCGATTGTTTGTTTAAATAACTCAACACATATCGATTAGAAGATTAACTGGAACCTGTGGGCTGCGGTAAAAGATTGCTGGCGCAACAAGCTCGCTGACCGCGCTCTCAGTCACTCACCGGCCGGCTGGTAGCAGGAAGAGGGGAGGGAGAACAGCGAGCTGCAGGCCCTGGAGCTCTGTCAGGCCAGCGGCGTGTGGTAGTCCAGTCACCCAGAAAAGGGTGAGTTTGCGCGGGTATTGAGCACCGGGCCGCCAGCCGAGCTCAATCTAGCTCACAGCAGGCCGGGGTCTGTGACGGAGGACAGGCAGGGTGGCGATGTAGCAACCCAGGCAGCACCGGCGCTTAACTCCGACACACAGTCGGACAACATTTGCAATTAGCCATCCATTTTCGTAAAACGGCCCATATTTGAGCTTTACATAGTTGATTTCCCGCATAAAAAAGTTTCAGAAGTGAATTTTGTAATGGAATAGCAGAGATCTGCGTGACCTAGATTCAGAAGACTACCTGATTTCAGGTCAGTTGTGTAGCCTATGTAAATGTTGGAGCGTGACTGTTCTCTTAATACAGCCATGGGCTGACAAAGTTACAGGTCTTGGGAGGTTGACGTCACCTTCCAGCTTTGTTGAGATTCGTCCTTTTTCACTGGCAGTTTCAAAATATGAGATTTTCATAGTAAAGGGGTGTCAATAGGATTTTGAGCTTCTATGTATGTCCCATTTACCCACTGAACTGTCGTTATTCAACTATGACAGGGTAAAATCAGTTTTGCATTCTATCACCCCTTTAATTGAAGCATGTTTAGTTTGAAATTTTAAGTTTTTTTTGCATGTATTATTCTTCCTTTAAGATCTCTGTGGGCACTGGAGGATTTTAAATTGTGCAATCGCTGTTATACAGAATAATAAAGAACAGCTGCCGTAGTGAATTCTGTATAGGACATAGTCATAATTTAAAATCAATGCATATTGCACTACGTATGAGATCGCAGCCTCCGTATGGTGATATGTATCGTGTGGGGAGGTTGCCCTACTTTGAGCATTACCTTGTTGCTGAAACAGACGAGGTCAGTATGATCTCAGTTCGATTATTACTCCGTACCTGTTCCATCCCACTGAAAGTCTCCTGCAGGTCTCCTGCTGGAGTAAGATGTCGGCCTGCACGGGTCATGGCGTACATGTGACCAGAGTAGGAGATCCCATTGGCCAACTCCTGCGCTGACATCATCACCAGCACTCTCAGGCGCTCCGCATCATCAAAGTGCGGGCTAGAAGAAAAACATTGCTAAGGTTAACTGGTATCAACATGGTTGATTGTTGTCTAGAAGGCCAGCTACAGTTCACAGACCAACATCAGATTTGTTGGGGGACATACCTGTTGAATATGTCTCTCCACAGCTGAAACATGTGAGGAAGGTTCCTCTCCAGGCAGGAGGAGGACAGGAGGACACCCTGAAACAGAGAGCACAGAGCCAATGAGGGACAATCTTCAGTGTTTGGTGTTTTGAGAGGTTTTGCTTTTAGCCTGGAAACCAGAAGAATCTGCTGGCTCATGTTTCATTTGCTCTCCCATTCAAACAGATTTCTGGTTAGGTTTTTAGTTTGAACCGTTTATCTCCCATGATTTTAAAACCATGACTTACAGAGGAGCGTCATGCTTGAAGTACTGGACGTAACTGGCATTCTCCGTCTAGCACAATGCACCAGGCTCAAAAACTCAGATCACACTGTTAACTAGTAGGTGTTGATCAAATACAAATCAAGAGTCTGTTACTGTATTGCCTATTTTTTGCCTAAAATATCTTCAGAAACACATTTTAGTAAGGGTGTCACGATTTCTATTTTAATTCGAAATCGACCGAAATTAAGTCACAATCTCGAACTTTGAATTAAAAAAAATGGAATCGTCGATGCTGCCACACCCCCATGTCACGTCCGGTCGGCTTGTCAAGCAGAAAAAACACACACGTGTTGAAGCTCCTCTAACTTAGCTACAGCCAGTCAAAAGATAGCATGGCAACTGCAGATGCAGGAGACCCATCGACAGAACTTTAACCCCCTCCTCTTTCACTGAAGTCACCGGTGTGGAAGTATTTTGGATTTCCAGTGACTGACAACAACGTTCGATAGTAGTGACAGCACTGTTTGGCTTAGTTATCAATGCCGTTAGCATCGTGGCTAACACTTTTGTTACTTTATTTTTTGACAAATGGTTTCGGCTGTCCTTTCTAACATGATGTCATTGTGCTAACTGAGCAACATTAGCCTTTACAACAGAGCAGCTTCACTACACTTGTTAGATCATGTTTCAAACCAGAGTTCTCTGTTGATTTGTGTTTGTCGCTGTGTGCTCGTGGTGGAAAATAATGTAAACAGAGGGCGGCGTGTCAGAAATGCAATGCGCCGTGACGTAGGTCCCCTTCGAGGCCAGGCTTTTGTTGGAAGTCCCTCTAGTGGACAGAACGTGTAACAACAACCACATGCTTATAGTGGCATTGACAGGGCATAAGCCTGAGTAATGTAGTACATATTAATAACAGGCTGCATTTGAGCATTAAATCTTTGAATATTATTCGAATAATGGCTAGCAACCTGTGCTTTAAAGGGGTGATAGAATGCAAAACCGATTTTACCCTGTCATAGTTGAATAACGACAGTTCAGTGGGTAAATAGGACATACATAGAAGCTCAAAGTCCCATTGACACCCCTTTACTATGAAAATCTCATATTTTGAAACTGCCGCTGAAAACGGACAAATCCCAACAAAGCTGGAAGTTGACGTCAACCTCCAAAAAACCGGAACCTTTGTCAGCCCGTGGCTGTATTAAGAGAACGGTCACGCCCCTACATTTACATAGGCTACACAACTGACCTGAGATCAGGTAGTCTTCCGAATGTAGGTCTCGCAGATCTCTGCTATTCCATTACAAAATTCACTTCTGAAACTTTTTTATGCGAGAAATCAACTATGTAAGGCTCAAATATGGGCCACTTTACGAAAATGGATGGCTAATTGCAAATTTTGTCCGACTGTGTGTCGGAATTCAGCACCGGTGCTGCCTGTGTTGCTGCCTCGCCGCCTGACCTGCCTTCCTTCACACACCCCGGCCTGCTCTGAGGTACTTGGAGCTCCGTCACGACTGGCAGCCCACACCACTCCATACCCGCGCAAAGTCACCGGTTTTTGGATAACGCCGGTGCTCTGACAGAGCTCCAGGACCTGCAGCTCCCCTCTTCCTGCTAGCTAAATGCCCGGTGTGTGTGAGTGAGAGCACGGTGAGCGAGCTTGTTACGCCAGCAATCTGTTACCACAGGTTCCAGTTAATCTTTTAATGTGTGTAATTATAATGTGTTGAGTTATTTAAACAAACGATTGGGGAAATAAACGACGCTTGTCCCTGAGTCTCAATGATAGAGCCTGCGGCTGGATGTAGCTCTATCAATGAGAGCTAGCTCCTCTTAGAATTCCTCTGAAATTCACAAATATTCATTAACTTGAAATCGGACACCGTTGTTAGCTTTATAAGACATTTAGGGAGATGTTGTATAAGTGGCGTGACGAAATTCAAACTGTAAATATACACAAATTTTGCGGAAAATGAAGCTAACTATCCGTGATTTGTAGCTAGCTACACATAGCTAGGATTGAAGGGACAGTCATAGCTAACGAAACCCCCACTGTTCACAAAAAGTCACTAACTTGAAATTGGACACCGTTGTTAGCTTTATAAGACATGTGGTTAGGTTTTTTTTTTTTAATATAATAAAAAAAAAAAAAAAAAAAAAAAAATATTAAAAAAAAAAAAAAAAAAAATTATTTTATTTATAAAACAAAAGGAAAAGAAAAAAGAACAATAATAAAAAAAAAAAACTTTTAAAAAAAAAACAAAAAACGGACACCGTTGTTAACTTTAAGACCTTTAGAGATATGTTGTATAAGTGGCGTGAAAAAATTCAAACTGTAAATATAGCTACTCTAGTTATGCCGGCAGCTGACAGCCAGCCTAGATTAACTGGAACTGTTGTAAGAGATTGCTGGTGTAACAAGCTCGCTGACCGCGCTATCACTCTCACACACTGGCCATTTAGCTAGCAGGAAGAGGGGAGCTGCAGGCCGGGGTCTGTGCAGGAAGGCAGGCCGGGCAGTGAGGCAGCACCGGCAGCTGAACTCCGACACACAGTCTTACCAAATTTGCAATAAGCCATCAATTTTCGTAAAACGTCCCATATTTGAGCTTTATATAGTTGATTTCTCGCCTAAAAAAAGTCTCAGAAGTTAATTTTAATAACGTAATAGCCCGACAAAAAATGTATAACTTTGCAGTGAGACCTGCTGTCGAGTCTCCCATGTGTTTCTATGTAGTTTGCTCAAACCAATCAGCACGTAGCTCATTCTGAATATTCATGAGCATACCATATTTGGAAGAAAAGCTCTTGTTCCAAATAGAGCCATATTCACAGGGTAGTTAAAGGCCTAATAAAATAGCATTTGGGCAGTTTTCAGCCCAACCAATGTCACATACCCCATTAAGAGACCTTAAGGAACAGTGTAAAATACCCTATATAATCATTCTATCACCCCTTTAAAAAAAAAAGAAAAAAGAAAAAAAGAAAATCGAGAATCAAATCAAGGATTTGGAGAATCGTGACACCCCTACATTTTAGTGTACCGTTTAACTGTAGTTTGAAAAAAGTAGAATCTATGAATACAAAACCTTATGAAGTGGAATGTTTTCCATTTTGAAATAATTTTTATATTCATCAATAAATTGTCATTGATGTTGAATATATAGTAATGGTGTAACGGACCGCCCCTATGGTTCGACACCTGTGAACTGCGGATGAATTGCAAAATTGAACCATCATAGTGCGAAATACAGTTTTACAGCTGCTGTTGTGTGAACGGGACACAGCAGAGATTCGGGGGAGACGAAGCAGCATTAGGTCGCCTCTGTACCTTGTTGTCATAGTGAGTCAGGGCAATGCTGATAAAGCGGTCGCAAGTGTGGTTACACTTTTCAAAACTCCACACAGACAACGATTGCTGCAATATAATATAATGGGGCTGTATAATGGCGAGCCGAAAGCGGGCCCAGTGTGGTTACATTTCCTCTGAGACATGCACGTACATGCTTCAGTAACAAAGACACAAAATACAACAAAAATGTAGCAAAGTTCATGAGAACTACTGGCATCTGCAAAAAATGGCAAGGGTGAAAATACCCTAACATTAGGTTATTCGCACATGTGCTCCTAAATAAATTTTACAGTTTGCACACATCTATTCTTAGTCGCAAATGCGAGTGAAACGCTTGCACTGTTGAGCCCTGAAAGGCTGGACCTTATCCCAGCATGAACTGGGCTGAAATCAGGGAGCCAAATGGACTGATGGATAGGTTTGCACATTTACAAACTTCTGATTTGGATGTGTGTGGAATTCAGATATGTAATCACACAATGGCACTAGGGATGGAAATCAAACTAACCCTTTTCACTTGCTTTGCTTTAATGCGTTGTTTCAGACACAGATACACTGAGCTGGCACTGACCTGCTCATACATGTCCAGCTGGGTGGAGTCAGGGGTGACCTGGGTGGAGACAGACATGCCCCCTGTCCTCAGCTCCATCTGCTGGGCCTGTTGCCTGTAGTCCAGAGCTCCACAGCCCATCCTAATTACACAAACAGAAACACATCCAGTCTTTAAAATGTACAGTAAAAAAAAAAAAAAATGTAATCTCACATTTAAATTATAGTACACAGACTGTACAGAACATTAGTAAAATCCTGATGTATTTATAAAAAAAAAAAATGATAGAAGAAACATGTTTCACCGGATTAATCTCAGCATTGTGCTTCTTAAAAACTAGATACAGTCAGTGTACATGTACTGTATGCACAAAACAAAATATACGACAAAAAAAGTGACGCATTTCTGTGTATTCCAGATCTTGTTCTGGACTGACAGATGAACTCACTTAGTAATGACACTGCAGAAGAGCGGGACATAAAGCCTGAGGTCCTCTGGCAGGGTGTTGAGACTGCACATGGCTCTGAAGTAAACCAAGCCGTTTGTGGGCTGCTCACAATACTGAACTGGTACACCGCCTGTGGAGATTAGGAGAGGAAAGCCCTGGAGAGTTTTACCAAACACTTGATTTGGATGAAGATGGCAAAAATACCATGCTACAATTACTGGGCAGATGCGATATGGACTGTAACATGGTGGACTCCGTACTGTACCTGCAGTGCTGATTTGAACAGGAGTGATGGGTATTGTGGGCTCAATGTCAGACACTTTGAGTGCAGGCAAACAGGAGGCATCCTGGGTTTTACTCTGAGTAGCCAGCAGCTCTAGACCTTTCCAATAAGAAAACACCACTGTGATATCTAGCAAACACTTGAATCAGAAGTCACAGCAGTTTGATCAGATTCATTTAAATGGACATCTTAATCATAGAAAAAACTTGTCTGGGTTCCTGAGAACTAATTCCCCGAAGAAGGCCAACTCCTTGCTGACCATGACTGAACCTGGCTAATGACTCAACACGTTTAGACATACTCTCTTGAGTAGTACGTTGGGCCCCATCTTGCACCCGGCGCAAAGCCCGACCCAGTGTCTTTGCTAGTTTAAGACTGACGCAGCTGTCGGTTTCCCGTCCAGTGCCCACGTCGTTTAAATAGCAAATGCACCTGTGCCCATCTGTGGCCCATGGGCGTGCTGGTCTTACAGGGAGGTGTGTTCAGGTGCATTCTGGGAGTATTGCTATCTTGAGGCAGTGGGAAGTGATCGCGCCATTGACCAAGAAAAACCTGATCTAAAGTCAGTAGTGCAGCATTTCATTGTTATTTTAAAAGCGTATTAGTCAAATGCTAATATGCACCTGGCCAGGTGCTTCACGCCGTGCGCTTAGATCGTTAAAATAGGGCTCTTTCTGTGTATATTCACATGGCAGCACGGTATCTATTTTAGCCAGTAAGTGTGTTTATCGGTTGGTGTATTTGAATTTATTTTGCTTTGCTTTACTATTTCATAGAGAAGATATGAGATATAAGATATGTTTAAAACATGTATATACATGCACATTTGGGTGGAAAGAAGGTATCAGTTTAATTACTAAGTTTGTGTAGAGTGCCCTACCAAGCAGCCAATACTGTTGCTGTAATTTCATAGGGTGAAAGTAAGAGAGTGTTTAACATCGACAAAGTATTGGTGTTAATTGATTAGGACTTTGTGAACTGACCTTCTAGCAAAGGAAAAGAGACATTCAGCAGTGAATTTATGGTTACCTTTCTCATAGATCTCTTTTCGGTCACTGTGAGACAGAGCCTGGATCTTTCCCTGGAGCTTCTCCTCCTCAGCCTGGGCCTGTTTCTCCAGGTACGCCTCATCTGGGCTCATGGACAGAGTCAGTCTGTGTGTGTTCTCCTGCAGGGCCCGTGGAGAGGGGGTTGAAAGAGGACAGAAAAACAGAAATTAGAATTAAATCCTGGAAAATTCAACTTGAGGACCTGAGGCAAGGCCGCTGGTAACAGCAAGTATCTGTGCCCAGTGTGCTGAACTTGAGAAAGAGACTAAAACCCCAAACAGCACCAGGGCTGATGAAGCTGACCTTTGACCTTTCCTGAAAAGGATGCTGGGATGTCGCCTGATAAATACAACTGGAAAATAAAGTTAAATTGTATTTCATAATAGAAAAGGATTACATTTCATTACAGTGCCAGCCTGAACATGTTATGCCTTTCATTTATTTTGCTAACAGATTATTAAGAACGTTGTTGTTAATTGTTTCAAGTATATGATATCAGTTTATATGTTTTTCCTGCTTTCTCTCAATTACACCCCCCCGCCCCAACTCCCCCCAAACTCGCAACCACCAAGGACATAATCCTGCAATCGGTTTAACCAATAAAAATATGAATGCAGACTGCTGCATGTTGCCCCTTTATTCTTCAGCAATCAACTTGCGACTATACTCGAGAAATATAAACACACATTTCATTCACCTTAAAGTAGTGTATAACTTTCTCCTGCAAGAAGCAAGGGTTTTCCTTCAGGGCCTGCCTGAACTTTGCAACGCTGTCGCTGATCTGCAGCAGCTCCACCGGGTTGCCGTCATGGTTCCACGACGATGCAATGTACTAGAGACACAGACACACAGACAAAACGTCAGGAGTGAGGAAACCAAAAGCAGCGGCTCTGAAGAAAAAAAGATTATAACAGTCTAGTATCTTGTTTTACTCTTGCTTCCTCTTATTTCAGAGATGAATTACATAGCATGATTTATACTTTATAAAACAAGTGGACAAGTTGTCCACTAATACCCATATATCATTCATTTTAAATACGTCTAACTGTTGAACTAGGACCGCCCCCTCTTAGATGATTAGTCTTGAATTACAGTAACACAGCAAATAAACTGCTCTGGTAAAAAAGATAGTCTCCCAGGACAATAACTACGGACATGTTTACATTCTTGATTTGTATAGAATTATACAGAAAAACCGGGGATACAAATAGAAATGCAAGATTTCAGGCACAAAGAACACAATCTAACATCCTTAGCACTGCTAACATACATCGCACATGGAGGTTTATAAATACATGTGGAGTCCTTGTGGTTGTGGAAACAAAATGAAGGTTACAGGTTACAGATGAACAGCAGTGAACTCACCGAGGCCAGAGACAGGCCGAAGTTTGTGGACTGGTGTTTAATCTGGATCTCAATCTTATGGAGGAGAGCCTCGATTCTTTCCTCCTCAAAGCCTTTCCTGTGAACAAGGAGAAGTGACTCAGTTTGATCTTACATACTGTTGGAATCTTTCATTTTCCTTCCTATTAGCTCATTTACCAGCATACCATTTTCTTTTAAATATTCCAGTGCAAATGTAAATGATAGACAGTGAACAGAGATGACACGACACATGAAGCTTTTATAATGAGCAGATGAGCTTTTATCGTGTCTGTTTTATCAAATATTTGATGGCTGTTTTAAAACAAGTTAAAACTTTAAGAGCAGATTTGTCAAATAAATTATGATGTAATCAACATTGAGTTGCACTCCTTACACAAAGCACTGCAACTTACTCTATGATGTTATCGATGGTCTGGCTGATGATTTGTTTCACCCTCTCTGTGTCCTCCTCAGCCATTCCCTGCAGTCCGATGCTGAACGACGCCTCTTTGGTGCTGCCATCATATCTGCACAACAGGAAATTTCAATACGCTCTCAAAGAATACAAGAATGTCATGGAGGCCAAATGGCACTGCGTCAAAGACAAATGGTAAAATACTTAAGATGATTGGTTTTATCCCACAGATACTGTAACTGATCAAAACTTAGTATAACACAGGTTTGCTGTTGTTATCCCAAAGCATGTACACACCCTACAACAGAAGAGAAGTCGGTTCCTATCTTGGGTTCAATGAGAGCCTTGTAGAAGGGAGAGTTTGGTCCAGAGATCATTAGAGATGACAGCAGGCTGAGAGTGAATCCTTCAAACGTGTCAGTGATGCTGCACAGAGAAACCACAATAAGGGATCAGATGTCACTTAATAACTGAGCAGGCTCAAAGCTTCACTGTGTAAAGAGAAGAGTTTTATGATGTATTGAGGAAGACTGAAAAGCTCTGAACATGACTATACAAGCCGCTGGAAACAAGGGTCAAACAAAAAGATCAGGAGAAACAGAGGATGCAGTATCTGTAGCTTCAGAATCTCATAAATGCCATCCTGCTAAAATGAGTTAAAGTACAAATGTCTGCAGGAAATAGAGAGGGAGATAATGTGATCTTACTCTCCCAGCAGGTAGCTTACACACAGAGTGTTCTGCCTGGCTGGATCTGGAGCCATAGCATCAGGGCTGCAGGTTACATGCTCTTCTCTCTGGGAAACCAATGGGATTCCAGTGACATCACACGACTATTCAATATTAAGAAAACAATGGAACGATGCATGCAATTGATAATTAAATACACGCGTTTAGATAATTCTAATGTTACAGTACTTTTGTTATCTCTAATACCTTTTCACCCTTACTGTATGTTACAGTAATATGTCTGAATTATGAACTTACAGGGCTGCTCCAGTGTGGCTGGGAGGGGACCTCTGTGTTTGGGTTGATGCGTTTAAACCTGGACAGAGCTTCCTCTTCAATCTGCTTCAGATGCTGCTCCAAAGGCAAATCTCCATAGGTGAAGAACCTGAAGAACATATTGAAGACTTACGCATAAAGCTGGGACATAGTGTCAGTCAATGTGAATGTCAACCAGCTAGCCTGCGTAAGGCTGCACCAGGGAATTATTCTAAACAACAAATAATACCAGAATGAGTAAGCTATGGGAGTTATTACAAACAGAACAAAACATTTTTCCGTTCTTTTCTAGGCGGTGTAAGTGTGTCCCCCTCTACCTAGCATTGCTGGGGTGGTAATGTGTGGCATGGAACTGTTTGAGTTGCTCCCAGGTGAGGTCAGGGATGGCTAGAGGCTCCCCTCCTGACACCACAGAGTAGGTGTGGTCTGGAAACAGCTTGTTCTGGAGGTGCTGGGCATACACACGCTCATTGTCCGACTGCAAGAATACACAAACGCAAATTATTATTTCAGATTCTGCCGACAAAATATATGAAAGCATTACTGATTCCAAGATAAATAATGTAAATTTTATAAAGTTGCAGTGGGTGTTGTCATACAAACTTACATTTCTAAACTTTCTTTTTGGTTTTATTCTTCTAACCATACTAGTCTAGTTTGTTGGTTTAATCTAACCCCCTCTCTTTCTAGCTGTATCTGTCCTTGTTATCCTTGTGTTGCCTCACTTTGTTTCTTCTTGATTACAGGACATTTTCTTCAAGAAAAGTGCAACTGCACCAAGCAGATATTTGTCTTTGAATGAACTTTTTTCTGTGTTCTAACTTCATATTACACAAGTGTATTGCTATAATAAGTAGGAAAAACACATGTGTGCATTAAATGTTTAAACTGTTGGGGCACTTATACCATGAAGGCACCTAAATTGCCTGAATGTAAAAAAAAAGCATTGTGTAGAACAAACCATTGTTATGCATATGAAATGTTAATGACAGTGACTGGGAAAGTGTTGACTTACAAAAGCCCCCTTCATTTCATTGAACACCACTCCTTTGAAAACCAGGGGGGAGTTGATATCGGTGGGGATTTCATTCTCCAGCCTCCAGCCCTCCTGCCTGGAAAATCCAGACATACTAAATCAAACTGGGTAATGCTGATTTCATCTGTTGCAGCCCTGTTAAATGATATTTGCAAATGCTTGGTCTGTTTTAGCCTACTGTTGGACAATACAGTGAGGAACTGACTGTTAACCCTCATGCCCTGTAGGTATTTTGTACATTTTTTTTTTTCATTTTGTGATCATTTTTGCTGTGTTACTTCTTATGGCATGAAATTTTGTAGGAATCCTTCTTTTCAGTCAAATTTTTTAAATCCAGTGTTTTTTACTCTTACATGTCTTTTATACTTAAATGATTCATTTTGTACCCTCTGGACACCTTCGAGGCAAAAATGTCCATACACAAAAACTGTTATTAAATCATCATATATCAATATTTTTTCTGCTTTTTTTTCATGAATCACTTAAACAACTTCTTACCTAATCAAAACCACCAAACATTCAATCATTTTCAGGATTTTAACCCTTTAAATGCCAGTTTATGTATTTGAAGTATGTCATTTTTATAAAAAAAACACAAAAATTATTTTTTTCCCATATAATGAATAATATGTAGATGGGGCTTTGGTGGTGATTAGAGGCTTGGATATGTCAAAGATAAGCAACAAAACTGATTTGATTGCATTAGTATTTTTTATGTAATTCCAGATACTCCCTCTGGACACCTTCGAGGCAAAAATGGCCCCATTGACTTCCATTATAACCACATGTTTTGATCTCACTGCCTTTACAGTATAAAACCATGCATTCTGTAATGTCAGCATTTCATTTGGAAGAAAACTAGTCATATTTGACATTTTTACAGTATTTCACCAGATTCAACCATTTTGCCCTTGTAGGCCGATGCATGAAATTATAGTTATATTATGGAGCTCTGTGTGTGTGTGTGTGTGTGTGTGTGTGTGTGTGTGTGTGTGTGTGTGTGTGTGTGTTCAAGGCGCCGTGCTAGATGTGTGTGTGTGTGTGTGTGTGTGTGTATATGTGTGTGTGTATGTGTGTGTGTGTCTGTGTGTGTGTGTCTGTGTATATATGTATATTTGTGTGTGTGTGGGTGGGTGGGTGTGTGTGTATGCGTGTGTGTGTGTGTGTATGTATGCGTGTGTGTGTGTATGTGTGTGTATGTGTGTGTGTGTGCATGTATGTATGCATGTCTGTGTGTGAGAGAGAGTTTGTGTAAATCTGTAAACAAACAATGATAATTTTAGTGGTGAAAAAATCGCACCTTACTTTTGCCAGTTATATTATGCAGCCCTGTGTGTGTGTGTGTGTATGTGTGTGTGTGTGTGCATGCATGCATGCGTGTCTGTGTGTGAGAGAGAGTTTGTGTAAATCTGGGTGAAAAAAGGGCTTCTTTTGAAGGATGCATTTCATGTGTCTTTGAAGACGTGCTTGAATAAAAACATTGTCTCCTGCATTTGTTGTAAACAGAAACAACTATTAGTGTGTTTATGCACCTGGCTCTAGAGAAGGAGACAGACCTGGATCAGAGAGAAGGAGCCTTTATCTTCCAGCCAACTGCAGGACTCATCTGAAGATGACACAAGTTTCTGGAGTCTGACAAAATGGTCACTAGTGTCCTCCAATTCTGTGAGTGCCTCTAACCCTTCCTCTGAAAGTGGAGAGGACACTGAAGATCCTGTCCATCCTAACATTGAATGGACAGTGAAGAATTGGCAAGTCTGGTCTCCATCTAATACTGAGACGCTGCGCAACATTCAAGCACCGACCGGCATGATGTCAGAGCCCACGAGATATGCCATATCAAGAATCCATGATGTGGCATCCTCTTTCGACCTTTTCTTCACTCTTGACTTGATCCAGCTGATTCAGGAAATGACAAACCTACACGGGAGGTGTTCAATCTCAGGATGGAGTGATGTGGATGCTCAAGAGATTTTAACATACATGGGACTTCACACCTGGCTGGTGTGTACCGGTCCAAAGGGGAATCCACCCGGAGCCTGTGGGATGTCCATAGTGGGAGACCAGTCTTCAGGGCCACCATGTCCCACAAACCATTTGAAATGATAAGCGCCAGTTTACAGCACATGCAGGAGACAATGTTTTTATTCAAGCACGTCTTCAAAGACACATGAAATGTATCCTTCAAAAGATGCCTTTTTTCAGCCCTAAAGTGATCATTGCTTGCTTACAGGTTCCGCACGAAACACACACACACACACACACACACACACACACACACACACACACACACACACACACACACACACACACACACACACACACACACACACACACACAAACACACAAACACAAAAACACACACACACACAAACACACACACACACACAGAGCTCCATAATATAACTATAATTTCATGCATCGGCCTACAAGGGCAAAATGGTTGAATCTGGTGAAATACTGTAAAAATGTCAAATATGACTAGTTTTCTTCCAAATGAAATGCTGACATTACAGAATGCATGGTTTTATACTGTAAAGGCAGTGAGATCAAAACATGTGGTTATAATGGAAGTCAATGGGGCCATTTTCCGCCCCGAAGGTGTCCAGAGGGATTATCTGGAATTACATAAAAATACTAATAATGCAATCAAATCAGTTTTGTTGCTTATCTTTGACATATCCAAGCCTCTAATCCCCACCAAAGCCCCATTCCCCTATGATTTATTTTATGGAAAATAATTAATGTTTTGTTGGGTTTTCATAAATAATTGTTACTTCAAAGATTTAAAACTGGCATTTAAAGGGTTAAAATCCAGAAAATTATAAAATTGTTGGTAGTTTTGAGCAATTTACAAGTTGTTTAAGTTATTTATGAAAAAAAGCAGAAATAATATTGATATATGATGATTTAATATCAGTTTTTGGACATGTACATTTTGCCTCCGAAGGTGTCGAAGGGAGTATCTGGAACTATGTAAAAATACTAATGCAATCAAATTAATTTTGTTGCTTATCTTTGTCATATCCAAGCCTCTAATCCCCACCAAAGCTAAATCTAGATATTATTCATTATATGGAAAAAAATATTTTTTGTGTTTTTTTAAAAAAAATGAAATACTTCAAATACATAAACTGGCATTTAAAGGGTTAAAATCCTGAAAATGATTGAAAGTTTGGTAGTTTTGATTAGGTTACAAGTTGTTTAAGTGATTTATGAAAAAAAAGCAGAAAAAAATATTGATAAATGATGATTTAATAACAGTTTTTGTGTGCGTGGACATTTTTGCCTCGAAGGTGTCGAGAGTAAGTTTTTTTAAGGAGGGCATGAGGGTTAAGACACAGATTTACAACCAGGTGTTGTGTGCAACTTTGGCTACTGTTTTGTTATAATGCCATCACATTTTTTATAAAATAAGAGTGAGCAGTTTTAGCACTGTAACATGTATAACTGTGGAGCAATAGTCAAAAACTCACCAGAAATCCTGCTCTCGTAAACAAGGGAAGAAAACTGCATCCAGATAGACTGACAGAAGATTCTGGAAATCCTTCCGATTTTGGGTGGAGAACGGATACATGGTGTAGTCACTGGCTGTTCACGGGAAAGGAAGCAAACAAACAGACAAACAACCCATGCAAAAAGCTCATCAGCCGTTGAAAAATTAACCAACCATCAGGTCAAAGTCCTTTTACTTTCTTTTGAAGCTGACGAGTAAAATAATGACAGTAGCTTTTTATTCAAGCCATCAAGTATTGGTGCATGTAAACACTCTCTCATTTTCAATACTTAAACCACTACGATACATGTCCAAATATACTACGTACAGTACAAAAGTTTGGACACACCTTCTCATTCAATGTGTTTCTTTATTTTCATGACTATTTACATTGTAGATTCTCACTGAAGGCATCAAAACTATGAATGAACACATATGGAATTATGTACTTAACAAAAAAGTGTGAAATAACTGAAAACATGTCTTATATTTTAGATTCTTCAAAGTAGCCACCCTTTGCTTTTTTTGATAACTCTGCAAACCCTTGGTGTTCTCTCAATGAGCTTCATGAGGTAGTCACCTGAAATGGTTTTACCTTCACAGGTGTGCTTTGTCAGGGTTCATTAGTGGATTTTTTTCCCTTATTAATAAAAAAGCAAAGGGTGGCTACTTTGAAGAATCTAAAATATAAGACATGTTTTCAGTTATTTCACACTTTTTTGTTAAGTACATAATTCCATATGTGTTCATTCATAGTTTTGATGCCTTCAGTGACAATCTACAATGTAAATAGTCATGAAAATAAAGGAAATGCATTGAATGAGAATGTGTGTCCACACTTTTGGCCTGTACTGTAGGTCCAAATGATTTTTTCCGTACCTGTGAAAGCGTTCATGAAGGTGGACAGGGACCTGTTAAGCATCTTGAAGAAAGGGTCTCTGCAGGGATACTTCTCAGATCCACAAAGCACCGTGTGCTCCAGGATGTGGGGGACCCCTGTGCTGTCCATGGGAGTCGTTCTGAATTGGACACTGAAAATACAGGAACAAGTATAAGAGGCATCGGCTTTATTTACTACGCTGGAGAAAAAAGATCCTGCTGTATAAACAAACACATCTTAAAGTCACGGCAGTATGACTGCAGAAAGAAAGTTCAAATCTGTTGTCGAACATGAATAGAAATAGGTAGAAGTGATGAAACGCATTTCAACCAACCTGAAAAGGTTATTGGAGTCATCTCTGGCTGCATGGAGGTGCTGAGCTCCAGTTGTATCATGTGTTAACTTCACTGCTGTGAGAAACAAGTCAGGGACCACTACAACCTGGGGGAACAGAATTAGCAGCTCTAATGACCATTTGTTTGACAGCAGCAGACACTTTCATTAAGTGTCAAGGTCTAATCTCAGCCGCTGAATCAAACCATGTTTGGTCCAAGAAGGCCAATGAGACATTCAACCATAAAAGAAAACAAAATTCACAGTATGTCCTTTTAAAATTCAACCAGAAAATGGCTGATTTACTTGTACAGTATTGTTCCATACATGCATTTAGACCGCCGCTCAGTGTTCATACAACATTACTTTATAACCCCAAAATAGTTTAAGTGTACCTCTGTGACTGTAAAGCCATGGATTTTCTGTCCTGGTTGGTACTGACAGGCCCTCTCTTTTGCTGAAGTGCTCTTTAGCTTCCACGTATGCTGCTGTCCAGTGAAACTGGGAGAAGAAAATAGTTAAATGGTACAAAGAATAATTCGCCCCATCTTTGCACAAACTAATGCCAATCTCGTATCTCAATATTTTATAGCATCGAGTACCTTGTGTATTGGCTGACACATCCCACAGCAAGCCACAGCTTAATTATGATGCTAAAGCTTTAGTTAGAAGTTTCCTCTATTCCAAAATGTATATCTGTGCAAAACATACTGTGGCCACACAACTTCCATGTTGACCATAGGTTTTAAAGATGATAAAATAACCACTGTAAGAGTAGAAAAGAAGAATTGTAAATGAACGAGCCTTGTGTGGATATTTGATCTTTCATCGCATATAATGACTTTCCAGAGTGTGCATGCATTTCAGACTCAGACCATATGCAAATAACGTTACATTACTAAACACTCCTAACTTTCTACAGGCCATAGGATGATCAGTTCACAACATGGTGCAACACCAATGTAGGCTCGTGTGAATTTAGGGGGGGGGGATCCTCTTCTTACTCTGATAACGTTACCCCAAACAATAGTTCCTGCCCACAGCCTACATTAGACTGAACCTGCTGTTCTATTAAAGGACCAGTGAATATTAAACCATAAACAGTAACGCTAGCTAGAGAACTCCAAAGGGATACATTTTAATATCTGCTTGCATCAGCTGTTTCATTAGTTAACATGCATATAAATAAAATAAAAATAATAAAATAAATATTTCGACAATGTCAAAGGACCCTTTCATATCACAATATCTAGTCACACAGTGTGACACAGACAGTCAGTGAATGTTGAAGTCGACAGCATACAAAGAAACGTTTTAAATGATTAGCAATAACGTTATGCCAAGGCTGTTCACGCTAAAGTGCTGTAACGTTAGCTAGCTAACTTACCTTAGACATCGAAGTTTCTGGAGCACCGCCTTCGTTTGCCTAAACATGGCTTTGTCACTTAAAAGGCAAGGCAAAATTATTCAAGTGTGTCTACTTCCAGTATGTTCGGCTTTCGAAAAAAACTGACAATTCTAATTACATTTGGTCAATAATTCCACATGATTTGGGTTGCGCATCCCGGCACGGTGCCCTGTCATGCCGTGTGTAGTACAGTTAACACATTGGGACAGTTGCGCACATACATGACCGGCACACCTGCGCAGGTCGCAGATCTGACAGTCGCTTTGTGCTCAGTAACACCTATCCTATGGTCATGTAACTCTACAATCACTCGCTTAGCAATTTTCCACACCCGTAAGCTGAACTTCCACCTACAAACAAGCTTGTTTCCGGTTGGTCGAGCTAGAATGAAGAGCAAATCTGATTGGATCATACGTACCATCACTAATATTACCAAACCATGACTGCCATGGGGAGATTTTGAAGGGCATCAATCTCTTGACACATATTTAACACCACCTTATATCACACTTGAACTTTTTTAGCAACTTCAAATGAACGTTAATTCATTTTAAGGATTCCATCTTTCATTATTTGCCTTTAGTTGTAATTCAGTGTGTCTTCCAGCAGATGTCGCTGTAAGATCATGTTGACACCATATACTCTAAGTAAGTTACAGTTAAGTAAGGTTAGTTAAGTTAGAAACTTTTTGCCAGACGATGTTTTTTTTCTAAATGTTCCACTCTGGGGTCCAGAAGACAAGTAGAAAACATATTATTAGAGAGTGCAGCTAAACCGCTTTATTTTGGGAAAAGTGCATACAGTAGGCTACCCCACATTTCTTTCAAACTTCTATCCCATCACATTTACGTAGGCTACACTATTGCAGATTCTTAAGACTGTACTTCAGTGTTGCTAAGCAACTTTTATAATTACCATGACTTGCAAATTTAATTTACTTTAGAGTAGAGCTTGACAACTGAATAACAAATCTCTTTTTCACAGGAGTTTTTTTTTTTACTTTGCTATAGGTGACATTAGTCGTTACATTATTATAATTATTGGTGATTGGTAGTTTTTAATTTTATTGTGACCACTTCCAAACTTATGTTGTAGTCTGCGAACAATTTATTGGTCAAAATGCCTTTTTATGACATGCTAAAAGTTGTTGCGCTATAATCCAAGTATGTGCTGTAGATTTAGAAATAACCTAACCTATCTTCTTTTCCTTCATTTTCACTTCCCCTACAATAATAAAGAGTATTAACCATTTGTTTCAAAGCTACAAAACCAATGTAAGACAATTTCATAAACTACATAAGATACATACATTCTTATGTATCTTCTTATTTAATGCATACACTGCATTGTCATGACCGGATTTATCTGTTAGAGGACCCTGGCCCATTTCCCCAAAAATGAACTGCTCATTATCCCCCAATCCCTCCCCCTGTAATATAATAGTACCCTCGCTGCAGGATTATTGGGTGGTAATACGATTAAACACAAATCAATTAAAAAATATGCACCTTGTAAGTAAAATGCCAGCTGAAATAATGTAGGTCTTTACACAGGAACCCTTTTCTAAACAGATCAAAGCAGGACCTTTTTGGCCTTTATCATGTCAGTTGCTATTGTGCTTCATAGTACCATAAACCAATTGCTTAACATGTATTTTTTTGGGGGGACCCTGGAGATCTGGGACCCCGGGGCAAACTCTTCCCAGTTAGTAAATTAGCCTTGTGCATATTCAAACCCAAAACGCTACTGCACAAATCCAATGGAACATTTAAGATGTCTCTTGTATCTTTTTACACCTTGCCTGCATTTCAGCCTGACAAACCTTGTGGTTGGAAAGTTTCGGATAGTAACAAGGATTTAATATACTCAAAAAGCTCAATCGCATAAAACATGTGTTTTTGTCCTTTTTAAGTTGCCACCGCATTTGCAGTCTGCATTTCAAGACCGGTTATGTCATAAGATGTTGCAGCCTTCTTCTTCAATATCCCAAAACCAGTCACTGGTCTCTGTAAAGCAAGGAGCAGGAATTAAGATGATGCTAATGTGAATCCCCTGCAGAGGAGGAGATGCAGTCTACTGGCCTTTTATTCTTCCTTGGCGGTTTAGGTAGAGCAAGCATGTGATGTACACTGTGCACATTCCACAACAAAAAGAATGCCACAGAGAACTGCACACTCACAACGAGTTAGTTCTCATTATAGCGTGGACCTTGTTCCCGGCAAAAATCCCTCCACTTGCATCGACAGCAACAGTAGACTGCCTTTTCTGTTCCTTTTAAAAAATATATCTTTTGAGGCACCCACGGCCATCCCTTGGGTTTCTACTGACAGCATGTGGGAGATTTTCCAGCAGCATGAATAGGAGGCCTTGGTGAGGAGGGTTTTTGACAGAGCAGGAGCGTCTGCCACTGCATGTTCATTATCAGGGAAGACCTTGATCATACAAAGACACGCTGTAAAAATTTAAAAACCTAATTACATTCAAAAGGAAAATGTGGCCATGATGGGACATCATTTCAGTGGAACTTAACTGGTTTCAGTGATTTCATATGTTGCTCATAAGTAGGTATCCCTTTTCTTTAATCTTTCATAATTTCACATAATGCTATTTCCATGTGCAAAACACATATTTTCAAACTACAGGCGGTGAAAAGGCCTCCTGCCTCGTTAATTTGATGTGCTCCCATTGAATCTGGATGTTGCAGCAGGACATAATGGTAGGATGATCAATCAAAAGTTTAAGTCATATTATGAGATTTCTAAGAAATAAAAACAGTTTTATTCCTTTTTATTTTCACACGTTTGGTAAAGCAGGAGCTCCCTGCTGTTTTCCTGGCAGACGGGGACTGAAATAGAAGTCATTTTCTTGGGTTTTTTTTAATATAAAAAGGCATGAGCACACACACACACACACACACACACACACACACACACACACACACACACACACACACACACACACACACACACACACACACACACACACACACACACATAGTTACATAGGATTTTACAGTGGTGTTAAAATATTAGCAAACAACTTTGAAAAAGTCATTTTTCATTTCATGGTGACTTTAAGGTCAACTGAAGGATTACATACGCCTAAACGAGGTTAAACAAACTTTATACCCCTCTGCTCTTAAAGCCCTTATTTGAATAAAGTAATAAATACATGGTGGTCAAGCTATAAACAAGGCTGTTTTTGTGTGTTCTTTAAAACTGGATATTCTTAGGTGTAACTATATGGAACAGCAAATCTTCAAATGAAATGCAAATATAATCCAGTCCAGAACATACCTTATATACTGGAAATTGAATCAGTCTACATACTGTACAGTATTCTGTATTTGCTGTTGTCAGGGATGGGAGGGATGGGAGGGACTGTCGGCGTGTTGGTGTGCTCTTTCCTCCAGGTAATCCACAGGCTTTCATAAAGGTCTGGACTGTCCAGACGCTGGTTCATCCAGACTGAAGCTATCATCAGTGTCAGACGGAAAACTAAACCCCCGGCTTCTCACACTCTTCCTTCCTACTCTTCCAGTTAGCTGAGTTTGTTTGTACCTTCATGGTTGAACATGCTTTGGATAGAAACGTCAGCTAAATGAAAGGTAATAATGTAATGTAAAGTATGGGGGCTTCTCCCCCAGAAACCAGATATTCTTACTGTTATATATGCTATGTGGCCAAAAGTACGAGGACGGTCCTGCCCACTGTCTCTGTTAGTCTGGGGCTGTTTTTCAAGGTTTAAACTGGGCGTCTTAGTTAAGAAAAAAGCCAGGTCCATAAATAAATGGTTTTCCAAGTTTGATGATCCAGATCCCCGAGCTCAACCTGGATGAACAGGAACGCTGACTGTGAGTCAGGACTTATTGGCCAACAATCAGTGTTGGACCTCACTAACCTTACTGTAATGCTCTTGTGTCTGAATGGGAGCGAATCCCTGCAGCCAGGTTCCTAAATCTGCTGGAAAGCCTGACAGTGCTGTCTCTTGTAGCAGAGTAATGCCCATGTTTTACTATTTAACAATCACATATGGGTGACGCTTTGGGTGTCCATATATGCAATTCAATTCAATTTTATTGTCATTGACACAATGTGCAGGCACATATGTAACAAAATGTAGGTCAGTGGCTTCCAACAAACATTGTGGGTGGTGGGCACATATACACAGTAGATTAAAAAAAACACAGCATTATTAACATTATCAACATTATTTACAGACTCAGGTGAGCAGATGGGACTATAAATATGTGCAAATATTGTACGTGTACTTGTGCAAATGGCATAGAAAATGGAAATACAAATATATATCTTACACATCCACATATGAATATACTATATATATATATATATATATATATATATATATATACACTATACAAATATAAACATACAAACCATGTGCCAAATGGCACTGTAAACATGATGATATAGTTTTGTCCATTAAGTTGACACACTCCCCTGCAGCTGGAGAATACTCCCTTGCACAAAAGCATATTCTTCTGAGGATCTTCACATTTGTAATAACAAGTCTCATTGCCTTTCTAACCTTACATTTACAATACATGTATTTATTTGACAGACACTTTTGTCCAAAGCTACATACAAAATGAGGTGCAATCTGAAAAGAGCAAGGAGAGGCCATCAAAGCTAATTAGTACCAAACACAACATACGCCAGGCTGGTGGGAATGTCAATCATTTTTCGGGTATTTGGTCATAAAAAAAAGTATTGGACACATTTTGGCCAACCAATAGACATTGCCATCCCTTAAGGCATGCTGTCTTAAAAAACATGAATCAATAAATGAACCAATCGCTTGCTGATATAATAGTAAATCTCATTGCTTTGTTATTGAAATAATTTCACAGTCATTATATTCCTATCTTTGTTTGACATTAGGAGTTGTGCAGTAAACACATTGGATGCACATGATGCAACCACAATCGTACGCGGTGGCATTTTGGCTTGCAGTGGCCAGCCACCCCTCCGTATCACAGTGCTAAGGTTTATCACATAACGCCCTCACTGGGCCTTTATCACTCCTCTCACAAAGGGCAAATAAAGGTTGGGTATTTGATAAAATAAATTATCATGGGCTGTTTACTTTAAGCCCGGTCCAGCTCCGTGAGGGAACCACGCATTCTCCTTCAATTCAGCCATACAGCACCGGGTAATAGAAGTGAGCTGGGTGGGGAGGTTTGTATATGAAATCTTGTATTTTACTGAACGGAATGAGCTGTAATTTTGAGGTATTGAACAATAACAGCAACAATTTTGTCTCCCTCAAATTGGAGTGATTTGGGAAATATGTTTTGGAATGAAGCCGTTTCAGACTGTATTAAAGTATGAAGCCATTTGATGCCAGCCAAGAGTGCATGTGCTGCTTTTGTAAAAAAAAACTAAAAAAACATTGAGGCAAGAAAAGGCAAACAAGGAATTTAAATGTTCAACATGACGCCTGGTGCCTCTCGGGATGTGTCCTCATCACGGTTGCTCATGCAGCTGCTTAGACAAGATGAAACATTCTGCATGTGCATGTGTGTCTAGACATATTTTACGGTAAGAGGTATGATGATCTGTTATGCAGAGTCTAATTAATATCTATATGATATGAAATATTGAGTTGCTTCCAGAGTGCAAGTCCCACAGGGCTCTTTGCTTGGCCACTAGTCGATCTGACACGGCTTTGCTCTTTTTGCACAGAAATGTCAATTTCTCCCCAGACCGTTTCATTAGTGCACTTTTTAGATGGATAGTTGGCCCTGGGTCTGCACCCCCATCCCATCCACTTTCCTCCTCACCTCTGGGGCCAATTATAGCGCTGGAGCTGGAAAATAAATGAAATGTGGTGGCAAAACAGCGTTTACTTCAAAACCTCACACTTAATTTGAAGATCTCTCTCTGATCTGAAGTTGAATTAGCAGGGTGATATTCTCTTTGATCTCGCAGGTTTTGCATTTGTTGCCAACTTATTGAGCGGAGACTCCAGAGGAACAGTCAGGCTGAATTCGCGGGGTGCGAACACACATACAAATAAAGTGCAGGCACAGTGCCGAACATAGAAACACATATAATGCTATCTTCTCCACTCCCTTTACTTTTAGACACAAACACACAACATAATTACACATAGGGTGAATACAACAATACACACACACACACACACACACACACACACACACACACACACACACACGTTTGTGTTTCAACCTCGGACCCTGATGGACAGAGTACGGTAGCCCCTCACCTTAATATTTTTCTGATGTCCAAAACTACTAAAATAAGTACCAAGCCAGAATTATCCTTTAAAAGGAATATTCAACCAAATATCTATTTCTATTAGCATTTACTCACTCTTCCAGGCTTTAAAGGTTATAAAAAGTTTGTAAAGCAGTTGCTCCCTCATGGAGAACAACAGCTCTAGTCAACTTGAATTCCCAACAGTTTATTCCAATGGTGACCCAGTCATGAACACAAAACATCTCAACAGAAAAACTTCCTGCAGCGTTCCTAGTTCTCTGCCATTGTTCCATTTTCTAAGTATCCAAACACTTAGAGTTTGCTCACAACATAGCTATCTGCGTTACTTCTGTGCCGCAACATCGCCTCAGTATGAATATTGAAGAGTATCTATAGATCAACAGTGGAGAAGAGGAAATTAGCTGCAGGAGGGGTTTCTTTGGACTGCTGTGAGTCCAAGTTGAGCATTAACGTTCATTTATGACCTTGGAAACAGTAGTTGTAAGATACCAGTTGTATAATTTTTCAAATGTCCTCACTCTCAAAGTCTAAAACTCTGTCCTTGGTGCCAGTAACAGAGCACAGGCAGCAATAACAGCTTCTGAGTTTAAAAACAAAAAGAAAACTACTTTAGCTCCTTGAGTTTGCACCCCCTCCTTACATAGACCCCCCCTAGATACAGCCACGGACAGACAGTCCTGGACCTACGTCTGCTTGGTTAGATCTGGAGCGTCCATCCGGTGTTTGACACTAATTCAGACTGATCTTCTGGATGGACTCTCGCCCCTCTACCTCAGACTTAGATGACTCTCCTGACACACAGCCTCAGGCTCTGCGGCTTTTCTTTTGGACTGTGGTAACATAAAAAAAAACACCTCACACATACACAAGATAGCCATCTGAGCACCGGTGAACCACACATTGTATCTACATCATGGAAGGGGGAATCCATAACACATGAGGCCAATGGGTTCAAAACATTATTGGCTGTGAATTCTCTTGTTCAGGTGTTGATGGTTCAGTATTGAGCTGTCTGCTGGCTGCTAATAGCCCCTCGGTGGGTGGGTGCGAGGCCAGCGTTCTGATTTTGAATGGGATTGATTCCCATTCTCATTCCAGAATATCTACAAAACAAATCTTGAAGTAATGTTAAATTATCTGTTTGTATGATTATAATTAACACCCATGGCAAATAGACACAATCTTCACTTCCCTTCTGGCAGAGTGGAAGGATTTGTGTTAGAGAATAATTACACTAAACGTTTAAAATTATGCATTCTTTGTATGCAGGATGACAAAATTGACAATATTGAATTATTCAATATATTGTATTTAAGCCACGAAGTATAGGGTTTGAAATGTCGTAATTCCCCCACCCCCCTGCTGGTGGTCATATTAAGAATGGCACCGTGGCAGACAGCACCCTGGGACACAGCTGGAATGTCAATGCAGTGGCAGTCGCTGCAGAAGACTCAATGGTCCATTCCATTCATTTAAAATTAGGGAAATATTCTAGAAAAAAAATTATATAATAAAACATTTAGGGTAAAATCAGGACCTTTAGTTGTAATTGCCAGAGTTAGAAATCACACACAAATCTATCTATCTATATCTATCTATCCATCCATCTATTTATCTAAAGGACATTTTCTCTGAGGTCTGGGGAATAAGTGAAGGCTGATATCGTGCACTGGGAGTTCAATATGTGGGCGGTTTTTCCTGTTTGACTAGTCTTCCCAGCAGCCTCGGCTGTGACCTCTACTGAGGATGGATAATAACTTCACTGCAATGAATGTTCAAAGTTAGTTTGCCCTCCACCCACAGCTATATCTCCAATTTCTGCATTCACTTTCAAGCTTGCACTCTCCTGGTCCCTCAGACTCTCTCTCACACACATACAGTCTATCTGTACATCTGTGTGTGTGTGTGTGTGTGTGTGTGTGTGTGTGTGTGTGTGTGTGTGTGTGTGTGCATTCAGTCTCATTCTCTATATCTGTGTATATTAGATTTAATCTGTTCCTACACAGGAGTATGTATATCTTTCCTTACTGCATCTGCTCTCAGAGCAAAGAAATATGTTTTGAAAGTAATTTATGTAATGTATTTGACCTTTATACTATCTATCAACTATCTAATTCAACAGAATTTCACTCAAATTATATCATATCAATAACATTTTTTTTTAATAATAGAATTATCATAGAAAGACATGAATCTTGAAATGAGGCTGTTTTCTTAAAGGTCCCATGGCATGAAAATTTCACTTTATGAGGTTTTTTAACATTAATATGAGTTCCCCCAGCCTGCCTATGGTCCCCCAGTGGCTAGAAATGGTGATAGGTGTAAACCGAGCCCTGGGTATCCTGCTCTGCCTTTGAGAAAATGAAAGCTCAGATGAGCCGTTTTGGAATCTGCTTGTTATGAGGTCATAACCAGCAAGGTTACCTCCCCTTTCTCTGCTTTACCCGCCCAGAGAATTTGGCCCACCCATGAGAGAGAGACATCATGGCTTTCAAACGAGAAAAGTGGCAGTTGGTCAAGGCCACACCCCCACCCTCCACCTTGCCCCCCCTCTCTCCTCCTCAATAGCTACAGACACAGAAATGGCACATCCTAAGGAAAGCTCATTGTGGGACTGGCTCTAGTGGCTGTAGTTCTGCACCAAAGCTAAATTTCGGGAAAGAGACTTCAGATACAGTATTAGGGGACCACTAAGGTCTATATAAAAGAGACTTCAGATACAGTATTAGGGGACCACTAAGGTCTATATAAAAGAGACTTCAGATACAGTATTAGGGGACCACTAAGGTCTATATAAAAGAGACTTCAGATACAGTATTAGGGGACCACTAAGGTCTATATAAAAGAGACTTCAGATACAGTATTAGGGGACCACTAAGGTCTATATAAAAGAGACTTCAGATACAGTATTAGGGGACCACTAAGGTCTATATAAAAGAGACTTCAGATACAGTATTAGGGGACCACTAAGGTCTATATAAAAGAGACTTCAGATACAGTATTAGGGGACCACTAAGGTCTATATAAAAGAGACTTCAGATACAGTATTAGGGGACCACTAAGGTCTATATAAAAGCATCCAAAGAGCACCATGTCATGGGACCTTTAAGGTTGTGACTCCTAAAATTTAAGATTTAGATGCTTTATTATTATCTCATTCACATGTCCTTCCTTACACACAACACACACTCTAGAAGTGTACTAGCCCAGGAACCTCTGGAGCAGTTTGAGGGTGCCTTGCTCAAGAGCAGCCCGGCAGTGCCCAGGAGACAAACTGGCGGTCAACACTCCATACTTGGTCCCTAAGTTCACCTGAGTCCTTATGTTATCTCGCCTCGCAGTTTTCCTCGGATTAAGCTTGATTTATGGTTTTGCGGAGGCTCCACTTTCGCCGTAGCCTACGTTAGTGGCCTAAAGTTTATACTTGTGAGTTGGTGTGCGCGTCGAGAATAGCAGGGTCAGTATGTTTGTGTGTGGTAGAGAGAGTGAGAGAGTGACGGTGATTATCTTCAGAGTGAGTAGCGACTCTAGAGTCCTAGTGAGAGAACCAAAGAGTCTCCCCTGTTCTTTCTGACCACGGTGGGAGATCTGGAGCAGGAGAAGTTAACCCTCTCCTTGATCTCATGTTGTTGATGGAGAAGGAGAACCAGGACATGAGTTGGGGGGGGAATGCAACGCTACCAAGTCACGGCCGAGCGACGTGTGTCACCTCAATGTCTAGTTACATTTTTCGAGAGGTGCACATCAGGCTACTGATTTGATACTATAAATAAAATTGAATTGAATTAAATTAAGGGGATTTGAACCGGCGACTCTCCGGTTCCCAAGCCCGCTCCCCATGGACTGAAATGCTGTCGCCCAAAAGCTCACAGCACCATCAGAGTACTGTCCAACCAGACCCTGCTTAGCATCCAAGATCGGATGATATGGCCGTAATGTCAAATATCTTGTGTCAAACACAAGCTACACTGAGGAATATTTTATATAGTAACAATGAATCAAATATTATGCATACTGTGAAACGAGTTGTTTCCAGTCCCAAAATCAAGGAGAATGGACAGCCAACTATGCAGCTCTAAGTGTTTTTAGCCTCTGTTAGTCTCTTTTGTTTTGGGTATAAGCACAGTCACTGCATGGTTAGTCTCGCCATGCCAGACCTTCCTCCACAGCGGTGCGGAGGAAGGTCTGGCTAGTCCACACAGCATTCTGGGATGGGAGAAAACTCAGATTGGACAGATAGTCTAGCTAGCTGTCTGGATTTACCCTGCAGAGATCTGAGGAGCAGTTAACCATAGTCCTCAGAAATCCACCAGAGGTTAGAACGCCAACACAGAGAAACAGGAAGGAGATGGACATCGGCGAAAAGAGCAACATCCGGCGCAATTTTCCTGCGGCACCGGAGCGATCCCAGAAGTGGAACGTCGTGGATATACCTCCTATCTTAACGTTGCCTAAATGCATCCATGTAACCCCTGTTTCTGGGGATAAAGTCCTTCACTTTGTTTGCCCACAACCACAAAGACCAAAAAGGTAACCGGTGAACATAATCCATGTAGGAATTATGTTTCCTCTAACATGTAGGTAAAACCATTTGGGTTGTCATTTTGGAAAAAAAGCAATACATTTATTAAATTAGACAATTTTTTACATTCTGTCTCAATATGTATGTTACATTCTTTATCTTTATACATTCATACCATTCTTTTAAAAAACATTTTTTTCTTTTTGTTCTGCTGAAGTTTGCAGACGCTTTCAATTTCCTGTTTGATACAGAGCAACATTATTTCATCCGCTGTCACTGTCAAACTCCACATGTGCACACACTTAGTATGAGTGTTTAATTTGAACCTCAGATTTCTTTTTCAAAAGAAATGTTTTTCTGTTTGTTAAAATGTAGCCGACATTGTGCACTTGGCAGAATTGTTTCTGAACAACTGTCATGCCGATAAAGCCATTGACTCGTAATAAAGTGTATGAAACGACCACAGATTGACAGGTGTTTGCCAACACAACAGTGTGCTTCCACCTGCTGCAGCCTCGCTGTAACCTTGCTGCATATTTCATATCTGCCAGTATGTTTCTGTGTCACACTTTTGAAGTTGTGGCATCGAATTTCACAGGGTTGAAAGTTTTGGCGGATTGTTTTTTCTTTTATTGTTTTGATTTGCCTTTTTTCCCACCACAACAATGTCAATTTAGCATGCATCGCTCATCAAAAGCAACCTTGTCTGCCAGCTGCTGAACAGAAACCTTCTCTTTCAGAGCCTGGCTGTTGTCATACATTTAAATTATTCATCCGAATTTTAATAGACAGGAATATGATTATATAGTTTGACAATGAAGAGGAGGGGGCATAAGGGGGAATCCTCCAAAATTCATTTCAAACAGTCATGCATATTTAATAGGCTGGGTGCCAAGACTTCACACAGCAGTATAATCCCAATATGCGGTGAGTCGTTATCGCTGTCATAGGCAATATGCAATAATTCTGCCACTGTGCACCTCTTTGGAAGACCAAACAGTCTGGTGCTGGTGTTCAACAATCAAAAAAATGGCGTCCAAAGTCAAAACTCACAGTTTCCCTCAACCACACACACACACACACACACACACACACACACACACACACACACACACACACACACACACACACACACACACACACACACACACACACACACACACACACACACACACACACACACTCCTCCCAGATTCCTTTACTGGTTCACTTTGTACTCGACAGAACACCAGTCCTCACTGTTGCCATCTCTGCTTTCTGATGGGTGTAAATGGGTGATGCGTGGGTGAGGCGTCACATCTGGTAGTATTTCTAAATACAGCTTACAGTGTGTTTTTAACCCTCACTCCAACCTCTCGACAACCCCAGCACTTTGGAGAGAGGTGACAAACAAAGTACAAATGAGGTTTTAATTAATATTTTTCTTATAACTCTTGAGACACTCAATCTCAGAAGAGAATAGAAACAATAGCAAACAGAAATATTTCCTCTATCTCTTTTTTGTGTCTTTCCCTCTTTTTTTTTTTTTTTATTGCAGGCGTCCCCAGATTGTAGAAGTGATCAGAAATATGTCGGAGGAAGCATTCAATAATGAAGTAGTGCCAGGAGAGCTGTTAAAAAACAAAGACATGAAGACAGGGTGGGAGAGGAGGTATTGGTGGGGGTGCTAAAGAGGGGTGGGTGGGATGATGTAAACCTTCATGGGCTTTCCCCAATGGGGCCACGAAAAAAGATTGTCATAAAAAAAGAGTGGTTATAGGGGAAGAGCGAAAACAAACAGCAGCTTCATTTACATTTGCACCTGAAAGAAGGGCATGTGTGTGTGTGTGTGAGGGAGAGGAGGTCATGTGTTGTGATATAAGCTCATTGTGCTGGTGCTCTCATTGCTGCTCAGCTCATAGATCATTCATTAGCCTTGTTCAGTCAACAGGTAAAACACAGGTTACTGAGTGCACAGAGATGTATGGCTCACGCTGTGTCACACCTGCATAAATCATATACACTAAAGTAATAATAAACTGTTTTCCTACTGTCTATGTCTGTCATTGGTTGATTTAATGCCATTTATTACATGGGAAAAGTCAGTGATATGGAATGCACCCCATAAGACTTGAGGCTGACACACTTACAAATGTGATGGCTACATGGTCTCATGTCTTCTGTCAAAGGTTACAGTTTAGTTTTTTTCGATTGCTAAACAACAGTGGGCACAACTGGAGTCACATGTGCAAAACTCTAACTACAGTTTAAACAGCAGCAGTTCATGTGGACCAGACTCTAACTCCAGTCTACACAGCAGCAGTTCATGTGGACCAAACTCTAACTACAGTCTACACAGCAGCAGTTCATGTGGACCAAACTCTAACTCAGTCTACACAGCAGCAGTTCATGTGGACCAAACTCTAACTACAGTCTACACAGCAGCAGTTCATGTGGACCAAACTCTAACTACAGTCTACACAGCAGCAGTTCATGTGGACCAGACTCTAGTTCCTTTTTCATTGCTTGAACAGTTTTCAAAACTCTACACACTTATCCCATGACGTTAACCACAACCTGCACAACACTGTAGATTTACAGCACTGTGTTCAAATGCACACACTGCTGTCAGAACTGTTAACCACACATTCAAAACAGAATAGATTCCAGTCTGGTGCCTATCAAACACTGCTGATTGGAATTTTAGCTGAAAGCCTGAGCAGGTGTCTTGTTGTAGACTAGTTAATTAACATATACGGTATTTATACAGAGAAAGCTCAGAAAGCCTTTTTTTGTATACAAACACCAAATAAGAATGAGACAGTTATACACTGTACTGTTTGAGAGTAACAGGTAAAAGAGCAAAGATACCAATATGTCCAGGTAAGATGTCTGAGGTTATGTACACAGTTATAAAAAAAGTGAAAAACACTATATCTTTACAATAGTAAAACTGTGTTCTTACTGTTTTTCAAAAAGTAATGAAAACACCACATTCATTTGTATTTAGAGATGATGCAGACATCCAATGTGATGAAGAAAATATGATGCTGGAGAGAGACTGTCATGGCTTTGGGTTTGTGTTTCTGTTGGTTTTGAGGTTCTGTTCTTGTTTCCTGTTATTGTTGTATATTTGCTCTGTTTTCTGTTGTAGCCCGTGCTTCTTCCTTTGTCTTGTCTAGCTGTAGTTCCTGTCTTGTTTTCCCGTGTGTCTGTATGTTCTGTTTCCTGTTTTATTTTGACGGTCCGAGTTTCTGTCTTGTCTTGTCTGTTTTACTTCCTGTCCTGTGTTTTCCCGCCTTTTGTGATTGTTCTGCCCAGCCCTACTATGTTTCACCTGTTCCCCTCTCCTTGTGTCAGCTGTCTCTCGTTACCTCATTACCCTCTGTATTTAGTCTCTGTCTTTCCCTTGTCTGTTGTCAGATCATTGTACTGTTTTTGGAGTGTCTGTTTGTTAGTTACCTGTTTAGTCTCTGTGTTTTTGGTCCCTGTTATTCCCGTTTTTACTTTCACGTGTTTTTTTGGATTTTCCGTTGCCTGCTGTTTTGCTGGACACCTTTTGTTTTATTTAGTTAGTTTAGTCATTAAATATCCAAGCTCTACTCTGCCTGCTGCCTCTGCTTTTGGGTCTACCCTACTCCGGAACATGACAGAATGATCTGACCACCATGGACCCAGCAGAGAGGCAACTTTTCAAGGAGAAAGTAGCGGAGTTTGAGCGCACTGTGGAGAGCCTTTTGGACTCAAGACACGATCTGTGTGCCCCAGTTCTGGAGAGGATCTCTAAGCAACAACAGTGGTTCAAGGAGAGACTGTGGGTGAGCCATTTTGTTGCACACCTAGACACTGTGAAGAAGAGGTTGGATAGCTTCCTCCATGGCTCACCCACTAGCCTGCCTGTCTCTCAGCCAGCTAACACCTTGGCCACAGGTGCATTGTTTGTTGCCCAGCCTGTCTCCCCGAGTCAAGCAGCTGCCCAACCATGAGGACAGCCTAAGACTTTCAGCTCCCTGTTTGAGTGTTTCGCTACGTGGCTTAGACTGACTGAGGAAGCCGAAAGAGCCAGCCACCGAGTGTCTAATCAGAGGCCCAGTACTCCTGCTAGCAAATCCCCAGAGGCAACCTGGCCAGAGTATGCCCCCAGCAGCCTTTTCGAGGGTACCCGCCTTGCCGTCTTTTCTGGGACCCGTGGAGGTTGTAGACAGGGAAAGGGAAGATGTGGCTCCCGTCACTACGCTTCAGCCTCTCCTCACCTCAGAGGCTGAGTTCCCCAGCGTCCCCAAGCTGACGTGCAGCCGCCCAGAACCACCGCTGACGTGCAGCCTCCCAGAGTCTGCGTTGACTGCTCTCCCAGAGTCTGCGTTGACTGCTCTCCCAGAGTCTGCGTTGACTGCTCTCCCAGAGTCTGCGTTGACTGCTCTCCCAGAGTCTGCGTTGACTGCTCTCCCAGAGTCTGCGTCGAACGCTCTCCCAGAGTCCTCGTCACCCGCTCTCCCAGAGTGTTCGCTTACGGGCGTACCAGTGACTTTGCCGGCCTCCGGCGCCCCAGTGACTTTGCCGGTCTCCGGTGCCCTAGAGACCGCCCCTGAGACTTCGTGGGTCTTTGGCACTCTTGTGACTGCCCTTGAGACCACCCAAGTGACTTTGCCCTTGTCCTGTCCCCCAGAGACTTTGCCTTTGTCGGTCAGGCCGACTCCTGCCCCTCGTGCCTTGTTGGCAGTCAGACCTCCTCCTGCCCCTCGTGTCCTGTCGGCACCCCTGTCAACCTCTGTTCCTGTTGCCTGTTTGGCGGACTCCAGCCCAGCTGACCCGCCGTCTTGTCCCAGCCCAGCTGCCCCTTTGCTTGCCCGGCCCTCGGATGGTTTTAGCCTTCACCGGCCTGCCAGGTCTCCTGAGGGGTTCAGCCTGAGTCGTCCTGTTCGGCCTCCAGGGGGATATCGCCCCCCCCGTGGACGTCCTTCAGAGGGGATTCGCCGCAGACGTCCGGAGGGAAGTTTCACCTTTGCCGCCAGTCACCTCAGAGTCCTCAACATCCTGCACGGCCAGCTGAGGGGCTTTACCTTCGCCGACCAGTTCGGCCGGCTGAGGGCCTTCACTTTCGCCGTCCTGCTCAACCTCCTGAGAGTCCTCGATGGGCTGCTCGGCCGCCCAAGGGGTTCCACCTTCGCTGCTGTCCGCAGCCCTGGACCCCAGGCCTAGCTGGCCGCAGCACCTTGGTGCCCAGGCCCTCTGTACCCAGTTCCCTGGGTCCCGCTGTCCTCTGTTTCCGCCCTGGCCCTCGCCCTCCGGGGTTGCTTTATTTTGTTCCTCCATTCAGCGGTCTCTCGTTACCTCATTACCCTCTGTATTTAGTCTGTCTTTCCCTTGTCTGTTGTCAGATCATTGTACTGTTTTTCTGTTTTTGGAGTGTCTGTTAGTTAGTTACCCGTTTAGTCTCTGTGTTTTTGGTCCCTGTTATTCCCATTTTTACTTTCACGTGTTTTTTTTTGGATTTTCCGTTGCCTGCTGTTTTGCTGGACACCTTTTTTTTGTATTTAGTTATTCATTAAACATCCAAGCTCTACTCTGCCTGCTGCCTATGCTTTTGGGTCTACCCTACTCCGGAACATGACAGACAGGATTAGTCACACTATTCTTTGTTACTGTTACGGATGTACTTTTTTTTTTTTTTTAGTTTTTTGCCACGGTAATTCCATAAATTACCAGAGACAAAATGCTATATTGAAGAAAACTGCAGATTTTCATTCCTTCTTGTTTACCTTACGTAAAAATTGGTATATTATACAATCTATCTTTTCCTTATATAAACTATTGAGTATTGTCAAGCCACTCAAATTGTTCAAACTGTAAAGATGAAAAGTTGATATTTTCTGTATTGGTGTTTGATGCTAGTGTTTTTACTGTGTGTTCTGAGTGACAGTATGTTATCTTAGTGAGGATTGTGCGGAGTGTTTGACTGCACTGAGCCTGTTCTGGGACGTGTGTTAAGAGTTGTGTTGCTGTGAATGAGTTTAGCAGGAGATGTGAACTGTTTAGCTCAGGTGACTGTTGGTAGTGCAGACTGTAGTTAGAGTTTTGCACATGTGACTACAGTCCAAAAAAACTGTATAAGTTAAAAAATTCTTTGTTTTGCGGCACTCAGAAGTAGCAGAACAAGCTGTAAACATAGTGGTGGCAGTGGGTACACTTGTCTTTTCAATGCGACTTATCATTCAATCATGCCAGGGCGCAATGAGGGCGTTTTCACACCTGTAGTTGGTTTGCTCTGGTCCGAATCAGTTGATGAGTTTGTAAACTTGGAGCAATTTCCCCTTGGTTCGGTTTCATTTCATGCCAGGAAAAATCCAAGCGTACCAAAATGCGTCATTACAAACCACCTAAGAATGTTAACGCTGCTTATTGGTCAGATATGTCTGGGGCAGGAGCAAGAAAGTAAATATGCATCTTCATGTTCAAACCAGCTGATTTCATTTACAGTTTTTCTTGATTGCTTTGACCTGCTTAAAGAAACTGGGATCTACTTGGTTTTAATCATCACTGTCTAAGCAGAGCCTCTTGCAAATGTGTTAACCCTTTCTCATTGGATTGACACATTTCCCCCACCCTTTTGCAGAACAGTTAACACGAATGTCATTCAAGCAGTCCAAACTCCTACATTGTTTAAGCTATGGTAACCAAACAGAAACCATATGTTCCTAACTATTAGAAACTACCTGCTATCAGTATGAAATCACTGAAGCACCTGTTTGACACTCCTTCACACAAATCTTTACCTAGCAGTCAGTGTGCAGGGTTAGGCCAACTGGCCCCATAGATCAGTCTGCAGGGTTAGGCCATGTGGCCCCATCGTCAAGAGACTGAGTAGCAATAGTGGCTATTTCTTATACTCTACAGTAATAGATGTTTATACTTTACTGTAATAGATTTTATTTTTATTTTCTTAATTTCTTATACTCTAATAGATTTCATTTTGGTTTACATGTATTTTGTGTAATATTTACAGTATTTCAGTTTTCAACCACAGTTTGAAAAAAATCAATGGAATCAATAAAATTTGCATCAAAGCATTTCTGATTCTGGATCAAATTCTTTGCAAGAAGCCAAATTTGACAACAAATGACTCTGGCATGAAAGCTATGTACAGTAATAGATACAATAGATAGATAGATAGATATACTTATTTATCCTGAAGGAAACGAAGGTGTCCAATAGCTTATACACAACATACATCCACATAGGAACAAAGACATATGACATCCAAGCACACATACTACATAAATAGAAAGATATCAATAGTGTGCCCTTACAGTAAAGTTTGTTTGTAGCATGTTTAAAGGACCGGTGTGGAAAAAATGCAGAAAGGTGCAATGGTATCATAGTGCAAGATAGCGAAGGGTGCTATTCAAGTACAACAGGCAACACAATATATCAAAAATAGAATAATCATTACTTAACTATACATAGACACTAGTAAAAGACTTGAAGAAAAGTTTAAGTTACGTAAAGTTGAAAACTGTCCATACAGAACAAAAGGACAGCATGGTGTATTGATCATACATGCAAGCTAGCAAAACATGACAAGCAATGGTGCACTGATTTGCACTGAGTGCTGTATTTTGTTGTCCACTGTGTAATGATTTATTGGAAGAGCTCATACTCTTGTTTGCAAGTTGTGTTGTTTGAAGGCAAAATTTGCTTGTTGCATATTTTAAATGTTTTGGCACGGTTAGAGCCTTTTGCAAACAAAATGTGTCATTTTGACCGTGAGTGCCACTGTTCGGCCTGTGTGTTAACTGTTTTGAAAAATGTGGAGTTTGAGTTGACTGCCGCGTCAAAGCAATCAAGAAAAACTGTAAGTAATTCATTTTCCAGATATTGTTTCCCGAGCGACGTAACTACGTCCACTCTGCTCACTGAGACTTTGCCCTGATCTGCCAGTGTCTGTCTCCAACTTTAGTGGCGGCTGGTTTGACCCCAGCGGTGCGAGTCACCGCAGTCTATTTCTGTGAGAGAAACATTGCAAGCTGCTACAGTTTGCATGTTCTTTGCAGATTGCAAAGCACGCCTGACGACAGGAGCCGTTTACCTGTTTACCGTTAGAGTACATGTAACCCACTCCCTCTGTGCGCCTGCCGTCTGGAGGTACCCCTCGGCACTGTTAGATCTCTCTGCGTTGTGTTGTGTTAGATGTTAGGGGTGAATCTTCAATGCTGGGTTGAAGATTGTAGCTGAGACCATCTGGTTTTATTGTCACAGAGAAGGCCGATTCCCTCATCCCCTTAACGGAGAACATACAGTTAGAAATAAATCCACAAAACAAACAATCTAATGGAAAAATAATACAGTGTAAAATAAATAGTTCTGAGAAGCTAAATTAAATATAGCACTCTAACAAGAATAGATTTGCCACATAAAAATGAATTATGAAATAAACCATCAAGTCATCTTAAATGCTGATTCATCACTCAGCTAACGTTAGCCCACCAGCTAGCCACAATAGTTTAACCCCAAACCAATTTGTACACCAGTGAATAAAAACTAATTTGCAGTACTTGACCCTACAAACTGTAACTCCACACTTAAATAAGCAACATGTGAACAAATGAGCTGAGTGGGTGGTTATCAATGTACATATTTACACTTTTATAGTATACGCCACAGACTAAACTGCTTACCTAACAGAATACATATTGTACATGTGTTTTAAACAAACATGGCAACCTACACAGATCAAGTGTAAACTACGGTGTCTCGTAAGGTACAAAAAAGCGAAAATTGCTGAACTGCATCTGTTCTAGTAATGGCAGCAGTGCCTCCTAGTGGCCTACTTAAGGCTACTACCTTACATACACATAGTTGGTGCTGTTCGAGGTCGGATCATGTTCTCATCACAAACAAACGTACAGCGTACAGAGACCACCTCATTAAGGAGGTCTCTGTAAGCTTGTTTGTTCCGCTTTTGGTGCGCAGCTTTTGTACAATTTCATATGACAAATAAAATTGATTGATTTATTGTCCTATTGTGCAGAAATAGGTTCCACCAAAAATTGCATAAATTGAAAAAAGAAAAAGATTGATTAAAACATGAAGTGACTAGTTTAGCAAATAACAAATGACCATCAGCATCACTGCTAAAGAATATACTTTGAACTTGGGCAGCAAGTACATTACAGACTTCCTATTTGATACAATATACAATTGTGCTCCAGGTTTTACAGTTTGACTCCAATTAACATTCACATTTACAGCGCTGACATATCTGACTTTTCTTCCCTTTATAGATTCTGTGGGTCAGGGAAAGCTAGGAGCAGATCACTCACACCACACTTTATATAACAAGGCAGAAAATTACCCTTTTCATACTCTACTGAACAAAGTAATGGTGAAATGACAAGTGGTTACCAGCCAAAGTGGTTCAGTCAGAGAATATACTGTACTATCTGTGGTTGTAATATGAGAAAACTGCAAATTCATCCCGTACAAAGTCAGAAAATACAAATGATTTAAAACTCTGGAACACGTTTTACTTTTTGTGCCCTCCAAAAAGTCACATTTGAGGAAGTTCCCTTCTCTTTCAAAGTTCAGATGTGTAATTTGGAGATGAAACTCCTCCCGACCATTTCAAAATGCTGCCGAGTCTGAACAAGCCCCCTGTTACCTGTTGGAGAGCCAGCGTCCAGCAGCCACCTGCTTCCCATGAGCCTCTGGTGGGCTGTTGGCCTCCATTCATAAACGTCGGGGAAATTACACATGTTGGCTCTGACCTGGACAGACATCTAATGGGCAGCACGCATAATTAACCCGGAGAAAGTTTATTAGCCCCAACGGCACTGTGTGCATTGTGTAGAGGTGCGTGGGGAATTTCTGTATATGTGTGTGTGTGTGTGTGTGTGTGTGTGTGTGTGTGTGTGTGTGTGTGTGTGTGTGTGTGTGTGTGTGTGGGGGTGGGAAAGGGAGACATTTAAAGTGTGCATGTGTGCTTCAGAGTATGAAAGAAAGCAGGAGGCATGTATAGTGGAGTGATTTGAGTGTTAGACCTGGAAAGAGAGGACATATTTGTAAGTGGGGACATTTTCTGGAAATAAGGACAATTTTGGAAAGTGGGATCTTTTGGATTAGTGGGGACATTTTAGAAGTGAGGACATGAAGAAAACTAATACATTTTTCTTTTATCCATAAATTCTCTGCATGCCAATCGTGTACCATCATAACCACACTTATCAACACAAACTGTACTGAAATATTGGTGTAATACTGATCTCTTGATTACTGTACTGTTTTCATTTAAAGGTGCAATATATAATATATTTACTGTATTTAATCCAAAAATGACCCTAATGCGTCATTAGATATTAAGGAAACATTAAGTAAACAAGTTTGACTTTCTCATAATGGAAACATGCAATTTAACTTTGGCAAACCACCCTGTAGCCCATAGCTGCCAACATTCCCGTTTTTCCCGGGTTTCTCCCGTTTTTTAGCCCTATCTCCCAGACCCCTCACTGTTTTTTCTCCCGGGAAACTCCCATAACGTGCATGGCCCAAACTCCTTTATAAATAATCAGACCAATATGTTTGTCTAATGTTGACCAGTTGCCAGATCTTGTATGAAATGCATCCTATTCACACAATCCACACACCATACAATTTTCAACCCGTTTGTCACCTCAACCTGGCAACCTATAACCCTCAACCTGGCAACCTATAACCCAGTTGATCTCTGCGCAAGCTTCATGGAAAGTTCAGACCTGAAAGCGAGCCGATAAAGATGGCAGGTGAAGGTGGTGTTCCCACAAAGAAATCGAAGTATAGCTGTACATTTCAACAGTGTTGGGCGCAACAATTTCCATGCATCTTACCTATAGTCATATCGACAACCTCCACGCTTTTTGTAAGGTGTGTCGCATTGATTTAAATGTAGCGCACGGAGGGGAAATGACATCACCCAGCACATTAAAACACAGCGGCACCATCGCGCAGAAGAAGCACATAAGGGCACACGGGCGATTTCATCCTTCATCATGAAAGAACAGACAGAGGCAGAAAACCTGATGCAAGCTGAACTCAAGATGCAATGTTGGTAGCACAGACAGTACACTTAACAGTACCCCCCCCGGTCGCGCCGCCATTCCCCCGCACAAATCTCCCGGATTTTGAAAACCAAATGTTGGCAGGTATGCCGTAGCCTAAATTGTTGGCATGGGACACAGTGTTCTGGTCGCTTTGCAATGTATGTAACGTTATGTTATGTTATTGTGGCCAATGTTACCATCGCCAGCTTCACGGTTATGATATTTTGGACAGTACGAGGATTCCCACTATGTTACATACTGGCATGCAACCATAATGTGTAATTTACTGACTGTACAGTGTATAGACAAGCTATATAACGGGTCTGGAAGTAGTACATTAGAACTGACAATCTCCCCCCTGTCAAAACTGTTCCCTTGCTTCTGTTCAGCGGGCATAGCCGACAAACGGTGACTGTGCCCTGGGTACAAATGGCCGCGAGGTCACCGTCTTTGTAGCAGCTGTTGCTGTGACGTTAAGCCCAGAAAAGGTGGCTGTCAGTCGGGCACAGAGCTCCGCAAAGTTGCGGTCTTTTTAGCGGTCGTTGTTGTTACAGTCAGCCGGGTATAGAGCTCCTCGAGGCTTTTATAACCGTGGAGTAATGTCTGGTAAAGCGAGACTAGCATCAAGCTAACATTGACATTGTGCGACGTTGGGTTTAGCGTTCTCAACCTGGCAACTTCTGTGAACTTCGACGCTGGAGAGGAGGGGCCGGGAGACACGACTCTTTTCAGTATTTAGAATTTGGAGTGCAGTAACCATTGTAAAGCATTGCTAGCTGTCAGTATTACATATTGGACCTTTAAACATATTTATCTCAAATGCTGTCCCTATTAATCCGTTTGTCAGCATGTCTCTCAGTATACCTTCTAATCCCAAAAAATTGAAATTGAATTATTTAACTCGTAAAACAAAATGTAATATCATTAAATACAATGTAACCCAATGAGCAAAATTGTCTGTCAGTGTAATAAGGAAGCAATCGATGGAACACTCCGGCATCCTCCATATTTCAGTCATATGTTGTGTATGTATGTATATACTAGAATGAAGCCAGTGTGTGCCTGGGGAAGAGCTACAGGACATGTACATTGTGTGACAAGCCCTTACATAGCGAGTACAAATGTCTGTTAATACAGAAATTCAGTCTGCATTCTATAGTGAAACCTCTCATTCAAATTCACCATCACTCAGTGCTTAGTTCCATCAATCATCTGATTTTTCTCTCTGCGCTGACAACAAAGTGAATCTCGTTTGGAAGCAAAACAATTACTGTGGCTCTGTCACAGATAGGTCTGCCGAGTGCCTCAGTTCCTGTGAAAGTATGCCAGGTTTTTTATGCGTCTCTCCCTGCTTCCCCCTACCTCCCCCGTCTCCCCCTTCTCATGGACATGTTGGCCGGCTATCGCTGTTGGCCAGTCGTCCCGCTGTTTGAGATGTGCTCCCTGTGCTTCAGTCTGGAGGGAAACGGTGACAGGCTTATCTCCCCTGACGCTCGCTCACCTGGAAAAAAGGGAGAAAAAAAAGAGGCTGAAGGCGTTCACTGAGAACCTTCCTCCAGAGCTGAAACCCACACTGCAAAAAATTTCCATTTCAAGAGTTTATTTCATCTGAATTAAGTCTGTACACTAAGAGGTATTAGGTGTGAGGGAAGGATAAATATTACACATATCTCTTTAGTTTTGAAAATCCGGCAACTCTTGCTTGTTGAGAAAGTGCCTTGAAGTAAAGATGCATAAGGATATGTTGGCAGCTGAGACGTAACCTTTAAGTTCTTCTTTTCAAACACATCACTTGACTTTCTTATGTGGTGACATTGCTACAACAGAGTCCAACCAGGCAGGACCATGAGTGGTCAGAGCAGAGCCGCTGGGGACTGATCATTGACTTCCACGGAAACCACAGCACAACACATAAAGCAAATTCAAGTTGGAGGACACAGTTTTATACAAATGACACATAAATAATAATAATAATAATAATAATAATAATAATAATAATAATAAAACACTGTTGTTTGTTCACACTGTACGGCTTATGGAGATTCTGCCGAACCGTGGATTACGTTCAATGGCAATGGCTTTTTTTCAGCTTTTTCACTGAAAAACTAAGCTGTGAGAGTGAATCAAAACAGTTAAGGTGTGGGCCAGACAGCTAAACAACGAGCTGAAAGTCAGTGTAAAGCTCTGTAAAGATGAGGGGAGCTGCAGATTCAGCTGGTAACTCTCTGTAGGTTCATCACTACGATCATCACATTGTCATTTGATACGAATCAGCTTTAAGTTGGTGAGCAAAATGTTAGCATGAGTGGTAGGACTGATGATAGAACTTACAGTTCTTCTTGATTGCTTTGACCTGCTTAAAGAAATTGGGATCCACTGGGTTTTCATCATCACTGTCTCAGCAGAGCAGAAGACACCTCTTGCAAATGTGTTAACCCTTTCTCATTGGATTGACACATTTCCCCCACCCTTTAGCAGAACTGTTAACATGGATGTCATTCAAGCAGTCCAAACTCCTACATTGTTTAAGCTATGGTAACCAAACAGAAAGCATCTGTTCCTAACTATTAAAAACTACCTGCTTTCAGTATGACATATATTTCTTATAGTAATAGATGTTTATACTTTACTTTATATTATATTTTTATTTTCTTAATTTCTTATACTCTAATAGATTTTATGTTGGTTTACATGTATTTTGTGTAATATTTACAGTATTTCAGTTTTCAGCCACAGTTTGAAAATAAGAATCGATGGAATCAATATAATTTGCATCAAAGCATTTCTGATTCTGAATCCAATTCTTTGCAAAAAGGCAAATTTAACAACAAATGTCACTGGTATGAAAGCTACGTCCAGTAATGGACTACAATGACAAGCAATGGTGCACTGATTTGCACTGAGTGCTGTATTTTTTATTTTGTTGTCCACTGTGTAATGGTTGATTGGAAGAGCACATACACTTGTTTGCAAGTTGTGTTGTTTGAAAGCAAAATTTGCTTTTGTGGCATATTTTAAATGTTTTGGCACGGTTAGAGCCTTTTGCAAACAAAATGTGTCATTTTGACCGTGAGTGCCACTGTTTCGGCCTGTGTGTTAACTGTTTTGAAAAATGTGGAATTTTAGTTGACTGCTGCGTCAAAGCAATCAAGAAAAACTGTAACTTTGTCAGATTAAATCAACTTTTCATTTCAAGAATCAGTTCTGCCTTGAGGGAAAGAAACAAAAAAGTTTTAAAATCCACATTATAAACCAAAGGATTGTCCAGGTGTTGCCACAATTCAATTCAATTCAATTTTATTTATAGTTATCTCGAGACACTTTACAGATAGAGTAGGTCGAGACCACACTCTATAATTTACAAAGCCCCAACAATTGCAGTAATTCCCTCAAGAGCAAGCAGTGCGACCAGTGCGACAGTGGTGACTTCAAATGGTAATCGTAGTAGTTCATGTCATATCAGGGCGCTGCAGGGCATTACAGGATGTAGCGTGGCCCAGCAGAGCATGGATGGACGTAGCAGGAAGCAGCAGGGTTCAGCAGGAGGCAGCAGGGTTCAGCAGGAAGCAGCAGGGTTTAGCAGGACGCAGGATGACATTGCAGGGCACCGCTGAGCTCAGCAGGGAGTGCAGCAGGACCACGGCGACAGCTGCAGCCAGGATCTTGGTGCCAAAGTTCTCCAAGGAAATACGCTGGGGGAAAAAACATAAGGACTCCGGGGAGTAAACTCCCCAGAAGCTAGGATTAATAACAAGCATTTCTGGAACGGGCACACAAATGGTAATAGAAAGGGAGAGGAGAGAGCAACTCAGTGTGTCAAAGGAAGGAAGTCCCCCGGCAGTCTAGAACTATAACAGCGTAACTAAGAGAGACAGGTCATAAGGAGAGGTGGCCTGTTCGGGCTTGAAACTCTCCCCTGCCGGATCGGGCTGTGCTGTCCTGCCTCCCTCTACTTTTGTTATGTATTATTAATCTAACAATTATGAAGAGAAGCAGGTGGGCCAGTTAGGTGGACACTGCAACTCCTCACTCCCTAACAATAAGCTTTATCAAATAGGAGAGTTTTAAGTTCATTCTTGAATTTGGTGACAGTTTCTGCCCCCAAACCCAGATTGGGAGCTGGTTCCATAGGAGAGGAGCCTGATAACTAAAGGCTCTGGCTCCCATTCTACTTTTAGAGACTGTAGGTAACACAAGTAACTCTGCATTCTGGGAGCGCAGTGCTCTAGTGGGACAATAAGGTATTAGGAGCTCTTCTAGATATGATGGTGCTTGACCATTTAGAGCTTTGTAGGTCAGGAGAAGGATTTTAAATTCAATCCTGGATTTTACAGGAAGCCAATGCAGAAAAGCTAATACAGAAGAAATATGATCTCTTTTCTTAGTTCTTGTGAGAACACGTGCTGCAGCATTCTGGATCAGCTGGAGAGTCTTAAGGGACTTATTTGAGCAACCTGACAGTAGGGAATTACAATAGTCCAGCCTGGAAGTAACGAATGCATGGACTAGTTTTTCAGCATCATTTTGAGACAGGATATTCCTAATTTTGGCAATGTTACGAAGATGGAAAAAGGCTGTTCTTGAGGTTTGTTTTAGATGGGCGTTAAAGGATATATCCTGATCAAAAATAAACCCTAGATTTCTGACAGTAGTGCTGGAGGCCAGGGCAATACCATCCAGAGTAGCTAAGTCTTTAGATAATGAGGTTCGGAGGTGTTTAGGGCCCAGCACAATAACTTCAGTTTTGTTAGAGTTTAACATCAGAAAATTATAGGTCATCCAGGATTTTATATCTTTAATGCACGCTTGAAGTTTAGCTAGCTGATTGGTTTCGTTGGATTTGATTGACAAGTATAATTGGGTGTCATCCGCATAACAGTGAAAGTTAATTGAGTGTTTCCTAATAATATTACCAAGAGGAAGCATATATAAGGAGAATAGAATTGGTCCATGCTCTGAGCCTTGTGGAACGCCATGGCTAACTTCAGCGTACTTGGAGGAATTATCGTTAACATTAACAAATTGAGATCGATCAGAGAAATAGGACTTAAACCAGCTTAGAGCGATTCCTTTAATGCCAACTAAGTGTTCCAATCTCTGTAACAGGATTGTATTTTCAATAGTGTCAAATGCAGCACTAAGATCTAGTAGAACAAGAATGGAGACAAGTCCTTTGTCTGCAGCAGTTAGAAGGTCATTAGTAATTTTCACCAGTTTTTTTAGAAGAGGTTTTATAACAGCTACTTTAAATGACTGCGGTACATAACCTGTTAATAAGGACATATTGATCATATCTAGTAATGAAGTGTTAACCACGGGTAATGCTTCTTTGAGTAGTCTTGTTGGGATGGGGTCTAAGAGACAGGTAGATGGCTTAGCTGAGGATATCTTTAACATTAATTGTTGAAGGTCTATAGGATAAAAGCAGTCTAAAAATATGTCGGGACTAGTCGTTCTTTCTAGCGGTCCTGCGTTTAAAGGTGAACCGTTAGAAGTTGAGGGCAAAAGGTGATAGATTTTATCTCTAATTGTTATAATTTTATCATTAAAGAAGCTCATGAAGTCATCACTACTCAGAGCTACAGGAATAGATGGCTCAGTAGAGCTGTGACTCTCTGTCAGCCTGGCTACAGTGCTGAAAAGAAACCTTGGGTTGTTCTTATTTTCTTCTATTAGTGATGAGTAATAGTCTGATCTGGCCTTTCTTAGGGCCTTCCTATAGGTTTTGAGACTTTCTTGCCAATCCAAATGAGATTTGTTCACTTTGGTGGAACAAAATTTACTTTCTAGGTTTCGCAAGATTTGTTTTAATTTGCGAGTTTGGGAGTTATACCAAGGTGCTAGTTTCCTTTGCTTCATCATCTTCTTTTTGAGGGGAGCAACAGAGTCTAAAGTCGTCCGTAGGCAGGTCGTAGCACCGTCTACAAATATCAATTTGAGAGGGACTGAGGTTAACATACAGGTCCTCTGTTATGTTAAGGCATGACATAGAGTCAGATGCTGTTGGAATATCTTCCTTAAATTTAGCTATAGCATTGTCAGATAGGCATCTAGTGTAGAAGCTTTTATCTAATTTAGTATATTCAGGTATTAAGAATTCGAAAGTAATTAAAGAATGATCTGATAAAACCGAATTCTGCAGAAATACTATTAAATCCTCAATTTCAATACCATATGCCAACACAAGGTCGAGGGTGTGGTTAAAACAGTGCGTCGCCTTGTGCACACTCTGACTGAAACCAACTGAATCCAATAATGAGTTGAAAGCAGTGCTAAGGCTACCATTGTCAACGTCCACATGGATATTAAAATCATCTACAATAAGTACTTTGTCAGATTTAAGGACTAAACATGATAAAAACTCTGAGAATTCAGATAAAAATTCAGAATACGGACCTGGAGCCCTGTAAATAACAACGAATATAATTGGCTGTAATGTTTTCCATTTTGGATGTTGAAGATTAAGAACAATACTTTCAAACAAGTTATAATTAGTATATATTAGTTTAGGTTTAGGATTAATTAACAGGCTTGAATCAAAGATGGCTGCAACTCCCCCTCCTCGGCCTGAGCCTCTAGGAATTTGAGTATTAATATGACTGGGAGGAGTGGCTTCATTTGGACTGACATATTCTTCATGGCCCATCCAGGTTTCAGTAAGACAAAATAAATCAATTTTATTATCTGATATCAAATCGTTTACCAATACTGCTTTAGAAGACAGAGATCTAATATTTAATAGTCCACATCTAATTTTCCTGTTTTGTTCTATCGTCAATTTAACCGATCTGAGCCGGGGGGACAGACACCGTGCTTATTAGACTATGAGTGGGCGACTGCTCCAACGGAAGCACAGAGGGGTGCATTGCACTGCACCTCTGATTACTAATATCAAACTTGGGTTGTCATGGTTTATGACCGATAATAGACTTTTAGACATGAGCGCGGCTCCGTCCCAGGTGGGATGAATGCCGTCTCTCCTAATCAGACCAGGCTTTCCCAAGAACGCCCTCCAGTTATTCACATAGCCCACATCATTAGCTGGACACCACCCCGACAGCCAGCGGTTGAAGGATGACGTACGGCTGTACATTTCATCGCTGGTCAGGTTTGGCAGGGGTCCAGAGAAAACTACTGAGTCCGACATTGTCTTTGCGTATGCACAAAGTGACTCAACATCAATTTTAGTGATCTCCGATTTCCGACCATTACCACCTACGTGAAGTATGATCTTTCTGTATTTACGGTTCTTTTTAGCCAGCAGCTTTAGATGGGATTCTATATCGCCCGCTCTGGCCCTGGGGACACATATGACCGCAGCCGCTGGGGCCGCCGGCTTCACATGTCTCAGTATAGAGCTCCCAATAACCAGAATTGGCTTCTCAGCGGGTGTATCACTGAGTAGGGAGAAACTGTTAGAGAGGCGAAGATGCTCCGGTTTAGAGCGACCGTCATCATGTGCACTCCCTGGTCTAGATCTAACGCTACGCTTCCCTCGGACAGTCACCCACTCGCCCGGCTGCTCGGGGTCTGCCGGGGGACAGCTAGCAGAAGCTACAGTATGAGCTACATGGCGCTGGCTAGCTACGGAAGCATATGATTCTGATTCCATGGTGCGGAGCCGAGCCTCAAACTCACTAAGCCTTGCCTCCAAAACAGCGAATATACTACATTTATTACATGTATCATTATCACTAAAGGAGGCAGAGGAATAGCAAACATTTGACACACAGAGCAAGAAAGAGCAGGAGAGGGAGAGGAATTAGCCATTGCTAATGGCTAAGCTAAAGTAGCTAACAGCGTTTTAACAATTGTAAATTCAGCGAGTCAGTTGCTGTAAGTGAAGCTAAGTATAAGTGCTTGAGTAGAACAATTGTAATTCAAATGCAATCCAGGCAAATAGCTGCTAATTTAAACAGTAAAGCAGAGTTGAGTACGTTTTTGCTGGAGCAGCAAACTAGCGTTTGGAACACGGGAACACCGGAAGTGACACAATACGCTCACCTTACACGTCAGCACGTTCAGCAGGTACAGGAAATTACTCCAACTGTTGGAGCGACATTGATCGCGATAAAAAGTGTATCATAGTTTAAACCACAAATTGGGATTTAAAATTCAAAGTCTTCGTCTGCCATGTCGATGGCCCAGGCGAACTTCTCACACTGGGTTTTGTTGTAGATCTTCTCCACAGTGGCTGCTAAAAAAGTCAAAAGTCATATAGACTTGTTTTACTGTAGATCCAAAGCTGTGATCACAGTATTTGATACTTTCTACTGATTTTCACATATATATGAAGCACTCCTCATATACTAATTTTCTTTCTACAGTTTATCTACTAAACATATAAACATGGACTCAGCTGTAGTTTGTCTGCCTCGGTAATGTGAAAAACAGCTGCTGCCCTATTACAGTTTTTTTGGATTGCTTAAGCACTATGTTGAAAGAAGGGACCGGTTTTTCAGAACACTACACACAATTAGCACAACCACACACCCAATCAGCAGAAGACCTCAGACCTTTAGCAAAATGAAACACTATACACTAATTTATAAAAAAAACATTTTGTTATCATATGAAACACACACGTTTCATATGACCTGGTTCAGTTTGAGCCAGGTACACACTGCTGTTACTGACCTAGAACACTTCTCAGTGATTAGAGTACTGTAAATGAAGTACACAGACAAAGTACAAATATAAAAATAATGACTGATTTGGGTATATGAAGAGGAATGAATGATATTTTTAGTCTGCAGCATTGGTCTTGTGTAGTATTTGGGGAACTTATTGTATATTTGCACTTTCTCTGTGTACTTCATTTACAGTACTCTGATCAATGAGAAGTAGAATTATTAAGTGTTTTAGGTCCCTGCTTTCAACATAGTGCTTAAGCAATCGAAAAAAACTGTAAGCAATCATGTGTTGGCGTACCTGATGGCTGTGTTCCACTGGTCGGCTCATAGGTGTGGTCATGTGACAGTCAGCGCTTTGGAATTGCAAGGAAGTGACATCATGATATCCTTCTGTGTCTAATGTATACAAGTGTGTTTAGTGTTGTGTAAATCACTGTGTGTATTGTTTTGCAAGAAGTGTGAGGCTGACATTGTGCTGGATGGAGGTGGTGCACATCTGGGCCGATGATTTGCTCCTTGAGTGTTAGCTTTTGATAATTGTGAAAACAAAATACTTTTGATTTCAGTTTGTGAGCAATCGGCAAAAACTGTAATACAGAGCATATTCACGACAGGTGACCGTGCTGCTGTGGATGCAGGTACAAGTGAACATTTGCTTACACAATCACAAAGTTCTTTCATTAACACCTTGCCCCTCAGGTTTCCATGGAAACAAGCTTGGCAACTCCACACGTGAATGTGTTGAGAGAGGAAGGTCTGTCTTCTCACTCTGAGTGTATTTGTGTGTGAGAGAGACAGAATACGGCAGCAGCAGCATGGGCATGACTGTGTCACTGAGGAAATATACATTATGTGTGTATGACTTTATCCTGTAGATGGCTGCATGTGCTTTGCAGCGATGCTCTCATGCATGTGCTGCACGTGAGCATGTGTTCACTTTAAGTGCGTGTCGTTGTGTGTGACAGTGTATGGGGGACTGCCTAATCATTTGCATGTGTGCATGTATTTGCATATTTAGTTCTGTGTATGCAAGTTAGCAAATAGACAAACTGCTGGAGTGTCTTTGTGTTTATCTTTACCGGTCCACAGTTGTTTACATGTGGCTGTTTGCTGACGTTTCAGAGAGAGAGAGAGAGAGAGAGAGAGAGTGTGTGTGTGTGTGTGTGTGTAGTGTGTGTGTGTGTGATAAAAAATAAAAACTGTTGAGCAAAGATATCACCTGATCTTCTGAAAAGTTGCTGATCACCTTCTCTCTCTCTCTCTCTCTCTCTCTCTCTCTCTCTCACACACACACACACACACACACACACACACACACACACACACACACACACACACACACACACACACACACACATATTCACACACATGCGTCATTTTTCATTGCGTTGAGTGGTCACCAGTCAGCAGCTGGTGGTGCATTCCTATCTCATCCAGCAGATGCAAATTACCCTTCTGTGACATTTCAGTGCTTAAAAGGAGAAATTTCATTTTCCCAATTTGACTCTGCCGGACAGCCATTTAAACACACCACCAACGCACACGCAAACGCACACACACACACACACACACACAAACACACTAACACTAACACTAATAACTCCAGTCGAGCGCTGCCTTGAGGGTAAGAAAAAACAAAAACCAGAGGCAAATGGGAACCTGAGGCGAGTTGGAGCACTTTTACATACATGTCCATTTGTGCCGGCTTTGATCTCAGTGCTTTTATTTATTAAAGTCCACTCCACCTTTATGGATGCACACACAGACAGACACACATGCACCTCCTGCTGTGAATTTTTCTGTCTAGAGTTCTTTCATTCTCCCTATAATTGGCATTCTGTTCTTCTCTCTTTTTGACTTGACTTTATTTTCTTCCCTCATGTTTTGACCCATGATATGATGAACAGAAAACATGTTGCCAATGTAGTTTCTATACTGTACTGATGATTGCTAAATAATACAATCCAATACACTACACTACTATACAAAGAAATTACACAATATGAGACATTACAATGTTATACAATTTAATATCATTGCTATACAATACTAAACAAATCCCTAATTTTCTGGATGTTATAGTGGTAGTGAGTCCCTCAGGTTGTGGCAGGCAGATCCATATTTAGCTGCCAGAGGAGCTGCTGTCCCTTCTCCTAGGAGAACTACCAGCTTCTCTTCTGGTGTTAACATTGGGAAGTTTGTTTTTTTCTTTGCTATTTCCCAAAAGAGTAAATCTCTTACTGAAGAGAAGTTCTCACAGTGGAGGAGGAAGTGCATTTCTGTCCCTACCTCCCCTGTTGAGTAGTGAGCACAATCTCTCTAGGCCGCCATGTCTGTCTGAGTCTTCCTGTCTCTACGGCCAGTTGGTGCTCACTCAGCCTGTATCTTTGTATCTCTGACAGTGTGCTGATAATCGGCCAACCAATCAGCATTCTTTCTCTCTCTCTCTCTCTCTCTCTCTCTCTCTCTCTCTCTCTCTCTCTCTCTTTACATCTCAGCTTTGAATCTAATTCTGATTTTGATCATATTCTGGATATAACCTGGTAATTTATCTCCAGCATTATGCTGTATTTCCGATCATTCTGTGGCAGTGCAGCAATGCACAGTGACGTGGACAGACATTTGGAGGGGCTATTGCTCTAATCTGGAAAAAAGACAACATACATATTTACATATATATACACCGGTGTATATATATATATATTATAAAGAACAATTACAACATGACTACAGCTAGAAAAAGTATTTTACTTGATCCCCAGGTTCTCAAATGCTCTAACTGGAGCTCTTGATGTACTTAAAATAATAACTCATTCACAATGCTATCCACCGCACAGACACAATTTACTGTGTATTTATTATTAAATGAAGCATTTGTTTTAATGAGTTATTAGCCTGGTCCAACTTAAAGAAAATGCGTCTGATAAAATAGGCCAACTTCACATTAAATGAATAATGTAGGATGGCTGTTTGACATTATCAAATGCTTCTCTCACAGCTGGCCTGCTGGCAGTTTGAATCCAGCTCTGCAAAGCTGCAGATCTTTTAGCTGCTTCTTTGAGCTCTTTCTCTCTCTTCTTCAGTCGTCTATGTTGTGAAGGCATACTTAAAGTGATGGTTGGGAGTAATTTCACCCTAGGGTCCTTTGCACCATGACCTCGAGCCAAACACCCCACCAGAAGCTTTTTTCACCTGGGTCTAACACTGGGAGAGTTAGCTAGAGTAGCGTTATCAGCTGAATAGCTTAGCGCAGGGGCTAATGGACCCACGTTTGTATCTCGTAAGTTACCCCACTAATAATGCCCGAAATGATACCAAACGTCTACAAGTAGTACAAATAGGTTATGCTCTCATAAAACGATGGATTGTAAAGTTTGTAAGTACACCAGAAGTTTATGTAAATAACACTTGCCTGCTCTCTTCAGCTCTCTGCTGTTGTTGTTGCTGCTGTGAGACGAGTGCTTAGGGCCGTCTACAAATTACAACACCGAAAAGAGATGCAACAAAAATATTTTTTAATTTAACTTTTTTTTTTAAGTAAGTGCTGTTGTATAACTAACAGGAGACAATTAATAATTGAGGTAAGTTTGGAGACATTACCTTATTTAATCATTAAATTAATAAATATTTTTGTTGTATCTCTTTTCGGTGTAGTAATTTGTAGATGGCCCTAAGCACTCGTCTAACTGCAGGTAGCAGCAGCAGCAGCAGAGAGCTGAAGAGAGCAGGCAAGTGTTCATAAACTTCTGGTGTACTTTTCCAATCCCGTTTTATATGCAAACCTTTATTGTACTAGTGTATAAGTTTGGTAGCATTTCGAACGTCATTGTTAGGTCATTTATGAGATACAAACGTGAATCAATTAGCTCATGTTCAGCTGATAATATCTACACGTAACTCTCCAATGTTCGACCCAGGTGAAAAAAGCTTCTGGGGGGGTGTTTGGCTCGAGGTCATGGTGCAAAGGACCCTAGGGTGAATTACTCCGAACCATCACTTTAAGCACACAAAACTAACATTAGGCTATAATTTATTTATTTTGAAATGCTAAGTTTATTACATTAACCATTGGGACATTCATTTATCATCTAATAACAAAATAAGACGACTTTCACTTTCACTATGTCACATCTGATTGTTGGTTGAAAACTCACGTAACATATTGACTGTAAACAACATATAAGCTAGCATGATTCAAGAGCCCAAACCATCCCATCCCTGAGCCTCTCTCTTCTCTACAGAACGCACACTCATGTAACGGACGTAACGTAACGTAGCTACGCTAGCCTGCTGCTGATATATACGCTATGTCATTAGCTTTGGTTGATCACGTAACATAACTTTAAAAACTCACTCCGTGTGTGAGAATCAAAGTCAAATGACTGGGGACAGAGGGCATCGCTGAGGGCAAGATTGAATGATATAGCGAATTGAATTTGATTTAACTTAAGTAATAATGGGCATATTATCATATTAATGCAGCCACAACAGCAAAAAAAGAAGGAAAAAAAAGAAAGAAAGAGAAGTTTATTTAGGCTCTTTCACCAGAGGGGCACCTAATCCAATCAGGGCAAACTGGCAGTTGCCTGGGCAACAATAGCCCGTACCTGTGCACATCCCTGGCAATGCATGGCTTTTCTCCTCCACTTCTACCAAATCTGTCATTTCTGTACCAACTGAGTCACGTCAGGAGTTGAGGATGAATCCAACTTGTTTTTTGCTTTTTGTACCAATCTGCTAGCCTGGCTCCGCCCTCCTACGTACTTAGGCTCAATTTTCATTTCCCTTCAGTACTCCATCTCAGTTTGCGGTATAGTCTTGGGTTTTCTTCGGCCAAATTTTTGGCTGTCCAATCAGTGAACGGAGGGAGTGGCTGAGAACAATGACGTTGAGGCTGTGCGCTAGAGTTGTAGTTCCGTAATGGTGGCGGCGAAAGATGCGAGCTAAGCCATTTGGTCCGTTGTGGCAACTCTGCCGAATATCCAGAAGTAAAAGGGGTGATAGAATGGTTATATACGGTATTTCACTCTGTTCCTGTTCTTTTTGGCCCTAATGCTACCCTGTTAAATGGGACTGGACTGAAACTGGACTGAAAGAGTTTTTTTGCCTTATATGGTCTGCTCATGAATATTTCGATGAGCTGCACGCTGATTGGTTGAGCTTAGCACGCACACACACACACACACAGAGACACACACACACACAGACACACACACACGTTCCCCTCTATGCCGGCAGGCAGCTCCTGCAAACCGCCCATTGAGTCCACTGCGCCACTGATTTAAATCCAGATGTCCCGCTCAATTGTCCGATATCTAGCGTCACTGTGTCAACGTTCGGACACCACTCGCTGCTAGTGGCCATATTCGGACACATATTTTTCAAAGAGTAACCCATGTTCTGGGTTATAGGGTTGGCTTTCTCTCTCTCTCTCTCTCTCTCTCTCTCTCTCTCTCTCTCTCTCTCTCTCCCTCTCTCTCTCTCTCTCTCTCTCTCTCTCTCTCTATATATATATATATATATATATACAGTACAGGCCAAAATTTTGGACACACCTTCTCATTCAATGTGTTTCTTTATTTTCATGACTATTTACATTGTAGATTCTCCCTGAAGGCATCAAAAACTATGAATGAACACATATGGAATTATGTACTTAATAAAAAAGTGTGAAATAACTGAAAACATGTCTTATATTTTAGATTCTTCTAAGTAGCCACCCTTTGCTTTTTTTATTAATAAGGGAAAAAATGCCACAAATTAACCCTGACAAAGCACACCTGTGAAGGTAAAACCATTTCAGGTGACTACCTCATGAAGCTCATTGAGAGAACACCAAGGGTTTGCAGAGTTATCAAAAAAAGCAAAGGGTGGCTACTTTGAGGAATCTAAAATATAAGACATGTTTTCAGTTATTTCACACTTTTTTGTTAAGTACATAATTCCATATGTGTTCATTCATAGTTTTGATGCTTTCAGTGAGAATCTACAATGTAAATAGTCATGAAAATAAAGAAACACATTGAATGAGAAGGTGTGTCCAAACTTTGGTACATACAAATATATATATATATATATATATATATATATATATATATATATATATATATATATATATATATATAATGTATTTTTTGTTATCAATAACAGTATCACCAGTATTTGTAGGAGAAATAAAGTGACACACCCTCTAAACATATCCATGTATTAACTAAGAAATAGAAGAAATAAGAATCATATATTAAACCCTTTCCCCTATAACATACACATCAGTCTGCCAGAAATTCAGAAGAAGAGGAAGAAGAAACACCTCCTTCCCTCTCTATCCCCGTAGAAGAAGAACAACCCCCCGCCTGCAGTTGTTCTGGAATAGAGCTCAACAGTCCTGCCCCTCCTCTGAGAAACCTTGGGTTCCGGAAGTAAATTTCCCATTCTTTTCTCCCATTGACGTCTGGAAAAATCTATACATAAAGAGTTTTAGACCATGCCTTAGGCTAACCAGACGGTGCGGGACTCATAAGCATACAACGTATGTACATATCGTCATTTCAGAGCGAAGGAACTACTCATCCCATAAACCACCGCACACTAGATGAGTAACTTAGTATTTGTGTCAAACCGCCTACTTGCACACTTCAAGCACTTAGTTTTAAGTATATAGTGTAGATAACGCAAAAAGTCAGTGCACTGAAAGTACCCGGATGACCCCCTAAAAATGGTCAAAAAGTTCAGTGTGGAACGATGGACACTACGTGCGCTAAATGGGCGCCATCTTGACTATGCAGCGGAAAGGGGAGGGAACAGGGACGTCGACCGGCAGCTGATTGGACGAACACATCACGTGGGTCTGGCTTCTCCCGGATTTCACAACAGAGCATAATGGCGGCTCGTTCAGAATCCGATCTCGAATTTTACAAAAATAGTTAACCGAAACGTGTTTCTGAAAACATTTTAAGCGAGAAATAGGCCGTGCATTTGCTGAATCTTTCTTCATTTCAGATCAACAAAGGTCAGTTTAAGAGATTTTCGTCAGAATTTCAGAGGCGGCGGGGCGAGCCGACCGCTTGTCATTTCCGGTAAGTGTTTTAACATAAGTGTTCCGTTTGGGACAACACTAACCATCCAAAGTGGACACTACGGCAGGAAGTGGTCAGTGCACATTAGCAGTATACTGACAGAAGTGTGCGGTTTGAGACACAGCCTTAGTACTTGAAGTGTGCATTTAGTTTCCATGCTTATTATGTTTCCACAACGTTAGTGAATTAATCTACTGAAATGGCCACCACACCATAACAGAGGAGTGGGATGCGTCAGATGAGAATGCAGAGGTTTAGTCACATACTTCATGGCTGTAAAAAAAAACAATGTCCATCTGTATATCTTTGCCAAACGCAAACCAGTACAATAAATTGTTGGGGAGGGTCATCCCTTTTCTCCCATTCATTTTGGAGGGTCATCCAAAATGTATTGCTGGTGAAGGGAGGGTCAGGTCTATTTTGACTAAAGGTCCCAAAACTCCTCCGGTGGCCCGTTAAATAAATAACAAACGGTCCCTAAAACAAAGTTTTATTTTTTGAAATAAGTCATACTGGTATAGTAACCCAAGTTATTTTTGACCCAACTCCTGGGTTAAAAAGGGACCAACCAATGTTGGGTTATTTTAACCCAACATTTGGGTCAAGTATTTAACCCAGAAGTTGGGTCAAAAAGAATAGGGTGAGGCTATTTGCACCCCTGGTACAATTAGCAGTATATGCTATTCGTACCCTGGTGCAATTAAAAATGAATGCTATTCGTATATAATATTATCGTTGCAGTGTCCAATATTTCGCACACAGAGAGACGCTAATACATACACTTGCGTGGGCCGCGATATTTTTTTTTTACAGGGTGGTAGGGGAAGATTCAAGATTCATGAATATTCATTAGGGAACTCATCACTGATTGGCTCGCCCTGACATTCTTACCCTAACCATAACCAATCCCACTCCTCTTGCCTAAACCTAACCAACCCAACCAGAGCAGGCAACGAGTACTAGCCATTCAGGGATCAGTCCCCTAAAGAATATTTATGAGTCTTCCCCTACCACCTTGCAAAAAAATGTTTGCGTTCGCGGGGCCCTGACTTGCTCAATGGCATGCAAATTATCCAATCCAAAATAAAAAATAAAAAAGACCACCACAATGGGGAATCAAACTCCAGACTCTCAGACCAAAGCTCAGTGCTGTTTACCCCTTGGTGTCTTCGAGCCTCGGTTGCTAGGTAACCATACTGTATACAAAAAATAGGTACTAACTAACAAACTAACGGTTGTATACTTTCACTGAAGACAGAAAGCGCAACTGTAGTATCCATTTTCCTCTAGAAATTAAATTGTTATAAACTTTAGAGACAAAACTTTCCTAATATGCCAGTTTCTGCGGTCTTGGAAGATGAACGTCCGCCATGATTTCGGTGCACGCGAGCAACGTGTTTTTGTTGTTACGTCACAGGGTGTGAATAGCTCAGCTGTGTGGCCGAAGGCTATTCGTACCGGGGGTGCAAATAGACACTCCGAAAAGAATAACCCAATTTTCTGGGTTGAAATAACCCAGAAATTAGTTGGTCCCTTTTTAACCCAGGAGTTTTTAGTGTGTAGACATTTAGCTAGATGTCTAAATAGTATATGAAAGTGACTTTGATGAGGAAGAGAAGTAATAACGCTCGGGCGACGATCTTTTCCACTAAAAAGTTTCTATTTTTACTGTACTGGAAATTAAGGAGCTTTTATTGCATAGTTCAGAGATGTTGAAGTATGTCATTTTATTGTGAAGGACGGAAGTACGATCCGGTAGTTTTGACAGCATTGATGGGACTTAATAATACCCCCGAAAACCCAGCAACGGCCATTGTTTACCGCGAGGAGATAGGGGTGTCCGGCTAATTCACCGGAGATAGCGTACTTTAGCCGGCTCTTGTAAAGTAAAAACTAAAGTAAACAGTTAAAACTATATACCGTTAGAAAGGTAAGAAGCTACACTTTAGTTTTACACCATTAAATTAACTGAAAACATTAATAGATCATTTATATTTGTATTTGAACAGATATTTTGATAGAAGATTGGCCAATAAGTGTCCGAACGTGGACACAGTGATGCTACTCCTTTTCTCTGGGCTAGTATTGCGTATCTCCTGAGAGAGCTCCAGCCAGCGTGCAGCAGGGTCTGACAGTCCAGGCAGAAAGTCAATGATCCGGGCAGGCACTGCGCCGCTGTCACGGCAAACTGTGGAGCTCCTGAACTCCGAAACAGTCGTACTAAATTTGCACAGTTTGATTTTCCAGCTCGCTCCGTTAGTGGTGAAGGAGTTGGCTAAGGCTAACGCTAGCGATGCTAATGCTAAATATAAGCCTTGTCGGTTTCCCCTCTTGTTGCATATGCGCATGACATACGTCACGACCAAACGTTAGTGATTGGTTATGGCAGATCCAGAGTGGCTCTGGGCAGATCCAATAGTTTTAAACTTCAACAGAGTACCCGCCTTCAAGGAAGTTAACACTTGTCAATGGAGAGATGCCAGACTCTCTGTACTAATGAAATGGACCAGAGTCTGGTAGGACCAGGCTAGTGTACCAGAGTCTGGTAGGACCAGGCTAGTGTACCAGAGTCTGGTAGGACCAGGCTAGTGGACCAGAGTCTGGTAGGACCAGGCTAGTGGACCAGAGTCTGGTAGCACCAGGCTAGTGTACCAGAGTCTGGTAGGACCAGGCTAGTGGACCAGAGTCTGGTAGGACCAGGCTAGTATACCAGAGTCTGGTAGGACCAGGCTAATGGACCAGAGTCTGGTAGGACCAGGCTACCAATCTGTCAGATGTTGCTTCTCAATTTGATTGGCTGTTTTTATTGGGCTACTCCAGCTATAGCATATAGAAATTTCTGAAATCCAGGATACAGTATTAATATGCACAAAATGATCGGACACTGCACTCTTCCTTACTTGGTGTCTCTCTTTCTGATTGCCTGTCTATGACACTCTTCATGTCTTTCTTTTCATCTTTTTTAAACTTTTCCTTTTCACTCCCTCCCTTATTGTCTTCCTCTGTTGCTCTTTCTCCTTCTCTTTCTCGTTTTACCTCTTGTCCCAAGACATTATACTCAATCATGTTCATTCTATACCTCTATCTCAGAGATTCAACAAGCCCCGTTTTTAATGCTCTCACTATTTCTCCCAAGATACAGTTGTTTCCATTCACTCTCCATCTCCTACCTTCTATGGAGTCTGTCTCTCTTTTCATCTGATTGCTTTTTTCTCCCACTCTGTTCGTTTTTCTCTCTCCCACTTTCTCTTTGACTCTTTCTTTATATGCTTCACTTTCACTCTGACTTTGTCTTTGTGACTCAGTCTTTCCCTCTTTCTCTCTTTCCATGTCTGACTCATTCACTCACTCTATTTTAATCTCTCTCTCTCTCTTTCTGTCTACTCTCCCACTCTCTTTTTCTGTCTCAATGTCTAATTTGTTCAGTTTGTCTGTGTCCTTCATTCACTGTTTTATCTTTCTCTCTCTGTCCTCCTATCTGTCTGACTCTACCTGTCTCTCTTATGTTGCTTTCCTTCAGTGTTTCTTTTTCTTTGCTCTGTACATCTTACCTTCTGTGGCCCCTTTGCCTCTCTAAACATCCCCGCTTTCAATCTCTCTCTCTCTCTCTCTCTCTCTCTCTCTCTCTGTACTCAGTAGTCACACTGAATGGGTGCAGATCCTCTCCAGCTTTTCTGTCTATCATCCTTCTCCTTCTGTGTGCAGCCTGATTGACTTAGACCCCGCCCCCGTCCCCCGTCCCCCGCCTCCACACACACACACACACACACACACACACACACACACACACACACACACACACACACACACACACACACACACTCCGAAAGCACTCACTCCACGCATATGTATCCGAATTAGCCTAGGTTGCCTGCAGCAACTTCCATTTTAATAAGTATGTTGTTTATAGGCCTATAAGCAAAATGTTTCCTGCACAGCTCATTACTGCTGAGTGGCGAGGGAAACTCCCAGGAGGCAGTGCGCCCACACATTCACTCACTCACGCACGCATGCACACACACTCACACACACACACACACACACACACACACACACACACACACACACACACACACACACACACACACACACACACACACACACACACACACACACACACTGTGACAAGATTCTTGCCTGCCACACACTCCTGTATCCTTCATGTATTTATCCTACATCAGTCCATATGTGCAGTCCTGTCTTGAAGATTGCACAATAGAAGGGATTTGATATGTTGGTACCACTTTTTAATAAGGCATACTTTTTCTATGGTTTGTGGGTAGGAATGCACCACCTTTTTTTTTGTTTTTGTTTATTTTGAGTCATATTTTATTTATTCCCCCTTTTGTGCCAGGGAAACAAAGACAACTTTATAAAAAAAAAAAAATGAACTGTTTTAAAATTCAATCATACAAACAACCTTTAATGCAACCTTCTTTCACATCAAATGGATTATTGTTTTAACAAATTAAATTATAATAAAAAAAAAAAATCTATTTTATAGCTTCAAGTGACAGTTTGCGAACTTGTCTGTTAGTGACAGAGGACAAACAATTACAGGTTCAAAGGGCTTGAAACAGGTTTAATACCCTGTAGTATACCCCTAAAGGTCTGATCCTAGAATCACCACTGGCCAAAATTGATGCAACACAATAGATAAACATCTGCTACTGCAATGGGGGAATGGCATCTTATTTGCCAATAGGCTAAAAATAAATAGCTGAACAAAGATTTCATTTCTACACCACCTATCATTCAAACAGGTGTCAGATTTTACAGACATCTCACAGCAACTCATCCAATTCCTAACCAGAGCTTATTGTCATATCTTCCACACTGCTTCCTCAACAGACTGGGGAGTCGGGAGACATTGGGACCGCAGGAGCGACACTATGTGACACTTGAACACATGTCGACACTGGGAGCGAGGTGTGAAACAGATGGCGGTGCAGTGCAGCAAGAAAGACTTAATGCCTGAACTGTGTGGGAGCGTTTCCTCTGTGTCGCCCAAGTGTGATATCAGGCAGGCAGAAACAAACATACAAATTAAAGGGGTGATAGAATGCAATACTGATTTTACCTTGTCATCGTTGAATAATGACAGTTTAGTGGGTAACTAGGACATACATAGAACCTCTAAATCCCATTGACACCTCTTTTCTCTGCAAATCTCACTATTTGAAACTGCCTCTGAAAACGGGCGAATCTCAACGAGCCCCATAGTTGACGTCAACTATGCGGCTCCTCCTCATTTGGCTCTAGTCTCTCTCTTTGTCACACCCCAACATTTGCATAGGCTACACAGCTGACCTGAGATCAGTTAGTCTTCTGAATCTAGGTCGGGCAGATCTCAGAAATTGTATGCATTGTTCATTTGCTATTTTACCATTAAATTCACTTCTGAGACTTTTTTATGCGATAAATCAACTATGTAGAGGTCAAATATGGGCCATTTTACGAAAATTGATGTCTAATTGCAAATTTTGTCCGACTGTGTGTCCGACTTCAGAGGCTGGTGCTGCCTGTGTAGCTGCCTCGCCACCTGGCCTGCCTTCCTTCACAGACCCCGGCCTGCTGTGAGGTAGATAGAGGTCAGTCACGGCTGGCAACCCACAGCACTCCATACCCGCGCAAAGTCACCGTTTTGGGCTAATGGACTACGAAACGCCGCTGCTCTGACAGAGCTCCAGGGCTTCCAGCTCCCCTCTTCCTGCTAGCTAAATGCCCGGTGTATGTGAGTGAGAGCGTGGTCAGCAAGCTTGTTACGCCAGCATTCTCTTACCACAGGTTCCAGTTACTCTTTTAATGTGTGTAATTATAATGTATTGAGTTATTTCAACAAACGATTGGGGAAATAAACGCCGCTTGTCCGTGAGTCTCATTGATAGAGCCTGCGACTGGATGGAGCTCTATCAATGAGAGCTAGCTAGCTAGCCTCCTCTTAGAATTCCTCTGGAATTCACAAAAATTAATTAACTTGAAATCTGACACAGTTGTTAGCTTTATAAGACATTTAGTTAGATGTTGTATAAGTGGCGTGACGAAATTCAAACTATAAATATACTCGAATTAAGACGAAAAGGAAGCTAACTATCCGTGATTTGTAGCTAGGACTGAAGGGACAGTCGCAGCTAACGAAACACCTAGCTAGTCTTCACAAATATTAACTTGAAATCGGACACCGTTGTTAGGTTTATAAGACATATAGTTAGATGTTGTGTAAGTGGCGTGACGAAATTCAAACTGTAAATAATAATTTAAATGATAAAATAAATAAATAAAAATAATTTGTAGCTACACATTGCTAAGATTGAAGGGACAGTCGCAGCTAACGAAACACTTTGTCTTCACAAATATTCATTAACTTGAAATCGGACACCGTTGTTAGCTTTATAAGACTTTTAGTTAGATTTTGTATAAGTGGCGTGACATGTGTGTAACATGTGGTAACAGATTGCTGGTGTAACAAGCTCGCTGACCCCGCTTTCACTCTCACACAACGGGCCATTTAGCTAGCAGGAAGAGGGGAGTTGAAGGCCCTGGAGCTCTGTCAGGGCAGCGGTGTTGGTAGTCCATGCTGTGGGCTGCCAGCCGTGACGGAGCTCCAAGTACCTCATAGCAGGCCGGGCGGCGAGGCAGCACCGTGCTGCGAGGCAGCACCAGCGGTCGAACTCCAACACACAGTCTTACCAAATTTGCAATTAGCCATCAAGTTTTGTAAAACGGCCCATATTTGAGCTTTTATATAGTTGATTTCTCACCTAAAAAAGTATCAGAAGTGAATTTAATAACGAAATAGCCCGACAAACAATGTATAACTTTGCAGTGTCTGAAATATGAGGCCTGCTGCCGAGTCTGCCATGTGTTTCTATGTAGTTTGCTCAAACCAATCAGCGCATAGCTCATTCTGAATATTCATTAGCATACCATATTTGGAAGAAAAGCTCTTGTTCCAAATAGAGCCATATTCACAGGGTAATTAAGGGCCTAATAAAATAGCATTCGGGCAATTTTCAAATTTCTATCACCCCTTTAATACATACTGAAAACACACAAACAAGCACACAGTGAGAGTGTGACAGCTGCAACATCAAACTGGTTATTACCGTCTTTAGTCCCTCTGGAGCAGCGCTGATGGAGCTGTGTTGAAGAGAGACGTAGGTCAAATGAGTCAAGAGCTACAATACATGAAAGCCACCAACAAGAGATTATCTGGCCATTTTCTCTAGCTTTTACATTTGTGAAGGGGTGATATATTCAAGTCACAGATACAAGCAACTGGTTGTTAAAACTAGGGCTGTCAAACGATTCATTTTTTTAATTGCGATTAATCGCTGAATTTCTATAGTTAATCGCGATTAATCGCATGTTTTATCACATGATTAAAATTCTATTATTTTGCATTTCAGAAGTATTTTTAAGTACATATTAACAATGGAAAGCAATTCTTACCAGTGTATCTTGATTGGGAATCAAATGAATGCAAAGAAAGTTGCTTTATGATCTTGATTTTAAGATTTGTATTTGTTTATTATTTATTTATTTACTGTAAACAAAAGAAAAATGTGTGAATCTAGTCACACATTGGAATCTAGAGTCAATGTAGTGTGCAGTCACTCCTAAATAATTGTGATTACTCACTGACGTCCAGTGATCACTGGTTAATGAGACAGCGTTTGCACTTTGCAACAGTTCCAGTTGAGCTACTTTCTCCGTGGAGTACAGGCTGTGTATGTGTGAAACTACTGTCCCCCTCGACGGCAATGTATAAGACGGGTCAGAACATGCCAACTGTAGTACGTCTTTAAGACCCGCGTCTGCTACGATGGTGACAGGTCTGCAGTTAGTTGCCACCCATTTCGCAAGAGATGTAGTCATTTTTTTGGATTTGGTTTCATCCACAGGTCGGCAAGTAGCACTCTCCAAAATAGAGCTTTGCCTGAGCCCACTAGCATCAACCTGAGTCACGTTAACTGGACTATGCTTAGCTCGTAGCTGTTAGCTCAAGCTTGACATGCTTCGGTGATATTTTAATGGGTGAGGCTATTTGCACCCCTGGTACAATTAGCAGTGTATGCTATTCGTACCCTGGTGCAATTAGAAGAGCTATTCGTACCCTGGTGTAATTAGAAATGAATGCTATTCGTACCCTGCCAGTGCACAGAGCAATGTGTTCTATTAATACCCCGTCTGGTACAAATATCAATGTATGCTATTTGCACCCCTGTGCATTTACAGTACCTTGGCATATATTTACACAGTTATCCATACTACTCACCTATTACACCTTTTTGTAATATTATTGCCCTGACATTCTTACCCTAACCATAACCAATCCCACTCCTCTTGCCTAAACCTAACCAACCCAACCAGAGCCTACTGCCCTGCCAAAAAGATTTCGCATTCGCGGGCCCTGACTTGCGCAAGTGCATGCAAATTATCCTATCCAAATTAAAAACACCTAACCAGGGAATCAAACTCCAGACTCCCAGACCAAAGCTCAGTGCTCTAACCACTCACCTAGCAGCTCTTACAGAGTGAGGAACAACTGTTTACCCCTTGATGTCTTCAAGCCTCGGTTGCTAGATAACCATACTGTATACAAAAAATAGGTACTAACTAACAAACTAAAGGTTGTATGCTTTTGTAGTATCCATTTTCCAATAGAAATTCAATTGTTATAAACTTTAGAGACAAAACTTTCCTAATATACGAGTTTCTGCGGTCATGGAAGATGAACGTCTGCCATGATTTCGGTGCACGTGAGCAACGTGTTTTTGTTGTTACGTCACAGGGTGTGAATAGCTCAGCTGTATTCATACCGGGGGTGCACATAGATACTCCGTATTTTAATCCGGCTTTACACGGCTGACCCGTCCGGGAGTTTTGGAAAATAAAAAGTGCCATTCAGAATTGTGTTGCTGCTGTCTTTCTTCATCATGCCTGCAGCAGCAGGATGTGTTACGAGGAAGTATGGCAAAGTGCGGCAAAGGGTCAAAATAGTAGCCTGTTGGCGGCATGCGATTAACGCAATTTAAAAAATTAACGCGTTATGCTCGGCCCTTAATGCTGACAGCCCTAGTTAAAACTAAATGGAAGTCAAACTTTAAGAAAAGGGTTACATTTAACAATATAATAATATAATATATTTTGACTTTTGCATGCAAGGAACTCAACAAGAAGGGCACACAGACCTCCGCAAAGGCCAAATGCCCAATATAGCATTGTTAAGAAAAGTGAAAAATAATTTGTGTACTTGCCCCGTGATTCGGATCTGCTCTAAAATTGAATGGGTTCGTCCTTGGCCCATGCTACACCCTTCCACAAAGTTTCATGAAGCTGCTCTGAAAAACATAACCTCCTTGCCGGAGGTAATAATCAACACAAATGTCCCAAAAGTGAAAACAATGATTAAATGGGTAGTCTGTCCATTGCTTGGATCGAGCCTGACATCTGGCGCATCTCTCACATGCCGGATGTGCCTCCCCCCTCTCTTTCTCCAACATCGGGGCTTAGAGTCGCCCAGGACACTTACGATTGGTTTAAAGAAATACAAACAAGCCAGAGTGTTTTCCCCCCCTATCCCAGAATAGATAGGCAGTGTAGCCAGACCATACTCCATTGCTGACACAGTGCTGTGGAGATACATCTGGCAATGCGAGACTAGGTCAACAACGTTTTTAAACCTATTTACTGCATCTATTGCCAATCTCTCCAGGCACACAGCAGCAGTAATAGTGGTAGAATGATGCTGAGGAATCTGTTGTTCCCAAGAGACAAAAATAATTACTTTACCATGAAATCTTTGTGAATTCAGTTGTCTTTTATAATTTTGTAGGTAATTGAATTCAATACCCCAGAGGCATTATAGTGCCTAAAAACTGAGCAGACACACATAAGGGAGAATCTAAAAAGTTGTCGCAGTGTTGACTTATTATATCTGTGCCATTAGACGACTTATCTGAATGCACTTCAGATCAGATAACGGCGATTGACGGAGGCGACCCAAAACCAAAATAATTGCCTTAAAAATAACAACACACACTCAAGCACACATGCAAACACATCTACAGACATGCAGACACATTCAAATCTATACTCTTGCAGGCGAGGGACTACAAAGCACTCTGTATTTGCTTGTTAAGCTTTCATTAAGTGTGATGGAGGTGTGGAGGTTTCGTTTGATCACTGTCTTCTCCACAGCCCAATTACTCCAGCCTGTTAGCTGCCAACGAGAGTGAATGGGGAAGCTAAGACAGCCTTGAAGTCCACCTGCCCTCCACCACTTTTCCACCTTAAATTAGGGTTTCTTTACACTTTCTTTGAATTTTTAAGATATATTTGGGTTTTGGCTGGTGAACACAGGGGGGAATCACCTCTTTACTGAGCTCGAGATGAAAGGGATGTGCTAAGGGATGTGCCATCTCCTGCAATTTGATCTTGTATCAGATTTCAAATCAGTCAGCAGCTACAAAAAATGTAAACTAACAACATTCTGTGTTGGTGTCATCGGCAGTGTTGGGAGTAACTGTAATCTCCCTACTTTTGGTGGTAACTAGAAATGTAACTAATTACATTTTCAAATTAAATAACACAATTCCTGAAATGTATTCTAATGTCACTGACCATACGGCAGCGCAATGAATGACATAATCAATTAGCATTAGACTGTCATTGCAAACAATGGCCAACAATTTTCAGTAAGTTGCACAACTGGTCATTGGTGCTGAGAAGACAAAAATTACAGACCCAACTATGTCCCGCAATGTGAGGGTGTGTCTCATTTATTTATTTTATTTATTAGGGACCATGTACAATTTTAAACATAAATGTTACCATTTGATGCATTGTACCAGAGTTAGCCTCAGGCTAATTTACATCTGCAGTCATTCAGTTCCCGATATCCGAGTTCCCTGTATACTGTAAACATCCATCACAGTATACAGGCTGAATTTGGCCTACTGTACAGTACTTACCATACCTGAAAAACCACACAGCTTTTTGCAATGAGGGTTTATTACTGACATTTCAGATGCTCTTACTTTCAGTTTTGCCTCAAAATAAAAGCACTTTAGATAATCTGAATAAACTGAGAAATCTGAGAATCTGCCTGTTCATGCTTCTCATCCCATCATACTTTATCAGACATATCATGCTCCTAGATCTCAGCAGTTACTTTGGTAAGTAAAACGTTTTATTACTGATTGAAATGATGGCACACTATGAAAAAAGCTAAATGTTGTACACTTTAAACTGCCAGCCAGTTTCTCCATGGCCATTGGTTCACACTGGTTGCTCATGTTCATATTGCAAGCATATTGATTGCAGCCATGTTGATGCAACTTTTCCAACACATATTCTTTGCTGGGTCTTGGCTTTTTCATGGTTATATTTTTGGTTTTATTTTATTTATTATGTGGTATCACCACATTTGTATCTTTTCACCTATTTTTACGGGCTGTAAAATACTTTGTAGGTAATCTGTCAATTTTTGTTTGTATTTATTTTTATATGTTTTTAATTTGGTTTTGTTTTCCTTTAATTGCGGTCTCAAGATATCAAATTTGCATGAAACGTGGGAAAGTTAGGGTGACCCTGAAGTGCACTTGAGAGCCACTGTAGAAATTAATTTCTCTACCATAAAAGAACTACATGGTAGAACTACACGCAACACAAAGAAACTTGACACTGAAATAGTGCAGTGAAATGATGAAGCTGGGGATGGATAAATAAGTAAAGTTTTTTTATGATTAATAATTTTTATTTGTTTTTAAGAGAACATACAAAACATACTCTTTACAACATGAACATATCCCCTTCCTGCCCTAACCCCCCCATTCATCATCACCACTCACTTAGACAAAAATTAAGAAAAGATGACATATTAACCATAACATTGAATACAATATAATGAAGACAATATAATGAAATAATAACCAAATAGACAATAAACTGTAAACCGAATAAACATATGGAGATAAGCACATAGTATATGCTTCTCCCCAGCAAAAAGCTTCCTAGGAGTCCTCCAGAAAGTGTAAGTACTTCCACCATTTTCTAGTATAGACATTATAGACAGTATAAACCATGGACACATATTGGTTTCTGAAGAGCCCAAATGAAGCTCAAAGTGGGCGGCACCTGCCATCGCCATGTTGGCAGTGCTGACGTCAGGAGGCGGAGCGTGGGTGGAGCTGAGGCAGACCGGGTGGGCTGAATGAAGCCTGGTTGCTGAAACTATGCCCACCTTGCACGAAGCTCCCAAGCTAGCAATGGCTAAGAAGCTAGGCTAGGATGAGCTACTCTGTGCTGGCCCTGTGGTGATGCTGCTCGCTCGGCTACTGGAGACAAGTTGCCCCCAGATGGTAATCTTGTTTGTCCCAGCTTGTTTGAGGTAAATTACCCAAAATTATAATACAAAACGTAATATAATTTCAATTGTTATTGAGATACTAACATTACACAAGCTTAAAGTGCTCATATTCTGCTTTTTGGTTTTTTCCCTTTCCTTTATTGTGCTATATATCTTTTTTTGTGCACGTTATAGGTTTACAAAGTGAAAAAGCCCAAAGTCCCCCCCAAAGGGACTTACCATCTCCAACAGAAAACACTGTTCACCAACTGCTCCAAACAGCTCTACTGTAGTCCAGCCTTTACTTCAGAGACAAATGTGGGTCACGTTGTAACACACGTTATAATGCTCGCCTAGCTGCTAGCATGGCACGCCCTCATACTCTGCTTCTGACTGGCTAGTAGTCCTTACCTAGCTACTGAGCATGTGTGACTCCTAACAAAGATGGAACAGAAGTGAGATGTCTCACTCTGTAGCTAAAACAGAGAGCTCAACACACAGGGTGAAAAGAGGAGCTGCAGCAATGTGCAGTACAACAAAAATATGGTGTTTTGAAAATTAAACCATGTAAACCTATTCTGATATAACCTCTAAATACAATTCTGAACCTGAAAATTAGCATAATATGAGCACTTTAACATGTATAAAAACTAAAACATCAGAGTTCTATAGCCATCTTAGCTCACCTGCAGGCCCTCCTCCCTGCTATCAGGAGGAGAGTGGCCTGGACGAACATTATAGCGATTGTAGAATCTTAAAATTCAGCCATTGCAAAGCCAAGCCACGGTGCACAGTCACAGTGGGTGGCCAGTGAGGGGGGGGTGGGGCGCTCCAGGATCAGACCACGGTGCTGGGGTTTGTGATGGCTGAATCGGAGTTGCTGCAGCATTTAACGTAGGTCCCCTCAATCCGGTCAGATAATGTACCACCACAAATACAATTTAAATCTGTAGCCTACTTCATAACATTACATGTTTAAATAACAATTTGAATCAAATCAATTTGCACCACGTGTCTGCACTTTGATAATATTTATAATGATTATGTTTATGTTGTAATTCCCAAATGAAAACAGCGCTCATGTTAATGATTTTAACATGGGGACTAAAGCTTTGTGTTATATTACTGCTTGAGAGTGATGAACAATGTATATAAACATATGTAGATGTATATAAACATGTAACTTAAAATCCTCCTCCTGACCTACAAAGCTCTAAATGGTCAAGCACCATCATACCTAGAAGAGCTCTTAGTACCTTATTGTCCTAGCAATAGCCACTGCTTGCTCTTGAGGGAATTACTGTAATTGTTGGGGTTTTGGAATTTATTGTGTGGTCTAGACCTACTCTATCTCTAAAGTGTCTCGAGATAACTCTTGTTATGATTTGATACTATAAATAAAATTGAATTGAATTGAATTGAACTCCATTTGCAGAAATGCACCCCAAACTTGCTTCACTGTTGCCTGCAGACACTCATTATTGTACCACTCTCCAGCCCTTCGACCAACAACCGGCCTTCTGCTACAGTCAAATATTTCAAATTTTGACACATCAGTCCAGAGCACCTGCTGCCATTTTTCTGCACCCCAGTTCCTATGTTTTTGTGCATAGTTGAGTCGCCTGGCCTTGTTTCTATGTCGGAGGTATGGCTTTTTGGCTGCACTCTTCCATGAAGACCACTTCTGGCCAGAGTTCTCCAGACAGTAGATGGGTGTACCTGGGTCCCACTGGTTTCTGCCAGTTCTGAGCTGATGGCCCTGCTGGACATCTTCCCATTTCGAAGAGAAATAAGCTTGATGTGTTTTTAATCTGCTGCACTAAGTTTCCTTGGCCGACCACTGCGTCTACGATCCTCAACGCTCCCTGACCTTTTGTAAGTGTACCTATAAGAATTGATGCTGGTTTGAAGGCAAATGGTAGTAACCAAATATTGATGTGATTTAGATGTTTTTTTGGTTGCTCACTTTGCAAAATGCAAAGTAAATGTAAATTGATAAAAATAAACAATCATTATTTATATTTTCTTCATTCTTTTCACACCCTTTGCGCAGTATTGTATATAACACAATAAAGGAAATGGAAAAAGCCAAAAAGCATAATATGAGCACTTTAAAACAAATGATGACTTTCAAAGTGTTCACTGCACAGAGAAGTCTTAACAATACAAACAGATATATAAATGTGCTGGGTAACCACCTTCAAAGACATCTTTACATGCAAACAATACTACCTAAATGACTTCATGTTCAACAGGTCATCAAATTATTTCAGCTAAAATTAAATATGGCCTAATCTAAAATTCCTATTCTAGTAGTTATATAATACAAATGTCACTGGTCTTATTTTACATCCATGACTGTCAGTGTAACTGAAAGGCGGAGTGCAGTGAAGTTCTACACCCGGCCGGGAGGTGCTTCTCTCGGCGAGGTTCAAAGGTTCACCACGCTGTTAACTTGGTTCCAACTGTTGACGGTAATAACGTAGTGACTATTTATTTTCCAACCTCATACAAGCACTACAAGTGTTATTACTGTACATTTAAACACTACAAATTACGTTTAAGATTCGGTGAGAGCCAGTTTAGCATACCGTTCGCATCCTTTGCCGAGGCTTCTGTCTATGGCTAATTAAGGTGCTAATAAAGGACTGGACACACAGAGCCGATAATCTATGGAGGAAATATTTATTCATAATTCAAATTGAAAGTCAAAAGAGAAAACGAAGCGAGATCAAATTAAAAATATTATTATTTTACTACTCTACTAGGATAAATCATGCCATAATTAAATTTAAAAAAGAAAAAGTTAACTGAAAAAGCAAAGTTGAAATGTAAAATGACAATTTGAAAATGTAAAGTTCAATGTAAAAAGTCAAATTTAAAATGCAAATCTTAAAAATATAAGCTTAAAGGGGTGATAGAATGCAAAACCGATTTTACCCTGTCATAGTTGAATAACGACAGTTCGGTGGGTAAATAGGACATACATAGAAGCTCAAAATCCCATTGACACCCCTTTACTATGAAAATCTCATATTTTGAAAGTGCCGCTGAAAATGGGCGAACCTTAACAAAGCTAGTTGCTTACGTAAGCATCCCAAGACCAGTACCTTTGTCACGCCCATGGGTGTATTAAGAGAACGGTCACGCCCCAACATTTACATAGGCTACACAACTGACCTGAGATCAGGTAGTCTTCTGAATCTAGGTCACACAGATCTCTGCTATTCCATTACAAAATTCACTTCTGTGTGAAAGTGTAGCTAGCTAGCTGCGATATTTCCCCATTGTATTAAATGGGACATATAGCTAGCTAGCTAGCTGCTCCTCCTAACAAGACCCTGAGTTCATAAAAATACCTTAAATTCAAATCGGACACAACGTTAGCTTTGTAAGACCTTGGGGTAGCTGTGATATCAGTGCCGTGACGAAATTCAAACTGTAAATATATTATAGTTATGCCGGCAGCCGGCCGCGGAGCCCCGTAGTGCAATAATCCACAAAGGGTGACTTTGCCCTGGGCAGCAGGCTGCCGCTTTCTCGTCAGACTGTGTGGAGCTCCTAAAGTCTGACACGTCTTACCAAATTTGCAATTAGCCATCAATTTTCGTAAAACGAGAAAATGATTTGAGCTTTATATAGTTGATTTCTCGCATAAAAAAGTCTCAGAAGTGAATTTGGTAACAAAACATTGCAGTGTATGAGATTCTGTCGCGTCTCTAATGTGTGTGTATGGGGGATTCGCTCAACCAATCAGAGCGCGTCACAGTGTGTGTATGGTGATTCGCTCAACCAATCAGCGCGTGTCTCTAATGTGTGCATATGGCAATTCGCTCAACCAATCAGCGCGCAGCTCATCTAAATATTCATGAGCATACTATATTTGGAAGAAAAGCTCTTGTTACAAATAGGGCCAAAACACAGGGATGCATAAGGGCCAGTAAAATATCAACCAGGCCATTTTAAGCCCAACCAATGTTACATACCCCATTAGGAGACCATACGGAACAGTGTGAAATACCCTATATAATCATTCTATCACCCCTTTAAACTGAAATCTTTTATTGTATGACAGAAACATCAAATATGAAACTCAAAATGTGTTATATACTATATATATATATATATATATATATATATATATATATATATATATATATACACACAGTATATATAACTATAGTATAGTATGTAAAGAACTGGAGCGTAGACTTCTTAGGAGGGTCCGATATTATGCGTTGGATATTTGCTTGAAAATTGTCCGAAAGGCAAAAACACGGCCATTAGGTCAAGTCCATTACAGGCAGAGGTGGGTAGATTAGCCAAAAATTGTACTCAAGTAAAAGTACTGTTACTTCAGAATAATATGACTCAAGTAAAAGTAAAAAGTAGTCATTCAAATAATTACTTGAGTAAGAGTAAAAAAGTATTTGGTGAAAAAACTACTCAAGTACTGAGTAACTGTTGAGTAACTTCTGATTTATTTTTTAACACAAGCATTCCATCAGATGGACAAAAATGCAAAATAATCATATTTAGGCAAATTATAGTTCATCCAATCAATTAAATAAATTAAAATTAATTAATTAATTACAAAATAGCTTAAATTAATATAAGCCAGGTAAATTCAAGTACTGAAATAAGCACAAGTAACACAAATTTCCAAACCTTTATACTTTTTTTACCAGGCTCTGCAGGCAGAACTAGAACAAGGTAATGGAGCTGCTGTTTGGCCCTTTTACTAAGGTAACCATGCTTTCATTATGAGGCCAGAGGCCTGGACTACGAAGCAAGATTTGGGGTTAACGAGGTAACTTCAGGTTCACCAGGGTTTTTTGTATCATGAAGGTGGTTCACTTGTTACCGTGTTCAATCGCTGTGGTAACTCATGCTGGATGCCTAACCTGGTCAGGAGCAGGTTATGTTGGAGATCAGAGATCAACCGGTGTAAAAGCTCCGCCTACTGACCAATCAATACTCCATTGATAACAGCGTCACCGTTCTTAGAAGATCAGGTGGAGCTCCGTGCGCAGAGAGAGAGAGAGAGAGAGAGAGAGAGAGAGAGAGAGAGAGGGTGCGCTCATACAAAAAACATTTAGAGACCGACAGCCCTGTAAACATTCCCTGATGGGTATATTTATATTACATATCGGCTATTTCTTGGCTTCTTGAGCCGTGTGTAATGTGCACAGCGGTTTGAATTATGTTTTTTATTTGCTCTCACGATCACTTCCACTGCCAGGGTTGCAACTGAAATAAAAGGCTAAAGCAACGACAGTTCATGGAAAGCACAAGTGTAATTTTGGTCAGATCTTGTGCCTGACTGATGGGGAAGTGATATTAATAAGCATTGTGATTTACGCATCTACAGCGTCGCCTATTTCTTTTTGCCAGCTGTCATCCTGTTTTAGGAAGCAGCGACTGTATTGCGTTTTGCCTGTAAAACCGTGTCTGTGTTCTTCATATTTATGTAGAATTATAGTTTGCTCTTCTTATGTGGCTATTGGTCATGTTGTGCAAACATCGCCTCTTTTATGTGCCGCTGGATTGGGAAACCCTGGGTTGATTGACCTAGTTGTTAACCACCGTCGTGACACCGCGGTTGTTAGGGTTAGGTGAAGCCGGCTAACTGAAATAAATCCAGGCCATGTTGATCTGGCCTCTGGGGTGGTCCTCCTCGTCTGTGTCTGCATTGCCGACGGCTGATTCTGACATTTTTGTTTTGCTGCGACTGTAAAGCTAAGCCGTCCCGCCGCTGAGATTGAGTATGATCACGTGACGAGACTGCACAACTACGTTTGATTGGTGAAACCCAGTCACGTGGTAGAGCCTTTAAAAGTAAAAAGTATAGTGATTTAAAACTACTCCTAGAAGTATAATTTTTTCAAAAACGTACTCAAGTAAATGTAACGGAGTAAATGTAACTCGTTACTACCCACCTCTGATTACAGGCACCTGTCAATCAAAGTGACCACGCCCTAATTTATGCAGAACTTTAAGCCTGAATATAACTTAATCTTATGTGCCCCCCCCCCCACCCCTCCAAGAGTTGTCATGAAGGGTAAACTTATCTATAGAGACCAAAACCGTTTTTTGTACCAGGCTGCAAACTGCTGTAAAGTTGGGAATTTTTAACAGGGGGTCTATGGAAATTGACTCACTTCTGGAGCCAGCCTCAAGCAGCCACTTGATGAACTGCAGTTTTTGATACTTCTGCATGTGCATCACTGCTCAGCACGGGAGATTGCCCCCTGATAGACATCCAATCTGGCAAACCGTTTATATTACATCTTTTCAAATGCTGCAACCCTAGCCACTTTACAAACCCCTCCATTCCTCCATCCTCTTAAAATAATCTGTCTGGCTATCATCAAACTAGTCTGGACCCAGCTTCTTATGTGCTTATCTATCTCGCTTAGGATTGATCCATCTCCTAGAACACATAACCTTGGGCTGAATGGAACCTGGGTCCCTGAAATGTGACATATGTTATCATGTATCCCTGTCTAAAATGGACCTTATCACAGGACCATAGGAAATGAAGAATTTGGCAGTCCTCTATCTTACATTTCCAACAATTTATTGTATCTTTCAAACCAAGTCTAAACAATCTGGAAGGAGTCCAATAGAAATGATGCATAATGTTGAGTAGTTCGTTAGTTTTAATATTCCTACAGATTCTATCCCACTAGTTAAGTTTATTTATGAAGCATTTATCACAGACAGTCAAAAAGTACTTTTCAGGCCAAATAAATAAATACATTAAAACCCATTGATACCCAATAAAAATAAATCACAGTAAATTACAATAAATCACAAGGCAAGGAACATAAAAATACAGTTCTATTTCGTATATGTTTCGCTCTCTAAGAGCTGTTGCTATTGGGTTTATCCCTCGCACTCTCCCTCGCAGTTGTGAAGATTTCTTTTGCGCCCTAGTGCCCCGCACGGGCCTCTCTTATGTCCGCAGTTACTGTATATTACAGTTGCGAGATAGCTCCCTATTTTAATTCAGCGACAACCAGTTATAACCCTTGTGTTGACTTTGGGTCACATTGACCCGTTTTCAATTTTTGTTTTATATCAGAAAATATGACACGTGGAAATAAGCGCTGAAAAAGTGTAGAAGAAAAATGTAACAATTTAAAACGTTGGAAAAAGCAAAAACAAACCACCACAAAAATACCACCTCTCTACAGTCAAATCCGGCCTAGTTGAAACCCCATGTGCTCTATCGTCGGGGGTTCCCCTTGGGAGGGTGATGTGACACTTAACAGAAACTGACGCATCTCTCGTTGGATGGCCGGGAAAGTCAGAGTCCCAGGTTGTGGGAGGGAGATGGGGAGATCCTCTATCTCTCCACATTGCCTGGAGCTTGCCACTGGGCTAAAGTGCTGAAACCCTTTGTCTGTCAGGTAGACGTGTCGATACGAACAGACAACATGACAGCAGCGGGTACACTCAGACCGGCTATTAGAAATAGCCAGGAGCCTGCTGCTGTGGTCACACAAACACCTGCTCTTAATCAGAGCGGCGTACACTCCGGGGTTACTAAACCGCGCGGCAGACCTGATGTCGCAGGGGTCCCTCTCACAAGCGGAAATTAAATCCCACTCTCCTTAAGATGCTGTGGAACAGGTTGGGAGGGCGAAAGTGGATCTGTTTGCCTCACAAGATAATGCACAGTGCGCACTGTGGTTGTCTTGTTTTTCCCCCTTTCCCCCTGACTCCTCCTCTCCTGGCTCGGATTCAGGAAGAGAGTGTGGCACTAGCTCACACTAGTGCATCCTGGTTCCCGACTCTGGTATAATTACTGGTGGGGGCATCATGACAGATGCCATATGGCACAGGGACAGGCACTGTCGCTGCTGGACTGTGCGATCTCCCACCCCGCAGTGATAAGCCAATGGCTGTTGCCCTGACCGCTGAACAGGAGCGCTTGGAGAGGTTAGGGTATTTCGTTGCGCTACTTAGGCAACAGCTCCACCCTGTGGTTAAATTGGATCACTTGATCTGGAACAGCAGAGCCCACTGTGTGAGCCAATATGCTGTATGTGAATACACGGATCTTAAGTCACAGAATGACTAGCGGCCTTATTCATTCGTCCGCTTTCCAGCGCTGGTGTGTGGAGAAAGGCTCTGACGGCACCTTGTGTCCTCTGCCTCTCGTGTTAACGTACCCTTTTAAGCCTCTGGTACAAATCTCTCTCAAAATATTGTTCCTGACAACAGCGCTCATCATAGCATTCACGTGAGTGACTTATGCGCGTTGTCGGGCTCACCGTCCTGCTTTTCTATTAGAGAGGATGGGAGCGTGGCTACTTTACAGCCAAATCCTTCATTAATGCCGAAAGTCATAACAAACTCTTGTCGGCCAAGAATTTCTTTTCTTGACGGTTTCTTCCTTCCGCCTCATAACAGAGAAGCGGAATAAGTGTCTCACTGAGCCTGCCCAGTGCGTGCGTTATATCGGTATGTTTTAGGCACGGCAGACATCAGGCGGAGCAGATGTTCGTTCACTGTATAACACTCACGCGGCTCTTTTGAAACAGCGGCTGTCTCACCGGCTGTGTGAGGTTACCACCCACGCTTTTAGTGTAGAGGGAGTGGCATCCGGGCACACTCCACGAGAGCATTATCAGCACCCACAGCCCTCCTCAGAGGTATGACAGACGCTGACATCTGCACAACAGCCTTTTTTTCATCCGCTTTCGTTGCGCAATGTGTCTCCATGATTCACTCGGTCTTATCCACATTTAACGGTATGTGGTGCACTATTAGATCTGGTATGCCATTGTCTCCATCCTCCTGCACCTGAGTGCCCATGAGGAATGCGCTTAATGCATTAATTAATTATATTAATTATGAGGCACCTTCAGACCATGCGGCAGGGCCTCACAATGTTAAGCAGGCCAGTCATGGAGATAGCCTTTCAGATCAGATTTTTAAGCAAACACTATAATTTTGTTACATAAAAAAACCTGTACAGTGTGAGAAGGAAGAGGAGCTAGTCTATGCTATCTGCTTGTAGATTTTGGTGTAACAGGTGGCATTGACTACATCAGCTTCGCCCTTAACCCAATAGCAACAGCTCTTAGAGGGCGAAGCCTGTACAGAATAGAACGATAGTTACGTATTGTAACTCCAGATTCTATAAGTATAGGCATAGCCCGCTAAGATCCAGGCCACCTGCTTCACTAACATTGGCTGAAGAAAAATGCTGATGTTGGGAGCAGATCTCTGGTCTCGCAGCTGTAATATACAGTAACTGCAGAAGTAAGAGAGGCCCGTCCGGGGCACAATGGCGCAAAAGAAATCTTCACAACTGCGCATGCACAAGGGATAAACCCACTAGCAACAGTTTAGAGGGCTATTCCTACTCTCATACAATCTGGAGTTACAATACGGTACTATCGTCAACATTGTAGCTAAAAGAATGCTTGACTAAAAAAGATGCATCTTTAGCTGCTTTTCAAAAATATCAACAGAGGCTGCCGCTCTCAAACCATGAGAGGCTATGCTCTATAACTAGAAATTTCACTTTGACTTGATGACATGGTCATATCCTTTTTTAGTAAATACTTAGTAAAAACGTTTTGCACAATTCTCCTGGAGAAACAAGATTTATTGGCCATGTAATGTAAGTTTCTAATTTCAAGAAAACATCCTGACACATACCAGTGCCTCGTGTATCCATCATAATTAAATTAAAAGTTGGACTAGAACTGATATAAATACATCTTTAAAGCAGTTTTAGCAACAAGGTTACAACAGTGCATGTAACACAGGTCCTGGCAACATATTGTCACTCATCTAATAGTCCTTATCAGGTATGTTGACTAATAAGGTGTCGCCAACATTTAACAATGCAGTTTACTGATGGATGTCCATTTCTGATAAGGTACAGGAACACAGAAGTTTTGCGTTCCTGCAGGATTTAGGGGGATTGCCTTGTGCCAGACCTAATTTTAATCATTCCTACAGTGAGTGTATTCATTCATTTGTTAGCGCATGTCATTGTAAAGACTGAAAATCTTTGTAGGTTTGAAGTGCATTACTTGCCATGTCGAGTCCCTGTAGGAGTTAATAACCTTCACACTTAAAAGAAAAAAATCCAGACCTTAATAAACCTTAATACTTTGGTCTACTGTACAAATGATAATCACACTTCTAATCATGTCTATTGATCACATTCCCACATGTATTTAAGTGCATCCATTCCATTCCAAGATTCAATTCAATTCAATTCAATTTTATTTATAGTAGCAAATCATAACAAGAGTTATCTCGAGACACTTTACAGATAGAGTAGGTCTAGACCGCACTCTATAATTTACAGAGACCCAACAATTCTAATAATTCCCCCAAGAGCAAGCAGTGCGACAGTGGCATGGAAAAACTCCCTATTAGGAAGAAACCTCAGAAAGACCCAGGCTCTTGGTGCCGGTTGGGGATGTGATGAACAGAGGCAATAATAGTCACATTAAAGATAATGGAACAGTGACTACAAATGGTAGTCGTAGTAGTTCATGTCATATCAGGGCGCTGCAGGGCGTTACAGGATGTAGCGTGGCCCAGCAGAGCATGGATGGACGTAGCAGGAAGCAGCAGGGTTCAGCAGGATGCAGCATGACATTGCAGGGCACCACAGAGCTTAGCAGGGAGTGCAGCAGGACCACGGCGACAGCTGCAACCAGGATCTTGGTGCCAACGTACTCCAAGGAAATATGCTGGGTGGAAAAAACATAAGGACTCCGGGGAGTAAACTCCCCAGTGCTAGGTTAGTAACAAGCATTTCTGGGACGGGATGCACACAAATGGAAAGGGAGAGGAGCTCAGTCTCAAAGGAAGGAAGTCCCCTGGCAGTCTAGAACTATAACAGTGTAACTAAGAGAGACAGGCAGTTTAAGTTTAAGATGAAGAAAGGTTGATGCTATACGCCTCATTTTCTCTGTATTCACTGGTTCTTCAGGAGGGACTGTTTGAAGAGTCTTATGTTTCTGCGTTGAGATGAATCAGCGTCAACTCTTCACACATATGACAGAAGAAGGATTTTGAGATGAATGAGCTCTAAAACAAAGTTTAAAGCTGTTTAGTTGAGCCACAGTCGTCCAAACACCACAGCCCCGAACAGAAGAGAGATTGTTTCTGTGTGGTTCTGGGCTTTGCTGTTGTCACAAGAGCGCAAGAGCGACTGTGCAAAGATTCTCATTACTTCATGTAAAAGCAGTCACATTTTAATTAAACAGTTAAGGAATCTCTGAAGTTGGGTTTCATGGTTGCTGTGTCTACAGAAATATCAGTGTTAAGTCTGTTTCATCATAGCTCATTAAGTTGTGAAGAATCAATACAACCATGCAATTATGGCTTTTCTTCCTTGAAACAACCCTTTTGTTTGAGTAGATTTGCGCTCCTCTCCAGCAGCAGTGCTGGGATGCACCTTTCCCTTTCATGTTGTAGATTTTCATCATTAAATTATGTGACGATAATGAAACTTTGTAATGATTTGTTCTTGAATCAAATGTACTGTCTTTACACAGTTTCTCCTTTGTATGTTTCATCACTAACTACTCATCCGATCTACTTCACACTTGGCGGGTGTATTACTGGGTACCAAATGACGCAGTTTCTTCTGAATTAGAAGTACACAGTAAGTCAGTAGTATCCAGTTGGGTTGCTTTGAGGGCCTCTGTTAGTCATTTCAGGTACAATGGTTCTGGAGAAAGCTGCAAGCAGAAATACAGGAGGCCAAGCAATCGTCCTGTTCCAAACAGGAATGTTTTGAACACTGCACTAGTTTGTTACAATAATACAGAGACCATGGGCAAGTCACAAGCAAGTCTCAAGTCTTAACCTTCAAGTCTCAAGCAAGTCCAAGTCATTTTTTGTGACAATCAAGCAAGTCAAGTCAAGTCATAGCTATGGTCAAGCAAGTCACAAGTCAAGTCATACCAAAGTTTGCAAGCTAAAGACAGTGGTTATGAACTGCTGGAGTTTTATTTTCATTTTTTCCTACTCAATATTCAAAAGACATTGCGTCCAAGCCACATACATCTGAACAGTTTAAATTTATACAAATGAAAAAGCACAGCCTAAAACTGATATTAGGCGAACAATAAATCAACATACACATTTGTTCAGTATGCCTCATACATGGCATCAAATCATGAAATTCATTCAAACAATTCAAGTATAATGGTTTCTAAGTCAAATAATATTCTTCAAACATGCCCCACTTTTATGGGACAGAAACTCATCCTAAAACCTTTCCTTCTCTTAAAGAAGAAAAAAAAAAACATATTCTTTAAGAGTAGTTGAATCCCACCACTTTTGCCTAATTTGGAGAGATTGACTGAGTGTATTTATCACATGGAATGAGTAGTATATATTTGTCAGTGTATTTGTGAGTGAATGTGTGCATGTTTGAGAGAGAGAGTGAGTGAAAAGTTATTAACATTGGTGAGTGAATGTGTGCATGTGCGTGTGTGAGCATGCAGTGTGTTGTGTGTGTATGTGTGCCTAGCTTTATTCACATACTTACGTCTGCATGTGTGTGTGGGTGTGTGTGAGAGAGAGAGAGAGAGAGATGTAATGAGTAAGCAAGAATCAGTGAGAGTTAGATACTTCAAAAAAGTGTCATTTATTAATACAATAAAATGTTATACTCCTCATCAGTGTTGGGCAAGTAACTTCCAAAATGTAATACATTATTCATTATAGTTACTGTCATTTGAGAGTAATTAGTTTTATTATAATATTACAGTCTCTGAATTGTAATGCTTTACACTACTTTTGCATTACTTTTGAGTTACTTTCACCAAAATAAAATAAATATGACTTGGCAGGTAGCTTGTGAATTTCACCACAAGATCAACAAAGTCTCATCTTTATCCACTATATACATCATAATTTATTCATATTATTTTTTTATTATTCACCTGAATCTGCAAAGTAACTAAAGCTATAAATGAAATAGTTAAGTAAAACGTACAATAGCCTAGTGATGGTCAAATGAAGCTTTGCGAACCACTGTCTTTATTTTCTGAGCTCACTAGATGGCGCTCTCTGTTGAACAAAGGGTTGAAAACACAGTGAATTTCCATTCCTTTAACATTTTTCTTTGAACAGAGAGCGCCATCTAGTGAGCTCAGAAAATAAAGACAGTGGTTCACGGATCTTCATTTGACCATCACTACAATAACCTACTGGACTCTGAATTGTGGTGGACTAGAAGTAGCCTAATAAGTAGGAGAAAATGTAAATACTCAATTAAAAGCACCTTACAATTGAATTGAAGTAGCCTACGGTATAGTTATTTTCCACCCCTGATAAAATCTAATGATATTACGTGTAACATGACTTAACATTAATTCCCAACATGTTGTCTGTCAGTTGCTCGGGCACATTGCTGTCGGCAGCCTACCGTCTCTGGTTCTGGCTCTGACCACGGGAACAGTGACGGGACAGCTCGCTTCAACGCAGCGTAATAACTCCTGAAAATAATATCCATCTCGCAAATGTATCCGTCTCTGCAGTCATTTCAACCACTGAATCCAGCAACAGGAAATAATACTCCTCACTGTGCATGCCACTGCCGCTGACACCGACACCACCACCACCACTATCATCAGCCATGGGAGCTGATGAAGGTCCTGCTACTGCCGAAAACATGTCTGTCAATTTGACACATTTGGCAGCGTCTGCCTGAAGGGCCTGTTTCTTTTTCTCACGCAGCTTCTCTGCACCTCGTTTGCGTTTCTTCTCCATGATCTCTATCACTATTCTAGCCTGGCAGATGCACACTGAAACTGCATGCAGGCAGAAATCCCAAAGAGGGTGCTGTTTAAAGATATGATTGGGCCAGTCCAGTGTCAATTAGAAATCTGAACGTTTTACCTCACAGGGATTTGTCTAGAATTCGTTTACCTCTTTCTTTGAATGTTTTGGCCATGTTTAACATGAAATTCCGACATTATAACATTATAGATATGACAGAAAAATGGAAAAGCATAATATGTCCCCTTTAAAGTATTTTTCACATCATGTCAGTACATTTTGTGTAGTCAAAAATGATGAATCTCTCCCCTTTTTCGTCCCCTGCATCACATTAAACACTGTTTATAAATGTACTATCATTTTATTTTATTCATCACTAATCATTTACTTTCACAACGATCAAATTATAAATTCCTACAGCATGAAATAACCACTACCATCACATCTCCTGCTGTGAGTAATAGTGCTATACTTAATAAAACACACACACACACACACACACACACACACACACACACACACACACACACACACACACACACACACACACACACACACACACACACACACACACACACACACACACACACACACGTTTTCTTTGACTGTACGCTGCATTGCTCCTAGTGACAGAGGACTTTTTGATGTTGGCAACACTGCAGGATCAAAGTCAAACACAAAAGCTCAGTCTGGGGCGGGCAGAGCTGCAGAGGGAGAGACAAGAGAGAGGGCAACCCCCCTCCTTCAACTCCCCCCAGAGTCACCCCGTCAGTCTGGCACACACACACATACACACACACACACACACACACACACACACACACATGCACATAGTCTACACAGATATACACCGGTGAGATCATTCCTGATGAGATCATCATCTCTCGCTCACTGTCTCTCCATATTTTTTTCACATAACATACAAAATTCTAAGAACAAAGACAATATAATGGTTGAGATGTCAGATGCAAAAATAAAAATACTTTTAATAAATAAATAAAAAAAATTAAATGATACAATCATTTCTCTTTGTCTCTCACAAAAGGCACAATTTTAAGATATAACAACATGAAAGACAATAGGCTACATGAAACATTCATGGTTAAATACATAAAAGATCATGAAAGGGAATACTCGTGCTCATATTCTCTCCATGTAGCTTCAGTTCCAACAGCTCTTTACATTTTAAGATTCTTTCTTACTTTACAAGAGACAATTCTTCTGTACATTAAGGTCAGATACAACGTAACATAACGTCAATTATGAAAGCCACAGTCTTGAATTTTTGTGCAGTTAGTTATTAATTAAATTTTTTTTTGTTAGGACAGAGTGGGTTTTGGGTACTTTGTAAATGAGGTAGTTTGAAGTGACAAACTCACTAAGAGTGATCACCAAGCTGTCAGGAGCCTTTTAGCCTCTTTCAGTTCTTTGTTTTGGTTTGACAGCTTATTTATTTAAAGCTATGCAGTACCTGCCAAGCACCAAACTGGAGATACACCAAGTTTACAACTAGTTAACTAGTCTAAGGGCGTACTCACTTGGCCCAGTTAAACCGTGCCCGAGCACATTTAACCCAAAATTCCAGTTTGTTTGACAAGTGTGATCGCTCCGTGACGTGCCAGGGAACGGAACGCTAAACAGCGCCCAAGCAGACTTGTAAGAGGTGGGCCAGGGCACGGTTCGGTTGGACTCGGGCATGGTACACACAACCCAGTCTCACGTCAGTTCGTGATGGCATTACGAAATTAAATCTATTAGAACGTGATACCCTCACGTTATTTTGAAGATTTACGTGTTGGGGTCACGTTTTTTATACTAATGTATTTCAATGAGAAGCATCTTACGTAATCACAGCACGAAACTTTCTGCCAGTCGGGCTGCAGCAGAGAAGCTGGATACAGCTTTGATATTATTGGTATTTTTCGCCCAATAACCGCTGTTTTAATCAACATTTATTCACCAGATCTTATCACGGTTTATATGTATTTCTTTTAATATTATTTCGGTCTATTTCGGCCAGGGAAGCTGGATTGCTTTGTTGTTTATTTTAAAACTATAACGCTACATCTTTCAACATGTATTTAGCTGTTATCATGGTATGCATTTCTTTATTCTATCATGTAGATATGGTCACCAAAGTTTACCCACTGTAAGCACTGTCAAATATGGTAATAAGCTATTTTCACCTGTTTAACGATTCAATTTTTAAAATCTGATGACACCAGTGTGTTCCCCATCCCAAAAAAACCCAGGGTGTATCCAAAATTCTACACTACCAACTTCTACATATGAGAAATAAACCAATATATTTAAAAACTACAACTCCCACTATAGCTGCGGCCCATAATCTGTTACAAAGCTTGAGCACTTGTAGTTCTTCCGGGGTGGGTGGGCGGACGTGTTGGGCTCCTGTTTCTGCTGTCTGCCGTGAGTGGGCTTCGTTCCATTTCAGATTGATGCCGCCAGCTGGCCGAGCAAACAGTACATCAGACAAATACATGAAACTGTATTTTATTATTATTGCTATGTTTATTGTTTAACTCCTCAAATACAACGTTAGACAAAAACATAAATATTACGAATATTATGTATTTTTATCTTTTCTACCCGCCGAGCGGTAATTACGACGTCACTTCCGGAGTCTTCAGCTGATATTTTTAAACGGTGCATAACTTACTGGAACATAACTGAGCAACACGTTGTTGCTGGTGACAAACAGTGTTGGGAACGTTACTTTAAAAAAGTAATTAGTTATAGTTACTCACTACTTGTTCAAAAAAGTAACTGAGTTAGTAACTGAATTACTCTATAATAAAAGTAACTCGTTACCAGGGAAAGTAACTATTTGCGTTACTTTAAAAAAAAGTTGCTATATGTCAAAGAATTTGGATTTTTTTTAGCAGTTTTCACAAGTCGGTTGAAATGAGTAGAACAGACAGGTGTTTAACGTACATAACTTTCCATATTTATTGCACGTCGACAGACAGCAAGAGGTTTATCCTGCACTTCAAGTATTATCTTTGTAAGAAAAGTAAACAGTTACACCATATAAACTTATATGACACATATACTTTAACAACATACCTGCCTATCATACGGTTGACTTCAGCCTGTGTCATAGGTTCTTGTTGTGAGGCAGACAGATCTAGCTTTTGCTGCTTGGAGGACTTTGCTCCGAGTCCTTCTTTGCTAGAGGATGGCGAGCTATCGTCTGTGGTGGAGGTATCGCTGGTTTTGGCCACTAGCTTTGTAGATGCGTGTGTCGGTGTGAGATGCTTCATTCAATTTCTTACAACGGATGTCGACAAAGTCTTCGCTCCTGGACATAATGTACACATTACATGCACGTTCTTGCCTTTGACCAGAATGAATTTGAAGTAGTGCTTATATCTCCACCATGAAAACGCCAACTTTTCATTGGATTGCTCCTGACTCACCATCTCTGCTGAATCTGTTTAGCTGTTGTGTGTGTGTGTGTGTGTGTGTGGCGCGTGTGCTGGCATGTGTGTAAAAACACTGACTTTGATTGGCTACCATGAAACATGACTCTGCCTTAGCCAATCATAATCGCTTATCTCGTTATTAACCCACCTCCTCACTAGCTGCGAGCCAGGGGTGCGTTCGGATTACACAGTTTATTCAATCAATGCCTAGTAACGCACCGCATTTAACGTCCAGTAACGTTAACGGCGTTGTAACGACGGGAAAAGTAATTAGTTAGATTACCCCGTTACTGAAAACATAACGTCGTTACCTAACGCCGTTCTTTTAAACGGCGTTATTCCAAACACTGGTGACAAAACCACTGATTATATATATTATATTTATTACATGGCTTGCTTGAATTCTAATGTAGAATACGGTCTTTTATTTTCTTGATAACAGACCGTTGCTAAGTATAACACAACGTTGCCATGCATAGCATAGCGTTGCCATGGACGCAGTTCTGTTCCCTCTGGAGGAGAGCTATCAATCGAAGACTGGCGTCGGGGTCCTGATCACCCCGTCGTTGTTTTAGTCGCTATAGCAACGCTCTACATGATCCCTTACGTACATTGAAGTGATACAGGCGTTAAAGACCAGGCTTCAAAATTAACATTTTCGTCTACCAGCCAAATGGCTAATGAATGTTCAAATATTACCAGCCATTCAATAGATTACCATTGGTTTTTTGGCTGGTGAGTGAAGCAAATCTACCAGCCACTTGCATATTTCACCAGCATTTGGCTGGTAAACGGAGCTAATTTAGAACCCTGTTAAAGACCCGCTGATCGCTGTCTGATTCTGTGAATGAATGCCCGCATTGCATCGTGGGACATCGGCTTTGAATGCGCCCAGCTCGCTCATATCGTAACCTACTGTCTTATTTACTGTAATATTTACCGGTAATAAGACCGAAATAATATTATTAAAATAAAGAAATGCATACCATGATAACAGCTAAATACATGTTGAAAGATGTAGCGTTATAGTTTTAAAAATATCAATAAACAACAAAGCAATCCAGCTTCCCTGGCCGAAATAGACCGAAATAATAATATTAAAAGAAATACATATAAACCGTGATAAGATCTGGTGAATAAATGTTGATTAAAACAGCGATTATTGGGCGAAAAATACCAATAATATCAAAGCTGTATCCAGCTTCTCTGCTGCAGCCCGACTGGCAGAAAGTTTCGTGCTGTGATTACGTAAGATGCTTCTCATTGAAATACATTAGTATAATAAACGTGACCCCAACACGTAAATCTTCAAAATAACGTGAGGGTATCACGTTCTAATAGATTTAATTTCGTAATGCCATCACGAACTGACGTGAGACTGGGTTGGGTACACATCAGTGTGATCGCTAAACGTCCCGGTCTGGTTCTTACCTTACAAATGAATGGGAATTGTAGCTGGCGAGTCCCACAATGTAATGATGTATGCATGCTCTGGCCCTGATTGTTTTATTGCAGTGTGAGTGCAGGACAGAGGGGGAGTTGGGAGCGGGGGCACTCGTGCTTGGACACAGTTTAAGGCAACTGGGCCAAGTGTGAGTACGCCCTAAAACAATAATGGAACATCTAGCAGCTAAAAGAGTCAGATGTTTTTCTCAGGAGTTGGTGCAGACCAAACCAGAGCTAAAAGAAGACTTAGTCTTTCATCTGGAGTTCTGGATTCTAAATGAATGTAATTTCAATTTCAATTCAATTTTATTTATAGTATCAAATCATAACAAGAGTTATGCCAAGACAATTTACAGATAGAGTAGGTCTAGACCACACTCTGTGATTTACAAAGACCCAACAATTCCAGTAATTCCCCCCAGAGCAAGCATTTAGTGGGACAGTGGTAAAAAAAAGGAAAAGGAAAAACTCCCTCTCAGGAAGTAACCTGGGACAGACCCAGGCTCTTGGTAGGCAGTGTTGACGATGCATACCTGTTCACATGCTAGCCATTAACAAGCCAACACGCTACAGAGTAACTTGGCATGTTAGATACATTTCTGCTCTGAAGTGGACAAAAATGATATAAGATTCTTACTTTCATTTTTATTTGTTAACTCTGCTGTTGCAGCTCACAGTGAATTTGTCTCTCATTATCATAATCTTCTTCTCTGTGACTTCCATTCCTGTCTTTCTCCCACCTCTCTCCTCATCTTTTTAATTTACATATTTTTTCCATATCTCTTTCTCCCTCTGCTGGTCTTGCTCCCACTTTGTGTTGCTGTATTGGCATCACCACTCATGAGAAACAACATTTCCAAGGCAGTTTACAACATATTTTGTTCTCTTTCTGCCATTTCCTTCTACCTACAACAACACCCACGACCACAATGAATACACTCGACCCCACCAACACACATCAGCACACACGCACGGAGCCCGGGGTGACTGGAATGGAGTAACATCCTTCAAAGGCCACGCAACGTTCTTAATTAAAGGCATAAATTTTGTCTCCCACTTTTTTTTTTTTCATGACAGAACTACGGGGCGTTTGTTTCGTTTGCCTCAGCTGAGTCTCTATGAAGACAACAGTGATGAAAAAAAAGAAATAAATAAAGAGGAAACCCTCAGCGACTCAGATGTGCTACTGTAGCAAGTCCTCAAGGAACCCTATCCTGAGAGTACCATCATTTACATATTGCTTTGATGAAAGAATACATTTATTTGGTTTTTATTTGCATCAGTGGGACAAGATAATCTTTATTCCTCTTTGTCATTCTTCTACTGCCTCCCCAAAAACTGAAAACAGAAGAAGAAAAGAAAATCTAAATGTATGTTTTATTTTCAGGTCACATTGACATGCCGGTGTTAATTTAAATGTGTGTTAGAAGCTTTGTTTCTATGGGAAGGCTGCGGTTGCTGAAGGTGTGTTTTGTTGTTGCTCAGTACAAATGATCAGTCTGGTTCTATTTCTATCAGAGCTCACTGGGAAAATTTAGGACAGCCTCAGCTGATTTGTTCACTTTGTTCTTTGTCAGCCTAAGCAATATTTCTGTCAGACTCTCAATGTGATCACACTGTGGCCTACCCAGTCTAAGTTGTCAGATGCAGGTGAATGTGAACAGTGGCGTTATGTTCAGGGATGGACCTTAAAGATCGAACCATCCATCCATCCATCCTTTATTTGTAATGGCTTACCCTTTTATTGGGTCGCGGACGAGGGGGTGGCTGACATGCCAACTCCACACAAAGGGGCCCAATTTGGCCAGCAAGTTCTAACCCAGAACCCACTTGCTGTGAAATAATCACTCATTTAAAAGTTTTATATGCTATGTATGGGATACAGGTAATAGACTGCACACATTTTCACCAGCATTGTCTATTTCTTCTAATAAAAATACATTACATTTAGAGTACTTTTAAAAATGTGATAATCACAGAGAAAATGTCTACACTTGGTGGCTTGCACTGGGGTGCATACATGTGAAAATTGTCCAAATTAAATTTACAGGGATAGTAAAACCATGGTAGTCATGGAACTCAAACCCCGGCCGCTGCAGTAAGGACTCAGCCTTAATGGTACACGTCTACCTTGTGAGCTACCAGGGCGCCCAGAGCCTAAATCAATGAGGCTCGACACCTTACCTCACAGTGAATTCATTGAAACATTTTCACATCATGTTCATCATTTAACGTTATTGGAGAGTGAATTCTATACAGAGGACCGACGAGGGGGGGAGGATAATCTGCCATTAAGGAGGGACCAAATGGTTAAAGACTCGGACAACAAGGGACACAAGGACTATGGAACTGGATGCAGTAAGACAGGAGGATGAGGATAACAGAAGATGCAACATCTGTGTCAGAGTATTCAAGAACGAATGTGGCGTTCAAATTCACCAAGGCAAGACTAAGTGCAAAAAGCAGCTGCAGCAATGCGAAGCACCTGGCAAAACCCAGAGAGCCATCTCTGGGTTTATCAGTTGCTTGTCAGTCGAAGGAGGACCGGAGCCAGGAGGCATACCACAGTGCTCCGGACCTCTCTGCTCATCCTGCTCAGAGCACTAGAAGAGGGGGTGATTCTGAAAGGCTAGATGACTTTGAGAGGAAGCCACACTTAAATTTACCATCAGCTACAGACCGCAGATGGGCCCAGCTGGATAGAGACCTGGTCATCACCCTGGACAACACCCTCAAGAGAGATGTAACCAAGAAGATCAAAACAGCCCACAGTTGGAACCCCTCTGCAGGCGAAGGCTAACTGCTCTTTGCTGCCCCACTCAGGCAAACCGTACAGGTTAAGGGGCGAAACGCTAGTGAACCTGAGACACCTGCTGAGGGGTCCTCAACGATGTGGAGGCTCCGCCCACCTGCTCACCGTGGAATACCATCACAAAGACACAACATCCAAGTAGCCCTGCAAAGCATCTTTGATGTTTATCTCACCTATTTCCTGTTTCACAACATCTGACTCGGGACTCTTGTTTAATTGACACATGTAAAGCATTCATTTCACCCAGTCGTGTAATACTTTTTATTGCACTATGAGTATACTACGAGTATGCACTTTCTAAGTAAGGGACGTGAATAACACTGTTGTATGTTTTGGTTCATTTTTTGAATGCAGACAACATGACATACAAAATATCTGCAGCTGCTGAGCCTAAAACTGTATCGAAGTAGTTCACTGAAACAAAGATTTCTCCATCTGTCGTCTCCTTGTCACATTTTCACTGAACTGAGCTCTACTTTTACTTTCCTCACTGCGTCTTCGGTCTCTCCTCCAGCAGCCAGCGCTCTGCAGTATTTTTGTCTCCGTGTTTCTGAATAAAAGAGTGTTCGTATTGAGGTTTTGTTAAATGTTCAGAAACCCACGGCAGAGCTGCCTGTGAGAGCAGATGAAGAGCTGCACTGTAAATGGAGATTTCCTCTGGAAGAAAACAAAACAGACAAAAGAACAAAAACACTGGCATGAAATTCAAGCAGATTAATGATTACTACAAGTCAGGAGTCAAGTTAACAATTAGCTTTGAAAATATTTTCTTTATGAGGAGTGAATAATCTTTTGAAATACTGACTGATGAATTCAGGAAGCAAAATATCTCCAAAATATAGACACTTTTTTTTACCCTGCCAAGTTGGACAAAAACTCCAACCCTACCCCAGGATTTTCCTTGGATAGATTTCCCCCTAATGAGTAAACATTTATTTGCATACTTGACACTAACGACCGATCAGTTATTCCTTAATGGACTCATATTTCTCTAATTGGATGAGTGTGCAAAACTAATTAATTAGCAATTACCTGCTAATGGTTCATAGGCATGAGCCTGAAGCCTATTATCTTCCAATAAGTACTTATTAAGAGGCCCTGATTGCTAAGCAGCTTATCATCAACATGTTCATTGTCTGATAATTGCAGTGTGTTCACTTTCTTTCTTCAGTTTGTGTTGTTCAGAATAGAGTGACTCTGATGGGACCGCAGGATGAAGGGAGAAGACTTTCATCAACTCCAAGAAGAATAGCTGGCCAGTGACATCTAATAAAGGAGCAGACTTGCACCTTTAATCAAAGTTAGCTAAGCTTTGCTTTACATTCATGCAGTTATTCAAAAGATTCAAGATTCAAAATCTTTTATTAATCCCAGCATGGGGAAATTCACACTGTTGCAGCAGCAGCAAGGGATAGGGGGAAAGTACAAGAAAGAGATAAACAAATAATAAATAAATATATGTAAGGAGAATATACAAGTGGACAGACAACTGGTGTATTCTGCTGTTGGACAATGAGCAGCTCCTCTCATGTCTTGCTCAAAGGCACTTTGAGTCTTTCACTTTACTTGCACTAATTTGTCATAAGATTTGAACCAGCAAACATCTAGTGAAGCCTGCTTCTCATTGAGATGTAATAGGCACAAACAGGCAAACATTAAAACAAACTTATGACCCTGGCAGTTTTCTACTTTTACAAACCATATTCTTCGTGTTTTTAGAAATACTGAATGATAACTTTTTTGTATGTTTCCCCAGGGTGAATTTAAAGCATTTTGGAACAGAACTCTAAAAACACAGCATCCCATGAAATACAGCGCTACAAGGACACAGACACACCTGTGAACAGCCTGACACCGTTTTGATCAAAAGAGCCATCTTTTGAAAGTGCATAATCAAATAAAAGGAATTATTCATACAAAATGACAAGCAGACTCGACATCTCCCCGCTCTGAAAGCAGCTTTTGAATTTTCCAAATGAAGCGTTGTCATTTTCTGTGCTGTCTGTCCGTGTGTATATGAGCGTGTGTTTGTGGATTATTTTTTAATCACCACATTCACCCACTTTCTCTATGTAAACACAACATATATCCTCATGCTCGGCACCCAGAGACGCCTGTGGCTTATGAGGTTGTGATGGCAACGGTGAGATGCACTCAGGCTTGCATCCATACAGCTGGGACCCATGCTGCACTGCAACCTCAGGGGGAATGCTGGGAAAGTGGAGTGGGGGGTCAGGGGTGTGTGTGTGGGGGGGACAAACTAGGTATTAATTGCATTGAATCAATTGTGAAGACTCGCCTTTGATATTTGTTTGTTTTCAAGTTTTTATTAGTTACATAGTACTGTGTTCGTTGCACAGTAGAACATTATGAACGTGATGGATGATAACTGTATAGGAATATGAGGTGTCTGATCAAAGCAAACTAAAACACAAAATGAAGCAACAATCTAAGACAATCTATCGGAAATAAAAGGAAATGATAGCATGTCAATGAAGAAAATGAAGTCAGGAAAGTGTGGGGTATAGCGATTGGGAGCATGGGTGTGTTTGTGGGTTCAAAGACAGAGACATATAAGGATGGAAGGAGAGAGAATTTATGCATTGAGCTACTGAGGAAAAAGCTTCTAAAACCTGTCAAGAAAACTACCAGGGAACCGTTTTCGCCAGCAGTTTTATCACCACAGTAAACTACATTTTCCACATCAGTGGCAGAAATATTCCTCCAATATTCATATTGGAAGAATATTTCTGCTCCTGAAATCAGTTTTATGAGGATATTCAAATTGTTTATAAGAACCTCTGAACCTCAAATTGACGAAATTGATAGATTGTTAAATGGAACTGGTCTCATGATCTGTGATTCTATTATGTATGATCTGTGACTGATATGAACATTTACAATAAAACACATAACTTTAAAGGTACAATATGTAACATTTCTGCATTAAAATATCTAAAAACAACTTATTCCTAACATTATACCTATGTTATATATGTTTTTGAGTCGTCTACTTACATTATGTCAAATGTTTCCAACAATATTCAAACCCAGAATTATCTGTAATTTTATTTCAATCAGGAGAGACTTCATTGCAGATATGCAAATATGAATATGTACAGTCTTTGGAGATTAGACTCCATCGTTATGAAATTATATTATTGAAAGGGGTAGAAAGCCAGAAGATAATCCCCCGATGGAGTCTAGACACTGCAGATGGTGTGAGGAGCCCGAGAGCGAACTGAGGAGCCGATGACAGTGGCCTGCCGGAGGAGGAACCTGGTGGGGAGCAGGGGAGGAGGACGGTTGTGCTCTTAGCCTGAAATGACAACTGAACAACAGAGAGAGACAGGTTTAAACAGGGATGTCATGCTGTGATTGGCTCGTGAAATTCATGGCCGCTTTTGATTGGTTAAAATAAAAGAAAAAAAAAGAAAATGAACGCCTCTAACAGCTGTTCAGTTTAGTTTAGAAGTCTTCCTGAAAGAATTTACGCTGAGCTCCATTTCTGACACGGGACGTTTGGTTTAGTCGCCCATCAGTGGCGTCATTATAACCTTTGACCCTCTAGTTACTCTGACTTCTGTCAAAACACAGGAACCCAGATGATATGTTCAGGAGTAATTGTAAATCATACAATGTCACAGAAAGAAATACTCGTAACCGTAATACTGCTTTTTTTTTCTGCCACACAGCATCATTTTGTCATTGATTACATACCACTTTGCAACACAGTAATATAGCAGAGAGCTTATTTATTGATACATATCAATATCGATCCAGCTTAACTGGACTACAATGTGCTGCAACAAGTAGCTAACATTAATGCTAATGCTTGGTGGGTAACATTATAGGGTAACAACATCGTTCAACACACTCATAAAGTTATTTTTAGTATGATTGTTTTTACAACGGTTAACAGCACTGGTCTAACCCACGAATAAGTTCACCAGTAACGTTAACGTTAGCTGTATAGATAGACGACTAATCTAATGCTTATTTAGCCCACTAGCACACCCCGGTCTGTCTGCCTCACTCCCCCGGCGCAGAGAGACTTCAGTCGGGATGATAGCTGACAACAGCCCCGGGACATATAGTCAGGGGTGCACATAACTGGTACGCAGGTACGCATGCACGACAAAAATCAGGAATGTGTTACTACGCGCCTTTGCGTACTTGACCGATCTTCTCATCTGACCTCACACATGACATGTTGCTCAAATCCACATCTAGCAGACAAAACAGGTGCGTTTTATAAATGCTCAAAGAATTTCAACCATCCTTTATTTGACAAAGGAGCACACGAATGTGGCGCAAGCCATTGCTAATAAACAAGCTAGCCGAGAAGAAATGTCCAGTCGCCCACTTGCCAGATGGCGAGACAAGCTGAATGAAGAACAGCGGCAAGCTCTGTTTGATATTTTTCTCCTCGCCTTCCATAAAGCTAAACACGCACGTCCCATGTCTTCCTATTCTGAGGATGTTCCTTTACTGAAGCGGCTAGGAGTAAATGTCGGAGGGGTATATCATTCACGTGAAGGGGGCACACGGATCATGCAGAGCATCGCTCACACCATCAGTTATGAGCCAATTTGCAGACTGCTGAATTTTGGGGGCTGCTTTTTTATGGATCTGAGGACATCACAAAAACTGAGCAGGAAATTGTTTACATTGTGTCTGTGTCCAGCAACGGAGAGTTTACTTTGGACTTTATTGGACTGATTGAATTGGGTGCTGACCGAACCGCGCAGGCCATAACACACGGACTTGTGAGACTTTTCCAGGACGCAGGCTTGAATGACTGGACAACAAAGTTGGTTGCTGTGTGCACAGATGGGGCTGCTGTCAACGTCGGTATCTACAACGGCATTGTGCCAAAGCTCCGGCAACTTGCTGCGGTTGGAGACTCCCTTGTGCACATTCTGTGCACTGCACACACACTGGAGAATTGCGCAAAATCAGCTGATCGCAACGCTCCTTCCTGTGAGACATTTAATCGCTCTGTGGTCAAGCTGCTGCAGTTTTATTTACAACAAACAAAAAACTGCTGCACTGAAGAAGCTATGTTAAGAAAATGGGATCTCCTTTGTGAAACTGGGTAAGTTTCATAATATCAGATGGTCTGCATGGAGGCATGAAACACTAGCTAAGTTTCCATCCACTTGTCAATCGAATTATCTGAAGTTCGGTAAAAAAACTCATGCGAATAAAGCTGGTGAAAGTGTGTTTCCATCCAACAGCTTTAAAGCGAATAAAAACCTGTGCGTAATGACGTCACATGCTGTTTTGCGATTAAATTGGTATATTGAATTGATTTGAGACATTTTATGGTGTTTCCATTCATTTTTCCACTGAATCGCACAACATTCAAGCGAACTTTTGCGAACAAAGTTTTGCTAGACAAAAGTAGTAGTTGTTGTTAATATTAGAAGCCAAGCTAAGCTACGACGGGCCTTTGGCTGAGGATCTGATCCAGCTCATCAAAAAGGTGGAACTTGCCTTATATTTTCCCTCCGGCACCGCTGCGAGACAACTCTCTTTTTTGAGCCGTGTATCGCTGTTTGAGCGCCTTCCATTTACTCCGCAGGACGTCCCACGGCTTGTCGTAAGGGACATTCTAAAACGCTTAACATGAAAAAGCTTAACGTGGTTTAATGTATCTAAACAACGATCAATCATCCCCAGATGTATCATGGTCATATCTTGTTATGAACACTTAAGCCTGTCAAAAAAACATCCAACGATTATAGAAGTTATCTCACGTTAATGTTTTCTTCATCATGTCTCAGAAAACGTCCATAATATTTGGACATTGGGTTAGATTTGAGCGTTTTAAGTAGTTATGATGAGCAATACAGGAGAGGATTTTTTTGGTGATGTTGTTTAGATAAATTAAACCACGTTAAACTTTTTCACTTTAGGACTTATAAAGCCAATGAGAACCTTGGAGAGTCAACCCCCAGCCGCTCCACTGCCCTGCTGTCAAGCAGAAACGCTTTATGTCAGGTAACGTCCATAATAATTGGACTTTTTTTTTGGACTGTTTTCAGTGGTTATGAGGAGCAATATGAGAGAGAAATTAGGTAATCATTTATCATTGTTTAGGTACATTAAACCAAAAAGCTTTTTCCTCGCCATAGGGCGCAATGATGAAGAAAACATTAACGTGAGACAACTTCTATAATCGTTGGATTTCGATTTAGTTTTTTTGACAGGCTTAAGTGTTTATGACAAGATATGATCATGATAAATCTGGTGATGATTGATCGTTATTTAGATACATTAAACCATGTTAAGCTTTTTCACGTTAAGCGTTTTAGAATGTCCCTGTCGTAACCTTTGTTGGTCATTTCCTTCGCGAGCTCCTGATAAATGATGGCGTTTCTTAGATTTTTGCTATCTAAAATAGTCGTTATATTTTTCTGGTAAATTAAATTAAAAATGTATCTCGTCTCCTCGTTTGTCCGCTTACATCTGTTTTTGTTGACACCTGTCATGTGTGCAAACAGAGCGGAAATACTGGGCGAAAATGAACTGAAACTTCTTCTTCTTTGTTTTATTGCGGGTTGCAACCATAAAATGACCTAAAACTTAATCGAAATTCATTATTTATTTGGCAAATAATGTTTCCATCAGCGTTTATCGCATAAGCCGTATATCGATCAAGAGAAAATCCGATGAGATCGAACGTATTTTCTTTGAGTCGATATTCATGAAATTCAGTCGGATTTTACTGTTTCCATAAGGCATTTTTCATTCGATATCACTTAATTCGGATAAAAACATAAGCCAGGAAACATAGCTACTGTTAAAAATATCAAGACTATTGCCAGCCATTAAAATGCAACTGGCTACGAGTGATAACAGTGACTTGCAGCATATCTGCACAGAGCTCATGGTGGCCATTGGACAGTTCACAATTCTGCTTGATGGTGAAAGCCACAGGGCACACACTGTTTCTAATGCTGATGCTGACAGAGACAAGACACACTTACGCAGGGGGTTAATTGAAGAGTTTGAAATCAGATATGACTCCCTCAAGTCATGTGATCATTTCTTAGTATTTGACCCTTCAACATGGCCTCAGGAAATGCAAGACCACAGTTTTGGAAACACAACAGTTTGCAGCATTCTCAAGAAATATGAGGCCACATTGCAACTTGACAAAGATACCACTGTGACAGAATGGATGCGCTGAAAGCAGGCAGGAAAACGCCTGGGAGCCTCTTCTGTGTATGACTTGGTCCAAATAGTAAATACAAGTAACCCAGATGCTTACTCCAACATCAACACGGTGGTTAAGCTGTCTCTTACACTGCCTTTAAGCAGTGCAGCTTGTGAGAGGGGATTCTCACATCTCAATATAATAAAAACCAAGTACAGATCTCATCTGTCACATGTTCGTCTCTCAGCCCTGATGCACATTCACCTGTCAAAGCAGACCACAGAGACATTTGACCCAAAGCCTGCTGTTGACCTGTGGATGGAGACAGCTAATCGGAGGCTCAATCAAGGACAGAGAGGTGCATCTGCAGCATCTTCATCATCTACCATGCAGGAAGCTGAAGCAGAGGACAGTGGGGGCGACACTGAAGAGGACAGTGGTGCCGGCACTGAGGAGGACAGTAAGGAAGACTGCACTTATTAAGACCACGCTACATATGGGGTGAGTACCAGACACCATCTTCTGGTACTCACCTGACTAACTCACTGAAAAAGTTATGTGCACCCCTGCATATAGTTACCGTTAGCCCCAAGACAGCCAGCCACTATCATCACAGCAATCTGAACGCGGCATGCACTTATCTCCAGCGCCGGGTGCTAACGATGCTAACGGCAATTTAATGAAGTGTCAGGAAACAGACCATATCAGACCCAGCACCTGAGTCAGAACAACGGCCATCCGTAACGATGCATCTCTGTTAGCGCTACCGATGTTCGTGCCGGAAATCTCCTCCCTGCCGAATTTCTCTCCCCTTCTTTACAGTTACATTTACACGACAAAAGGAGAATTAGGCACCAAAACGACTAGTTAAGATTACAGAAAAGTAAAGGGGGAGATAATTCTGGGCAGCTGGGAGATGTTCTGCTGCTACACAACATTGGCCATCGGACGTCCTCACCGTCCGGAAATTCCCCCAGCAATCCCCACCCACACCGTCTCTCAGCCTCATTGAGTAACGTTACAACAAAGCCCTTTCCACCCGGTGGTGAAAACATCCAAAAGGTAACAATGACATTTGAAATATATTGTTATAGTGTGGTTTTAGCTGCTGGCTAATGTTAGCTTGCTGGCTCACTAGCTAACTGGTCAGCTAACAATAAAAATTGAATCAAGAAAAACGTAATTATGTTGGGGAAACTGCAGCTATTTTATTAGAATGACATGAATTAACATTACTAAACGTAACATGAATAAAGTTGAATGGGTAAACAGATGCATTCTAACCAGCAATGGTGTTTAACAATGAAAACTACAACTTCCATAATTCCACGCAACTTCCCAACATCATCAAAAGTCCGTGTTTACCATCCATTGTTTTGATTGAGAGACCGCTAGTGGCAGAAAGTTACATATTTCACATTTAAAGGGTTTCATTTGCACTCAGTGGCCAACTAGGTAGTCAGTTAAAACTAATATAGTGTAATGAAACAGTCCTGCGATAAATGGGTTATAATAATGAAGGTTATAATCTGTTTTTGTTGAAACTGGATGCTGCAGTGTTTTCTATATAGAAGCACATCTCACCCTCAAACTCCTTGCTGTGTATTGTTTTCCAGTTCCATACACAGCTGTAAAAAGTAAAATGGAATATACTGTCATAGTATACCATTTCTACAGCTAGCACACAAAAATAATCTGTGTATGTTTCTGTTTTGTACTAACAGGAAATGATGTATTATGTCTGCCAATGGATGTCAACCAAATGGTGTCTTGGGATGTTCCTGCCAGTTAAACTTCACATAGAAAAAGCCAAATGTATTTCCCGAGATTTAATACCTTTTTGTTTTAATGCTGTTCTCATATGGGTCATTATGGAAGATGATGAGATGACATTGATGCTAATCATGCTGCATCCCATCTGACAAAGTGTGTAGACGTCACAGTACCGCCCACACCGCTTGATTGACAGGTGATGTCTGAACAATAATGTACAGGAATATCATGGTTTTTCTTCTGAGAAAAGTCTCATTGAGATTAAAAATATATTTTTATAAAGATAGGAAGCATTAGGAGTCAGGTACAGAGCAACAGTATTGACTGAATGTATATATATAATGACAATCATGAATAGAAACAGCCCAAAACAATCAATATAAACCAGCAGGAAATTAATAGCAATCTAAGACATCTATAAAATAAATTTGACCAATCTTAAACAATCAAACTAAAGACAGATCAAAATTCAAATTTTAATATACTGTACCCTAAAACATTGTCAGACCATTAGCAACCAAAAGAGAAAGCAGAGAGGTTCTACAGCAATGATCTATAAAGTAACAGAAATGGTCAGAGTAATAACGTTAGCTCTTCTTGTTTTTACCTTGAGCTTTATTGACAAAATCCTTAACCACCGCAGACATCACTTCATGTTCAGTAATTTAGTTCATCAAAAGAACTCTCCAACTTTCTACATCAACAGCATAAGGTATTCTCTTCTAGAACCAAAAAAGACCTCCTGAAGTACATTTTTAATAGATAAAAGAATACTTGCTTACTGACGCCTACTTCTCAATGGCGCAAAGGTTGATCATAATGAGGCTCTTTTAATTAAGACAAAAATAACAAATGCAGCAAAGTCACACCTCCACAGCAGTATGACATGTCTCTTACTCTTACAACTACAAAATTCAACTTTTCAGCTTCAGATAAGGAGTGTGTTGTTAGTAACACACTCTTCATTTCAGTCATCATGATGAGCTGTCATCCTGCCCGAGGCTGAGGTACCCAGCATGCACAGAGCCTCCACACAGGCGTTAAAGAAGCCCAATCTGAACCCTGACGATGTGCCATAACAACACTGATGTTTACTGTTTTTGAACATTTGGCATTACTGGCCTTTTATCGCCTGCTTCCTGGCTGCCCATTCAGCGTACTGCAGGTCACAGCAAGCGGTTTATGCAAAACAAAACATGTCTGATATCACTGAGGCGCCAATGAAAAGGAAAAGATTGGATTTAGGTATCAAAAGAAAGGGTCACATATAAACAGTGAGTGATGATTTATGGTATTTTCTATTCATTTAATAGCCGTTTGATATGAAAAACTTGAATAATGGAGCTTGAGCTCTACAAAATCTATAATGTCATTTTGGAAAATGTCACCAACATATATGAAGCACTGCGACTGTTAACTGGTACAGGAGCGTGTATCGATCCTAACAGGTAACTAAATCTACCTGTCAAAATAACGCCTTGAGCTCAGAGCTAATATATCTTAGCGAGCACATAAATAGCAACCGCTACGAGCTAGCGAGATGGGGGTGGCGGGGGTAACAAGCCTGTTGTTTAGCCGACATGTCACATGAATCAGGCCAATTGTATGATGGCCTTTTCTGCTGCGCCGGCCTCGTAAACACCAAGGTCAGCCGCAACAGTGATGGAGACATAAATGGGTCATATATATAGGAACAAGGCCGCGGGATCGGCGCAAACATGACCCCCTAGAGGACTCATTCTCCCAGACTCCTTTATTGCTCGTTTCTATGGCAACAGTCTGCTCGGCGGATTGGCCTCTTAATAGTTAATAGCCAGCTTGCTCTTATAGAAATAGAAAAAAAGCAAAAGAGCAGCCAGGGCCCCGCTTCATGATGTTTTTATGGTGACTGGACTGTTGGCTGATATTTTCCCAGGGGCGTTTGACTCGCTGCTCTGTGCTCCCCCAACACCCCCTCCTCGACCAACACATACACATCACCATATACCCACTTCCATTCCTCACCCATCCTAGTGCCTGGGTCGAGTCGGCCCACTGGGGCCCCTGGGGCGGAGAAAAAAAGATAATAATTGGCTCCAGTTTATCGTCGACTGCATTGTGTGCATCCCGCATTTGATCTATTCTTTGGTGGCAGGCAGCAACAGCCCAAAGAGGCTCCTTCTCAACCAAGAGCCAGTGAGCTCATCCATGAAACATCCTCCAAAGGCTTGGGGGCCATTAGGACGAGCAGCAACAGCTTCATCAGGTGTGGGAGGGCTGAGTGATGGGATAGACACAGAAACTGAATGAGTTCATGCCAATTTTTATTAATCACTGCAGTTTTCTGCCAAAATTTTCAGCCACCCTGGAAATAAAGTGACTTTCTTTAGAGCCTGTCTTTGCAGGCTTTGCTAGCCTGTCCTGATATATCCTTCTATTTATTGAAAACCATCAAATCTAAATAATGCAACATCTGATGCAACAACAGTCTACTGTATATATACATGAGTGTGGCGTTTGGTGAGGTATTCTGTTGAAGCCTGTTTTTGCAGTTTGGAACACATAACTAATTACCTATTAAATATAATTTTCCTGAATTCTGTTGTTTTAAAAAAAAGAAGTACATATTCCAAAGTGGTTTGATAGTTTTGTTTTAACAAAAGATAATGGAAAAGGGGAAATGAGAAGGGAGTCAGCAGCAGGCAATGCCGCTTAAAATACACTGGGGGTGAAGAATGCAAGCAGAAAATATGTCAGTGATTACCTCTCGCTCATTGTGAAAATGAAAGTGTTATAATAGAAACAGAAGTTTCAGAGAGAAAGGCATGGGGAGGAAGGTGGTGAAGGGTGAGGCGTTTTTAATGCTTCCTTTCACAGATAAAAGCTGATATCATCTGGAGAGGCAGCGTGATGCCAGTTGTTTTCATGCTGTCTTGATTTATTTATTTATTTAGTTGACGTCCTTTTACGCTGCACTTTAGGCAGTGAATCAGGATGAATGGACGCCGGCTGTGAGGATGAGATAAATATAAAGGAGTCTGTTAAAAGAGAGAGGAAGAGCAATACAAGATGGCGAGAGTGAGCTTACACAGAGAATGTGAAAGGGAGGAGACAGAGGAATATGGACAGAGTGGGAGAAGGAGAGGAAGGTGAGGATGGACAGAGTCAGTGATAGAGTCCAGGCCGACACTGCACCAGTATTGACCTTTTATTAAAAACGACATTGGGTTCATTCGTGTTGTTGTCAAGGCTGATGTGATGGATATGACGCAGTTTGACATTTTTACAGTACAATTAATCAGACTGGTTGTCTGTGACAAGACCTGTAATTGAGTTTAAGAGATGCGTTTGAAACAGTGCAACTCTGAATAAATGTACTATTATTACTATTATGATTATTATTACATTTAACTAAACAAGTTAATAGGAGGAGTAACTGAGAAAGTGGCAACATCACTTCAAAAGAGTTCATAATCAAGGCAGGAACTTAAAGGGTAACTACCGTTTTTTTAACCCTATTTTCCTATGTTCTTGTGTTTAAGTGACTGATGGGAACAACAATCTTTGACATCGGTCCAGTATTAAGCGAGATCGCTGCAGTCAGCAGTGGTGAAACAAGCTACAATGTAAGTTAATAGGACAACTGTCCAGCTTGTATTTACCTTCACAAAAGTGCTCATTTTGCCACTGACAGACTCAGATTAATATTCTAAGTGTCTGACAACATTATGGAAAGGATCTCTACAGAGATAGACCTTTAAAACCTCTTTAAGACCTTTCTGTTTAACCAGAAACAGCTCTGATGTCACTAGCCCTAAACCCACCAGACTCCATTTAAAAAATACATACTTTTAGCGTGTATAGAGCCAACATATTTTCACATGTAAATCTGTAAACTATGTGTTTATTTCAACCAAAACTAGAGTTGTGATGGATGGAAAAGTGGAAAGACAAAACGGCTTTTCATAGTTTTATTTTGTTTCTGTCGACTTTGAATGAAGTGTATTTTACGATGCTAAAATTACTGTTTAAGTCTGGTGGCTTTAGCGAACGCAATTTGATGGATGCTTTTATGTTTAAAAAAAAAATCTTTCTCTCTAACAGAAAGGTCGACCTCCTTAGAAATCCTTTCCATAATGTTGTCAGACACTTAGAATATTAATCTGAGTCTGTCAGCGGCAAAACAAGCACTTTAGTGAAGGTAAATACAAGCTGGACAATCACCCTATTAACTTACACTGTAGCTTGTTTCTCTGCTGCCGACTGCAGCGATCTCGCTTACTATATAGTATATACTTATAGAGTGTGGTCTAGACCTACTCTATCTGTAAAGTGTCTCGAGATAACTTATGTTATGATTTGATACTATAAATAAAATTGAATTGAATTGAATTACTGGACCAATGTCACTTAGACACAAAAACATAGGAACATAGGGTTGAAAAAACCCCGTAGTTACCCTTAAAGCAGTTATATGATCACACAATCCCAATTACATTGCTTTTTTTAATTTTAGATAATTTCTTTGTCTTACTTAATTATAATGTCTGTGTGTGAAGCTGCACTACTGTTTTTTTTCTTTACTGTATAATCCTGTATTGTATAAAGACAATAAAACTGAACCTTGTCAAAACCACTTATTTGGAGGTGAAACCGAAAGTAAACACACTGGAACTACAGTAGGAAATGTGGTTTGGTCTGCAAAACTGAACAGATGATTACAGCTGTTTGTTTGCCCACGTTGTTTTCATCCAAACACTGTAAACAATAGTTACAATATTACAGAATGGCGGTATGTTCACAACCTCTCTGTCTTCTCGCTTGTGTTTCTGCCCTATTGCACATGACGTCGTTGTTGCAACCTCAGATCTCAACAGTGACAGTCAAATATTACCATACGACTGATAGCCAAAATAAAAAATCAGAATTTTCCCATAGAGACGCTGTAATGCTCAATTTCAGACGCTAGTCCAGAATCTGAACTGTTCAGCCAGAGAGAGTGTCAGTGACCATGGGAGGATATTATCTGCAGCTCAGGTCAGCCTGTGCTTCCATTAGAGATGCCAATATTAAGTGTGGACGCTCCATTTCTGTTATAAAAATCAATTATTTACCCTCTCGCATGAACACCCAGGAAAACACATGGTCTATTCTATTTACACCTTCATGCCTTCCTTTATTTAAAAGGACATACACACACACAGACACACAGACACACACACACACACACACACACACACACACACACACACACACACAAAGCCATTCCTCACAGTCAGCTGCTTCCAGTCTGTTTACAACCAGAATCTTTTGTTTTGGCCTGTTCCACTGTGTGCATGAAGGGGGGGGGGGAGTCCCCTCAACCTTGACCAGGCGCCTCAGCATTGCTTTTCAGTTATGAATAGATAAGAATAGATAACATTCTTCACGGGTATTAAACAGTGGTGACCACGGCATCAGCAGATCGTGTGTGGTCTCGTCACAGACATGATTTCTGAATCTGTAGCAAAGCGAAGAATGTCCAAATTATGAATTGGAAATCTGATCATGTAAGACACATTGCAACATTACAACATCAAATAAATCCAAAACATTATGTGTGACTTATTTTTCAGGAAGAGCTCAAGAATTCTACATTGGTAACATAAATACTTTATCTGTGCAGTTGTCAGGTAGATTCCTCAGTACGGCTCTGAACTGGTTCAACCCCCTCCCCAGAGCTTCATCTATCATCATGCATCATCATCCTTCATCTTCATCTATCCTATTCATCACATCCTCTTCATCAAGCTAAAGGAAAATCCCAGACTAAAACGCTGACACTTGATCATTGCTTAAAAAACAAACAAAAAACAGCTATAATTGCTACAGCTATTATTCTACATAGTTTTAACAGCCTGAGAGTACTAAAAGAGAAATGTTTGGCATGTTAGCATTCCAACATATCACGCCAGGCCATACACGGTTGCTGTTCCTCGAAGCACCGGAGTTTAGAACGCAAACACAGAGAAAGCGGAAGGTGAGGAACATCGGCGGCGCCGGAACTGTCCGGCAAATGAACAGACGGCGATCCAGAGTAGTGAAGACCAAAACGAGCTAAAAGGACTTAAGTGGACAGAAACATGTCTCCAAGATGCTCATGTTGCGTTGTATCTTGCAACTGTTTGCTAAAAATAACCATAACACGAAGCATAAAGCACATCAGGGTTGCATTTCTGTAGTGATTTTTTCTGCCTCGCAGAGGTCAAAGACTCTTTTAGTAATAAAAGTTTAAAGTCATGGTTGGCCGAATACACTACAGCTGCTAATGTTATTAAATGATTTAATAAACAGGTTATGAATGTAGCTGAAGGTTAGAGACAAATCTTTTTTGTTGGACCTGTAGTGCGAAACTTGGTATATACTGGTCCTATCATTTTGAGAAAAATATTTTTTTAAAGAAAACATTATGTCTGACCTACTAGCTTGGTTGCACTGGTCATGTGAAGGAGGTTGTGTAATTGTTTGTAAAAAAAAAAAATTAAAAAGTTTTCATGGGTTTTTTCAGAGATTGGTATTCTTTCATTTTAAAAACAGCAACTTCCTTTTTAAAAAAACACACACACACACATATTATCATAAGAGCTGATATGAACTACTGCTTTATTTTCTGCCACAATATTGAATTTGCCCTTGTAGCTCAGCCATGTGAAAGCAGGATAGATGTGGGGTAGAGGAGGTACTCAACAAACACTCCAAAATCCTTGAGCGCAGTCCCCGAAGTAACAACAGAGTACATAGAGAAAGGACAGAGGACACTCCACAAAAATCAGCCCCTTTTCATTGTCTCTGCTAATAATCTGGCATCAGTCCAAATTAAATATTTGATTAATAAGAGAGGAACAATAACAACACCTTGCAAGGGTCCAGAGTCAAATCCCACAAGGGCTTCTGGGAATGAGAGTGCAAACAGTGGTCCAAATCCTCTGTTCAAGCATGTGTGTTGGTGTGTGTTACTACTTTCGGCAGTGGCTCATGTTGCAGATAATTGTCAGGTTTTAGCAGTCAGAAGGGGATAAGCATGATTTGAATAATGTTTTCTGTCAGCTGCTCCCTTGTTTGTTAGCTGCACATATTCACACACACACACGCACACACACACACACACACACACACACATGCACATACACTAACACATTCAAGCAGGTGCGTACATGTACTGTATATAGCTGTATGTAGCAATTGAATGCATACTGACTAGCATGAATTAAAACCTGCACTAAATACACTGTGACAGGCAGGTACAGAAATATATAGTCGGGGATAGCAGACCTATCTCCACAGGGCTGCGGAAAAAACGGTCAGGGGTTGCATTTTCTTCTTAAACCAATCACAATCGTTTTGGGCGACGCTAAGCTCCAGACGCAGCGACCGTGCCTCTGCAAAATATTCTCAGGAAGGAACTTGTTTAGGTGGAACATTTGCACACATTTTCCGCAAAAGAAAATGCCACATACAATATTAAATTAAAGTGTCTCTATGTAACTTTCAGTCTGTGTTGATTCTAGCGGCCCCTTCAGACTAAAGCGGCAGTTTTTTTACCACCTGCTGTCCTAAAGCTCTTTTCTTTACGGTGCTGTATTTCCCACTGGAGATTACTGAGTTAGTGTTACCAGGAGGTCATGTAGTCACGATGAATGTTTTGCTCGGACAGAAAATCATTAATTTACAATAAAAGAATAAGTTCCAGATGCATCGCTGCATTTCAAGTGTTCATACGGTAACGTAGCCTTCTTTGGATGTCTCGTGAGCTGAACCAGGTAACGGTATCACTGTCACTGGGTCACGAGCCAAAGCATTAGCAAGAGGGTGTTGTAACAACCAACGTAATAATAATTTACATTAATTATATGAAACCTACGGACGCTTTACACAATTAACGTTACAGGGGGACAAGGGAACAGAAAATAATAGGCCAACACAAACACGGACTGAAAAGAAAACGTCCGCGCTAAATGGAAGGAGGACGTAATTTAATGACGGCTACTGACATACATTCACATCGTGCACTATAAAGTTATTTTATGAATGAAATAGACATATTACATACCTGAGGGCCAATTCAAGGTCGGTTTGGAATCATTTACAATCCCGTAATTGTCTCCTTCTGTTAATAGCCCGACAGAGTGTGACTCGGGTCTCGCCCGTCGTCTTTCCCTTTTAGCTTTTAGTTGTTTTTTGTTTAATATCCTTCTTTCCTGTGATGGTCCTGCCCCACTATCAGCCATAACTACAGCAGATAACTTCTAAAATAACATTAAAATACAATTAGGCCTATTTAAGAGAAATATCCTGCTTCCTTTGACCTAGCTCCACTGTCATACGCTAACACAGGCTTTTCCGGTGTCACGCTGAAATCTGTGACCCGTCAGAATGTGTTACTGTTAGGACTGTCAGCATTAACGCGATGCAATTAAGGGCCAAGCATAACGCGTACATTTTTTTTTAATCGCATTAATCGCATGCCGCCAACAGGCTACTATTTTGACCCTTTGCCACACTTTGCCATACTTCCTCGTAACACATCCTGCTGCTGCAGGCATGATGAAGAAAGACAGCAGCAACACAATTCTGAATGGCGCTTTTTATTTTCCAAAACTCCGGTACGGGTCAAAAGCCATATGCACATTGTGTAAAGCCGAATTAAAATATCACCGAACCACGTCAAGCTTGAGCTACCAGCTACGAGCTAAGCATTGTCCAGTTAACGTGACTCAGGTTGATGCTAGTGGGCTCAGGCAAAGCTCTATTTTGGAGAGTGCTACTCACCGAAATGGGTGGCAACTAAATGCAGACCTGTCAGCATCGTAGCAGACTTGGGTCTTAAAGACGTACTACAGTTGGCATGTTCTGACCCGTCTTATGCACGCTTATCTTTCTTTCACGCATGCATACACAGCCTGTACTTCACGGAGAAAGCAGCCAAACTGGAACTGCTACAAAGTGATGCAAGGTGATCACTGGACATCAGTGAGTAATCAAAATTATTTAGGAGTTACTGCACACTATATTGACTCTAGATTCAAATGTGTGACTAGATTCACGCATTTTTCTTTTGTTTACAGTAAATAAATAAATAATAAACAAATACAAATCTTAAAATCAGGATCATAAAGCAACTTTCTTTGCATTCATTTGATTCCCAATCAAGATCCACTGGTAAGAATTGCTTTCCATTGTTAATATGTACTTAAAAACAGTTCTGAAATGCAAAATAATAGAATTTTAATCATGTGATAAAACATGCAATTAATCGCGATTAACTATAGAAATTCAGCGATTAAAAAAAATGTATCGTTTGACAGCCCTATTTACTGTAGCGCCGTCTACCTGCCGCAAATCATTCTGTGACTTTGCGGGGAAAAATCTAACCCGGGCATATGCCTTTCTAAAATCTAAAGTAGCATTCTTTTCACTATTAGTCTTGTTTGCTGTTACAGGTCATTTAAGATATTAAATGAAAAATGACAGAGCTTTAAAAACATTAAAAAGTTACATAAAATCACTTTAAGTTAACTGTTCACACAATACAGTAACTTGAGCTATTTAAATTAGCTGGATACATGGTTAAACGTAATTTGCTCTTACTAGTGTGGATTTTCAGTAAATGCTGTTAACATAGTCTTTGTAAATCTTTACAATCACTCCCCGAAATAACCAAGCAGGCCTGCCTTGTTGCATGATCCAAATTTTCTTCAAAACTTGCCTTTTTCAGCATGTAATGTTGCTCAGAGATTCCGGTTGCTGTTCATCGATATGACCGGAGTTTAAGAAAGCAGAAGGTGAGGGACATCCAGCAGAAACACCTGGTGGCGTCGGAACTATTCTGGTAAATGAACGATCTGATGATGATGATCTCTCCAGACTAAGAAATATGTAGTTGCACACATAATGATATATGGTCAAATAGATATTATATATTATTATATTATTATTACGATAATGATAGCACTTTCCTTAAGAGGTCACATAATGCTCTGAAAAGATTTAAAACGCAAATGAAAATGTGATTATGTAATGTGATTACAGACATTAAAAAAATATGTATAAACAAAACGTTTTCAGAACAGAGTTGAAAGAAAATGACGGCTTCCTGTTATTACAAGTCTAGAGGCTCTGACCAAAAAAGCTTAGTTACAAACCAAGACGTAGAATCAACCAGCCAGGCCGTCTACTGCAATCTTAGGATACTCAAGCACACAAGGGTTTTTTAACGGGTTAGCATTTCACCGCATTTTGGAGCAAGTCCATTGAATTTCTTTGAAGTCAGGAAGAATCAGCTATAGTAGTAGAATTCATTAACTGTAATAAAATGTCATAAGTAAAACTATAATACAAATCCAATACATCAAAACTACTTTTTTTGCCTAACAGAGGAAGCATTTATATTGAGAACCTGAGAGGACCATGAATTGAGCCTTGAGGAACACAATTCCAGTTGAGAATGATGTGTGATGACAAATTAAAAGTACAGTCATTGAGGTCTAGATTTAATACAACTAAAATTAAATAATTAATTAGTCACCTTTGACAAAAATGATGATTTGGAGTTTCATTGGTAATCAAAAAGAGATAGGGAATGGTTTCTACAATGATGGTTGAAAATGTTTTCAGGAAAGCACCAGTTGTCAAGGAACTGTTAATAATCAACAACAACAAAAACTAAGAGCATCAATTGTTCTGAATTCTGACTAAATTGTTAATTCTGAGAAACATACAATCATACATCATTAACATCATTTTCTGAGAGTAAAATGGTCAAATTTTCTACTTTTACCATCAGGCCTGTTACTGAAAACTATCGAACTTCAAATTAATGTGTTTAGTGTATGTGTTAAATATACAAAGGTATTTCTGCATGCATATTTTTCAAAATAATACATCATAGTGATACATTTGCATATATTTTTCGGTCATTGTTCTGTACATTTTGTGTGTATTCACAGCATTTTTTATGTTCCAAAGTTTTGATTAGAGAATTAAGTCGTAGCATCTGTATTTTTGACACAAAATCACCCATGTCAATTTAAAGATATACTTTGCCCATTTTCAACTGGCTTTTTGCCATTGCATTGTGGGCGGTGGCACAGAGCTTTTTGCAATTATTTATGCAACATGCATCACTTAGCTGCTAAGGGTTAATAGGCCAGAATACACTAGTGTACCTACAGGAAGTATGTCTCTATGTGTGAAACAATGCAGCCACAACACCTCTACCCCCAGCATGCCAGAGACAGTGTGTATAAATCTGTACATCTTCAGGAGGAGCAGAAGCCCGCAAGGAGCTCTGCAGGGCCCTGTGCTGACGAAGAAAGAGTGAGTGTAACATGAAACTATGGCACAGAAAAGAAATGGAGCAGCAAAAAGTAAGCTTGCATCGCTGTTATATAATTAGTATGTCAAGCATTGGGCCCAGAGGCCGAAAATAGTGCCGCTGCCTTGCCTGGGGAGTTGTGGAGGGGGAGGAAAGGTACTGTCAGATGAGATGGGGGGGGGAGGGGTTCAAGGCCCAATATAACAGCGGTCTAATAGTGCCAGTCAAGAATTTGTAGTGGCCACATGCAGTTTGTAATCCCTGACACAGTTGGCAGTGCTTTGCTGACACAACATCCAGAAAGTCAGGACTGGGGAGCAAAGTGCTGATCTGTGCAATTCAGGATAGGGCATTCAGTGTCGACTTGATAGATTAGCTTTAAAGGCATTATGATGGGACATTCATTTGTCACTTACTGTATATGTTGTCTTAAAATGATATAGGTTTCTGTGATAAAAGGGTCTTGGGTACAAATTATGGCTCAGAAAAAGTTTTGGGTTCTAAAAAAAAAATCACTTGATTCATGTCAAAACCACTAAATTACAGCTGTGATTTTGTGTCATATTTTAATGCAGTAGTTCATAGCATGACCAGGGTTGGGATTTCCCATGTGCCGCAGAATAAATCTTTGGGGTCGGATTGAAAAGATAGGAAATAAAAAGTTTTTATTTTTAACTGTTCTTTTCTCTAATCTTTTTTTAAAAAAAATTACGTGAACCACTGGATAGAAAGTTTCTGGGAAGAATTTCTAAGCTGTCTGCTCACTAACCTGAGGCAATAGGCCATAATAGCAGGCCACACGTCAAACACATCTATCTATTTATCTATTATCTATTTTGCACCCCACCCACCCACCCTGTTTCCGGTCCTTTCCTTTCTTCTCTCGTTTAGGTCCTAACGGGGTCTGTAGTGCCCAGGTGCTACTGTGGATTCCCTACCGAAGCCTCCCCACAACTCCGTCAACGTCAACTCAACTGATGACTATAAGCGACTCGCATACCAGCGACTTCATGCCTCGCATACCAAACATCTTTCATTATTAAATTGTTCAAACCTATCTGGTTGATGGTGTGGTCCTTGCTAGTGAAAGTACCTTAGACTGGGAACCAGTGTATTACATCATATTCATTCATCAATGTTCCATTTCACGATGTCACCTGGACTCACACACATTTACAATATTTACATCATGGACCCAAATGCAAGTAAGTCTCTTGTTGAAAAATATTACGCAGAGTTTAGGAAGATAAACACTACAAATTAAGGGACCTAATAAAGACCTTACTTTATAAGGTACGGCCTTCGTTTATTAAAATATTATCATTTTGCCAAACTGGACCCAATGACAGACGTCAAGAGAACATTGATTCATAACCCTTAATAGATCTTTCATTAATGACTAAATGGGAATTTCTTCGTCAATTTTGTTCTGTTGTGGTAAATGCTGCTTCTTCCTGTGGGAACCAGTAAGAAGAACAACACTAAACACTATAAGAACAAACTATCATTGGTGTGCCACTAGCATTTCATCTAACCTGCAGAAGGGAAAGATGCCCGCCGCCATTTTCAAGTAAGAGAAGTACAGTCAACTCAGCTGTTATCCTTTGCTGCCACTCGAAGGACCAGCTTTGCCGTTCAATTCGCTGACGAGCGACATAACGGCCGTTTTTTTGTAAGCTCTATTTCTGTGTAAGTCTTGAATTATGTGAGTTGGACTGCCGCATCCTTTTGTTTTATTGCTGTCGTAAAGTGCCTTGATCAAGGTGTTTGCTGCTTTGTTAATTATGCTTATTCCGCTGCACTAATTGTGTGTCTCACGCCAGTGGGATGAGTTAGTAACTGTGGGTGAGGTTAATAAGCTTTCTTTTCGAAAAAAGCCTTGCTCTGCTGTAGGGGTGGAACGATACACAGAAGTCACGGTTCGGTTCATACCTTGGTTCAGACATCATGGTTCGGTACGAGTTCGGTACAATGGAGGGAAAAGCAAAACAAAAATGCAGAAGGCAATTTTTTTTATTGTGCATGTCTCAGGCTGTCCCTACTAGTGTCCTACAGTCTGTCCCCTGAGCTAGCTGCAACAGCCTGAAGTATGTAAAGTAAGATGTAAACAGTAAGCAGTAAGTACCCCACATCATCTCCACACTCCATCTGGAACTTGTAAACAAAATAAGACAATCAGCATCTCTTAGTTATGAATGTGCAAATTACATAGACTAATAACAAAAAGAAAATTCTACTTAGGCGAGACTTTCCCCCACAAAAGATAAAAGAAAGTATTCTTGCTAGTAAGTGTGACAGGCATACCTTTGCCAACTGGTCGTTAGTGAAACAGAGGGTGCAGCTGACAACTCGCTGTCCATTAACGTCCGTGTTTGGTTGTATATGGAAGGGACAGTTTGTCTCATGTGCGGACGGGATGGCATGTTGTAACGAGGTTCGAGTACATACAGCAAATACTTGAAGCCAGGTTCCTCTATGTTTGAATATTGGCGCATTGGAGATGCCATGTAAATTCCGATTGCTTCAGTGATTTTTTTGGCCCTATTTGTATTTGTATCTAAAGGCTGGTTAAGCACTGTAGGGAGGAGAAGTTGGACAGGTTTTTTTTGTCTTGTTCCAGTGATTGGCACATCTGGGTGATGGCGTCGGATATGCGTTAGCATGTTAGATGTATTTCCACTCACATACCCAACAACTGCTGAACAACGCTGACACACAGTCCTCATCTTATCCACCACTCTCTCACCTGCAGCCTACTACTGGAACTGACTGGGAAACCAAAGTTTTCCCAAACTTGCGATCTTAAAGAGGCCGGCAGGTCCTCTAACTCTTGTGGATCGCCACCACTCGCCATACTCGTCCTTAGTGCTGCTATCTCTGACTCACTCACTGGACCATCAACCTGACAAAAAACTGCATACATAGGCGGAGCTCGGCTACATAGGTGGCGCGCCAATCAGAGCTTCAGAGCTAAGGCGGGGCTACAATTGTTGGAATTGTTGGGTCTTTGTCAACTAGAGTGTGGTCTAGACCTAGTCAATCTTTAAAGTGTCCTGAGATAACTCCTGTTGTGATTTGACACTATAAACAAAATTGAAAATTTAACATACATGTATAACTCATTGTTTAAAAATTTGGAATAGAATTTTTTTTTTAATCACATATCAAAATGCTCTGAATATTGTAAATTGAAATTCTCCCTCTGCTCTGCTATCTTCCTCAGCTTTCAGCTAATTTTGCCTGCTGGCACATTTTCCTCCTGGCTCTGATTTCTTTATGTGGCAGCCCTCTGTCTCACCTGGTTATTCTCTAATCATCTGTTGACTCCGTTATCGACGTGATGTGGCTCTGACCCTTTCACCTGACGATTTGCTCCTTTAAGCTTTCACTTATTCTAACACAGCACTCACTGGCAGCCGATAAGAGCATTTGCTAAATCCCTGAAATGCAAATGTAAAATGCCTTCAGATGGGTTTATGGAGCATGTGGGATCTTCATCCCAAGAGAAAACTTTGTAAAATCAACTGTATCTGCAGTATGATTTATCTCCAGATCAGACCAACGCTCCCTCACAGCAAACAGCATTATGAATGAATGAGAAGATGTCAGACAAGATCATTGTTTAGGTTATCATCTGTCGAGAGCAGCCACTGATAGAGATGTCTTTTCCCTTGATTAGGCATGACCCATTTCTACCCTCAACCCTCAACACACACACACACACACACACACACACACACACACACACACACACACACACACACACACACACACACACACACTGACATGCATTTACTGTACGTGGGAACGTGCACTTGCAAACCCAACCATCCACACACACACACACAAAAAATGACACACTGAAGGCACAGATAAGACACTCGTCACAACGACTCCATTGGCTCACTTTGTGAAGCAATTTCCCGGTCCTCACTGAGTTGAAAAATGCCATCAATCAAATAGAATCATCCACAGCACCCGGGAGGAAATCCATTCACACCGAGCTTGACCCGCTCACAAGTCACTCAAAGGCAGTTCTCCAACTCAGTGCCGTCACGTCTGTGTTGTAGTCTAATGTATATATATATATATATATGGGCCAGAATCTGCCCTTGGGGGGGGGGGCATATCATAGTAGGGTGTCTGGTTGTCTTTCCCCAGGGAAGTTTTGAGGATCCACGACTTCATTTCCTGTATTCAGATGCACTTTTATGTACCAATTTACAGTGGAAATACCATTATGTAGCCCATGTGAGGAAGAAAAACACAGATGACAATTCAAAATGTATCTAAAATATGATGGAAAGTATGTTGTTGCATGTCATTGAGTATTTTTAAGTGGGTATATGGAAATCTTAGAGCTTTCTTAGTGGGTATACTGCATAAACTAAACTTACATAAGAAAATGATGATGAATATTAAAGAGCAACTTAAAGACACATTATAGCTTGAATACACCTTCCACACAATTTCAAAAAATTCATTCAAAGTTATATGGAATGTGACTAGACAGGGTGTGAAGACCTCTCAGTAGAAAAGGAAAGGAAATGCTTGTAGGACTGTATCTTGGGAAACAGATGAATCTGCGAGCACATATTTTGTTTGCTCTGGCGATTGGTCTGGTCCTCCCAGTCAGACAGATTTCCAGCCTTTCAGGCCTGGGTCGGCCCAATTACAAAAATGTATTTCATATGGGGCAGGTTTTGATACACGGACTGACAACTTTGCGCTTCTTAAAATACATGATGATGTCATTTTTGGCTCGCGCAACGATGCACCGGGGACACTACGGCGAGCATAAACCTAGCTCAAAGAGGAAGGGGAGGGGTAAAGAGGAGCGCCGTTGGCTGCAGCTGATGTGGAACTTTCTGTTGAAGTACTATTTTCAAATTCTGATGGCAAAAACGGCAACACTCGTTCACAGACATATTGATGTTTCACCATGGCAGCTCGTCGCTGCATGCTGTAGTCGGTTTACTTTTGTCCATCGCTCAGAGCTCCGTCATATGTTTCTTTGCTCTGATTGGTTGTTGGCATATCTAAGAGGCATTTTGGTCTCCTCTAGCTCATCTTTTGTGTTCTTCACAGAACTACTTTCATCACTTTGTGTACAACTGAATGCAACACCATGAAGGCCTTCAAGGACAGATGGTTCAAAAGTGTGCATTATATGCCTATTTATATTAATTTACCAGGACAAAAAAAAAGAAAATACAAACATGTTGCACTTACATGTAACACTTTGTAGTTTGACTTATTATTACTGTTCTAAGTTTGTACCTTCATGGTTGAATGCACATATTGGAAGTCAGCTAAATGAAATGTAATGTGAAAAAAGTCACACAAGAGACACACACTGTAGTTCTTGGAAACTTTTTTGCCATTGGACGTGATCAAATGACACATCTTACAAAGCAATTTTATTGGAGCATACTGAATCCCTTACACATTATCCAATTTGCCAGAGTACTCAAAGGGCTGTTCACAGAACTCACCGTCCAATACGCAATCACTGCAGTTACTCATGTAAAGCATAAGTGAAACGTGAGACATCTAGACAGCTGTATTGATTAAAACTGAAGGACATTTGTTCAGATTCAAGTCAGACACGTATGAGAGGGAGGATTGAGAACCGTAGCTGAAAAGCAAAATTAGAACCAAAATCAGTTGATAGTATAGTATTAGCGACAGGGGGATTTAGTATTAAGTTACTTTTTCAAAATCACCTACAATGTGAAAGGAGTCGCTCATAATGATGAACCTCCAGAAAATGATCACCTGAATTGCAGCTCCCCTTGGCTTCATGGAGCTTTATAGTAAGTGTCAGCTCATTGTTAAACTGTCCAGCCCACACATTTACTGTTTTGGTTCACTCTCAATGCTCTGTTTGTTCAAACAGCAATTCCGATATATTTACGTTTATAGTGGCGGCGCCCTCTAGTAGCCATAGTAATTATCACAGAAGCAAAGCAGGTAGTAATGTGACAAAGTATGAGCACCAAGTTCTGCACAAGGAGGGAGTTGGGGTGGTGAATTGGTCAAACAAACACTTGCATTGCAGTGCTGTGGAGTAAGTTCTAGCTACACCACAGATACATTCTGGGATAGGAGAAAAAATGCTCTGGGTCCTGGAAAATAGTCTTGGGAAGGAATTTATTTGGGTGGAACATTTGCACCCTGCAAAAGAAAATGCCACATGACATATAAAATGAAGTTAACTGTTAACGTGAGCTAACTGAATTAGCTGGACACAATTAAATGTAATTTGCTCTTACCAGTGTATTGCTGTGTGTACATGGTCCACAGCAATCCCGCCAATTAAAACGTCCCAGTTAGATAGTAAATGTCTTAAACATGTTCTTTGTAAATCTCTACAATCATTCACTGAAATAACCAAGCAGGCCTGCCTTGTTGAACAATCCAAACGCACTTTAAAGGTCCCATGACATGGTGCTCTTTGGATGCTTTTATATAGGCCTTAGTGGTCCCCTAATACTGTATCTGAAGTCACTTTTATATAGACCTTAGTGGTCCCATAATACTATATCTGAAGTCTCTTTCCCAAAATTCAGCCTTGGTGCAGAATTACAGCCACTAGAGCCAGCTTTCCTTAGGATGTACCATTTCTGTGTCTGTAGCTCTTGAGGAGGAGAGAGAGGGGGGAGGCAAGGTGGAGGGTGGGGGTGTGGCCTTGACCAACTGCCACTTTGCTCGTTTGAAAGCCATGATGTCTCTCTCTTATGGGTGGGCCAAATTCTCTGGGTGGGTAAAGCAGAGAAAGGGGAGGTAACCTTGCTCCTTATGACCTCATAAGGAGAAGATTCCAGATCGGTCCATCTGAGCTTTCATTTTCTCAAAGGCAGAGCAGGATACCCAGGGCTCGGTTTACACCTATCACCATTTCTAGCCACTGGGGGACCATAGGCAGGCTGGGGGAACTCATATTATTGTTAAAAAATCTCAAAGTGAAATTTTCATGCCATAGGACCTTTAAAAGTTGCCTTTACAGCGTGTAGCTCGCTAGCTCGAAGCTTCTTGTTTCCCATAGTGAAGAGATTTTGAGAACAGCAACATATCAGGCTTTATCCTGGAAATCAACTTCAATTGATCCAGACTAAACAAAACTCATCCAGGAGACGGGGGTTTGTGCTGCTTAAAAAAACAAAAACAGGCAAATTTTTTTACTTTACGGAACAAACAGAACAAAGGAAGCTATGTAAAGTTTAGCGTCACATGCGTAACTGGAATTACATTTTAACCCAAACCAATGTTTTTCTAAACTTAAGTAGTTTTGGTGCCCAAATCTAACCATACTGCCACCTCTTCACAACGTTAATGACATAATTAAAATTGCGACCATTACGTCCTTTGGTTTGGATATGAATGAATAGGAAACACTCCTGTGGCTTGAATTAGAGGGTGTGGCAACTCAGGGGACTTGAATGCCAGATTCACAATGAACATAGGAAACACAGTCGACTTAAACATAAAGTGTTCTTTAATGAAGTCGCTCAGGAAAAGGGTAATGGTACAAACTGCATCTTAGGATTCTTCCTGTCTGGGGTCTGTCAGCCTTCAGGAGGGGTTGTCCTGGGAGGATTTAAGCAGAGGGAGAGGTTAGTCTTTTTCCTAGCCCATATCCTTGTTGACCATTAGCTCCTGAAGTGTTGCTCCTCTGGGCCTTTGTTACTCACTATCTCCTCTCTCTCTCTGTGGCCTTGGGCTGGCTCTCTTAACACCTACCCCCTGATTACCTGATGGGCTGCAGGTGTGACCAGTGCCATGTGCCAAGTGGCTGCAGCACCTGCACAGGCAGATAGACTCCCCCTATCACCTCCCCCAGTCTGAGCCTATGTACCCGCCCCCTGTGCCGGATTGGCTGACCTGTTTCCCCTGGTTTGCCACAAGGGTAATAAACAACATATATTGTTGTATGGTTTGAAGGACTTATTGTTTTGCTGCAGCAGAAAGCTGTTATCAGAGAAAAAGGTCTAAAAACCCTTTACTTGACAGTACCGACATAACCATGACATGACACTGTCATAACTATGATATGACACTGTCATGAATGTGTCATAAACCTTATAAACAAGTCATAAACGTTTATGACTTCTGTCATTAAGTGTCATTCGGTTTTTGTCATGACAAGTTGACATTGTTGGGCTTGTCTTGATTATGACAACTTGACATTAATCAAAGTGATATTACCAGAAGTTGTCTTGGTCATGACAACTTGACATAAAATTTGTCTTGATTATGACACTTTGACATTAATCAAAGTGTCATTACCAGAAGTTGTCTTGGTCATGACAAGTTGACATTAATTTGTTTAGTTGATGTCTTTGTAATGACGACTTGACATTAACCAGGATGACATTACCAGAGGATGTCTTTGTCATGACAACTTGACATAAACAGAAATTCACCTCTTTTTGTATTCATGACATTTTGACCTGATTATTATAATTAGATGTGCAAGATTAGAGACCAATTCTAGCACTTTTTCAGATAGATGTCTGACAGGAAATTTCACAAAACTGGGTCTCATGACACTGTTATGACAGTGTAACTAATAAATATTTTGACCTCAATTAGTGGTACCAATTGTATTTGTCATTAAGATGTCATTGATAGGACTTGCTGTCATGACATTATGACAGTGTAACTAATACATATTTTGACCTCAAGTAAAGTGGTACCAATTGTATTTGTCATTAAGATATCATAGATAAGACTTGCTGTCATGACAACATTATGACAGTGTAACAAAAACATTCTTTGACTTCAAGTAAAGTGGTAAAATTTTTATTTGTCATTAAGATATCATAGATAAGACTTGCTGTCATTACCACATTATGACAGTGTAACAAATACATTCTTTGACCTCAAGTAAAGTGGTATTAATATACACAGAAATATGGCATACATACAGATAAACTAACTGAAAAAATAAAGTGTGCACACAAAAGAAACCCTTTTCAGTTCTATGAGCTCAATTGTTCTTTGATGACAAGAGTTCAGAGATGTTCAACATTGGGGCCCATATGAGTTTGGTTTCCGTTTGTCCTTCCACCATGAAGAATGAATCAAGGGAAATCCATCTACGTTCAGAGTCTCGATCCTGAACTGGGAATCTCTAAACCCTGGAAGTCTCTGGGATGTGAAGAATCGATGTGATTCAATATCCCTCTGTGGACTGGGCCTCCCCTGCGAAGCCTTTTCACCTCCTCCACCTGTAGATAAGGCCAAATAATTTCTCTCAATTACTATTCAGTAATAAAATCAATTGCTTAGGCTACAATGAAAATAAAATGAGGTCATATTTCAGTTAACCCCTATTGAAATATCTAAACCTCTATTCAGTTTGTACAACCATTCTTAAATTTCTTCTCTTAGGTATCAAACGTATATAAATCCCTTTCATGTACCAAAAGCACATTTATATTAATAGGCAACCTTTATACAAACAATGCATTTCTAATTCAAGTTGTATGGAACCTTAGTAACATTAACACTATCCTAAATATAATTGCATAAATTACATGTAAACATCTCTCAAATTGTATTATTTTCCCATAACTTAAGCTAAAGTCATGTAATCTAGAGGCATTAAGACTAGCGTGCTTATTTATCCCTCCCTGTAACTGTAGAAAGAATGCACTAAAAATTAGCCTCTTTAAGTTAGCTACTTCACCATAAACTCCAGTTAAACAGTTAAACTCACAATTTGTACTAACATTCATTCAACAAAAAACCCACAGCTAGCAATAGTGTTGAAAAGCAGCATTATACTTTCCATAACCAATAGATATAATCATTACCCAGACAGCAAACAGTCATTGAAACTATGTTAAATCAACATTCCGTTGTCAACATTAAGTCATTGAAACAACATCAAATTCTGATGTTGATTCAACATCATTTTGCACCCTGTTTTAATATTGAAACAACGTTGAAATCCTGTCCATAGATCAACGGAATTTCAATGGTATTTCAATTATCAGGAATATTGAAACAATGTTGAAATTTCAACTGAACTAAGGATCAACGTGATTTAAATGGAATTTCAATCATTATTAAGCCATAGAAAAGTATTGCTAGGCATACGAAAATGTAATGCCCTAAATTAGATAGCCTATAATGAATATCCTGCTTTATCTACAGCCAGGATGTTAAAAAGTGATGGAACATTTGAAAGCTTTTATGCCTATAGCCTAGCCTAAAACACTGACCACACCACACTGTTTAAGGTAAAAACAAATTCATTTTATTAGCCTCTTATTTCATTATTTGTCCTCTTTAGCATAGTTACAGTTCATGGTCCTCTGATGTCTGACTGCTTTGTCGTCCAGTCCATCCTGCCCGGTCTGACGCGAGCGCAGCAACTGTTGCACAGCCTGGGCAAAAGTAAATTGGTGGGCGGCGCTGTCCCCATCTGCTGTATAAGAGCATCTAAAACAGAAAATACAAGCACAATGCAAAACATGTGCCTTTAAGTTAAACAGAACACCCACATATACACACTTGGAAACAAATTTACTAGGCCTAGTATTTTTCAATGATCGGATATAAGGCAATTTGTCCAGTGTTGTAGGCTAACCTATCATGTTTTCCCTAAATTCAAATCACTTTTCAAAATTGAAGGTTACCTTTTTACTTTCTTTCAGTCCCTCCGGCAGGTGATCTCTTTCCTTCCCTCTCCGCCTGGCATTTTCCTCTCTACAAACACATTACAACACAATTAGAGCAACAAATACTGTCACATCCTTGCCCAACATCAGTTCAAAATGGATTTTGGCAAGGCTGCGCCAACCCAAGCGCTAACGTTAGCTAGCATTAGCTAACATGACCGAATTCAAAAGTTGTCCTCAGCAAAATCCAAAAGCTATAATGCAACTACAAATGGAAATTCAGTCATATCCAATCATTTCCTTGCCAAAACATTTCCAACTTCATCTGTTCCATATTCTAAGACTGTTACTGCTAGCTAACGCTAGCTAATGTTAGCTAACGCTAGCGAATGTTAGCTAACGCTAGCTAACATTAGCTATTTTTAAAAGTTGTCTGATGCAGAATCCAAAAGCATGATGGACACTAACCATCATGTTAACGAGTAACAGTATTTGATTTAGTACAATTCATTCATATCGAACATTACATATTACGCAAGCTTACCTGATCGTATTCGCCCCAAGAGTCCAGAAATGAGATGTGTCCGGTGCAGTAAGTTGGTCTACCACCCGATGATCTCCCGGTCAACCAAAAATCAATGGCTTTTCAATCATATTTCCCGGTCAACTATATATCAATGCTTTTTCAATCATATTTCCCGGTCAACTATATATCAATGCTTTTTCAATCATATTTCCCGGTCAACTATATATCAATGCATTTTCAATCATATTTCCCGGTCAACTATATTTCGATGGCTTTTCAACAACAGGTCGTTTGGTCGTTTCCCGGTCAACTCTAAATCAATGACTTTTCAACACATTGGCAATATCGCCCAGTAAACCAAATATCAATGCTTAATCAATCATAAAGATAACTACAGATCAATGTTGTTCCAATGTTGTTGCCATCAACATTAATAACGTCAGGTTTCATCGATATTGTAATGGTGATTCAACATTTATTTTGCATTGAAATTTCAATATCAACCATAATGATGATTCCGATGGAAAATCAATATTTATTCAATGTTGGGTTGCTGTCTGGGTAGCCTTTTCACAGGCAATATGCAGTAGCTAGTCTGCTAGCCTTTTGTGGCTAATTACCCTATTAGCATATGAATACAGCACCTTAGCTAACCCGTTAGCTTAATGCTATTAGCACCGATTAGCATGGATGCTAGCAAACTCTAGTGTTAAGGAGTGACTCACCATTTTACTGCCTATAACTCCGTGACGATAGCTGATTCAGGCACAGCTCTCTTTTGCTCTATTTACAACAAGGTATAGCCAGTATTAGATAGTATTTAGTATGTAGAATTGATTTCACTAACTGGCGTTCTTTTTATCTTACTGAGTGAATAATGGCAGCATTAATGTCAAAGTGTCATAATCAAGACAAATTTAATGTCAAGTTGTCATGACCAAGACAACTTCTGGTAATATCACTTTGATTAATGTCAAGTTGTCATAATCAAGACAAGCCCAACAATGTCAACTTGTCATGCCAAACACCGAATGACACTTAATGACAGAAGTCATAAACGTTTATGACTTGTTTATAAGGTTTATGACACATTCATGACAGTGTCATGTCATAGTTATGACAGTGTCATGTCATGGTTATGTCGGTACTGTCAAGTAACACTGCACCACACTTGTTTGTCAGCTAACCAGTTTCCACATGGAAGTTGAAAAGATTTTTTAAAAGATGTTTTACTGTACCTGTGTAGTTCTTTAGTGCAAGGAAGGAGGAAAGGAGCTGAGGTTTTACAATGAAATGTGAGGAAGGAGATCTAAGATGGTTTTGTGCACATCCACAGTAATATGTTCAGTTCTCTTTCCTTTCCTTAGAGATAAGGATTCCTGAGCCTTTATTGTTATGTTTTACAGATCTATGATACATGTGGGTTAACCAAATATCAAGTTGAACTTCAACGTACGTCGCTTGGTTTGTAAATGTTTCTTATCTGCAGTTATTGGTTTTTCTCTCCTTTAATGCGCCATTGATGCACGGGAGAGGAATTTGGGCAGAGGTCACCATTGCAGTTGTTAGAGATTCAGCATTGCGTACAAGGACAGTACAGACACTCGCTGTTATCGAGGTTTGAATGAAGCTTCTGTGTTAAATGAAATGTTGTGGTTAATGTGCTCAGTGAGTCCCATGACCCTTGAGTGTGTGAAAGAAGTTAAATCTCTTTTCTATCTCAAAGATACATGAGTGTCAGTGAAAAGATAAGTGTGACTGAATCATTCCTGAAGAAATGTCCAAAATACTTTCTCTGAGAGCAAATAGTGACACACCTGAGAGACACATCTCTCTCTCTCTCTCTCTCTCTCTCTCTCTCTCTCTCTCTCTCTCTCTCAATTCAATTCGCTTTATTGGCATGAACAAAAAAACATGTTGTTGCCAAAGCAGTTTACAGAAAATACATATAGTACATATCACATATTAAATACATACAGTAGGTGTCTCATATATTCTATACAGTGTAATAAACATACAACATACTACATTACAAAACAATTACATAACACAATGTAATACTTATAGTAGTGAGTCCCTCAGGTTGTGGCAGGCAGATACATATTTAGCTGCCAGTGGGGCTGCTGTCCCTTCTCCTAGGAAAACTACCAGCTTCTCTTCTGATGTTAACATTGGGAAATTTGCTATTTTGTTGGCTATTTTTCCAAAGTGTAAGTCTGTAATTTTTCACAGTGAAGGAGGAAGTGCATCTCTGTTTCTGTCTCCCCTGTTTAACAGTGAGCACATATACGTTCCTCTCTGGACAGCCATGTCTGCCTGAGTCTTCCTGTCTCTACGGCCAGTTGGTGGTCACTGAGCCTGTACTTAGTCAGGACCCGTCTCCGCTTTAGATCTCTGACAGTGTGCAGATACTCAGCCAATTTATATTCTCTGTTAAGAGTTGTAGAAAAAAAAAGCGACCGATTCTACTCTGGCTCAAAATGCCAGAGTCTTTTAAGAACCACCGGTCACTTCTCAAAGTTTCCCCTTTACTTATTGTGTTCGTTGAAAGGCAGACCAAGAAATGAATACTCAGGATTCGTTCAGTTAAACTATAACAATCTTTAGTAAAATGATATTGCAAACAGATCTTTTATATGCATATGGATCAGCCGCTCCTTCGAGACTTTCTCTCCCTAGCCACCAACAAAGTCTTTCCGGGTCTGACACCGGACCTTCCTTTTCCCTATTCTTTTATTCATCTTCAGGTTCCTCCTCTCGCCATCGTGTGGGGCCGCCAATTGGTTGGATATCCCTCAGACTTTCTGTCTCCGAGAAGATAGAGAAGTTGCGCCCCTAGAGATTGTCTGTTCCTTTAAGAGATTTCATTAGGTGCATTCTGTTCCAATTGTTTATTGAACAAAACAGGAGCACTTTTGCTCCACTAAATTTGAACCCGTCTTATCTTACACATGCCAGACAGGAGGAGACAGCGAGGCCATCCCAGGCTACAGGACATTCTTATTCTAAACCCAATATATTTCTACACCCTCTTTTTCCACAGCAACACGCTGTGTGAACATAATCCTAATATTGGTAAAACAAAATAATGGGATCCCTCTTCGAGACCTACGTATGACTTACTGGCAATTTAGTAATCAATAATAAGCAATCAAAAGTTAACTGTGATAGTAGATATCATGTCAGAGCGGTGTGGTGCATGGATCTTATATGTAGATTTTAGCTCCTAATGTAAGCTGCATAATCCATTGCTCTTTCTATGACTATACCAATGGTTACAATTATTTTTGTGGAAATCCCTAAACATCGTGTATCATGCAAACTTCAAACAAACATCTCTTGTAATTATTGTAATTAATTAAAATTGTAAAATCATACTTCAAACCTATGTCTTGCTTAAGGGCTATATTGACTATGGGCTGATTTTCAGCCCCCGCGCATATCTGTGAAACAAAGAAGGGAATCTCTGACAGCAGATAAGAAGATAGAAAAACGTTGGAGATAGGAAAACGGGGACTCAGGGAGAGGGGGCACTGGGTGGTGATTGTGAGTAATTTAGACCCAGCGCGACTATACTCCTTCCTCCTCCTCGTCGGAGGAAGTGCCAGCCTCGTCAAAATAGTCCCCATAGTTGGCAGGGTGAGTAAATTCAGTCATGGCTAACATCTAATAAACCGGGGGAGCACCCTCTTTTGATAAAGCCATTATTATCAGTCTATTGATTAGAGTTCTGAGACAGGGGATAAATTATATAAAAAATATATTTAGTCTTTCTCAGCATTATTTTTAAAATTTCTACTCAACTGTATTTTTTATTGATTTTTAGCACTTTACTTTTGTATTCTCACAATTTATCAGCTTTTGGCATTTGGAAAAAACACATCTTAATTAATAGGAAAACTATTGTTTAAATATCCCTCCGATAAAGGCAAGCAGTAGGTCAAATATACTTGACTTCTGATTGAAAGTAACTGTTAAATTTAACTCCTATACAATCTATCAATAGGAAACCCATTATCCTAATTCCAAAGTACATTTAGTGTATTCAAGTGACATTATCTTTTACTGTTTATTAGCTTTATCTTTTAATTATCTTATATCTTACTTTGTTTCGGTGTACATATAAATATGAGAGTATTAAATTAATAGGTGTATACCATTGTCTAAGTACACTTATTCATAATGTACATCATTAAGCATTCACATCAACATTTAAACATTTTCATTTAGAGGTTAGTTTTAATCATAATCTCTGTGTTGAAGTTGTTGATACCTGGTTTTAATCATCATGGTTTCAAACCTTCTCAGCACTAAAACTCACAACTTCAACAGGTCTCAGGAAAGATGCAGCAACTGCAAAAACTAGAAAAATACAATTTAAGGTTTTTAGGAAGTCTTTGAATGGATCATTTTTATCAACTTTTCATCAATCCAATTTGAACAGTGAAATGTACTTTAAATATTTGCTGACACACCAACTGAACATTTATCTTAAAAGTAAAAATAAGTACTTCTAATTATCTTCTCCTAATAGTGTGTGTATTTTCAGAATGTGAGTCTGTGTGCTACTTAACTTCACAGTGCGTCAGATGTGTCAGAGCAGAACGGTCTCGCTCCCCCCCCTCCTTTTCTGTCCGTCTACTGCTCCGTACCTCCAGATATCAGCGTCTTTTCCTTTGGTGAAGCAGACCTCGGGGTCATATATTGACCCCTCCGGAGCCTTCTTATTTCAGCGTCATCAGTTCATCACACAATGCTCATCAAGGCTTTGGGTAGGGCGTGTGGTTTGCTGCTGGCTCTTTGGTTTGACACAGTGCATCTCCAGATACTGAAGTCACAACCAGACGCCTAGCACAGGTCCACCATCCCTTTCCTTCTGGGCCGAGAACTGTAGCCAGACCACAAACCTTAATCATGTCTAGCTGTGTTGTGGTCTGAGGTGCTGTGATGGTCAATCTCCTGGTACAGTTTTTTCACCAGTCCTGCAGCTGGAGGGAGTGAGATGGACCCGATCACACAAAGAGGCGTGTGTGGCACAAAACAGAACTCCCCAAAAGGCATTATTTGTTCTTTTATCAATATTATCACTTGGAAAAACTTCTAGTTATTTTTAGTGAATATCAAATATTATAAAGCAGCATTTATTTCCCTTATGCTGGTTTAGCTCTATAAAATCCATCCAAATTGTGATAAAAATTTTGGTTTTGTAACTGTTCTCTTTTAGATTACTTTTAAAGGTTATGTTTCTGCAAATAGTGAAAGTCTATCAAAACAAAAATAAATTTTCTTTAAAGTAGTTTTTAAATTAAAAATGATGTGAACACCTTATTTATTAAACACCTTATTTATTATTGCTACTATATCCCTTCTATTTGAGGCATGACAAGCTCATGACTCAAAAACGCGCCACATATAAATAATCTGTTGTAGTAGTTGTAACTTGTATAAAAGCAACAAAAAGTTCAATGAATAATTTCTTTAAAAGAAAAGGAATTACCAAAATAGAATGTTTTCAACCTCAACTTAATACTTTAGTTTTAAGCAATTTGTGATATAGCAACCCAAGAACTCACTAGAGTATGATATTAAAACTGCTTTCAGGCTGAAATCTCATATCAACCTGTATTGGTTTCAATATAACCAATAACCTAAGACGAATTAAACAAAAACATGTTGTTTATTTTCTTTTTATCTCTAGTTTGCAACCCAAAGTTATCCTAATCACTGTTTGGTAGTTCTAAAAATCATTATGAATAAAAGTTTCTTAGGCCTATAGAGCAAACCTAAGTATTTCTAATTTGACGTCTATTTATCCAATTTGTTACCTGATATGGGAAACATATCACATTATCAATTGTCCCTAATAATGCAAAAAACAACCAAACAGTGTATCAGTGCAAAGCATTTCTTCATTGCATGAGCGTGTGTGTGTGTGTGTTATGTGAAACCGCTATGTGTATGCTCAAAACTTCTTGGACTCCTCCTCTCTGGTGAGAGGGTTTGTGTGTATGCGTGAAATTTGAGCTAGTTGCTTCGCTGGCTGTCGTCCTGTCTACACCTCTAGTGCTCTATCTTAACAGGGGTGTGTGTGTGTGTATGTGTGTAATGAAGGGTTCTGTCAATAAAGTTTTCCCTACTTCTCCTTAGTGAAAAAAGCGAGTGTGTGTGTGTGTGCAGCGCAGGGTCACAGACAGTTCCCCCTTTTTTCGCCCAAAGCGTAATTTGATCCAGTCCGCAGTTGTGCGACCCACTTCACACTCTCCCTGCGTTTGGATTTCACTGTCAGCTTTCCTGACTATTTTCTTCAATAATTATTTACCCCCTTTAATATACCGAGGATTTTATATTATTATCTTTTCTAGATCCACTACTTAGCGTTTTTGTCCCACCAAGTATGTTGATTATTATATTATATTATTTCTATATAATTTATTAAAACTCCTACGCGTCTGTCTCCTAGGAGTACTCTCTAGCCATTTTTAAACCAACACGCTAACAGTCTACTAACCCAAACTAGATAAACATTTGCCACACAAATGAATACACTGACTGCTCACATCATCACGCCAAACACATTAGTACACTGCTTTTCACCTGGGTTTTCGAGACTGGATCGCTATGGGCAAATCGCCCTGTGAGATCACTTTTGCATTTTTGTTTTTTACCTTTACTTCGTGTCCCCAATTTACTTTATGCACTTCTGATTTTTTATTTTAATTTTATATAGTGACACCAATTCTCCACCAATTCTCCACTCTTAGACCATATCTCGAAACCCAGTTTTCCAGTCAGCTTTAGACAGCTCTTTCTACGCGAGATGTCTTTACTTTGTAATCACAGGACATTTATTATTAGACAACACTCCTCACTCGAGGGTGTCTTTTTACTGGACGACACTCCTCACTCGAGCGTTCTCAGTTAAACTGGACGACACTCCTCACACCGGTTCTCCAGTTTTTCCCAGGCGACACTCCTTGACTCGAGGCGTCTGTCTCTGCGTGCAATATCACTTACAGTACTGGTTGGCCCAATTTTTTAATTAAAACCCAAGATGTCTTACCCTCACAGATCCAAAAGAAATTTAGTTTTGAGGTCCCAATGTGGGAAATTTTTGGTCTTTCTTAAAGACAAAACAGGAATTCTCTTACCTTTAATTTTGGTGCACCATTTGGATCCGGAGAGAAGAGTCTGAGTGTGTGAAGTCCAGCCAAAAAGTTCTGGTTGGCTTCTGTTGGTTTCCTGGTCTTTACATCACGTCCGGGGGTCACCATGTAGGAAAAAAAGCGACCGATTCTACTCTGGCTCAAAATGCCAGAGTCTTTTAAAACTCACCGTCACTTCTCAAAGTTTCCCCTTTACTTATTGTGTTCGTTGAAAGGCAGACCAAGAAATGAATACTCAGGATTCGTTCAGTTAAACTATAACAATCTTTAGTAAAATGATATTGCAAACAGATCTTTTTTTATATGCATATGGATCAGCCGCTCCTTCGAGACTTTCTCTCCTTAGCCACCAACAAAGTCTTTCCGGGTCTGACACCGGACCTTCCTTTCCCTATTCTTTTATTCATCTTCAGGTTCCTCCTCTCTCCATTGCGTGTGGGCGCCAATTGGTTGTATATCCCTCAGACTTTCTGTCTCCGAGAAGATAGAGATTGGCGGCTAGAGATTGTCTGTTCCTTTAAGAGATTTCATTAGGTGCATTCTGTTCCAATTGTTTATTAAACAAAACAGGAGCACTTTTGCTCCACTAAATTTGAACCCGTCTTATCTTACACATGCCAGACAGGAGGAGACAGCGAGGCCATCCCAGGCTACAGGACATTCTTATTCTAAACCCAATATATTTCTACAGAGTCAAATAACAATTTAGTCTACTTTGTGTTTTTGTTTGATTTTTCCAATGTTCTAAATATTGATCTTTTGAATGATTCATAATCTGTTTAGTTCTGTTGAGTTGTTTTGAACCAGTGCTAATGGGAGCCTCATTGGTTAGCTTCACCATCAGCTGACTGAGGGGACTGTTTTCAGGATTCAGCTCTTGGGTTTTTAGTGCTTTAAAATGAAGTGTGTCTTTTTGGCTTAAATTAAGGTGTGTCCAAAAGGTAATAGCTCGTTTCTGTATATTTAGCAGTAATGGGAAATGTCCCAGTTCTGCTCGACAGGCGTTATTTGGGGTTTTCCTTTGAACATTTAGAGTTCTTCTACAGAATTCTGTGTGTAGGGTCTCTATCGGGTGCTTGTCCCAGGAGTCATGCTCCAATCTACTGAGTGGGCCCCAAACTTCACTTCCATAAAGTGCTATCGGTACAATTACACTATCAAATATTTTAGTCCAGATTCTAATTGGGATGTTAATGCTGAACAGCTTGGTTTTTAATGCATACATTGCCCTGCGTGCTTTTTCTTTAAGTGAATGTATGGCTTTATTGAAATTCCCTGATGCAGATATGGTCAGACCAAGGTAGGTATCATTTTGTGTGTGTTTAATTTGGGTGTTATTCAAAGTAAAATGGTATTTGGTTTCAAGACATCTGGCTTTTTTTTGAAAGCTCATAATTTGAGTTTTCTTGAAATTGAATTGTTATGGCAGTATTGTTCCAGGATGGACAGGTTATGTTGGAGACCATCTCTGGTTGGAGACAACAAAATAAGGTCATCTGCATAAAGCAGGTATTTAATATCTGTGTCTAAGAGTGTGAGGCCTGGAGCTGCTGATCGGTCCAACTGGTCTGCAAGTTAATTTATGTACAGGTTGAATAATGCAGGACTTATACAGCATCCTTGCTTCACACCGCGTCCTTGGGTAAAATATTCTGTTCTTTGATTATCAATTTTCACAGCACATTGATTGTGCTTGTACATACATTTGATAAGGTCATATCTCTCTCTCTCTCTCCTTGTACATTGAATGCTACAGATACAGGTTTTAAATTTCTGGCTGGTTGTCATATGATATGACTTTTAATCTGCCATGAAACAAAGCCCAATCTCTCCCTGCCTTTATATCAAGGCCATCTATGAACCAGTATAGCTTCTTGAAGCATTAACAGGCCAGTAAAAGGTTTGGCATTGGAACCAGCAATATACCACCTTTGACAGATGATGACAAACTTTCTTTTTAAAGTACTTGTTTGTGTTGCCGTATAGAGTTGACCAGGCAACTTTACACTGACAGATATTGGAAGATCAACATCCTCAAAAAACTGCTGGCCATTAGGGCTTTTACAAAAAAGAGATACAGTAAAGGGCTGATGACAGAAAACCCAAAGTAAAGTAAGGTAAGTAAGGGGTTACAGCCCAGTGTCTCCTCAGAAGTCTCAGAAGAACTGGAGGGATGAACACCATTCTTGCAAAAATATTCGCTCATTTCATCATCATGATCTCCCATTGGTGTAGGATTGAGGTCTTCCAGTTATTTATTTAGGTTTTCCTTAATTTGTCACCAGTTTCCTTTAAATGGCAAACGTTTTATGGCCACAGTACAACTGTTTTTCTTTCCAGAGACTTTCTTAATCATGAGTTTGTTTTACAGCTATCATTTCTTTAAATTAACTTTTATTGATCTAAGGAAAGTGCCAATTTAGACACCATTATATCTGTCACCACTGGAACATATTAAGCACGTTGCTCAGTGGAACCTCCACTGTACTTGCTAAGAGCACTTGACATTTTATTTGGGAGTTGTTGTCCAAATACTGTTATTATATCAACTGAGTGGAGTGTTTTAGAGTGCTCTGAACTGTAACAGCCCCATATTCTGACTTCTGTCTGCCCTGCTTCTGCACCATCAAGTGTTGAAAGACTTGTCTAAATGATGATTGATAGTTATAGCAAACTACATGTGAGAAAAGCATGGCTGTGTTTCACAAACCTTTACTCTCAATGAATGATGCTGGCCAACACTTGCATTTGGGCTGTCAGCGTGGAATACAGGGAATCTGTCTAATACTGCATCTGCCAAAGTGCTGCAACAGTAATAGATGATGTCTAAAAGTGACACAAGTCAGATTGCTGTTGGCAGACATGCAATACAAAGAAATACGCCAGAGTGATGATTTTATTCAAGGCTGTCAAAGCCTGGGAGGCTGCAAGTTTTTAATTAAACCAACCACAGATACTGCGAGGACAGTTGGAAAACCTGCAGGTGATGTAGTTTTTTTAGCAGAGGAAAAACATCTAATTAAATGTCACTTACAAAATTATATAGACTTAACCAACAGCCTTTTTAGAGATGGTCATTATAATGCAACAGCAGGAAGCAGTGTGTCACCATACTAAAAATGTGGTAGTCGGTACTGATGCCACCAAAAGTACATGATACTCAATACCAAAAGTCGCTGCTCTGAAGCCTGGCATCACCACACAGCTAGCATACAGTAACATCTTCCATTAGTTCACCTGGAACACCCAGACAGTAAGTATGTTTAGTCACATCTGTTTCTTTCTGTCATTGTTGTTTTTCCCTGGACTGGTTGAAGTTAATTTAACTGACGTTATAGAGGTCCGCTAAAACAAGCGCTAAAGTTAGCTAATGTCAGCTATCGGAGCTAACGTTAGGCTGTGACAGACAACGGCAGAGAGAAAGAGACTTTACTTTTGGTTTGGGAGCTGCAGGTAAAGTCAGGAAAGCCGTTGCTGTAACGTTAGATGTACAGGCTTAATTAATGGTTAATGAACATGCTTTATTATGCCTCAATGGTGCAAAAATAACTTCTGTAATAAAATCAAATCTGTAACAACCTGTAACAAAATAATATCTCTCTTTTAAAATAAATAAATAATATGAAATAATGTACTGAATATGACCTCTTGTGTTAGAAAATCCAGCTTCAACAAAATATCTCTTAATACCTTTTCAATGTAATAAGATAAATAATGAAGAGACTGAAACATATGTGCCAGCTTTGCACACGGTGCACTCCGCCTCCCACTTGTCCGGTCCTGGCCGGGACGGTACGTAGGACATTTTTTTTTGCAGTTCAACTGTTAAGCTGCACTAAGTCTTGTTTTATGGTTGTACGCAGGCTCCACGCAAAGCTTGTGCGCTGGTGTGTGTGTCGAGCAGGCATGTCTGTGTGTGTGGGGAGTGGGTGATAGAGCGAGGGAGAATTAAGTGAGAGAGTGACGGCGAGCGAGTACGACTCTAGAGTCATAGTGAGAGAAACAAAGTGTCTCCCCTGTGTTTTCTGACCACGGTGGGAAATCTTTAGCAGGAAATGCTTCGGCATTTTGTGTGCAATGCTGCTCCGCTGTCTGCTCTGGTCCCTGTGTATGTGCGCGTCGCAGAGCCGCCGACAAGACAGCCTCTCGAGAATTACGTCACACAACAAAGTACCGTAGTATTGTGTGCAAAGCGCCAGTCAATTTAAGTACACGCTTAATAGTCTCATGAAAAACAGTGAAAACCGGACATTTTCATGAATTTATAAACCCCCCTCCCCCCGGACGCCCTGGACAGTATGTAAAAACTTGACATGTCCGGGCAAAAGAGGACGTTTGGTCACCCTAGGTAAGCCAGAGGCTAGTCTCGCATTGCCAGACCTTCCTCCAATCCCCACAATCATCTTGGGTGGCGCTAAGCGCCAGACGGAACAACGGTGCCTCTGCAATCTAGTCTCAGGAAGGAACTTGTTTTGGTGGAACATGTGTACGTTCAAAGATTGTTTTAGTCGTGCAACAGAAAACTCAGATTGGACAGATAGTCTAGCTAGCTGTCTGGATTTACCCTGCAGAGATCTGAGGAGCTGTTAACCATAGTCCTCACAAATCCATTGGAGTTTAAAATGCCAACACAAAGAAAGGGGAAGGTGACGGCAATACGGCCGAAATGAAACAAAAACATCAGGCGGAATTTACGGCGGCACCTGAACAATCTCGGAAAAGTGGAATGCAGTGGATACAGACTACAGTAAGAGCAAGTTCCCTGGAAGTCAGGTGACGTAGTATAAAGAGCGACAAAGTCTGTGTAGTAAGGAGGAGAGGGTGGATGGAAGGGTCAGACAAACACAGGACTTTCAAACCGGAGACCACACTTCGTCTCCTGTGGAAAACCAAAAGTTTGTGACTTATTTATGTTGTTAAGTAACCAACGTACGTAACTTCAGTTATGTAACAAAGATACTTATTTCAATCCAAACCATAATCTTTTCCTAAACCTAACCAAGAAGTTTTGTTTGAATTAAAATTGTACGTTAAAAATGGGTCTGACCAGGCATCTGTATGTGACAAGTTGGGTATGAGAGCGGGTTGATTCTGTACATTTTGCAATGGTTAAAACATGCATTAAGTTTTGGTGATGGTTAATGATGGTTAATATAGAAATATTCATGAATGCAGCTTTAAGGATGACAGAGCACAGTGACCTGCTAACCCTAACCCTTAGTTCCATGGGCTATATGATAACTAATTATCAACAATCCTGGAAATGAGACATCGTCGATATAGAGTAGTGACTAGGCTCTCTGTTTTTCTGTGCTGGTCAGTGTTCTTCTTTTTCAGCATTTAGCGGCAGACTACAACACAAAGTTTGCTGTATATACTGCCCCCCTCAGGTCTGGAAGAATTGCATCCCCAGAAAATTGAGTACCGTAATGTAGTGATGGTTAAATGAAGCTTCGTGAACCACTGTCTTTATTTTCTGAGCTCACTAGATGGTGCTCTCTGTTCAACAAAGGGTTGAAAACACACAGAATTGCCATTCCTTTAACCTTTTTCTTTGAACAGATAGCGCCATCTAGTGAGCTCAGAAAATAAAGACAGTGGTTCACGAAGCTTCATTTGACCACCACTACCGTAATGTTTTCAGAATTTTGGTATTGACTTGGTACCAAAGTATCAGTTCACGTGACATCCCTACTTTCGTTAACATTGGGACATAGGGCATTTATACATTCATGTGGTGTCGGAATAATAGGGGAAACTCACACTGCACGCATGCATGCTTGGTGGAGGTCTGCGCTCTCTAAGTGCTCTTCTAGTTTTGCACATTTTTTAACCTTGTTGACCGTTCTGACCTACCAACAATACCAAATATACCAGGCTATATTTCAGGGAAATGTGTATAAAATGATGCACAAGACATCAGAATATTTCCATTTGATGAAACTACGTAGCCTTAAAAAAAAACATGAATTCTTAGGTTTAAATATTCATAGTGTTAATTTGCACCCCCGCTACGAATAGCCTCGGCCACACAGCTGAGCTATTCACACCCTGTGATGTAACAACAAAAACACGTTGCTCGCGTCCACCGAAATCATGGCAGACGTTCATCTTCCATGACCGCAGAAACTGGCATATTAGGAAAGTTTTGTCTCTAAAGTTTATAACAATTGAATTTCTAGCGGAAAATGGACACTACAGTTGCGCTTTCTGTCTTCAGTAAAAGCATACAACCTTTAGTTTGTTAGTTAGTACCTATCTTTTTGTATACAGTATGGTTACCTAGCAACCGAGGCTTGAAGACACCAAGTGGTAAACAGTTGAATGACATCCTGTGAGAATTTATAGGTGAGTGGTTAGAACCCTGAGCTTTGTCTTGGGAGTCTGCAGTTTGATTCCCCTGTGAGGTGATCTTATTTTCTTAATTTTGGATTGGATAATTTGCATGCAATTGCGCAAGTCAGGGCCCGCGAATGCAATTTTTTTTTTTCTAGGGTGGTAGGCTCTGGTTGGGTTGGTTAGGTTTAGGCAAGAGGAGTGGGATTGGTTATGGTTAGGGTAAGAATGTCAGGGCGATATAATTCCAAAAAGGTGTAATACATGAGTAGTATGGATAACTGTGTGTAAATATACGCCAAGGTACTGTAAATGCACAGGGGTGCAAATAATGCGGCAGGGTACGAATAGCATTCATTTCTAATTTCACCAGGGTACGAATAGCATTTCTAATTGCACCAGGGTACAAATAGCATACACTGCTAATTGTACCCGGGGTGCAAATAGCCTTACCCTTAAATATTTCACTGTATAAACATCATAGCTTCAATAAAAAGCTAGAATATCTATTATATTCCGGTTGAGTGAAATACAATGATTTTAACAACCCTTATAGTTACATAAGGGAAAGGTACTTTCTCACAAGAAGTACAGTTGAAATAACTGGGTGATTGCAGTCTTGTATTTACCTTTACTATCATCAAACAAATCTCTCTATTGAAGTCAAGCTGTTTTTTGCAACTTTTATTTACTCAGCGTAGTTTCACTTTTTCAGGAACGCCCTGTTCACAATCCCATAGTTACACCCATTCTCACCTGGAGGCTGCCCAGTACAGCAACAGTCTGATCTCTGGCATTTGAGCCAGCAAAGCAGCGGGGGATTAAGTGCCTTGCTTAATGGAACCTCAGCTGTTGTAAAGAGCGAAGCTCTTTTATTTTCCACACCTAGATCTATCCTGTGGGTCTGGGCATCAAACCAACGACAACTCTGTGTCATATTTATATAGCACATACACATACAGTATAACGCACACACAGAAAATTACACATTGTGCCTTGGAAAGCAGTGCAAAAGCAGCACAAACATAAAATAAAGAGAAAGTCAATTCAATACTCTTTTTACTTTTTTTTTATTTGAGTGTATCAACCTTTGGGAAACTTAATGATGCACTCAGTAACTCAGTACATGTCCAATCCCATACCGTCACTTCACATTTTGTGCACTCACTCGGTGTTATTGTGTTTGTATTGTACTATATTTATTCACAGGTCAACACACAGGTTGATACAGCAGAATGAAGTTTCGAAGTGTTGCCATTTTTATCCGCTCCCTCTTAATCCCTGAGTGCAGCCTAGCTGTAACATGGACCATTAGCTAAAGAATGTTGAACATAACCATAGCGGTTGTGCCTAGCCAGCCAAATCAAATACCTCCTTTTACAAGCACCGCTTCACAACACGGTCCTGCTTTCAGGCCCACCGCCAGGCTCATGTTGATTCAGCTGGAGCCTTGAGAACAGGGGCGCGTTAGCCTTGATTTACACCGTCTTATTGGAATTCCTTCCAAGTGGCGCATATGAAAAAAGGATGGATTTCTCAAGAGGGGGATCCTGACTGATAAGGGCCTATTTGCAATAGGGATCAAGGAGGGTCCGGTGATGAATCACGGCGATGTGAGGGAGTGCAGCTGGAAGGGAGCCAGAGTGTGGCATGCCAAAAAGCCATGGCGAGTTTAACCAGGGGGGTGTGGAGCTGTTTGCAGAGCGTGACAAGACAAAGCAAGAGGAATGTAGAAAGTTGACATTTGCATTGAAACATGGTTGTCATTTTCTTAATCCTATTATTTATTTTTGTTTAGTTAAGAATTACTGAATTGCACTATTACAACTAGTAGCAGCAGGGGTTCATTTTTTCTTTTGCGTACAAACTATTTGTAATTACAGTTAATTTAATAATAATTATGAGAACACTGGTCTAAAGATAGTTTGAGTTGAGATGGAACTTTTCACTCACTCTTTGCTTCTTAATGTGGGAATTCTTAGATGTTAGCTGTTTATAGGCAATTAACTCAGCAGTTATTGTAACTTTGCTAGAAACACAACTTTATAACCATTTCATTCTGATTGGTTCCTATTGATAATTAGTTATTATACAGCCCATGGAACAGAGGGTTAGGGTTAGCGGGTCGCTGTGTTCTGTCAGCCTTAAAGCTGCATTCATCAATAGTTCTATGTTAACCACTATGTGTAATATGGTAGAGGTCTCTCGTAGTGACAAACACGAAGAATTATCACCTGACTGCAGTGACCCTCAGTTCTACAGTGCAGCAGGCAGCTGTTTTCAGCTAAAAAGTTCTCATAAACCAAACGATAGACAACATTAGCAATTAGCTGGTGAATGATGGTAGAACATTGTGTAACAGTAGGTAAAGAGCCATTTATTTCCCTCAGGGAAGAGTTGGTGGAGACCAAACCAGTGAGTATTGGACTTACATTCGCCAGGTGGAACCGACACAACTCAAATTAAATGTTAATAAAGCTCCGTGTCTGCTTAGTGTGTAAATAGACAACTTTGTGTGCTGCCACCAAGTGGCCAGAAAATGTTAATGCATGTTTAAACCATTGCAAAATGTACAGAATCAACCCGCCATCATACCTGTTAATTCAAACAAAACTTCTTGGTTAGGTCTAGGAAAAGATTATGGTTTGGATTGAAATAAGTATCTTTGTTACATAACTGAAGTTACGTATGTAGGTTAAGTAGTCAACATAAATAAGTCACAAACTTTTGGTTTTCCACAGGACACGAAGTGTGGTCTCCTGATTGTTCAGATGTCCGTCCCCTTCCCCTTTCTTTGTGTTGGCGTTCTAACCTATGTTCTGACTATCTGTCCAATCTGAGTTTTCTGTTGCACGACTAAAACAATCTTTGAACGTACACATGTTCCACCAAAACAAGTTCCTTCCTGAGACTATTTAGTGGCTCTGTCCGGAGCTTAGCACCGCCCAAGATGATTGTTATTGGTTTCTCCCATCCCGGAATGCTGTGTGGACTAGCCAGACCATTCCTCCGCAGCACTGTAGAGGAAGGTCTGGCAATGTGAGACTACTCTTACTGTAACATCTAATATTGCGGCTGATGGCTTTACACTATAGTTAGTTGAAAACCCGGTGCGTCTCATACGGACACTTACGGCCGTCACAAACGTCGGTATGTGTAAACCTGGGAATGAGAATGGTCTGACAGAATCAACATGTTCATTGGTGTGATTCCATCTGTAATTAAAGGGTTCATTTGCAAAAACACATTTCTCTGTTTTTATTTATTTTACTAAATCATGTTTTTTTGTGTCCAATCCAGGGAATAGCACTAAAACTGGTGTTGGTTTGAATTGATAAGGGATCTCAATTTGTTATTTTATTTTCATAAATCATGTTACTTTGTGCACTCAATGGGATATCACTCAAACCAGCCTTGTTTTAGTCATTTTTTAGGCTGGCTTTTCTTCAATTACTTTAGATATTGAATATTTATGACAGTCTACTGAAACTGTTCCCAGGTGATGCAATGTTATAGTACACCAATAACCCACCAGCAATAAGCAAAAAGTTCTAATAGTTTGTGATAGCGAAGAACACTCCAATAATGAGAAGTATTACTTCTGTGCATTAACTTTTTCTTTGATGTAAGTGGTCTTTTGCTGAATAAAACTCCTCAACATGGATTTAATACAAACTCTCCACAACACCACTACTGAAGCTCTGCCAATCCAATTAATTCCACAAATCTTTTAGTATGTCATTTAACTGCCTGTGCAGTTTTCTATAAACCCTTCTATTTACTGGCGTCTGGCCACAAACAATCATTGCCTCCACTATTTGTAGATGTCTTATTCTGGTGTTTCTGGGTTATCTTAAAGCTGCTGTCTATTCACACATATTGTTTTTCTTTTTCATTCAAAAAGTGGCGTAACTTCTATACTGTCTTAATATGCAAATCCCTGGGAGACTACAAATCTGTTAAATCTCTAATGTATAATTTTAAAGATTCAAAAGTCAAAATGTTTGTACACCCAGTTCCTCTTCATATTGGAAAACATATTTAAAAAAAAAAATTTCAAGTCTTTGTCATCTTCTGGTTTGAAATTGTAATTATACAACAAGTAGATCCGCCCAGGCAATCTGATTGCAAGCGCCTCTGTCCTAGCCTCATCACTTTCAGCCCAATAATGACGTTAAATCACACCCTCTAGTGTAATATAGCTTAAATGTCACAAGACCTAAACCAACAGTAAGATGACACTACGTAAATTTACTCTGCTGTCATATGTCAAAACTCATATATCAGTGAAACTCGCCTGTTGCCATGAGGTTTGTTCAGTGCAAAGTCTGTCTGAGACAACAGTGACATAATAGTGTCAACGCATTCACATGACTGTCTCAGACTGAGGTTTTGCTCCACATAATTCCAAAACATCATAAAATAACAGAGATCAGTCAAGGTTTTTACGTCACAATAACACAATTGAAATGGCGTGCTCATATTGTTAAAATTAGCTATGCTAACTGGAAATGTATTGTAGGAAAGTTTTTTTGCACACCTCTTTTGTCAGGTGTATAGGATATGATCAAAAGTAGCAGATCAGAAGCTTAGAGAAAGTCCTGCACACTGACCATTACGCAAGTAATAATTTATTTAGAAAAATACAACGTTTCGGTCTTAGACCTTCATCAGGTAAATTCAAACATTCACCGCAACCATAGCCTTAAATAGTTTGGTTGACTGACCAGGACCAATCAGGTCTGGCTCTTGAATGACGTCATTCATTCACAAAGTGGCACTCCCAGGCAGAAAAAATGCCACTCAGTACATTTAAAAACAATGGATAATCAGACCAGTTATGTCATAGGCTCATAATCAATGCATTAGCCCAATATTTTTTTACACTTAATCAGAGAGGACACAGTCCATTCAAAAGTGGATCATTACATTGGTTAAATTACATTGTAGCAGTCCATATACACCTGTACAATGAACAGTTCCTGAGGATAAACTAATAAGGAAAAAACATCAAATAGGGGCAACCACGACTTGCTACTAAAAAGACGCGAGGCATATTGGATATTTACTTTGCAGACACTATTGCCAAAAGGCCTTAATGATGAATTTAATCTTAATATCATGTTATGCAATTTTTTTTTTTTTTTACCTTTTATTTATTAAAAGTTATTTATTAAAATGTATTAAAAGTTTATTTATTATTTATTTAGGTTCACTGAGAGGCAGCCTCTCTTTTGCAGGAACGCCCTGATCACATTCACACAGTTCAACATTCATACCTGGAAGCTGCCCAGTACAAACACAGTCTGATCTGCTGGCCACTGAGCAGCTCAACTGTTTGGAGGTTAAGTGCCTTGCTCAAGAGTACCACGTGGTGGTAATGAGGGAGGGAGAAGCGCTGCTCTTTCACTTTCCCCACCAAATTTTATCCTGTCAGTCTGGGGATTGAACCGACGGTCACAAGCTCACGTCTCTAACCTTTAGGCCACCACCACCTAGGAGTGCAAATGAGTGCCACTTTGTGAATGAATGACATCATTCAAGAGCCGGACCTGATTGGTCCTGGTCAGTCAAACGAACTATTTAGGCAGGCAAGGCAAGGCAGCTTTATTTGTATAGCACATTTCAGCAACAGGGCAATTCAAAGTGCTTTACATAAAACATTAAAGAGCAGTTAGAAAACAATTTTAAACAATTTTAAAACATTAATAAACAAATTAAAACAAGAATAAAATTGATAGTGCAGTATAAGAATAAAAGTTACAGTGCAGTATAAGAAAATAAAGTTAATAAAATAGATTATTTAAAGAAAAGCAACATCAAAAAGATAGGTCTTTAGCTTAGATTTAAAAGAACTGAGAGTTGCAGCGGACCTACAGGTTTCTGGGAGTTTGTTCCAGATATGTGGAGCATAAAAACTGAACGCTGCTTCCCCCTGTTTAGTTCTGACTCTGGGGACAACAAGTAGACCTGTCCCAGACGACCTGAGAGGTCTGGGTGGGTCATAGCAGATCAGAAATGTATTTTGGCCCTAAACCGTTTAGTGATTTATAAACCAGTAAAAGTATTTTGAAATCAATTCTTTGAGGCACTGGAAGCCAGTGTAGAGACTTCAGTACTGGAGTGATGTGATCCACTTTCCTGGTTTTAGTGAGGACTCGAGCAGCAGTGTTCTGAGAAATGACTTAAATGATTTAAGGTTATGGTTGAGGTGAATGTTTGAATTTACCTGATGAAAGTATTTTTCTAAATAAACTGTAAATGTATCAAATGCCAATCCATTTCAGGTGACTTTACAAGTCCAAACCTATATGTGCTATATCCAGTCATGTATAAAGTACTTGAAAGTATCTTACCAGAAAATGACTTTGGTAGAAGTTAAAGTCACCTTTTAGAATATTACTTGAGTAAAAGTTTCTGTATCTGATACTTACTGTACTCAAGGATCAAAAGTCATTTTCTGATTAAATGTACTTAATTATTAGAAGTAAAAGTAAAAAGTAAAGAAAAACTTTGATTAGGAACTCTATTGTGGCTTCCTTATAGTAAAGCATCAGCAGGGTTTCCACACCTTAAACATCAAATTCAACGTCTGACATCAACAAAGAGAAAAACAGAAACCACTTTTTTTTTTGTGAGGAAGAATGTTTTACTCCAATGTACCAAAACATTTCTTGCAGGTAACAAGTATCGAAGACGCTGAGGGGAAACGTATAGTGGAGTAAAAGTATACATTTTATTTAGGAAAAGTAGAGGAGTAAAAGTGAAAATTTCCAAAAAAATATAACGAAGTAAACTACAGAGAAGTAAAAAATTCTACAAAATATTTGTACTTTGTTACATTCCAACACACAGGCAGGAAAAGACCCTGTCTTTTCCCAATTGGCAGCTCACCAGATCCCCATGCCTACCCATCTTATCCCCCCATGCTTCATATTATCTCTTTAAACTAAGCATGACTGAGCCCCACCAGGAGCCCCCCCACCCCTCTCCCTCCCTAGGCCTGACTGGAGGGATCATTCATAATCCAGATGATGTTGTTTTATGTCATTTCATAGGAGTTCTTGAACAGAGCCAGTAGAGGTGCTGGATCAGTGTCTCCTGGATGCCTACCTCTGGAGTGTTTGGATGGAAGATCCGTAACCTGGTGGATGGATTATATACTGTAGGCCTATCATATGTGGCTAAAGGATGTGATGTTTGGGCTACCTTGCATAGTTTTTAATTCATCATCTGACCTTTCAGGTTGGTAAATTTGCCAAAAAGCTCCACCCATTAAGGTTTAACTCATCTGGTGAGATACATTCTGCCTTCAAAGCAGTGCTGCCACTCAGAAAAGATTCTAACAGAAAAAAGATCATCTCCTTCAAAAACAATCCAAGGCGCTCCGTAAGTTTTGTGTAAAAATTCAAATGCCTTTATTTTACATGGCAATATATTTAAAATGACCAACACGTCTTTGTCATGAAGATGTGAGTTGAAACGTGTTTGAAGAAGACATTTTTTTATAAATTTTGGAATTGAGATGAGTTTTCACTCATGCAATGAGCCCTTCACACGAGAAATAAACACAGTGCAGCCACAATATCCAAAGAGCACCTGTGGTTGAATACAAGAAAGACCCAGCAGCACTTCTAATCCTTCGTCTGCAGAAAAAAAGGTAATGTTCCACAACAGACTGGTCCATAGGGGAGCTGCACTCCTGATGAGCTTGCCTCAGTTCTCATGCTGCCACCCCTAATACAATATCACCTACTGTATGTCACAACTGTGTCAGTTTTTTTTTTTTTTTTACGTATTTCTTTTGGGATGCTAGTTTCCAGTTTTCCCACTAAGATTCTTTGGCAGTCCTGTAGTCTCAGTGACCAGAGTGGCATTTGCCCACAGTTGTGTATTCAACAACAATTTGACAGCCTTTGAGAAGACATGAAAACACATACTACTGAGCATACTGAGTGTCAGTCTCGCATGCACACACAAATGTGCACAACCCCCTCTGTGATATTGCAGACGCAAACACAGGCATACACTCCCTATGAGGCCTTTTACCTCAAGCACTGTCTTATTTAAAAAGAAAAACCTTTTGTCAACAATGTGTGTGTACATGGTGCATGTACAAACACACATTGTTGACAAAAGGTGAATTTCAAAGGGACTGCGTGCATTTCTGCAAACTCAATAGCAGGGATGGTGCTGGGGGTTCGCGTCTCAGGCCTCAAAGCATTTTGCTACTTGGAAATAATTCAAACAAGCCTGAGCTCAAATGATGTTTTCTATATTTGTTGCGGATGATAATGATGCCATTATTGGCTCGCTCACACTGTGTAACAATATATTTCCATTTACTGTTTGCTTGGCAGTTGCTACCTCCATTTTCTTTCTACCAGCAGGAAAGCACGTATAATCATGAGTTGCACTTCATGACAAAGTATAGCTGAATGGACACTGCAACGTTTTGGGAAGATTAGTTAAATTACTAATGAAAACACATTTGCTGTATTTCTCAATGCTAGTACTTTAGCACATATTATTCGGAGTGCTGTCCTGAAATAGCAAATTTGGTAGTATCATCTACTGTATATTTATTTAGATATTTTAATGTAAAGATGTACTGTACAAGTGAAGTAATGACAGGACCCCCAAACACCCCACTGTCAGTTGTGTTCTTGTCAGTCTATATCCACGACCTTCCACTTCCGGGATTGTGCCGGAAATTCCCCCGTATGTCCTTCTTTTCATCCTGTTGGTGTTCTAAACTCTGGACTATGGTTAACTTCTCCTCAGATCTCTGCAGGGTAAATCCAGACAGCTAGCTAGACTATCTGTCCAATCGGAGTTTTCTGTTGCACGACTAAAACTACTTTTGAACGTACACATGTTCCACCTAGACAAGTTCCTTTCCGTGGCTCCGTCCGGTGCTTAGTGCCGCCCAAGACGATTGTGATTGGTTTAAAGAAATGCCAATAAACCAGAGCACATTTTTCTCCCATCCAGGAATGCTGTGTGGAATAGTCAGACCCTCCTCTGCAGCGCTGTGGAGGAAGGTCTGGCTATGCGAGACTGTTTTCTGGTCAAATCTCATCTGAGAATTTGCACGACTGAGGTCCAAATCATCCAGCATAGGAGTACTGATTTGTTTCAGGTGCACTGTACCTGATGGGAACTGGAGGTGACAGGATACATACCCACTGCACAGGGGGTGACAGGTGGGGTGGGATTGATTGGTGCAGCAAATCTGTGCCCCAGAGCCCCCCGTATAGCTCAATGTGGCATAAGGTGAAACTATCCAGTAATTTACTAGAAAAACATTCTCAGTGGATGTGTGCTTGAGGCTTCCCGTTTCCACATCACGCTTTTGCAAGTTAAATATTGGACCAGGAATGGCTTCCAAACTATCTGTGATGTCACAAATCATGCTTGTCGGCCCACCCCTGATAAATGGGATTTCCAATGCACATCCTTTTAGTGTCAAACGCTGCACATACATCATTGTGTACAGTGAAGCTCAAACACAGGTCACATATGCCTTGCTTTTCCAATCTTCCTTAATGATGGCAAGTAACTTAACATCATTCTTGAGTATGTCCATTATAATGTTTACGCCTACATCAGCTGCTCTATTTAAAGTTACAGTAAATCCAGATATGACTGTCCCTTTAAGCATCTTTAATGACATTTATGACCTAAAACATTAGTATTATTCATCTACAGTAGTTTTCCAACATAGAAGCAGAGTGTTTATCACTGTGTTTATCACTGTGAGTGACATCGTTCATAGAGTGGCATAACAAAAAATATAGAAAGCCTGGATGACAGGATTATTTTTCTGCCATCTTAGTAAAATCTGCATGAGACAGGTTCAGGATTTGCCAGTTAGCTTGATCCCATATTTTTAGAATAACAACTGAGGCAATAAATGCTTGCTGGGCCATAATAAAGGCTCCAACAGCAGAAACAAGAGGCTCCTTCAAGTGCAAAATTATTCCATTTAATTCAACTACAGGCAGCATGTGACCACAAGGGAAGATTTATTGACACATACAAGGGCCGGCCTGGCTCAGTCAGTGATGTATGAACTCTTTCTTTAAATGTGCATTCTCCTCTGAAGGATTTATCATGGAGATGATGGCTGGCTGCCCATGCATGTTAACAATTCAGTTCACTGGTAAAATGCTGTCGCCCTCTTACGGATCCAGTACATGCAGGAGATGCTGAAGAAAATATATCATAGAGAGCAATTGTTAAAACTAATGTTTATTAACCCAAACAGCTCAGCTATTGGATGTGATAATATAGATATGAGACAACTGTATGTTCGGTGTAACATACAGCCCGGCATGAGTGCAGATTTGTTTTTGGTTGTTACAGAAATCTACAACCTTTGGCAGCACACACAAAGCTCAGTCCAACTGATCTTGTTTGGTAGCATTTTGACAATTGCAGCACTTGAGTGTTTGTAACTGTAATGTGAAATACTTTCTTAATCTTCAGAAGACCTTGAAAAAAAAAAATCAAGACATAAATACAACAAAACTCTCAAGAAAAAGTTAAAGAAAAAGTATCCACTATTGAACCGCATGGAAACCCATTGTCAACAAAGGACTCCAAAATTATTATTTTTTCTAGAAGTTTCTCAAAAATCATTTTCTTTTTCTAGAAACTGAAAGAGCTGCATGATCAGAAGTCCTGCGTTGTGTTGGCTCTGCCTGCTTCTCCTCCTGGCTGCCTCATTGCTCCTGTCCTACTGGCCCAGAGGCTGCAGGATATACACTATGTATTGGTCTAATTGATGGCTTATCGCCAATTAGGTCCATATGAGGGACCGCCTGCCAATGTCTCCTCTCTCTCTGTTCACTACGGCGAGTCTGGTTTTCCAATCAGCTCATCAGGTGCCTGTTGAGGAGCAGGGCTTTGCAGGACAGAGGACTAGACTCAGAATTACTTTAAAGCAAGGGTTGTAGGTTTGCTTCAAACACTGGGGGCTAAAATGTAAGCTTCAACCACTTTATTTCCTGCACTCTAAGAATAAAATCTGTGAAATGAAGTTCAGTGCAAATTCTTTCAGGAAGACTTCTAATCAGTGCAATCATCACTATCTCTCCCTAAATCTTTTCAGCTGTTAAGAGGTGTTCACTCTTCAGTAAACCAATCAGAATTGGCCACAAATTCATGATCCAATCACAGCATGACATCCTGCTTTAAATGTCTCTCTCCTTGCTATCAGCTGGCTTCTCAGGCTAACGTGCAGCCCTCCTCCTCCCCCTCCACCTCCGGGCGTCATCACCCACGGCAACCGGAGTCCCTTTCCGGCGGACGGGTCCTTCGTTCGGCCTCCTGGTTCCCTCGCCGCCATCACCAGTGTCTAGGCTCCATAGGGGGGAATATGTCTGTTTCTCTACCCCTTTAAATATTTTAATGATGGAGTCTAATCCCCAAAGACTTTGTACATTTCATGTAATGTACATTTCATATTATGCTTATCTACAATAAATATTTGCATATCTACAACGAAGTCTCTCCTGATTTAAATAATAGAAAAGAACTTACAGCTCATTACCCGGACTTTGCCCCGTAAATAAAAAAAACGGAAATTATGTGTGTAGCTACAGTTAAAATAAATTTTTATGAAAACAAAATTCTCTCATACAAAGATGCTCAGTTAGTAAACTTCTGAAAACATTGAAAAAAACTTCAAATATGTCATAAAAAGCGACAAACGTTAACATAAATAAAAGATATAACATTTGTGAGGCTGTTTCAATCCATTATTGTCCACATATTTGTCTACATTGTATGCAGTGAAAATACAGATTTACCAGGAAATATGATTGCGTGATTCATGTCCAATGCCAACGTATAATGCTAATGCAGAAACGCCAGAGTCAGCTGATAGAAACCAGAGAGCAGTTATTACATAATTGTCTAATTATCAATTTTTTTTTTTACATAATCACTGTTTCTTTGTTTAACCACAATGAATTGCTAACATTAGTGTTACATGTTGATTTTGTTTAGATGTGCCAAATTGTAATTATATAAGTGATTATTGGTCGGAATATATGTTTTTATTATTACTTCAGTTTTTTGTTGTTGGTACTTGACCCTGTTAGTTTCATAGCAACTAAAATTACAAGGGGGGATACAGTTAGAAAAATGTTTTATGATAATAAACAGGCATAGTTTACTTCATAGGCTGTGTATTTGTGTTATTACATTATCTGTATCACATGACAGTGATAGAACCACGAGATGCATCCTGCAAACTCAAAACTTTAATTTGTAAGTAATAAATAAATAAATAAATAAATATTTTTCAATTTCACTGAAAGAGACAATTATATTGTTAATCGTAATCATTTCTGAGACACTTCTACAATTGTACAGCAGTATTTGGAATTGTTACAGGCCTAACTTTAGCTAAGCTTCATTTGTGCTTAGGAACTCCACAGGCTAGCTTTAACATTTTTGGATTTTTCGAATCTTAGCCATACTGCACTTTACATGCAGATATATTGTAGCAATAAATACAGAACATAAAATGTTAAATGTAATCTGGAATTTGAAGAATCACTCTGCACTAAGCTCCACACATCTCTCAACACATCCATGCAGTAATATTTAGAAACTATGACATGCATGTGCTGTTGGCTTTGTACAGTATCTGTTTGCCCTTCTACAATAATAACTGACAGACGAAACAGACGCAAAGACAAACCCTTTGCCCTGAAACACACTGTTCTGTGTATTCCAAAACACGAGCATGCACACACGCACGCACGCACGCACGCACGCACGCGCACACACACGCACGCACGCACGCACGCACACACTTTTCTTTTAGTGAAACTCCTATCTTTCTGTGTTTTGCCTTGGTATATAATGGAATGACACTGACATTTCCCCCCAGCTATTTCTCACACACGCATCAACAAAACAATGCAAACAAAAGCAGTGTATCCTTGAAGCACTATCTTGAGGCTCAGCAGACATTACGCTCTCCCTTTTTCTAAAATAACCATTTGAACGTTGATTCCGGAGCCTCTTTAAATCCCACAATTCTTTGATTTGGCCCATTCTGTTCATTGTGTGTTCACTGCAAGATAAATGCAGAGAGGCCGGCTTTGTTGCCTGCTGTTGTATCTTTGGCAAATTCTTCAGAATGTTGAGAGCTGTTTATTAAGGTGACAATGATCAATAATGACTGATGTTGTAATTATAGGCCAATAGCAGCGCCGTTTGACGTTGAATTTTAAGTAGGCTGAGGAAAAAAACTGCCGAAAGCTACTCCATCAAGAGCATGTTCATCTCCAGCAGCATTTCTTTGTCTAATTAATCTTCATTTCGAGGACAGATCCGTCTCACTAATGCACTTTTATCATTGCTCACTGTTATATAGTACGCGACTATAAAAAACCATTTAATCAGAAGCTCGCTGCTGCACCTGAAGCCAGTGCTTCTATGTTTGTTCTGTACAGGCTCGTGTAAAAGTGAATAATGTATGTTGCTCTGTTCTAATTTCTCAACAGTCGCTTCTTTTTTCTCTCTCCTCTTGCTCTGTTACTTTAATTGTCTTTCCTCATTATGAAATGTATTGACGGCTCTTGTGTCTGCCAGTACATCTGCTGCAGTTTTCAAGGACAGGCCTGATCTCAATGGGACTTATCCTGTGAAATACAGTAAATGTTAGATTTTGATTGATCCATCACAACCTATCTGGATCCAGATCTGTGCCAAAATAGACAGTTATAGACAATCATCTGATGCATGTGCCAGATTTTAGTCATTCAAGTAAGTGCACTATATTTCACGCAAAAATAATTTTTTTATTTTTTATAAAAAATGATTTTTATCTACATATAGATTCATTAACTTAATTTTCCCTGGTTCATGCCCTGATTTATTTAATTTGCCCAAATTAGTTGTCATCTTTTTGAGTTACAGTATGCTAACAAACCAATCAACCTTGTTGGTAGAAGGCAAAATTACTTTAAAGGTCCCATGGCATGAAAATTTCACTTTCACTAGAAATGGTGATAGGTGTAAACCGAGCCCTGGATATCCTGCTCTGCCTTTGAGAATATGAAAGCTCAGATGGGCCGATCTGGAACCTCTCTCCTCCTCAATAGCTACAGACACAGAAATGGCACATCCTAAGGAAAGCTCATTGTGGGACTGGCTCTAGTGGCTGTAATTCTGCACTAAGGCTGAATTTTGGGAAAGAGACTTCAGCTACAGTATTAGGGGACCACTAAGGTCTATATAAAAGAGACTTCAGATACAGTATTAGGGGACCACTAAGGCCTATATAAAAGAGACTTCAGATACAGTATTAGGGGACCACTAAGGCCTATATAAAAGAGACTTCAGATACAGTATTAGGGGACCACTAAGGTCTATATAAAAGAGACTTCAGATACAGTATTAGGGGACCAATAAAGCCTAGATAAAAGCATCCAAAGAGCACCATGTCATGGGACCTTTAAATAGACCTAGACATGGATATTCAATACCATTAAACCTGTCATCACGTGCGAATCGGCCTTGTCTGTAATTTGTAAAGTAAAGATTCCACCGCAAGTGACCTACAGTATTTCGCCAAACACCAAGGTCCTGTGATATTAGTCCCGTGCGAATCAACATGTCTGTGATTTGGCGGGGTCGTATATAATTTTTTCACGGTTTAAGTTTCCTGTGCACCTTTTTATCCCTCTCGTGAAGACAAATATGGGATCGCAGGGGGCTGCGGACGCCGCCTTTCATGACCTACCTAGTCTGGGTCACAGGCTTCTGCGGCTTCGTCCGAGGACAGACGGTGATGTGTGATGTGTGGGTGCCGCTGCAGTGGGGATAAGGTATGCGCTTTTGGTAACCTCTATTGGTCTGGTCCAAAAGACACGGAACCCCGATCCAAGTCTGGCCTCGCCCTGGCCATCCTCCACGCACCTCCGGGTACCCAACTCTCGTGGTACATGTAAATTAAAGTAAAAGCAGGCTTCGCTTATCACGTATGAATGCGCCACATGAAACTCAGATGTGGAAGGGTAATTTCTAAATCACACAAGGTCCCCAGATGATACTAAACCCGTGCGAATAGGGCTAAAGTCACACATGCTACAAAGGTGATAGCCTACGGAAAAACAAGTTTGCAAACAGTGGCTTATTTACACTCTAAGCAAACACAGAGGAACATTAGCATTTATTTGGAGTCATGTTTCTGTCCCCCTGATAAATTTACATCTATGGCTACATCCACACAAGTGTTTAGGCTCTGTACAGAACTAATCTATGTCCATATTAACACGTCTGAAAGCGCATATCACGACCAGTGGCATACACTGGGCATGTGCGTGCTCGTGTAAACAGGAAGCACATTGTCTACCATGACTCTGTGGTTGAAAATCATGGATGTATACATTGAAAATACAGAAAATAATGGTAAAAATTAAGAGCAGGGATTTCTTTGTACACCGACGCATGTATCATTCCTATTTTGCACCCGACGCACAGCGGACTTTTCCCTCCACAGACGCACGGCGGTAAATTAGGGAATGTATTTGCGCTCCCGGGGCGGTTCAGCGAAAAGAGGAGGCGTGTTCCGGCGCCCGTTCTCTGGTGCTATTTTGCAGTTTCAGAAAACAATTCCGCCACTGACCAGGAAAAACCTAGTCTAAAGTCAGTAGCGCGTTATTCAGATGCTATTTTAGGGGCGCATGCTTGGCCATAATGTAGCGTGTGCACAACGCGCATACACTTTGCTTCTCTCATCTACAAGGACGCAGCAGTTCCCATTTTTGCAAACTATTACAAGGGAAAATATTACTGAAAATGCGCTTCATGTGTTTGGATAGATCAGGAGGCACTTTACAGTACAGTCCTCAAAAAGTCGCAGCATTCTTTGTGGCAACATTTCCATGAATCATGGATGTGTTGATGACATAAATGAGGAAATATTAGAGGACTTAAGGAGACGTGATGATGAACTACGCTGGGATCTGGTCCTGGAGTAATGCGCGATGTGCTCCTGGTGGAGCGGGTGGACGGAGATGGAGAGGGGGGAGGAGGAAGGGGCACAACAGGAGCAGGTGGTGCGTTTGGAGGCCCACGCTCCATGGCTGCAGCAATCCTCTCCAGACTTGAGGAGATGCGCCCGAGAGGAGCAGCAACATCGCCACCCGGCCAAGACGGGCATTTATTACTCTGCCGCATCTCGGACAGCTCCCGCTGGCGTGCGCCAGGCAAATCCACCGTCATAATAGCAATCCGCCATGGAACAAGCTCTTAAAGGGAATGTGAGATGACCCTCTGATTGGTTATTGCACGTTACGCCCAAACCACACCTAGCTACTTCAGACCAACCCATTTTAGATTTGCGTCGGGCGCAAGAGTCATTTATCCCGAGACCCACCCACAAAGCTACTTGCGTTTCACGTTTGATACTTGCGTTTCAGATCGTTAAAATAGGGCCCATTAGGTTTCCATTAAAGTCAGTGTGTGTATTTCCACTGGCTGTGGAACGGCTGCGTCCCGACTCCATCCACGCTCCGGCCGTCCTCAGCCCTCCGGAGCAGATACGCAGAGCTTCTATTTTTGCCAGACGCCGGAGAGCTCCGCAGCAATTCAGCAGGAAGTCGAGCACAGAAGCAAAATAAAACATTCGGTTAATTTTCAAAATTAAAATACACCGTGCTCACAGCGGATCATATTTCCCTGCACTACACCTTGAAAACACAGCACAGAGTTGTTTCCCCTCTACTCCTCTGGATGGAAACTAACTGATGTTGGTTTTGTGGTTCTATTCTACCTGAATTCGCGAGATCTCGTGGGTCCTTGTGACTACAACTGTCAGTTATGGTCGCAGCCGACACGGAGCGGAGCACGGACCCGACATGCAGCGGAGCCGGTCCGCAGACGTTCTGCATTCGGTGGAAATCCCCAGTTAGGGATGTAGCCTAATATTCACTCTTCTTTTGGTACTATTTTGGTCTCCCCCAACTGCTGAGAAAAATAACTGAGCAGCTAAATGCTCAACTGTGTCCAGCTAGTCTCTGTGTCTGTCTGCGGTTTACTGCTGTGCAGGTAGTGTGCTGTGTAGAGCTGAAGATCTTTGCCCGAACCCGACGGGTTTGGTCTTAATTTCTATTATTTTACACGGGCTCGGGCCCGGGCTTCGGGTTGCATGGTAAATGAGCGGTCAGCTGATGCGTTTCGATTAGCGTGAAAATGGATCCTGAGGAGGTGAAACGGAGGCTGGTCTCTGGAGGACTTAGCCGGTTTCTTTGTTCCAACTTCCAAGTGGCCTGTAGCCTCCGTTAGTCATGAATAAATTATGTTAAAACATGTATAAATGACTTTTTTTACGAAAGAAAAGGAGCTGTGCGGCGCGGCGCATTCTCTTTTTCTTTCTCTCCCTTTTCCGCCGAGTGTGCTGTGCGCCCGCCGTGGAAGCGCGCGGTCCGCTTCTCCGACACTCTAATGATGCTGATAGACGGCCTTTTGTACAGTCGGGCTGTAAACGGGGTCGGGCTTTTAAAAAGCTGTCAATCAAAATGTACTTGTCGGGCTCGGGCCTTTTCGGGCCGTAGGCTACTTTTAAGGCCCGATTACAGCTGTAGTGCTGTGCCCGCTACTGACGGAAACAAGGTTGATGAGATCGACTGTTGATATAAAATTATTGATAAGGGCCGTTAGTTATTTCTTCCTGCCATATAAAGTTATGCTGCCTTGCTCAAGGACACTGCAACAGTCACTTCTGAAGGAGCAGCCAATGTTGACTTGTTATCTTTCCCACAGCCTTTAAAACCAACACAATGAGCTGAAAGACACATAAATGCTCGGTCAAGCTGAGGGAAGGAGTTGGGTAATAACTCCTTGAGTGTGTTTTGACAAGAAACTCCTTTCACGTTGAGCAATAGTAAAATAATTTGATCCATAAAAACACAAGATGATTGATGTCTCAGTAATCATTGTAAAGCCTGTATACTTAACCTTTACAATCCAATTTAACTTTGTAGCTGTAGTTGAGAATACCTAAGTACAATCTGCATTGTTGCCATAGATATGCTCTAATACTTCTGTGTCATATCATTTCAATTATGCTAAATAGGTAATGTTTTTAAAACATTCTTGTGCTTCATTCTCCTGAAAGCATATGCAGCGAACAGCCAAGCTGCATGGAGAGTCCTCTCGGCATAGAGGAGCTCCAGTGTAGCATTCTGGGGATTTAGTGCTTGTTCTAGGTTGACTCAGCAATTTCTGTTGGAGGAGAGATGTCTTTTGTCTGGTATCACAGTTTTACGTATTTCAACCTTTCCCTTAAATCTGCTGATCTTTAAGCCTCAAAATTTCTTTTATCAGAAAAAAAAAAAAATTAAATAAAAAAAAAACAAACCACCATGCATAATTGAAAAGAAAAAGAAACCAATATAAAAAGAACAAAAACCTGCATGCAATATGTACAACAGTTAATACAAATAGATACAGAGCCAATTTTGTACCAGTACCCAGAACACTTTTGTACCAGTATCCAGAGTGCTTTTGTACTAGTATCCAGAACACTTTTACCGGAATCCAGAACAGCATCAGTGGGTTGAAGAACGCGCCGGGGAGTACTGGCCCTTTAATTAGTTGTGGCACCACGATAGCCCCACAGCAGCATGTATGAGACTGCAGCCCGGTCCAGCGGTGTTGTGAAACACACCATTAAAACAGGACCGCAATGAATTTAAAGCAAACAGGCAAACACAGCAACTTACCGATTTACAGGACAGGCCGCCCTCAGACCCCGGCGGAGGCACCCACTCCGCGCACACACACAGCAGCCCACACTATAACAAATAAGACTGTCGCCCAAATGGGTCAAAACAGGGAGGCATGCAGCTTACTGAGACACCCAACGGCAGCAGCCCAGGCATACATCTACCCACACGGGGAAATCCACAACCAAGACAGGGTCGGCTCTATGAAAGAACGCACGTTAGTGCCACACGCACGGCGACACAAAACAATAAAAGGAACGAAAGATGAAAAAGTGCCCTTACCACACCACAGCAAACTGACGACCTAGGGCAGCGGCAAAAACGTACAGCATGCCAACCCGGACACGTCTCCACATACCCAGCAGGAGAAGACAGAGAAACAGAATGAGTCCACACACAGGCTTAAATAATGCCCCCACCTCTCCCAATCAAGCGGAATGAGCCCCAGGTATGCTGATCCGCGCTCCCGTGTGCAGGTAAGAGGGAGGGGAAAAACCTCATCATGTCACACTCTGGAATCTGCAGGTTTCTATTCCACAGTGATTTGTTTCTTGGGTCTGGTATGTGTCCTCCATGAAGCAGTTGAGGTAATATCTAAACATCACCGAGAATAACTGAAGACGCAGAGGGAAACCCCATTATTCATTGTCAAACAGCACTGCAGTGCTTTGTACAGTTTCAGTTGGGATAATGAACACATCTCAACTGATTGCATATCATGAGACTCCCAGCACATATCAAACTGTAAAACAACACTCTCCTCACTTTGTCTTTTTTAAAACAAGCGCCAACTTGGACTTGTTGGATTTGATAACCACCTTTGGTTTAGTGTGCATGTTATTCCCATATTTAATTTATTGTCACCTTAAAGTGCTGGCATCTGTTTGTTGTCTTGTTTGCCATCTGTGTTGCAAGATACTGAAGCCTGCAAAACAAATTTCATATTTCCTCCTTATGAATACCAGAAGGCTGATGTGACAGTATTTTCTCCAGAGTGGCTCATATTTGTAGTAAATCCCAAATAAATCCCTGTATGAGGTTTGCATTGCAAATAAACACTAGGCCTACACCACTAATACGTTTGGCTTTGGTTGAAGGTATGATATTTCTGAAATCACTAGAATACGCTTGGTTATCATTGGCACACAGCTAAATCAATTCTTTAAAATATCTATACGCCAATAAGGGAAATGTCAGGTTATTCTCCCTCCAAATGTCATTACATAACAAGAGTAAAGCTGTGTCCCAATTCAGGGGCCACAGCCTTCAGAGGCCACAGCCTTCGAATCCCACGAAGGTTGAACCGAGCGGTCTCTGAAATGTGACGGTCTAGTCCAGGGCGCATTTCCTGTTTACGTCAACAGACGGTTACGCCTTACCCTTGCGTCACGAAGTGCCGCTCCTGTCACCTAGCAACCTTTGCAGTTGCAGCTGAACACCACCGAACCTCCCATGGCGCCATTTTGATGCTAACGAGCCATCACCTCCCGTTAGCATCCCATTGACTGCCATTCATTTTGACGTCACTTTGACAGCGAATAACTTTCCATCTGAAGTGTTTAAAGACTCTATTTGTCCATTGTTTATTTCTAAAGAAACACGACAATGTATAAAAGGCTGCATTACCTTGTACCTCACGTTATGGCTCCGTAGCAGACGCTTTTATAAAAATAGGCGAACAATTGTGTCATAACCACGAGACTTATTGTCACACAGTAGAGGAATTACCGTATAGTACAGGAAAAGCTCACAGGCAGTTTGGACTTACGTTAGCTGTTTAGGTTTAATTACTAATGTTAACTAGCATGTTAGTGATGAATAATTAGCCTGTGCCTATGTTATCTCTCATGAGGTGCCACACGCCGCCCGGGAGGCCGGGAGGCACCCGGGGAAAGGACGCCGGGAGGCGGCCTCATGAGGTGCCACACGCCAGCCGGGAGGCGCCCGGGGAAAGGACGCCTGGAGGCGGCCTCATGAGGCGCCACACGCCGGCCGGGAGGCCGGGAGGCGCCCGGGGAAAGGAGGCCGGGAGGCGCCCGGGGAAAGGAGGCCGGGAGGCGCCCGGGGAAAGGACGCCGGGAAGCGGCCTCATGAGGCGCCACACGCCGGCCAAAACAACGGCACGGCCGCCACTCGCGATCTGGGAAACGATGCGCCACACGCTGGCCAAAACAACGGCACGGCCGCCACTCGCAGGACACGGGAAATGAAACGCCACAATAACGAGACGGTTGGGGTTAGAAAAAAAAAGAACTGGGAAAGGAACCGTCACACGCGGGACACGCCGAAAAAGGAACTGCAACGCGCGGGACAAAGGTACTGCCACACGCGGGACGCGATCCCGGGTCTCCGGTGTGAAAGCCCTGTGTTTTACCCATCCACCACCCCGACCAACCTCCCTACGCGGATTTTCGGCTTCTTATATTACTCCCTACAATTTCGTTCTGTGGCAACGTAATATGCTTCCCATTGAAATACATTGGTTCACAATTTCGTGTTGTCCACAACGTAAAAAACGAGAAAAACGTTTCCGTGAACACGTTCAATAGATTAAGAATAACGTGTACATTTACACGAACTGCCATGAGACTGGGCTGCTCAGCCAGCACCGGGAAAGAGACTTCTGATATCCTTCACTGGTCTCTGTCCAGAGACACGGGATCTGATGCTCCATTATATACTGTCTATGCTGAACACTGAGGCCAAAACAACGCCTCAAGCCAGTAATGGAGCTCCTCAACTCCGAAGCAAATTTGGGGCAAATTTAAATTTTCATAACACTGCTATATTCGACATCTACACTATTAATTTCTTGCCTAATACATTCTCAGATGTAAATTTAATGATGGAATACGGCGAACACTCTGCCTGTTGAATCCCAATGAATGCTGGGAATCATGAGGCTGCGAAGGATCCACCAGTTGGATCCTCCGACTGGTGGATCCACAGCCTTCGTCGCGCAAGTGTGATGCAACTGGTCTACGACTGCAGCATCCGAAGGCTGCAGCTCCTGAATTGGGACACAGCTTAAGAGTCTACAGCTAGGGTTGGGTACCGCACCCTGTACTTTTACCGGTACCGACCAAATCACGTCGGTATTATCGAACATTCGTTCACGTAAAATCAAACGGTGCCAAATTTCGGTACCTGAGAGCGCGTATACGCAAGCTTATCTGTCCTCTCTGCATATTGACAGAGAGCAGAGCTTCGACAAACACATGCACACACACATACACACACACACACACACACACACACACACACACACACACATGCACACACACGCAGAGGTGCGGACAGAGCAAACTCGAGCAAACTACGTCGGCTCTGCAGTTTTCTTGAAGTCACAGTGAATTACGGAAATGCCGATAAAGTGGTTTCAAGTGTGGTTACAGTTTTTTAAAACTTCACGCAGACCGCGTTTGATATTAATGGCGAGGTGAAAGCGGTCGCGGTGCTGTTGGCAATACACTTCCACTGAGACAAGCAGGCACAACAGTGGTTTCTATGCCCTGGCGACTGACTGACAGGCTGAGGTTGTAAGGCAAGGCAACTTTATTTCTACAGCACCTTTCAGCAACAAGGCAATTCAAAGTGATTTACATGAAACATTAAAGAGCAATTAAAAATGGTCATGATAAAAATAAAACAGGCTAAAAAAAGAATACTATACAAATACAAAAAAAAAAGTTACAGTGAGTAAGATATGAATAATTATTCAATTTAGGTTGTAGGGAGAGGTTTGGGAGGAGAGAGGGAGGGGTTTTATTTTTATTTTTGATTAATTTCTGTAGAGTGTAAAAATATTTTAAATAAATAACATGATGTTCTAAGTAAATAGGATGAATAGGTTTGGAATTATTTTTCCAACTGAAATAATATTTATGTAATTACAGAGGGAAAGTAACGAAAAAGGTACTGTTGGGTACCGGAACCGAATTTCAGGTACCGGTACCGATAAAAATGTGAAAGGTACCCAACCCTATCTATAGCCATGCTGATGCCATGAGCTTAATACTAACATGCTTACATTGATAATGCATGTTTAGCAGGTGTAATGGTTACCATGTTCACCATTTCAGTTCAGCGTGAGAGCATGCTAACATTTGCTAATAAGCACTAAACACAAAGCACAGCCAATAGAAATGTGATTCGTTATTTATATGATATTTTGTTATGATTATTGCAACTGATCCTGAGAGGAAGAGTTACTAAATTCCATTGCAGTCTATCCAATTGTTGTTGACACATTTCACTAAAAACCACAAATGGGAATCTCATGAGGGCACTAAAGGAAAAGTCATGGGATCACCAAAATCAGTAGGATTTATTCTTTGGGGGCCCTGATTGTATCTACAAAATCCCATGGCTATCCAGATATTTCAGTGTACTCCAAAGTGGTGAACATGCCGCTAGCATGGCTAGCAAACCGTAACCGTGATACATTTTATTGCTGCTTCACGTCAAAGAGGAGAGCCTGACATGCTACAAGGGGCCCCATCTGGACTGTCTTTTTATTCTTCATGTTTTGGAACGGAGGCAGCATGACATAAAAGCTTGGTCTTCAGTAGAAGATGTACTGTAGGTTCCACAATGTCAAGGGGCATTTGGAAAATCTGTTTCCAACTGCATCTTCTCTTTAAATTTCTCTTCATATTTAGTCTCAAAAATATTTTTGTATATTTTGGCTCTGTTTCTACTGTTTGGCATTCCCACCACATTTATTGTATGTGCAAATTGAAGATAGATGAAAGATGAGTAGAAGTATGCCTTTTTTTAATTTCTTACACGCGTTCCCACCACACCCAGTTTTGTGGGAGACATCTCTGATAAGAAAAATGTCCTCCATTTATTTTAATGTATCATTGATCTAGCAGGACAGGCTCTCTGAGGACCTTCAGCTGTTAGTGATCAATGCCTACAGTGGCCTTTGACCTTTGGTGCTTCATCAAAACTCCTCTCAACAACCTTTCTCAGATCGAAGCGAGCATCATATTGATCTCTCACTATGCTCGCTCTGTAGCCTTGTTCCGCAATATTACTTTTACACATTTTACACATTTACAAGTTTTCATCTTTAAAATAACTTTCACATTAGCATTCCTGATCTTTGGCTGTTGTGGGTGTCACAGTTGCTCCTCTTCCAACCGCAGCAACAGATGAACTCCACGTTGTCACATTATAATGAAGCCACAGATTCTTTATAGGGCACCTTTGGTTTGTCTGCTGTTGTTTGGCAGCTATGAAAATGTTGTCTCCCTAATTAGGCTCAGCAGCAAAAAGACATTTTCTCCCCCATATCTTGCCAATTATCCCACATTCAGAGTAAAATGCATGTGTGTATTTGTTTGTGTGGGTTTGCTTAAGAGAGTATTTGCACAAAGTTCCATCTGTCCTCTACTTTTCGGCAGAGTTCCATTTCGCTCATTATAAATAAAAACATTGATTGAATGGAAATTGCATTTCAGTCATTACTTGTCTGCATTAAGGCCTTTTGGCTCTGTTAACTAATCAGTGAATTGCTCATTTGAATTGCAGATGACGGCGTCTCTGTGAGTGAGCAGAGGCTGAGCGGGGTCTTATTACATTTGGCTTTATACAAAGACATACACACAAACCCAGGTGTATACATGCATACTGTTCAGCTATACAGTACATACACTCATACTGTGATAAAGCTTAATTTATTAAATTAGTCTAATTAGTGCAGTGTGTTCAAAACATTCCTGTTTGGAATGGGACGATTGCTTGGCCTCCTGTATTGCTGCTTGCAGCTTTCTCCAGAACCATTGTACCCCGAAATGACTTACAGAAGGCCCTCAAAGCAACCCAACTGTATACTACTGACTTACTGTGTGCTTCTTGGTTAGAGGAAAACATTCTACTACTACATTTACCTGACAGATAAATGTTACTGGTTATGTTGCAGATTCAGATTTTACTCACAAAATATCACAATTAAAATATGATGCATTGTTCATTAAACTATTCAGCATTAAATAGGAGTTGATATCTTTACCTTGAACAGACGTCATTGTGCTGATAATGCCTCTCTTTTCACTTGAAGTAAACATTTGAATGCAGGACTTGTACTGTACGTTCACAGGCGGTTTTACCACATGGCATAAGTAAAGGTCCTCGTGAATTTGTTTGTTTTTTAATCTTTTGATTTATAAAACACAACCGGTAACGCATCCAGGTAGGAGAAGACAATGTGGCCTGCAGGGAGCCTGCAGGGAGCCTGCAGGGAGCCCGGCTCAACCAAGGCTGTCCAAACTGCTCCAAATGCCAAGTTCACTGGGAACCCAGCAATAGAGACAGAGCCCATCGCATCATACTCTGAAAGCCACGCCCACTCGGGCGGAAAACAGCTCTCCGCTCTCCATCTGTAACGTCAGACATAACATTAGCTTAGTGTCAGGATCCCTCAGTCTTCCCATTCTTCCTGCTGACGTTTGTATCCTCTTTTGTCTTCATAAAAGCTCAGCAGGCAGCTTCTAAAAACTTTAGTTATGGGTACTTTACATTGTTTGTATATAGTGAATATCACCACACCTTTTCTGTTGTTCGCTAGCGAGGAGGAACCTTCATGCAATAAAAGTTAATGGAGAGCGATAGTTACGTATTGTAACTCCAGATTCTATGAGAATAGGCATAGCCCTCTAAGCTGTTGCCAGTGGGTTTATCCCTTGCACACGTGCAGTTGTGAAGATTTCTTTTGCGCCATTGTGCCCCGGACGGGCCTCTCTTACTTCTGCAGTTACTGTATATTACAGCTGCGAGACCAGAGATCTGCTCCCAACATCAGCATTTTTCTTCAGCCAATGTTAGTGAAGGAGGTGGCCTGGATCTTAGCGGGCTATGCCTATACTTATAGAATCTGGAGTTACAATACGTAACTATTGTTCTATTCCGTACAGGCTTCGCCCTCTAAGAGCTGTTGCTATTGGGTTAAGGGCGAAGCTTATGTAGTCAATGCCACCTGTTACACCAAAATCTACAAGCAGATAGCATAGACTAGCTCCTCTTCCTTCTCACACTGTACAGTTTTTTTTTATGTAACAAAATTATAGTGTTTGCTTAAAAACTACGAAAAAGGCCACAACATACGCTTTAAAAACTTCATCATTATCCAGCAGTGTCTGAGGGTAGGTTAACACAAGAGGACACAAGGTGGTGTCCGACCCTGTCTCCACACACCAGCGCTGGAAAGCGGGCTGCCGTCAAGTGGGCCGCCATCAAGCGGGCCGCCATCAAGCATAACACGCTGAATGAATAAGGTCGCTATTCATTCTGTGACTTAAGATCCATGTATTCACATAGAGCATATTGGCTCACACAGTGGGCTCTGCTGTTACAGATCAACAATTCCAAGGGTGGAGCTGTTGCCTAAGTAGCGCAACGTGTAAACAAATTCAACCTAAGCGCCCTTTGGTGACGTGGTTGATTACGTTACTGTTGATCATCTGTCCATCATCGTATAAAGCCCGCCCTGACAATTTGATTGGTCCAAACAGCTCTGGTTGGAGCATAGTTGCTCCACAACGGATCAAGTCCAGACCGAACTTCCCAACCTCAAATGTTGTGGGCGGGGCCAAGTTTGGCTGGCATCCAGGCTAGAACATATGGTCAGCATGTGCCTCTTGTGCCATGATGGGTCGAGGCGCAGGCGGCCAAACCATCTCTGAATTTTTCCTCATGTGCAACGTGTGTGTGATTACTCATGTCCTAAAGGAGCCACTACATGACTCGTGGGCATCAACATCAGCAAACGCATCACTGACAGCGCTGACACCACCTCCAGCCTGGTTTTCATACTGGCGGAGTTTATGTAATCCATGTTGTGATGGAATGCTGCAATGTGAGGTTGTCATAACGTTGCTTAATGTCATACGACTGAAAAACGGAAGGCGATGAATGTGCATGAAGCGGCAGGAGAAGCACAGGAATTTTTGTTGTGTTTGGGCGATGACGGAATGTTGCCCTGCAGGATCCACGGTTAATAAGTCCAGTGCGACACACTCCCTCCCTCTTCGTTTGCATCGAAATAAGGGTTAAAAGACATATCGCCTCCGGGGAGCGAAATCAGCTCCTCCGCGCTCGCCCGACTCAGCTCTGACATCAGAGCCATTATCTGAACTTCAGATAGCATGATAGTTTTTACCATGCTGGTAAGAACCGGGGGAGGGCTGCTGAATTGAAGCGTATAGCCATTTGTGATTATCTTCAAAATCCATGTGTTCATCATGGGTAACATGCTTTTCCACACGTTTTGAGTGCGGGCTGTGAGAAGCAATTTGTTCGTTTCTCACAAGCCGTGGTAGGCAGAGTCGAAAGTATGCTGGGGATGCACAGCAGGGTCAGCAACCGAAATGTGTATTCGGATCAGAGTACCGAAACAAGGCCCGCTAAGGGGGGGACTCAGGACTCTCACCAATCGTCGTAATCAGCTGGGACGTGGAGAATAAAATACGGGAGCAAATATCTGGTCTCGCAGCTGTAATATACAGTAACTGCGGACGTAAGAGAGGCCCGTGCAGGGCATGAAAGAAATCTTCACGACTGCGCATGCGCGAGGGATAAACCCAATAGCAACAGTTCTTAGAGGGCAAAGCCTATATGAAATAGAACGGAGAGTTATTTTCCCCTCCGGCGGGGGCAGGACTTAAATGCACTCTGTCTCTATACACCCGCCAAGTTAAATGGAAAATTATATAATATTAAAAATTTAAAAAAAAAAAAAAAAAAAAAAAAAAAAAAAAAAAAAAAAAAAAAAAAAAAAAAAAAAAAAAAAAAAAAAAAAAAAAAAAAAAAAAAAAAAAAAAAAAATTTTTTTTTTTTTTATATTTATAGGTGTATTTTTTTTTTTTTTTGTTTTTTTTTTTTTTTATAAAAAAAAAAAAAGATATTTTTTTTTTATAAAAAAAGGGAAAAGGAAAATTTTTAATAAAAAAAAAACGCTGTAACGTAAACCTGCTCTTCTAAGAAAGGCTGCAGATGCTGCTACATGCGTGCACAGCTGTGATTGGGTGTAGCATTTTTTTGCTGAGTAAACAGTATACATGTCGCTTGGAAACATGAAGGGTCGGAGTGATTGATAAAACTTTATGGGCAAAGGCATTGGATCTCCGATTACCTTCTCCTCCAAAATATCCAGCATTACATCATCAGCAAAATGTTAACAAAGCTCTTAACTCAGCTCGGCTTGTGGTTGTTATGGTAACAACATGCACTAAAAATGAACTCTGAACCCAAAATGCTTTGCAGCTGTCACTTCGTCACACAACACTTTTGTGCTGAAGCGTAAATTAAACACATACTCAAGATGAGCTTTAACAAGGTTTTTGATGTTTCTCATAGTTAAATGCTATATAGTTATATATGTATTATTAAAATATGAAATGTTTGTGCCCGTACTGGTTTATACATTGCATGTGGAGCTGGTAAGGTACTGTAAATGCTTTCAAAAGTATTAACCCATGCACACAAACTGCTCATTTGCCCCCTCCAATTAATAATTGGTGCAGCACAGAAATAAATATAACGTTAAGCAACATTGCAAAACAAAGCATTGTTTTGCAATTTTGCTTAACGTTATGTTAATTTATATATATATATATTTTGCTTAACGTTATGTTAATTTATATATATTTATATATATTATATTTAATATATATATATATATATACTGCTCAAAAGTCCACTATTATATTTTTTGAGCCTTCAACCACATCATATGGTCTTCTACATTGACTTTATACTCTTCTCTCATTTTGTAAAAGTTTGAAGACAGATATGCTGGATATCACACTACTATGAGGTCTCGATAGAAAAACCAACGTCTTTCTGCAGCACCTGCACCTGCTAGGCTCATAGTTGCATTTCTCTGGATTTGCATCATGCTTCTTAAAATATTCACATCGTTCTGGTCAAACATTACTGAACTACACACAGCGAGACAAACAAAAACACACAAAGAGCCCCCACCCCGACACATGCCCACACAGTCAACATGACAGGATTGCTGGTGTTTGTCTTGTTAGGGAGGAGAAATGAGCAGAGATAAGGAGCTGTGATCCTCCTGTTTGTTTACGTCTCTATCACAGCTACCTGACAGCAGTCATACGCTTCAAACAAAGACTGATGGCTTCCGGGAAAGTCAAGAAAGTCTGTCTCCCTCGCTTTGCCTTATCCCTCTATCTATCTATACCCATCTCTGCCTCTTTATATCTTTCAATGCTTTCTCTGCATAGTGCTTCTAAACTTGATTCTATTCAATATACTCTGTCATTTGGCAGAGAGCTTGCTGGATTGCTTTATAGCATAAGTAGCAGAAAGAGGGCACTTGTTTTTAAAAAGATGAAGCTGTCCTCATACCTAAATGACAAAATATGTTGGTTGATAGACCCCTACGAGCGCTTACTGAACTGCCACTGATACGGTAAAGTCTGGTTGAAGCTTTAGTGCTCAACTTTCTGACATTAATGAACGTCCGTTACATTCAAGCCATTGCCAAATGATTTGCTACAAAGCTAATTAAGACTATCAGCTCCACACAACTCTCTCTGGATTTCTCAGTAGGACTATGTTCAGAAGATTGGGGCGTCCGGTGACTTTACCACGCAGAAACTCCAGTGAAGATAATGACTTCTTCTGAAGAGTCGATCATGTTTTTTTAATCCTCCGTGTCCTCCTTGGCTACTAGCAACTGTGTGGAGAGGGGTGCTGGACAGTGTTGTTGTCATTACTCAGAATTCCTCACAGGGGAGACAGAAACTACTCACTATAGCTGTACATTTTGGTAGCTAAGACTAAATTAAACAACTTCATGGTAAAAAGAAACCAACAGGGACTGGTGAAGACAGTCATTGGCCAGTACTTCACTCGCTAAACCAACCTGATCGCCTTCCTATTGGCCTGCTAAAACCAGGAAGTGGAAAACCAAAATCCACCACAGATTTTTATTTTTTTTTCAAATAATTTATTGAGAGCATTTGCAGTTAAACACATACAAATCCACATACACACAACTACAAAATAAATACATAAACAATTCATATCCCAGGGAGTCTGCAAAGTCCGGCATGGCTAATCAATAAGCAGTCCAACTCATAGCAGTGTTGAATATATCTGCACAGTCTTCAGAGCTTTACAGTTCTTTGAGTATCTTATGGAGTCCAAATATTCATTGACTTCACTCTCAAACACATGAAAGACAGGTTTAGAGCTCCTGAACTTACATTTATGGATGTGATATTTAGAGAGTAGAAATAAAATTGATTATGAAATATTTTCCTTCCTGAATACTTCTTCCACCACTGCATAAAGAACAATGAAAAAGACATCCCAAACAGCAGCAGCACGCTGTCAGCGGCCAGTGAAGTCAGCGTTTACAGTTTCATTTCAGTTCAAGTTGATGTGCAGTCAGTGGAAGCCAGCGAATTTGTGAACAGATGATAACAAGGATAATGAGAAAGATTTCACCTCATATATCAGGATGTCTACGGGCTACTTTAACTACATCTGTCAGCGTATCTCTACAAGTCTCTCGCGGCAAGACACTGAGTTCAGGCGACCCATCTCCCTGAGAAATCGCTGAGAGAGAGCGTAGGAGTTTGGTTGTATTGGCTGGCAACAGGGCCGGGGATTGAGTGTAATGTAAAAGTTGCATGAATTCTGATATGACTCTTTAGACTGAGGTCGCATTGCAACAAATCAGATCTGTTTTTGATTTAGGACCACATATGAAAGTGGCCCAAATCTGAATTGAAAAGTTAAATTAAATTAAATTAAATGACATTGTACTGTGGTTGTGTTTATTTGTTGTTGTTTGGTATATATATTTGTTACTGCTGGCTGTAATCCAAATTGCCCCTCGGGGATAATAAAGTGACCTTGAACCTTGAACCTTGAAAGATCAGATTCCACGTTATTTGTGCTGTTCAAACAGTTATAAAAAAACTAAAAACAGATCTGAGTCACATATGATCAACTAAATTGGATTAAGGCCACTTTTGCCTGTGTGAACACAATCTAAGTAAACAACTCTAGCTGGTGAGCTAAGCGCTAAAATTGTAGCCCTGGCCAATCACATAGCTTTTCGAGCTAGCTGCCTTGCTAACTGAGCTACCGTGCTTCCGTCATGGAGCTGTTTATACTCCGCCAGAGGAAGATAAAAAGTGCACCACAGCTTAGCTACGGAGTCATCCTTTGTTTAGTCTTTCCATCCCCTCAAAGGTCCCTTTTTGTTATGATTAATGGCGCAAATTCCTGTGTCAAAGGACACCAAAGTTAAACTCAGTGCAACAGATTAAAGCAGATTGACTTTGCCCCCATGAACAAAAACATACTGATCGGCAAATCCATTGAAACTTGATTTCCCCGCAAAAGTTAGACATTTTAATTCTTAGGAACGTTTGCACAACCTCCACTGTTGCTATAGAGAAAGGACAGTTTTTTTTAAAGATTATTTTTGGGGCATTTTAGGCCTTTGTTTCCAACAGGACAGCTTAGACTTGAAAGAGGAGAGAGAGAGAGAGACAGAGAGAGAGAGAGAGAGAGAGAGAGAGAGAATGACATGCAGCAAAGGGCTGCAGGTCGGAGTTGAACCCTCGGCCGCGGACTAAGCCTCTTCCAGGTGAGCTACCCAGGCGCCCTGAAAGGACAGTTGTTATTATTCACATAACTGCAAAAGGTATAAACATAATTGTAAAAATGTTAGCCAGTGGGGACAATCTCCTTATGAGAAACGAGGTGGTGATTGCAAAGTTCCTAACAATGTTCTGCATTACTCTAACAACAACTGCCTTCAGTTAGACTTGCTGTCAAGAGGGAATGGAAATAGAAATGTTTCCACTCATTGTTTCAACACAACCTGAGTTTGCACTGGCTTATTTCTTATGTCTTTATTCATGCCTAGTTTTTCAATTTTCTATTCACCAGCATGACCTCTTTTCTCTTCACTGTGAAAGATTACAGAATGAAAAGTTTTCAAATGTCTCTGCTGCTGTGATTTTTTTTTTTTATGGGGTGTGTGGGAATTTCTAGTTTGGTGCATCTCTGTTTGTTCTTTAGATTAGAGAAAAAAAAAACTGTAGTCACGCTGAGACTTTCCACATTACATACAATATTCTATTGAAACCAAAGATTGAAAACTTGTCTACAGTGTTTCTGTTTCTCTTTCTCTTACATTTTACTTTTGGCGAAAGTCCATATGTGAGTTCATTTCTTCAGTCAAAAAATGTATGTAATATGTTCCCTGTCTAGCCAATGAATCTTCCATCAAATGGCACCAGGAAACAGTCTCCTTCCTTCACACTGTGAATGATCACAGTCTGAAAACCTGTCAGCGGCGTAGCTCCTGCCGCAGGTTCCCTCACACACATTTCTGTTTGGAGTCAACAGGGGACGGCGAATTCCGGAGAGGCCAGGTAACACTGTTTGGGTGAATACAGGCGAGACGCCGGCTCCCTTGTCTCTCCGGGAGGCAGTGGAGCGTCCACTTCTATCTCACACACTGCCAGCTATCTCCTACCTTTCATTTTAGGGTTTATAAACTCGCATGCATGCAAGAGCGAACACATGCACGCGGGGAACAGGAAAGTGAAAACGCACATAGCTCTTGGTGTGGCAACCTCTTGAGATTGAAATTGAGATGATTTCATGCATTTACTTAAATACAGTTTTGAGGTTGAATATATTTGAACTTGTTTTGATCTTTGCACTACATTATAAAGAGGAATCTTGTAGATCGTACTCCATTACATTTACAGTATACAGTGGCTGGAGTGCATGTTCAGATTTTACATCTAACATTATCCAAAACGTCCAGGTAAAAATCTTACCGCTGCACAATGTCACCTTTTCAAGACTTCTTGTTCAACAGGCGTTTTGCTCTGAATAACACAATGCATCTGTGATTATCTAAACAGTCAAAAGTAAGGTCATTTTCTCACTGTGTAAAGGAATGTGGAAACTGATCTGAAAGCAGGAAAATCCCAGATTAAGGTCATATGTTCAGATATAGGAATTTTCATAATTTATACAGTATATGGTTACACTTTACTTGAAGGTATCTACATAAGAGTGACATGACACTGTCATGAACATGTCATAAACATTATAAACAAGTCATAAACGTTTATGACATAACGCTTCTGTCATTAAACGTACAATATGTAATTTTCTGCCGCTAGGGGTCTCTCAACCAAAACAATGGACGGTAAAACTGGACTTTTGATGACGTTGGGAAGTTGCGTGGAATTATGGGAGTTTTTAGTGTTAAAAAACTTCGCTGCCGGTTAGAATGTCAGTTGGCGGACGAGTTTACCCATTCAAGTTTATTCACGTTACGTTTATTCATGTTATTCTAATAAAATAGCTGCAGTTTCCCCAACATAATTACGTTTTTCTTGACAAGCTAACACAGCAGCTAAAACACAAAATATTTCACATATCAATGTCACCTTTTGGATTGTTTCAACACTGGGGCGGACAGGGTTTGTTGTAACGCTAGCTAGCTACTAAACGAGGCTGAGAGACAGGTGTGGGTGGGGATTGTCGGGGAAATCTCCGCGACCGCGAGGACGTTCGATGCCGGTTGTGCAGCAGCAGAACATCTCCCAGCTGCCCGGAATTATCTCCCCTTCACTTTTCAGTAATCTTTACTTTTCGTTTTGGTGCTTGACTCACCTTTTGTCGGGTTAATTTAGCTAACCGTAAAGACGGGAGAAATTCGGCAGGGAGGAGATTTTCGGCACACTGGTAGTGCTACGGAGATGTAGCTAACGTTATGTATGGCCGCTGTTGTGACTCGGTGCTGGGTCTGATATGGTCCGTTTCCCAACGTTTAAATAAACTGCCATTAGCGTCGGAAGCACCAGGCACTGGAGATAAGTTCTGGCCGGGGAGTTGCTGTAATGAAAATAGCTGGCTGATAGCTGACTGGGGGCTAACGGTAACTAACTAGCTAGCTAGCTATATGTCCCGGGGCGGTTGTCAGCTGTCATCCCGACTGAGTCTCTCTGCGCCGGGGGAGTGAGGCAGACAGACCGGGGTGTGCTAGCTGGCTAAATTAGCATTAGATTAATCGTCTACCTATACAGCTAACGTTAACGTTACTAGTGAAGTTATTCGTGGGTTAGCCCAGTGGTCGAAACAGTCATACTAAAAATAACTTTATTAGCGTGTTGAACGATGTTGTAACCTCATAATGTTACCCACAAAGAATTAGCATCAACGTTAGCTACTTGTGGATATTGAACTTTCAAAATAAATAAGGTCTCTGTTGTATTACTGTGATAAAAAGTGTGATGTAATTAATCACAAAATGATGCTGTATGGCCAAAAAAAAGCAGTATTAGGGTTACAATAATTTTTTTTCTGTGACATTGTATGATTTACAATTACTCCTGAACGCATCATCTTGGTGCCAGTGTTCTGACGGAATTTAGAGTAACTACCAAAGAATTTCTAATATAGGAAGAAGTTCCACTCCCTCGTTACTTCCGGCTTCTGAACTGGTTGCAGTTCCACCAGAGTTCCATATAGGGGGCACTCACAGGCCAGTGCAGAATGAATGGGACTCTATGGAGCTATACCCCTCAAAACCCACTTTTCTCAGGATATAATTTTTTGTCTAGTAATTTGAATGTTGCATTCGAAAGGGGAGGCTAAAAAAATACACACTGTTGTGTTAGATTTTTTTAAAGTCGTTTTTTTTGTTCTAAAAAGCCTTTTAAAATGTCAATGACGTCATACACATATACGGCCAGAGATACTGCTTTACGGCAAGCTCTGAGTCGCTTCCTTTGTTCTCTCGAGGCATCGACAACACAGCTGACAGGTTCGGCTCTCCCTGTTAGAGGTTTGCTAATGTTTTAAAGACTACGCCGAAATATTCACTCTGACATTCAGGCTCTGCTTCGGATGCCGTCAAGCGGGATCTCCGATCGTAATCACTCCTTCACTGACCAATCAGCATTCATTAGCAGAATGCTAGCGTGTTATGGGCTACAGCGACTCACCCTGTAAGAAATCAAAAGGACATAAGTACTCGTTCATTCAACTTTCGACCTATAACCCATGTTGAACTTGCAAAAACTACAATCAAATCTGAGGTTTCTCAACGACAATCAGGTGAAAGAGCCACATTTAGCCGTCTAGCTCCATAGAGTCCCATTCATTTTGCACTGGACCGCGATCACCCCCAGTGGAACTCTGGTGGCACTGCAACCAAAATCCGGTACAATGGGGCTGAATAGGGAGTAGAACGGCTTTCCGTAGAACGGCTTTGGTAACTACACAGTGAAAGGTTATATGACGCCACTGACGGGCGACTAAAGGAAACGTGTCTGAAAATAAAATAACAGATTTCTCTGAGTTTGACATTTGGTGGAAACATTTGGGATAGTGTAAGAACACAACTCATAAAAATATATAACATAGGTATGGTCGTTTTTAGACATTTTAAAGCAGAAATGTTACATATTGTACCTTTAAGTGTCATTCCGTTTTTGTCATGACAAGTTGTGTTTATGGTTATGGTTAGGGTTCATGTGTCATGACTGTGTCATAGGGTGACCAGACGTCCGGAAAAATTCAGGCTGCATGCTAGCAGCAAATTACAACTGACAACTGCACAGACCAACACTTTGGTCTCATCCTTCTTTAAGCGGGAGGATGACTCCATGTATAATGAAATAGCTGCTGCTGAGCTGATTTTTTTTATTTGTATTTTCGGGTTTACATGACAGTTGAATTCCTGAATAAAAATAATAAATCATGTTGGTGCGGAGTTTTGAAGTTCATGTTACCCCCCACCCCCCGTGTCATGTCACTCTTATGTAGATACCTTCAAGTAAAGTATTACCCAGTATATTAAGACATGACTCAAACATTTAACATTTGTCACAATAACATTTAATATTTCAGTAGATTTTTGTTTATCATTACTCAAAAGGCATTTCTGTTCAGTCTGTTCTCATGAACCATTCGTACATATAGCTATGAAAACTAATGCACTGTTATTCATATTCCACATATTTATTACTGTAAGCCCCACACTGACTGCCACTGTAGGCAGCGACTGCTAGTAACCATAGATAGTATAAGACTGCAAAAATACACATAGGGAGGGTGTTGTGGTGGTGGATAGGTCCCAAAACACAGGACATTCAAGCGGGGGAACGGAGTATTTAGATGTTAAAGCTATAATGTGTAGTTTCTGTCTCCCCGATGAGGAATTCTAAGTCATGACAACAAAACTGTGGGCGCGTCCACATGATACAAGCCTTCGGTGATCGCGCACCCCCCCCTCCTCCACACAGTTGCTAGTTCCAAGGAGGACATGGAGGATTAAAAAACATGATGGACTCTTCAGAAGAGGTCATTATCTTCACTCGCGTTTCTGCGCGAGAAAGCCACCAGACGCCCCAATCTTCTGAACATAGCCATACTGAGAAATCCAGAGAGAGTTGTGTGGAGCTGATAGTCTTAATTAGCTTTGTAGCAACTCATTTGGCAATGGCTTGAATGTAACGGACGTTTATTAATATCAAAAAGTTACGCACTAAAGCTTTAAGGGGAAAACACAAGACTTTCATCCAGGAAACAGATGGCTTTGTCCCGGAAGTACTACTTAAGGGGACCACTGTCTTAACCCAAACCACAATTTTTAGCAGTGACCGGTCGTCGTAAATTCATAAAATATCATACGAGTTGTTGTGCATATATTTTCATACGATATCATACAATCCCTTTGATGAGACTACATTGTTCTGGTTCATTACAAATTGGACCATGTTTTTGCTATTGTTTTTATCATTTATATAAAATTAATCAATTGTTAAAAATAAATTGCTACGATCAGTAAACATCATTACATCAGCGTCCAACAAGGCAGAAAACAAAAAACGATTATTAAACAAAAGAAACAGATTATCTATCCCACTTTATTTAGAGGTAAAACTTACAGAGTATGCACCTGAATGTTGGTAATAATCCCTTATTGCATAGGACAGTGATCTTCAACAGGGGGTCTGCGACCCTTAGGGGGTCCTCAATGTTACTCCAGGGGGGCCGCCAAATTATTATTTTTCAAAAATCTAAATGAAAACATACATTACAGTTTTTCTCCATTTCTCATTTCTTGACACAGAAATTACATTCTCAAAACTCTAAGATCATTTGGCAAAACAGTCTTACAGTTCAGCGCAACACTATAGCTCACTTGCAAAAGCTCATATCTCTCTCAAAACTGTTCACTCATGTTTCAAAACTAAATTCCTTTCCCATATAAAGAGTCAGTGCCACCAAAATGGTAAAGATCCTTCTCAATCGCTTTGGCTCATTTCTTGAAACAGACTGGACGTTCTCAACACTCTTGGTGCGTTTGCCAAAATAACCTGGATGGTTCGGCACAACACCATGGTTCACCTGCAAAAGCTCATATCTCTCTCAAAACAGTTCAGTCATGTGTCAAAACTAAGTTTCTTTCTCATTTAAATAGTCCCCCCAAAATGCTTCGTCCCTTTGGCATTGTGTAAGCACTGCAAGTCAAAATGTTTAGATGTTTTGTCACTAGGGCAGAGGACCATTGAAATATCCCTCATGTCCACCTTTCAGTCTTAGCCCAGTCCTTCACTGACAATGGTTACTGTACTGTTTTTTGTCTCGCTAACAGAATACAATTGTGTATAAAACAAAAACAAAAACAAAAAAATAGGATTTTAGGGTAAGAGTAGCCTCCAAGGTTTGACATCACACATTGCACTCATACTGCCAAGGAAATTGTAACTATTTTTATTCACACACATAAAGTAACTTCCATACATCAGAGTAAAAGAAAATGTATACAGCATAATATACTGTAATATAAACACACAAACAAAAAACAAGGAAAAGTATATGTAGCCTACAGTGCTGTAAATAAAGCTGGAGTTTCACAACTAACAGTTCTTCACTGGTTGCTGTCAGAGGTGGGTAGAGTAGCCAAAAATTGTACTCAAGTAAAAGTACTGTTACTTCAGAATAATATGACTCAAGTAAAAGTAAAAAGTAGTCATCCAAATAATTACTTGAGTAAGAGTAAAAAAGTACTTGGTGAAAAAACTACTCAAGTACTGAGTAACTGTTGAGTAACGTCTGATTTATTTTTTAACATAAGCATTCAATCAGACAGACAAAAATACTAAATAATCATATTTAGGCAAATTATAGTTCATCCAATCAATTAAATACATTTAAATTAATTATTTAATTACAAAATAGTTTAAATTAAAATAATCCAGGTAAATTCAAGTACTTAAAAAATAAAATCAATAAAATAATAATACATAAGCACAAGTAACACAAATTTCCAAACCTTTATACTTTTTTTTACCAGGCTCTGCAGGCAGAACTAGAACAAGGTAATGGAGCTACAGTTTGGTACTTTTACTAAGGTAAACATGCTTTCAATCACAAAGGTGGATCAGTTGTTATCGGGTTCAATCGCTGTGGTAACTCATGCCTAATCTGGTCGGGAGCAGGTTATGTTGGAGATCAGAGATCAACCGGTGTAAAAGCTCTGCCTACTGACCAATCAATACTCGATTGATAACGGCGTCACCGTTCTTAGAAGATCAGGCGGAGCTCGGTGCGCAGAGAGAGAGAGAGAGAGAGAGAGAGAGAGAGAGAGAGAGAAGAGTGACGGAGAGAGAGTGCGCTCATACAAAAAACATTTAGAGACCGACAGCCCCGTTAACATTCCCTGATGGGTATATTTGCCGTGTGTAATGCGCACAACGGTTTGAATTCTGTTTTTTATATTTTTTTATTTGCTCTCACGATCGCTACCTCTGCCAGGGTTGCAACTGAAATAAAAGGCTAAAGCAACGGCAGTTTATGGAAAGTACAAGTGTAATTATGGTCAGATCTTGTGCCTGACTGATGGGGAAGTGATATTGATAAGAGTTGTGTGCATCTAAGCGTCGGCTATTTTTTTTTTGCCAGCTGTCATCCTGTTTTAGGAAGCAGCGACTGTATTGCGTTTTGCCTGTAAAACCGTGTCTGTGTTCTTCATATTTATGGAGAATTATAGTTTGCTCTTCTTATGTAAAATATGTGGCTATTGGTCGTGTTGTGCAAACATCGCCTCTTTTATGTGAACACGTGCCGCTAGATTGGGAAACCCTGGTTTGATTGTGTCAGTGGTCATGAAACAGCTTGCGGGACCGCGGTTGTTAGGGTTAGGTGAAGCCGGGTAACTGAAAGAAATCCAGGACATGTTGATCTGGCCTCTGGGCTGTTCCTCCTCGTCTGTGTCTGCATTGCCGATGGTTGATTCTGACATTGCCATTTTTGTTTTGCTGCGGCTGTAAAGCTAACCCGTCTGTCACCGTCCCGCCGCTGAGATTGAGTATGATCACGTGACGAGACTGCACAACTACGTTTGATTGGTGAAACCCAGTCACGTGGTAGAGCCTTTAGCGGAAGTCTCTCTCTCTGTCAAAATAAAACATTAAAATGAGGCGTAGGGGGGATAAAAACAATGACCCGTAGAATACCAAAGAGGTAAAAAGAAAAGTAACGAGCTCATTGTAGCCTAATGTAGCGGAGTAAGAGTACATTTTCTTCTTCACAAATCTACTCAAGTAAAAGTAAGAAGTATAGTGATTTTAAACTACTCCTAGAAGTATAATTTTTTCAAAAACTTACTCAACTAAATGTAACGGAGTAAATGTAACTCGTTACTACCCACCTCTGGTTGCTGTCCTCACCCTCCCTCTCCTGGCCACCGTCCTCACCCTCCTGGCCATCCCCACGCTGCTGTCTGTCTGGCCACAGATTCTCGTCCACATCACAGCGTATATTCTCCCTTGCGATGCAACGATGGAAGAAACGGCGTGCATGTCCTCACACGCAGCGTCCATTGCATGGAGCAGGGACCTCTGATCTTGAGCCCGATGCTCATACGCTCTCCACCTCCAAGCAGAGAAACACTCTTCAATAGGATTGAGGAAAGGAGAGTAAGGTGGTAGGAACACCATGACCATCCTTGGATGAGTAGTGAACCAGGCCCTGATGAGCAGGCCACAGTGGAAAATCACATTGTCCCATACAATGACATATTGTGGTAGGTGAGGCCCTCTCATTTTCAGGGATCAAATCAAAATGAAGGCGGTCCAAGAAGCTGAGGAGCTTCTGTGTATTGTATGGGCCAAGACATATAGTACACATAGTTATATTTCACCCTCGCTGGCCTGGGACATCCACCGTGGCCCGGTGGCCAATAATATTACGGCCATATTGAAGCCAGCTTAATTGTAAAAACGTTATAATGATGGACAACCAGTAACTGACTTACATGTACATACTGGTACCGCAGCTCTTTCACTCTATCAGAGTTCCTCTCAAATGGTACCCTGTAAATTTGCTTCATTGTCATCTGATGCTTCTTCAATATCCGGTCTATTGTGGAGATGCTTATAGAGCTGACATTTTGGAATATGGCATTGTCTTGTAGGATTGCAGCGCGGATCTGTCTCACTGTGATGGCATTATTTGCAATAACCATGTTACAGATCTCTTGTTCTTGTTGTTCATTGAGAAGTTTTCCTTTGCCAAGGTTGTCGTCCAATCCTAGACATAGAATTCAAAGGACAACACTCCATTCGTAATGTATACCTTATGTATTCCTTATAGAATTAGTTACCAATGTAATTATATTGTTGTTTTACTTACAGTAACTTTACCACAATTCTAATGCATTACTGCACAGTGACTGGAATACTACTGTAAACTGTATCATCAATACTGTAGAAAATAAACTATTCCATAGCTTATTTACTCCAATATTTTTCTTGTCATTTTTAGTATCATAACATCCTATTGAGGTAAGCTATTACTGTAGGCCTATCACACACACACACACACACACACACACACACACACAACACACACACACACACACACACACACACACACACACAAACTAAATGAATAGGTAAATGAGTAAATAAATATATTTCTTGCTCTATGCTCTATGTGTCCTGTCCTATACAACATATAATTCCATCATTGACTGACTACATACCTGTTTTCCCTGTGAAAGGTTTGGATGATGGAGGAGACTGTAGAGCGAGGCACATTAAGCGGCACTCAGCGACCTGCCTCCGCCATTGTGAGGCCATGGTTGATGACATGGTCTATAATTGTGGCCCGAATTTCATCCGGGACAGCGTGGTGCTCCTCTGCCTCTTCCACCACCACGCACCCTTACTCCTCCTCCTCCTCTTCTTCTTCTTCTTCCTCTTCCTCTTCCTCGAGCAGGCAGTTGCCCTTGTTCATTTACTTGGCCAGGTGCCTCCATGTTCAGAAATTGTACTGGTCCTGCATGATCAAGCTCTATATATACATGTTTGGAAGGCATTCACAATCATGGACAGCACCTGTCAGGTAACTAAACATACTGTTTGATTGGTCATCTGAGATGTGTCAAACTCCTCCTTCGTTAGTCAAGTTCTAGTTTCACCTGACTGTCAATCACTGAAATCAATTTATCAAATGTTCTAAGGGATTCATATATGGTATTCATGGTATTATGTTCTTGACTAATTTAGAAAATTGAACAGACTATTGTGCATGTAATGACTTATACAATGAAAAGACGCTGACATGTTTTGGAGAGAACAACCATCAACAATCAGTTTAGATCAACAATATCTATTCACTTGGAAATTGTACTAAATGTAGGCTACCTGTACTTAATCATTTGCAAAGATGTACTGAGACATTGAGACATGTACTAAGACATTTGCAATTTGATGAAATGAATGAGAAATTCAATTCTGTTGTGAACGATTGCCAAGTGGTTTGGAGGTTTGTCCATGTTGTTTTGAGAATGTCATTTCTGTTTCAAGAAATGAGCCAAACCAATGGAGAAAAACTGTAATATGAAACCCTGTGCCTTCCACATGTATGTTCAACATTAAAACATGATGTATAAACAATGTATATCCATTCACCAAGTTTAATACAACATTAAAACATGATGTATAAACAATTTATATCCATTCACCAAGTTTAATATGCAGCTCAGTTTTATACAATATGTAGTAGGTCCATGCTCCATCTCTCTTTCAGCTCAGGGGTCCTTGGTCTAAAAAACATTAAAGAGCCCTGGAAAACGGTGCATGTGCACAGCTACAGCAATTTGGTCTGTAAATTACATTGATGTATTGAACTGGGTTAGGATTTTTAGTTAGAATTAATGGTTGCCAATGTGCAGTCTGGAATCCAGCTCTCATGATCCAGACATACTGTAAACTGTTATAGGTGTTTAACAGACAGTTTGAGACTGTTTGCTTCTGTTTTGTCCTCCAAATATGTTTCAATAACCTGGAGGTTTGTTTGAACCTTTCTAACTGTCTGCTTGAAACTATGAAAATAGTTTCAAGTTGAAATAAAGCACATTTATTTAATTTCATTTTTTTACTTGCATGATTGACATTATTGTTTCTTTTACCCAAGTAAAATATTTAGTGCTTCTTCCACCAGTCTAGGAAGAAAACATTTCACAAGGCCTGAGCTGATGAAACCCTTTCGAAACCAATTACATAAACTCAAAACACAAGCTGTTTAACATCAAGGCTGTGTTTCTCCGCTCCTGAAAAGATGTAATTTATTAAATTTTCACCTGACAGTGATATGTCTTGTGTCAGATGTGTGCCCACAATGTCATGCACACATGAAAACATTCAGATGTGCTGAACTACCAATGCATGTGTGCATACACCCCCCCCACACACACACACACACACACACCACATTTCAAAATCCAATTAAACTAGGGCTGTGGGATCTCAGTCCTACATGCCAAATGGCTTTGAGTGTCTGCACGTCATCCACAGTGCGAGACAGCTGACAACAAGATTATGGCCATGAGCGGTGCATTTTTGGTACGGCCCGATGATAGCATATTATTAGCCCAGCGGAAGAGACCAAATGTGTCCTCCACTGTGTGATGGCTTGTGTCATTTGATCCAACAAAGGAACAATGTTGAATAGTTTTTTTTATGCATTGTTGATGTGTGAGTGATTTGTGTGTGTACTTTTGTGGATGATTGAGTAGGCCTATGTGTGTGTGTGTGTGTGTGCCTTCTCTCCTAACTATGAAAAGGCCTGAATGAGGGGTGCTTTTCATGTCTATAACAGTAAATAAGGAAGTGATGGCTTTGATATAAAGAACCTACAACTACACACAAACTGGTACACCACATCTACCTATAAAAGTGAGGACCCTGTGTGTGTGTGTGTGTGTGTGTGTGTGTGTGTGTGTGTGTGTGTGTGTGTGTGTCAAGGTTTTATAAGTGTGTGACTGCAGGTATAATAACCAGAATGACACAGAAAACTGACACTTTTTTATGCTGCAGGAGATTTGAAAATAAATATGACATAGATATTGTCTATCATAATTGATCAGTCTATATATAATCAGAAAGAGAAAGAGAAAGAAAGACATTTATTGCCACAGTAGTTACGCTACGTGGAATGTGTCTTGGGGATTGGTGCATACATACACAAACAAACATATTAAACATTATGCCATGGTCTGGGTAAATACTGTGTGGTGCTTCAGTGCAGCGTCCTCTTAACACCACAGGATGGTGTTAACAAACAAGCTGCAAGAAGTAAGTTATACTGCCCCTCTGAACTGACATGGTTTCAAAGCGAATAACGTTATCTCACATTCCATTCACTGTTCAGGTTGCTACTTCAGGCTGCGGTTGACAGTAACGTTACACATCACGGACAAAATTGTTCGTAAAAGTCCTTAAATTGTTTTCAACGTGGGCCAGAATGAAGTTCAAGCCAAAGAAATCCAGGAATATGTTGATCAGAAAAGGCAAAGTAATAAACAGGTTCAAGCTGCAAGTGCAGGGAGAGGTCATTCCATCAATAGAGGAGAATCCAATTAGATGCCTCGGAAAATGGTTTGATTATTCACTTACAGTCAGGAACAACATCACCAACACTAAAAAGCAGAAAGAGGAATGGCTGAGGAAGGTTGAAGAATCAGGACTTCCGCGGAAATTCGAAGCGTGGCTCTATCAACACCGACTGCTGCAGAAACTCATGTGGTTGTTGACAGTGTATGAAGTTCCTATAACAAGTGTGGAAGGAGCGGAGAGGAAGATCAACAAGTACCTCCGAAGGTGGCTGGGAATCCCTCCAAGCTTCACTTCAGTAGGCCTTTACATAAGACCAGAACAGCTCCAACTTCCTCTGTCATCTGTGGTGGAGAAATTCAAGGTGGCAAAATGCAGAGTTGTAATGACATCCAGAAACTCCCAGGATGAAAAAGTAAGATATGCAGGCGTTACCACAAGATCAGGACGCAACTGGGCAGCCGACACCTCTGTCGCACAAGCTGAAAGCATGCTGAAGCTACGTGACGCAGGGTCTCGGAACTTCCCATTTCCAACAATGGGGGAAGGCAGACACCAAGGAGAGTAAAGCCATGATCCAGGAGGAAGTACAGAAACTGGAGGAAGAAGGACAAAAATCAAGGGCTGTGGAATTAGTGTCCCAGGGAGCCTGGACCAAATGGGACCTCCCCAAAAGGAAGATCACATGGGCGTATCTATGGAAAATGGAACCTTTCCGCATCTCTTTCCTCCTGTGATCAGTGTATGACACCTTCCCGACTCGAGAGAAGACCCACTGTGAAAGCTTTGTGGGGTGAGGGGCACCATGGTGCACATTCTATCAGAGTGTAAAACAGCACTCACCCAAGGAAGATACAGATGGCGCCATGACAAGGTGCTCATGACACTCGCTAACACCCTGTAGCAGGAGAGACACAAGAAACGCCAAACACATGGGAAACCAACATCACCGATCAAATTCGTGAAGGAGGGAGAAAAGCCATTAACCACAGCAAGAACAATAAGAAACAACCTACTACAAAAGTATGATGGGATATGAAGGTAGCCATGAGAGGAAGGCTGCAGTTTCCCCAAGTCGTCCAGACAACCCTGAGGCCGGATGTGGTTCTGTGGTCTGAAGAGGCGAAGAAGATCATCCTGATAGAACTTACAGTCCCGTGGGAAGAAGGGTGCGATCAAGCCTTTGAAAGGAAGAGCGCCAAATACCAGGACCTTTTGCACGACTGCAGGGGGAAAGGATGGCCTTTCCCAGTCAAGGGTGGCTGTAGAGGATTCCCTGCCCGGTCAGTATGGAGAATGCTCACAGCCATTGGAATGACAGGAAGTGAGAGGAAGTCAGCAGCTCGCAGGATGGGGGGGTCAGCAGAAAGAGCCTCCTGCTGGTTATGGAACAGGAGGGAGGAGCCAAGCTGGAAGCCAGGAGGAGGAGATGGTTAGTGATTTGGCCACCACTGCTGACCCGCCAACAGGAGGGTGTTACGGTTCAGGGTCAAAACATCCAATTAACGTTGGACACCGTCTGACGACATCAACTCCTCCCGGCCAAGGCTATATTCATTGAAGGTGATGTAATTACTCTGATGGGGACAATGACATGGCTGATAGCTAGTTTGTCTTGATGTTAAACATACTGTCATACTGATTTCCAACTGTACACAATGTTATTGACTTTGGATCTTGCTAGCATAGCGTTAGCTTTCTGGCTCATGGCTGAGCTGAAGGGTTCTACGAGCTGAGCGGACTATGAATATCACTGGTTGCTAAGGTTGGCAAGTCGTATCTAAGGTCCTTCCTATTTCCTGGAGCAGGGAATAATGTTTGCTTTGCATAAGAATGTTATGGGATGGGAATGATTGTTCAAGGTATTAGTCAATCCCTCAGGCGTTGCCAGGGAAACAGAGTCATCTTTGGAAAACGTCACAAAAACAAAAAAAATTGGCAAGTGACCATGGTATAAGCGGGTTAATGCCCTTCTAGGTGTCCATTGTCTATTAATGAACTTCGGCGCGTCAGACGGTTCACGCCTCGCTGTCATACATTAATACCTGACAATGGACACCTCGTTGAGCATTAACCCTTAAATAAGAATAAACAGTAAATACAGAAACAGATACAAATATATACAATATAGCTGTTTAAAGGGGTGATAGAATGCAAAACCGATTTTACCCTGTCATAGTTGAATAACGACAGTTCGGTGGGTAAATAGGACATACATAGAAGCTCAAAGTCCCATTGACACCCCTTTACTATGAAAATTTCATATTTTGAAACTGCCGCTGAAAACGGGCGAATCCCAACAAAGCTGGAAGTTGACGTCAACCTCCCAAAAACCGGAACCTTTGTCAGCCCATGGGTGTATTAAGAGAACGGTCACGCCCCTACATTTACATAGGCTACACAACTGACCTGAGATCAGGTAGTCTTCCGAATCTAGGTCGCGCATATCTCTGCTATTCCATTACAAAATTCACTTCTGAAACTTTTTTATGCGAGAAATCAACTATGTAAGGCTCAAATATGGACCATTTTACGAAAATGGATGGCTAATCGCAAATTTTGTCCAACTGTGTGTCGGAATTCAGCACCGGTGCTGCCTGTGTTGCTGCCCCGCCGCCCGACCTGCCTTCCTTCACACACCCCGGCCTGCTCTGAGGTACTTGGAGCTCCGTCACGACTGGCAGCCCACAGCACTCCATACCCGCACAAAGTCACCGGTTTTTGGATAATGGACTACTAAACGCTGGTGCTCTAACAGAGCTCCAGGGCCTGCAGCTCCCCTCTTCCTGCTAGCTAAATGCCCGGTGTGTGTGAGTGAGAGCACGGTCAGCGAGCTTGTTACGCCAGCAATCTGTTACCACAGGTTCCAGTTAATCTTTTAATGTGTGTAATTATAATGTGTTGAGTTATTTAAACAAACGATTGGGGAAATAAACGCCGCTTGTCCGCGAGTCTCATTGATAGAGCCTGCGGCTGGATGTAGCTCTATCAATGAGAGCTAGCTAGCCTCCTCTTAGAATTCCTCTGGAATTCACAAATATTCATTAACTTGAAATCGGACACCATTGTTAGCTTTATAAAACCTTTAGGGAGATGTTGTATAAGTGGCGTGACGAAATTCAAACTGTAAATATACTCAAATTAAAGCGAAAAGGAAGCTAACTATCCGTGATTTGTAGCTAGGATTGAAGGGACAGTCACAGCTAACGAAACACCTAGTCTTCACAAATATTCATTAACTTGAAATCGGACACCGTTGTTAGCTTTATAAGACATATAGTTAGATGTTGTGTAAGTGGCGTGACGAAATTCAAACTGTAAATATAATCGAATTAAGGCGAAAAGGAAGCTAACTATCCGTGGTTTGTAGCTACACATAGCTAAGATTGAAGGGACAGTCGCAGCTAACGAAACACTTTGTCTTCACAAATATTCATTAACTTGAAATCGGACACCGTTGTTAGCTTTATAAGACATATAGTTAGATTTTGTGTAAGTGGCGTGACGAAATTCAAACTGTAAATATAATCGAATTAAGGCGAAAAGGAAGCTAACTATCCGTGGTTTGTAGCTACACATAGCTAAGATTGAAGGGACAGTCGCAGCTAACGAAACACCTAGTTTTCACAAATATTCATTAAATTGAAATCGGACACTGTTGTTAGGTTTATAAGACATATAGTTAGATGTTGTGTAAGTGGCGTGACAAAATTCAAACTGTAAATATAATCAAATTAAGGCGAAAAGGAAGCTAACTATCCATGGTTTGTAGCTACACATAGCTAGGATTGAAGGGACAGTCGCAGCTAACGAAACACTTTGTCTTCACAAATATTCATTAACTTGAAATCGGACACCGTTGTTAGCTTTATAAGACCTTTAATTAGATTTTGTATAAGTGGCGTGACATGTGTGTAACATGTGGTAACAGATTGCTGGTGTAACAAGCTCGTTGACGGCGCTCTCACTCTCACACAACGGGCCATTTAGCTAGCAGGAAGAGGGGAGTTGAAGGCCCTGGAGCTCTGTCAGGGCAGCGGTCTTGGTAGTCCCTGCTGTGGGCTGCAGCCGTGACCGAGCTCCAAGTACCTCATAGCAGGCCGGGGTCTGTGAAGGAAGGCAGGCCGGGCGGCGAGGCAGCACCGGCGGCTGAACTCCGACACACAGTCTTACCAAATTTGCAATTAGCCATCAATTTTCGTAAAACGGCCCATATTTGAGCTTTATATAGTTGATTTCTCGCTTAAAAAAGGATCAGAAGTGAATTTAATAACGAAATAGCCCGATAAACAATGTATAACTTTGCAGTGTCTGAAATATGAGTGTTTCTAATATGTGTTTCTATGTAGTTTGCTCAAACCAATCAGCGCGTAGCTCATTCTGAATATTCATGAGCATACCATATTTGGAAGAAAAGCTCTTGTTCCAAATAGAGCCATATTCACAGGGTAGTTAAGGGCCTAATAAAATATCATTCTGGCAATTTTCAGCCCAACCAATGTTACATACCCCATTAGGAGACCTTAAGGAAAAGTGTAAAATACCCTATATAATCATTCTATCACCCCTTTAAGTTGTTTGGGCACTGTGTGCAATGGGCAGATGTATAGTCTAGGATGGACTAGGGATTGGGGGGTTGAGAGTCAGTGTCAGTGGGGTTCCAGGGCCTTGGTAACGAGGCTGACTGCTGAACGTGTTATGATAGATGACATGATTTATTCAATCTTAAGGTTTTAAACTGATTGTTTCAAGCATCTTCCAGCATCAAATACAGGCTTGTGATCAGTCTCGGTGTTCTGTTTTACTACACTCAAAGAAGTCTGCAAAAATGTTCACTTCTACTGAAACAACTGAAACGCAGGCCAGCCTCCAGTGACACTGAACAACTGTCAGATTTGTAAAGCTTATTGTTGTCTTGGCTTGGTTTTCTTTCAAAACATTACATGAATGCCAAGCCAGCTTTGACATCCCAGATGCTGGGTTTTCCCACAAGCACAGAAAAATAGCATTACAAAGATACAAAATGATAATCACTTAATCACTGGTGAATATAATTCATTGCCAAAATGTCATCCATAGTTCTTTGATTTGTCCACTACATACTGTAGCAGCCAGGTTTCTTATTTCCCCCTCTGCTTATTCCAGTTGAAAGGTTTCTTTTGAAGATATCCTCAATATTCTTCAGTAGAACCACTGGATTCCTTTGTTGGGGACCAAGAAGCTGGTTAAACAGTGATTTGGCTCAGATTGAGTTGACTACAGAGACACAGGGGAGGCAGGACAAAGGATCTTGGCCTATATGTGAATTCCAAAGCCAGTTTCACGAAACTCCTGAAAAGCCGCCACTTCGCAAAATGGAGAAAGTGCATCCAACACGAGGACGGCAAGGCAGACTAGTGGTGAGACAAAGAACTGCTTCACACCTGTGACCAGGTTGCAGTTTTCCCATTGGTCGTCGGGTCCTTGAATGCACCACCCCGCCACTAGGAGGCGGAGGGAGGATAAAAGCTGTCGGCACTGTGTGTTTCTTCGCTTTTCCACCGTGACTCACGTCGCTACAGGAAGCACTCTAGTCCGGACTAGCTAGCTAGCAAACTAGCATCACCTCGCTGGTCGAGTTTCGAGCTGGTACAAAGTTTATATCGGCCTGATATACAAAGGGGATCCGAGGGAATACTGGCCGAAGTATTCCTTCATCTGCAGCGGGCTTAATCAGCCTGGATTCAAGAAAAGGACTACGCTCTGTTTCTTGTTTGGTCGACCTGGATTTACGTTCGTCCCCTCTGCTTCGGACGAAACGGATCGTTAAGCTCTGGCGAGAGACTTAACTGACAAACAACGCATGTACAGTAAGAGGCTTACACAGTTCTGGGCAGATATTAGAACTAGTGCGTTTTGGTTTGTTACTAATGAGCAAAGGGATCGCTACCGCTGTTGCCATTAATGTGATCTGATTGTAATCATGTATGGGCCATATCTGGTTATTAATCTGTTCTGTGAATATATAACTGATCATTATATCGTTTGATTCTGGTTGTGTTAAAGTAGCTGGGTTAAAACCGTAATTGCTATCTGCTAACTCCTTTCAGGAGTTTTAGTTACTGTCCGCGAGATAATCGCGATGAATCCGCTGTTAAGCCACTGAGCTGGCTGTTATCAATATCTTAAGATCAGAAGTGCCTCTTTTCTTTACTCTCCTTCTCTTTCTTCCTTTACTAACACACACACACACACACACACACGACACAGGCTAGCCGCGACATTACCAAGCTAACGCTGTAGCTTCACACGGGATCTCCTACGCTCGGGTACAGAGCTAAAACAGGAACTAGCTACCAGATCGGCTAAGCGTTCTCGTTGCCTAGCAACCCCCCCGGCTTCTTCAGCCCTCTCCGCGCACGCAGCACTACTACCGCCCTCTTGAGGCTAAATAGTTTTGTGCAGCTCACAGGAGTAGCCATCTTTGGAGTTGTTTTGGTGTTTAGAACTACACTCCAACACCGCCCCCTCCTTTGTCACTCACTCTCTCTCACACACACCCACACACACACAGACACAGACGTGTCCATGACACATGCTGCTTTGTTTTTGCTTTGTTTTTGGTTGTGATATTATAAAAAGGTATATGAGTTTATTATTGAAGGATTATTGTTTAGCTACTGATAATTGTGAAGTTAATAAATCTTATTATACTTAATTAGCAGTTGCTTGTGATTATTTGTGTACTTGTTGTAATAATTGCTGGTCGATCAGGTCCATTGCTTGGATTCACACCTTCCTTTATTTCCTTTTTAAAGGATTATCACAGAAATGAGACTGTTCCACAGTTTGATTATTGGTCCCTGACTAGCAGGGTGGTGCCCCGTTTTGATTGTTTGTCGATTTGATAAAGTTATTAATAACCATATTCATAACTTTATTAATATTGATAAAACATCTTTGATAATTTGCCAATGATCAAATCTGTACCCTACGAGAATCCTACACCTTGATGATTTGGTGATACTATATATAGTTTCATATTATGGCCACCAGTTTTAATACTATGATAACCATGAGCCTCACTGCTTCCACTGCTGTGGAAAAGGAGCCAGTCAGATTTGTATGCAAATTAAAGCAGTGTGCTTCATTTATGTAATTAGGGCCCTATGATTTCCTCGATGCGGAAAACACGGACAGAATTGCGGAATCTACACATGAAAATGGAATTCTGTTATACACGCAGAATCGCACAGAATTTGCATATATTTTGTTGACATATTTGTTTTTACTTCCTTCTCATTTTTCAGTTTAAAACATCAAGCGGAGAAAGGTCTCAACAGAAAGCAGAGACCGGTCTCTACCTAAACCGTGGCCAAATGGCACAGCCTGTTGCCTAGTAACCATACGTCATCACGTTCACGTTGAGTTTGTCGCGAGGGAAAAAATGTTGAAGTGAGTGGCGCCTCCCGAAAAATGAAGACTGCTTTGTAAGTTTTGTCAACATACTGTTGACTGGACCTGCAAAGACACACGTAACGACCATTTGAAATCAAAAGCTCATCTCAAGAACAAAGCTAAATCTACAGCGGGAAAATCCCTCCAGGTTACCATTGAGGCAACGACAAAATCAATACATACAAGGTTTGAGTTTGTGGAAGATTTTGTTGCAATGTGTGCTGAAGCTGACATACCGCTAAGAGAAAATGAAGAGGATACGTCCATTTCTTGTTAAACATTGCAGGCGCGCTTCCAGAAAACGCCAGCAGCCTCAGGCAGAGCCACCTGCCGCGGCTCTTTGACCAGCACACATGCAAGAAGTGCTGCCAGAGATCCGTGGAAAGAAAATCTTCGTTGTTGTCGACGAAACCTCTGACAACCGAGATCGCAGTGTCCTCAACATTGTTATAGGTGAGCATGCAATTAGCTTTTATTTAGGTAATTTTTTATGTACTTTGCTGAATATATTAAAGTGATGGTTCGGAGTAATTTCACCCTAGGGTCATTTGCACCATGATCTCGAGCCAAACACCCCCCCAGAAGCTTTTTTCACCTGGGACGAACATTGGGAGCGTTAGCGTAGCGTAGCGTTATCAGCTGAATAGCTTAGCGCAGAGGCTAATGGATCCGAAGTGTCTCTTAACATTACCCCACTAATAATGCCCGAAATGATACCAAACGTCTACAGTAGTACAAATAGGTTATGCACTCATAAAACGATGGATTGTAAAATTTGTAAGTACACCAGAAGTTTATGTAAATAACACTTGCCTGCTGGCTTCTGCTCTCTGCTGCTGCTGCTGCTGCTGCTGCTGTTACTACCGGGCAGTAAGAGTGCTTAGGGACATCTACAAATTACAACACCGAAAAGAGATGCAACAAAAATATTTATTAATTTAATGATTAAATAAGGTAATGTCTCCAAACTTACCTCAATTATTACTTGTCTCCTGCTAGTTATACTACAGCACTTACTTTAAAAAATAAGTTAAATTAAAAAATATTTTTGTTGCATCTCTTTTCGGTGTTGTAATTTGTAGACGGCCCTAAGCACTCGTCTTACAGCAGCAACAACAACAGCAGAGAGCAGAAGCCAGCAGGCAAGTGTTATTTACATAACCTTCTGGTGTACTTACAAACTTTACAATACATCGTTTTATGAGTGCATAACCTATATATACTAGTGTAGACTTTGGTATCATTTCGGGCATTATTAGTGGGGTAATGTTAAGAGACACTTCGGATCCATTAGCCTCTGCGCTAAGCTATTCAGCGGCTAACGCTACTCTACGCTAACTCTCCCAATGTTAGACCCAGGTGAAAAAAGCTTCTGGGGGGGTGTTTGGCTCGAGGTCATGGTGCAAAGGACCCTAGGGTGAAATTACTCCCAACCATCACTTTAAGTTTAAATAAAAAAGCTGAATTGTGAGTTTGTGTCACTGAGTTTTTAAAGGTCAATACTGCTTAGAGGAGAAAAGAAAACAAGCAAATCCGATAACTTCGAAAACATGGAATAAAAAAAAAAAGCGGAATTTGAAAAAAAATAAAACGGATTTCATAGGGCCCTATGTAATCAACAGGTGTTTACCATGGACGTATATATAAAGAGTGCTGGTGTAACAGAGTTAAAAATGTAGTGTATTGTTATATATGATTTTCACCAAAAATGAATACCCTTGTTTAATAGTTGTGAATGGAGCCACCTTTGGCCGTATGGTGTACTACAGATCTGCTGCGTGTAGTCACGCGTTACTTCCCTCCCCGATCAGAGAAGCTGTATACTTTTGATCGGGTAGGTTCAACGTACAAAGTACTTCACCCAGTATATAAATTTTCTAAAAATGCTGTAAATGTGTACACCAAAGTCTGAAGACAATGTTCTGATTTATTTTCCAAAGGAAAATAAAGAAGAAAAATTCAACATTTCGCCTCTGTCCCCCTGATGCTTGACAATCGTTACACTGGTGCCATGACCTCGTGATTCCAGATCAGCTTGATGCAGATCGCCGCGCCGAGGGAGCTGCATGGAATTCTATGGGAACAATCTGTACTACAGTTTTGATTATGGTCAGGTACTCAGGGCTGACAATGCTCTAATGACTGAAGATTCTGAGTGAACTGTTGCGATTACATTTTCAAGTCTGCCATTTTTTTTTGCTGTATATTTTTCTCTTTTTTTTGTGAAATGGCTAGTAAGTTGAAGCTAGATGATGAGTCTGACATTCGCCACTTCTCTTTAGGGAGGGGTAGAGGTCTGATGGGTGGCTATTTGTAGTCTAGGGAGTCTGTTGGGATGCATGTGGGTGCTTCTCCGGTGTTGCCTGCGGGAAATAGGGATTTGGGGTTGACGCAAGACCCGACGGAATCTGCTAGGCATATGTCGCAAGATAAGCCGCATCATTCAACTCCTGTAGATGAAAATGCCACATTGCATCAGTTAACTGATATAATCTCACTGTTAGGATCACAGATAGGCGAGTCTATTACAGCCTCTCTTGTTTCTAATGGCGTTATTAGTGGGGTTGGTCAGGGTAATTCTCCCATGCACCACACAAACGGCACACAGTTCAGTCTATACAACGCCCAGAACACCCAGCCTAGTGGTGGTACTAGTACACTTAGTGAGAACACACATGTTAGCGTTGTTGTTGTTCAGTCTGACAAGGAACCCATCATTTTCAGGGGTGATAATACTGACAAATACACAGTGACTGAATGGGTTGAGTTGATGAAAGCATACATCAAGAAACAGAAGTGTGATGTTTCATTGCAGCCAGAAGTTGTAATGGGGAGGTTGATGGGGAAACCCAGGGATGTAGTTAAGATAGGCCTGAGGAGTGACCCCTCACTTCAGTCTTCATGCACACCAGAGGTCATATATAGCATGCTGACACAGTATTTCAGTAGCACATCCTCATGCCTGCCCCTCCAAGATTTTTAATCTACTCTGCCCAATCAGAGAGAGAATCCCGTTGATTACTGGCTACGCCTTAACAAGGCTGCCGATGTAGCCGAAGAGGGTCGGAAGCATCAGGGCAGACCCATGGAGAATATGGGAGGAGAGATTGCCAAGATGTTTGTGAAGCACTGCCCGGATTTAGAGCTTGCGTCTGTGTTCAAATACAAGCAGATACATGAATGGACAACTAAGGAAGTACAGGAGAGGGTGGACGAGTACCAGCGTGAGAAGATGTCCTCGGCAAAAGTTCACGTGCCCAAGGCTCATGCGGCTGCGCTGATTTGTCATGAAACGCACACAGAGTCCCGCAACGCTTCCGACATGGAGGCGTCCTGTACTAATGTCCTCTCTCCTCCAGCTCTCTCTTTACCGGGCATACCATCTCTTTCCCCCTCATCTGCCCTGCCACAGCACCAGCAGCATTCTCTCTCTCCTGTCTCTCAGTGTCAGCAGTCCTATGTGCCACCCATGCCACAGCATCAACAACAAACTCTCTCTCCGCTGCCACAGTATCAGAGACTGTACCCATCCTTTGCACCGCAGGACCAGCTGCCGCTGAGTCAGCAGCCAGGCAACGAAGCTATGCTTGGCGAGATGATGTCAATGCTCAGAGAGCTGCTGTCTAATGTGCAGGTTGGACACGCAAAGCCCACCGCACGCCGAGGTGGCAGACAGATCCGCGGCCAGCCTCATGTCCATGCAACAAGTTGTCGGGTCTGTAATAATAAGAGTCACACCACTGAGTCACACTGCCGTTCTAACCGTCTTTGCTTCGCATGTTTCAAGCCCGACCATGCAAGCCGGTCATGCCCCGGTCAGCTCCCAGCTCATGACAACTCACAGGGAAACTAGTTGGCCTGTGCGCTGAGGGAGGCCGTACAGGTCATGACAAAAACTCCCACATTAACAATGCAGCTGAGCTGTTTGACAAAGTGAAGAATTTGGATGAGTCGGAGACTGTTGTCATTCAGAATACTCAAAAACTCAGGAACAGTGACAGTTTATTTTATACCCCTGTTAAAGTTGAAAACAAAGTGACTCTTGGAGCTATGTTAGATAGCGGTTCAATGGCCTGCTCATTAAGCACTGAGGCGCAGAAGAAGTTGATCGATGCTGGTGTTCAGCTGAACAATCGGGAGATGACTGACGTTGTCTTTGTCGGATGTGGAGGTGTGCGTGTGAAGCCGGAATCGGTGGTGAACCTTGAGATGGCAGTGTATGGATGCAGGGTGTTGGTGCCCACTTTCGTTGTGCAGAATCAACAAGATGAATTAATCATCGGCTCAAACGTCATAAGACATGTGATTTGTCAGTTCAAATGTGATGCTAGCTACTGGGAGGCCGTGTCATCTTCTGGCTCAGGTGACCAAGAACGTGAAAAGTTTCTCTCCCTTCTCGCTGGCTTGGAACGTTGGTCCGATGATGAAGTGCCGGACAAGGTTGGAACAGTCAGGTGCAACAGAGCTGTCACCCTGCCGGCCAGAAGTGAATTTCTAGTGTGGGGCAGGCTTCCTACGAACGTCAAGATATCTCCCGGCAGCACTGTTTTGACTGAGCCGACGTCGTCTTATTCCGCACCCAGAGGCATTATGGTCGCCAGAGTCGTAACACCTCTCTGGGGCGACAGGTGGGTCCCTCTCAAGATCCTTAACGTCTCGGACAGCCCTGTCATGCTGCAGAGAAACGCCAAGCTCGCCGATGAATACACCTGTCTGGCGCTGGAGGACATGGAAGCTACGGAGCTCAGTGCCGCTCAACAGGTCACGTCTGCTGGGCCTGCAGGAACGTCAGCGCCGACAGTGAATATCGAGATCGTGCGGGAGAGGCTGGAGCATGTTGGCCTGAGAGATCTCGACCTTGAGTCTTGTGACGTGACGACAGAGTGGCGAGCCAAGCTGGCGGACCTCGTGATCAAATATGAGGACATCTTCTCCCACCATCACCTGGACTGTGGCGAGGCCAAAGAGTTTGTGCACCGGATTTGTCTCACTGACGAGAGACCATTCCGTTTGCCTTACCGACGTGTCCCACCTGCTGAATATCAGAAGCTCCGCCAGGTCCTCAGTGAGATGGAGGAGAAGGAGATAATCAGGAAGTCCACCAGCGAGTTCGCCTCACCTCTCGTTTTGGTGTGGAAGAAAAATGGTGACTTGCGGGTGTGCACGGACTTCAGATGGCTCAACAAACGGACACTGAAGGATGCCCATCCCCTTCCCCACCAAGCTGACTGTCTAGCTGCCCTGGGTGGGAACACGTTCTTCAGCACGATGGATCTCACGTCCGGCTTTTATAACATGCCGCTGCATGAGGACGACCGCAAGTACTCAGTACCCATGGGCTTGTACGAGTACAACCGACTCCCACAGGGCCTATGCAACACCCCAGCCAGTTTCATGAGGATGATGACTAGCATATTCGATGACCAGAACTTCCTTAGCTTGCTATGCTACCTGGACGATTTGCTAGTGTTTGCACCAACTGAGGCATTGGCTCTTGAGAGGCTAGAGCTGGTCTTTAGTCGGCTTCGCCTGCACAACCTGAAGTTGGCCCCAAAGAAGTGCTGGCTGCTCAGGAGGTCTGTGAAGTTCCTGGGACATGTCATTGATGAGTCAGGTGTGTCAACAGACCCAGCGAAAGTTGAGGCCGTCAACACGATGGTGGCTACTGACCTGATGGAACTTGATGGAGTGACCCCGTCTCAGACTCGTGTGAGGTCCTTCTTGGGAATGGTGAACTATTACCAGCACTTTGCCTAATTACTCCACAATGGCTAAGCCTCTCTTTGACCTCTTGGCTGGTCAGAAGCAGAAGCACAAGGGAAGGCCCCGCACAAAACGCCCTGCTCCGCTCAGGAAGTTGACCCCTGCTGATTGGATGCCAGACCATCAGAAAGCTTTTGAGGATTTGAAGACCGCATTACTGACGTCAGTGGTCTTAGCGCACCCAGACTTCACACGCCCCTTCGTCCTGTCCACCGACGCCTCCTTGGATGGCTTGGGAGCGGTTCTATCGCAGGTTCAGAAGGGTGACACAGTGGCCCGACCAGTGGCTTTCGCCAGCAAATCCCTTTTGAGAGCTCAGAAAAAGTACCCTGCCCATCGTCTGGAATTTCTGGCACTAAAATGGTCCATGTGTGACAAGTTTAGCCATTGGCTTAAGGGTCGTGTGTTCACTGTGTGGACGGATAATAACCCCCTCACCCACATCATGACCAAACCACGGCTGGATGCCTGCGAGCAGCGCTGGGTGGCGAAGTTGGCGTCTTACGTGTTCGATATCAAGTACATCCCGGGCCCCAAGAACACTGTCGCGGACGCACTGAGTCGTCGGCCTTTCGTGAAGTCAGCTGCTGGGAGGCAGCTGCTCCGAGACCCCTACAATGAGCTCCTGGCCAAAGCAGTCCCTGTCTCAGCTGACACTGTCCAGGACACCTTTAGGCAGTCTGCTACTCCAACTGAGTACTCCACGTACTCCAACAGCTCCCGCAGCTGGTTCCCACCGATGAAGAGCCCCTGCCTGCATTCACAGAGAGAGAACTGCGTGAAGGGCAGTTGAGTGATCCCATCCTCTCCAGGGTGCTGTACTATGTGGACCGTGGCCGTCGTCCATCCAGGAGAGAGGAGTCCAAGGAACCGGCTATGGTTATCAGGTACCTGAAGCACTGGGAGAAACTGACCACTTGCAATGGCATCCTCTACAGGGTGTCCAAAGACCAGCTGTCCAGGAAGAAAAGACACCAGTTGGTGGTCCCTGGCTCTTTTAAATCCGAGGTCCTCAAGGGCATTCACGACTGTGCTGGTCATCAGGGGCAGTTCAGGAGTTTGAGCTTGGCCTGTCAGCGTTTCTTCTGGCCTCATATAGACAGGGACGTTAAAGAATATGTCCGTCACTGCCCAAGATGCATCATCAGTAAGACTGCCGATCCAGAAGGAAGAGCGCCCCTGGAGAGTATAAAAACATCCTCTCCTCTGGAAATCATGTGAATAGACTTTTGGACTGCAGAGGATTCGAACAACAAGTCTGTTGATGTGTTGGTGGTTACGGACCATTTTACCAGACTGGCACAAGCCTTCCCCTGCCGTGATCAGTGTGCCAAACAGGTGGCGAAACAACTCTGGGACAAGTACTTTTGCGTATATGGTTTTCCCGAAAGGATTCACTCTGACCAGGGGGCCTCATTTGAAAGTCAACTGATCAGTGAGTTGTTGAAGGTTGCCGGTGTGAGGAAGTCCCAAACCACCCCGTACCATCCGATGGGCAACGGCAGTGTGGAGCGCTTCAACACTGGGGAACATGATTCACGCCCTCCCGCCTGAAGCTAAATCTAACTGGCCCCGTCACCTCCAGACACTGACGTTTATGTACAATTGCACGGTACATGAAACCACAGGCTATCCTCCCTTTTACCTTATGTATGTTAGAGTCCCACGCCTGCCTGTTGACATTCTCTTCAAAAACATCCTGAAAGATCCGGAGATTAGTAGTTACGATCACTATGTGGTGTCTCTGACCAAAGACCTACAAGAGGCCATGGCTATCGCTCAAAGACATGTCGACAAAGAGCAGAATCGACAGGCTGAACTCTATAACCGTCGTGCAAAAGGGAAGCTGATTGCTGTGGGTGATCGCGTCCTGGTGTCCAACAAGAGAGAGAGAGGGAAACGAAAAACTGCTGACCGTTGGGAGTCCACAGTATATACTGTTGTCAGCGTCAATGCCTCCACCCACACCTACCGGATCCAACACCCTGAAACAGGCCAAGAAAGCCTTGTCCATCGCAACCTGCTGATGTTCGTTAATTTCCTGCCCATCGATGCGGACAGTGTTTCAGATGGGACCTTTGTGTCCTCCTGTGGGAAAGAGTCAAGTGACATCGCTGATGTGGATGGATCGATGCCTGTTGCGGGTAGGGAGGATGCTGGAAGTAGGACTCGGGAGTGGATCGATAACCTGACCACTGTGAGCGCAGATGTCCATGCAGAGTGTGGCTCCCCAGAAGACGTCCTGAGCATGAGTAACAGGTCTGGGCATACAGGCAGTTCACAGTCACAGTCACAGATGGAGTTGAGTTCTGGATGTAGCTTCTCTCACGCCCCCCTAACTAGCTCTCGGAGTACACACACACACACAACGTAGAGCACCTAGACGACATAAAAAGAACAGGGTCACTCTCCGTTCACTTAGATCCCAACTCCTTACACACAGTTAGGACTCGTGTTGGGCGTATAGTGAAGCCAGTTAACCGTTTGCTGTGTCAGATGTCCAAACAGGGTATTGTAAGTGAAGCTGTTTCTAGGTCAATGTTTCAGATGTCCCAGTGAGACTGAGGGTCTTGATGTAATCTCAGTGTGTTTTGATATGGCATTGTTTCACGTTACATGAGTCAGAGTCCAGGTGTGGGGACTTGCGTTTATCTGTGAGACATGGTTTGTGTGGGGTGTAGACTGCATCCTGCTTCCAGAAGTTGGTAGTGAGTTTTGTACCACTCTCCTTCCACTTCATCCATTTTGGGATACATTTCAAGTTGGAGTATATGTATAACCATGTCATGTGTGTTTATTTATTTATTTTTGTTTAATTTTTTTTCTTTATTATTTCTTTTGTTTTGGTAGAGGCAAACATAATTTTTTTTTTAAGATTTTGGCGAAATTCAGGGGAGGTGGATGTAACAGAGTTAAAAATGTAGTGTATTGTTATATATGATTTTCGCCAAAAATGAATACCCTTGTTTAATAGTTGTGAATGGAGCCACCTTTGGCTGTATGGTGTACTACAGATCTGCTGCGTGTAGTCTCGCGTTACTTCCCTCCCCAATCAGAGAAGCTGTATACTTTTGATCGGGTAGGTTCAACGTACAAAGTACTTCACCCAGTATATAAATTTTCTAAAAATGCTGTAAATGTGTACACCAAAGTCTGAAGACAATGTTCTGATTTATTTTCCAAAGGAAAAATAAAGAAGAAAAATTCAACATTTCGCCTCTGTCCCCCTGATGCTTGACAATCGTTACACTGGACACTGCACCACGCTGCCAATTCCCCCCAGTGGCAAACTGTGGTACTGCGTTACCCTGCTGCACAAAAAAACATTTTCCACACAGCCTGCTATAATAAAAGAGACATCTGTAAAAGAGACAGGACACCTCCATCTGCAAACAACGTCAATTATTATTCTGGTACTTGTATGTTTTTTTTTTAACCCTGAAAGTTTTATATTTGCAAAACATTCCCAAAGCCTAGAACAATGCTTTTTATGTGTGTGATATAATCCTGAGCCCACGCAGCGAGGGACAGAAACACTAGTGTGCATAAGCAATGTGCAGCACAATGCAAGAGCAAACAAGGAAGGTATAACTTTTTGGCTTATGCACTGCATATCCACATTGTACTTTTACCAAAATTCTCATTGGGGGTTGTAGTTCTATGCACACAGTGTTTGATTTTAGTAAAGAAAATAAATCTTCTAACAAATCTTTTGTACTGCTGATTCAGTCAGGAGAGTTCCATGCCCTGGATGCTTTGCAGTGCATCAGTCAGTCAAACCTCAGATTCCACTGAACTTAGATTTCAGAGTAGTTTACATCGGCATGACTGTAAACTGTAATAAACACAGAGATGCGCCCACTCAAATGTGTTAAAAGCTGACTGCTAATATCTCTGTAGAACAGACCTACATATTAGTTTTAATTAAAAACCTGCTTGTATCTCTTGACTTGATTCTGAGAAATAAAGATTACATTTTCCCATTATGTTGGGTTATCAGCTTCCAACGCTGATGGACCATAGAAAACAGCCCACGGGGGGCTTCATTAGCCAAATTTGTTTAAAAGTTTATACGGACCGAGTGCACCTTCACCTCCTTTAATAACCATATACAACTGAGTGACGACTTCCCTGAGTGTATCTCAATCACCTGTATGCTGCTACAAACCTCTCCTCTCATATTTCTGCATTTCTTTAAAACAAAAAACTCAGCTATGGACCGCCATCGCTCCAAGTCAACTTCTTCAGACGGAGACTTAATGTAAGTATCTCCCTGTGTTGTGCAAGAAAAGAAAAAATGAAAAATTGAACAATGAAAGCATAAAAGCAGTTGACTGGGGATTGTTCTGCACCAGGAGAAAGCCCTTAAAACCTGACTGTATGTGCATGTGTGTGTGTATGTTCTTACAGTGTAGCTTTCTACATTTCCCTTGTGGAGTCACTTTGTAGTTTTTTTTGTTACTCCTCCATAGTGCACTCCTATTGCCAATTAGCTGACAGTTGTTTTATTATTCTTTTTCAAAACCTCAATCCTAAAAGTGAAAGAGAGAAAGGAGGAGGGGGAAGAAACCTCAGCTTATCATTGCACCAGAGCATCGCCTCTGCACCTCGTAGCCCCAGTCGCAAAACCTCAGGAGGCTCACTCAGAATAGCTCAGTGATCAAAAGGCATGAAAATGACATGTTGTTTACACTGCTTTGGTATGGAGTTTTGGTGGGTGGCCAAATATTTGGAGCGTCTGGGGTGGGAAACATGTCAAAATGTGGCAAGATTTCATGAACAATTAATTGTTCCTCCATACATGTTTGTCAGTCAAGCATACATGTTATGTTCAGAGCATGGGAACGTTAATTATTTGCTGGGGAAAACTATCACAGCCCTTGACCCCGGAACAATTATAAGCCGTGGCTCCAAAGAGAATGAAAGATATAACTGTATTATAGCACTTTTCTTGCAAAGCTAGAAAGTATGTAAAATTAAGTGAACAAGGAATGATAGAAAACAAAGATAAGACAAATTGTTTGGCTCCTTTAAATCATTTTAGGAGACTGCTAAATTATTTTGACTCTCGACACACAAACAACAAGCAGCGTAGTGACAAAAAATGCAATGCATAACATCTTGTAATTTGGTCATAGAGAGCCGAAGTCACGCCCTTCTACTTCCGGCCAATGGGACCTATCTTTCGAAAAAATATGAACGAGAGTCAATGGAGAGATAATAATTATTTTTTGATCCCGTTTGAATTGAGCCATGGATTTCAAATGTGATGTTCGTCAATTTAAAACATTATTTTTCAACCGAAGAAAGTCTCAGTTTATTGTTATACTGTTGAAGTATAAGACTGTGAAAATACGTAATTAGAAAGACTTCACACTTCATGGATGATGTCTCTCTGAAGCTACGATGTCTGTGTGTATCGTACCGGGGATGTAACATTACTCTAATGAGCAGAGGATCTTGCTTGTTCTTTTGCTTACCTGCTGAAAACACTTCACTGGATAAAACACATCAGCTAAGATAACGTTACATGTGTTGTTTAACAGAGCTAAGCTAGCTAGCTAGCTAGCAAGCCGAGCATCAAGCTAGGTGAGGTAGGTTGTGTGAGACGGGAGATGTAGTTCGCTGAGCGGTTTCACACTAAACTAAATGGTACTATGACAAACCTAAGGCTAACTGAGACTTTCTTCGGTTGAAAAATTATCTTTTAAATTGACGAACATCATATTTGTAATCCATGGCTCAATTCAAACGGGATCAAAAAAATAATTTGCCTCTCCCCGTTCACTACCGTTCATATTTTTTCTGAGTTAAGGTCCCATGAGGTCCACCGGAAGGGGCGGGACTTCGGCTCTCTATACAAGCCAAAACTAGGTTTGCTCATCGTATTTTCCCTGGCAGCCTGCTCTAAAGTTCAGGTGATCCAAATGTACAGTTCCTGGGTTTGATTAGATTTTTAGTCAAGTGAAAATACGCTATCATGTAGAAAACACAAAATTTCAGGACATAAAAATTTTCTGGGAACACTGAAACTGAAAGGCCTGAGCTGAGTTGATCAACTTGATTTATGACCAACTGTTATGCTTTAACCACCACAATGACCTCTTGCCACTGAATGCCCTGCTTCATCCCTGTCATTGTTGCACAGCCGTCATCCAGCGCGCTATCAGTGTTGATATCTGCTTAAGCGGCCGATGTGGGGGACACAGCGATGACCAAAACGAGTTGTGGGGTAAACACAAGTTAAGCCGGGACAGCGTTTACATGCAGCGCAGTGGTTTGCTGCAGTGCAAGTCCTCTGGGAGTCCTGAGAACAGCAGTAAACAAAAAGCAAGGAGATGTTGGGAAAATAAGCTAATAAAATCCTTCAACCTTTTGTGATTTAGAATGAGGACGGATGAGTCAGTATTCAAATGTGTGCATTTGATTGGAATGTTTTAGCTAAAAAGAGGGGAAATATGATGTGGAAACATAAAATGGAGAGTAGACTACTCACTACTACACATATACAGTATACTATGTATACAGAGAAAAACATATGCTATTATCAAGGACCTCATTTAGGCCTGCTGGACCCACTGATGGAAAATAATGCTATTGGAATGTTCTGATCCCATCATAACTGGAAAAATTGAGGTCCCGTGTGCTCCAATGTTTTCAAATGATGCAAACATGAACTTTAAATTAGATTTTTGAAACTTTTCTCATTACCTTCTTTTCATGTAACAAGTTGTATGGCCCTTTAAAGAGCCCCATTTAAGTGTGGCGTAATGTCTTCATTTAAATTGCCATCAATGTGTTGAACACAAAAGTTTAAACACTGGTTCAGTATTTTAGAGGCTGCAAAGGCCTTGGCATAGCTTAAATACGCGTTACAGCACATGCACTATGTGTTATATTTCAAACTGGCAGTTTGATCATTTATGAGCTTTAAAGCTCCATTGTGTAATTTTTTGAGTTGATTCTTAGCAAAAAAAAAACTTTGTTCTTTCACAAATCTGTGCTCATTCATGTGTAATTACTTCTACCAACTAATCAAAGTATTCTCGTAAGCGTAGAATCTGACATTCAGAATCATTCAGAATACATACGAGCGACTCGCTCGAATGACGGCAGCCATGTTGCACCTCCATCTTTATAATACATTAGCCAAAGAGGGACATACCTCCATTTTTAAAATACATTAGCCAAAGAGGGACATACCTCCATCTTTATAATACATTAGCCAAAGAGGGACATACCTCCATTTTTAAAATACATTAGCCAAAGAGGGACATACCTCCATCTTTATAATACATTACCCAAAGAGGGACATACCTCTTTTAAATAATTACCAAAGAGGGACATACATTTTATAATAAAAAGAGCATACCTCCATCTTTATAATACATTAGCCAAAGAGGGACATATCTCCATCTTTATAATACATTACCCAAAGAGGGACATACCTCCATCTTTATAATACATTAGCCAAAGAGGGACATACCTCCATTTTTAAAATACATTAGCCAAAGAGGGACATACCTCCATCTTTATAATACATTAACCAAAGAGGGACATACCTCCATCTTTATAATACATTAACCAAAGAGGGACATACCTCCATCTTTATAATACATTACCCAAAGAGGGACATACCTCCATCTTTAAAATACATTAGCCAAAGAGGGACATACCTCCATCTTTATAATACATTACCCAAAGCTCTGGACGGAGCCACGGTGCCTCTGCTAAATAGCCTCAGGAAGGAACTTGTTTTGGTGGAACATGTGTACATTCAAAAGTAGTTTTAGTCGTGCAACAGAAAACTCAGATTGGACAGATAGTCTAGCTAGCTGTCTGGATTTACCCTGCAGAGATCTGAGGAGCAGTTAACCATAGTCCTCACAAATCCACCGGAGGTTAGAACGCCAACACAAAGAAAGAGGAAGGGGACGGACATCCGGACGTAAAGAAGGACACTAGCAGCTAGGCGAGAGTTATAACGTGTGTTACAAAGTGACCACGTTTGTCTCTGAAGTAAAGGCTGGACTACAATAGAGCTGTTTGGAGCAGTTTGTGAACAGTGTTTTCTGTTGGAGATGGTAAGTCCCTTTGGGGGGGGACTTTGGGCTTTTTCACTTTGTAAACCTATAACATGCACAAAAAAGATATATAACACAATAAAGGAAAGGGAAAAAGCAAAAAAGCATAATATGAGCACTTAAAGACAAGTGATGAAAAGGATAGGACAGACACATATGAGACATGACAAGGTAAGAGAGACACAACAATCAAAAAAGGATGGAAATACAGATCAGCTTAAGTAATCAACAGAGATATAATACATTCAGATGTGTCTGTTCATTGAAAACCTGAGCATGTGTGCAGTAAATCCTACTGTGCGGTCCCTCCCAGGTACCTGTTAAGTCTCGACCTCAGGGGCCGAGTTAATTAAGTGCAATACACACCTGCCATGTTGCAGAGCATCACGTCATTTGACTCTATTTGACGTCACCTGTAATATAGACAGAAGAAGTATGGACAGTAGCTGGGATTTGGGGATGGCTGTGGCATATGTCCAAGTGTCCTTGAGCAAGACTCTGAACCCCAAGTTGCTCCCGCAGACGCTGCTATGTGGCTGTCCACTGCGCCTAAAGCTTAGGATGTGTAAAATGCAGAGATTGAATTTCATGACACTGTACGATTGTATGTGAAAAAATAAATAAAGCTCCTTCTATATGCCAAACCCGGGGAGAAACAATTGCTGCTTCTCTGGATCGTTGACATGTGCTGACACTGGGAATAGGACAGTAGCAGATCCTAACAGGTTGGCGGTTGTCAACTCATGGGAATACAACAGTGTCAAGCCACCGCCGGTGTGTAGGCTTATATAACAACAGGTGTTTTGACATGCATCAAATGCTCCCGGTGTGTGTTGCCCTTCAGGAGTGAATGAATGGGATAAATGTTGGAACACTGGATGCCTAAAATTACCCTCCCACTTAGTAACTATATTTCATTGGCAAAAAAATGCATGTTTCTAATTGTCAGTCAGGCTGTAAAATGTGCAACTGCCAGATGTAGGTGTATCACTTGGCTTTTGGTCATTTAATTCATTGTTAAATAGCACCACTGATGTACAATGTCAACTAAGCATTATGGTTGTCAGTGTTATTGCTTAAGGTTGTGGCCCTGTCATGTAGAGCGGTCCTGTGTCTTAATCTAGTTTTAACACCTTTTTTGTACTGTACCTACTGTATTCAATCTATTTCTATACCGTATCTACTCTTACTGGTTATCTGTTCTTGCCTATTTGCAAGAAAAAATCATATTGATTTGAGTTTTGCAATTATTAACTTTTTAACAATGAGCCCAACTTTACAGGCTGGCAGTTGGCTTGTAATTGGATTTTGAGAGCGATGTGCTTGTGTGTGCTTGTGTGTGATTGTGTGCTTTGGTGAATTTGGAGGAGTGACAGTTCACATCTGTCTCTCTCCCTCTATCTCTTTCTCACACACCCACAAACTGCACATTCCCTCTGTTTCTGTATGTGTCCATGAAAGCAGGGGGTCTATACTGGTGTGTGTTAGTGGTTAGTGTGTGTATATGTGTAAAGAGGCAGGAGATTTTTTTTTGTGTGTATATCCAGGGTACATTGTCTGGACAGGGAAAATGAGAATGGATGGGATTGTAATTACTGAATGGAGATATCCACACAGTGTGAAATTAGAAAAGGCTGGGCGAAAACCTCCCACGGGCACAGCCGGTAAAGAGAGAGTAGTTGTCATGGTGATAGGTGAATTCAAACAGGGCTTCGCAAACCTTCAGGGAAAGAGGTGCAAGTGTGTGAGTGAGTTTTTCCTTTATGTGCGTGTGTATATGTGTGGGGTAGTGGAGGTTTGGGGTGTGTTTATGGATTTTTTTTTGTGAAAGAGAGAAAAGTTGCTGCGACCTTGATGAAGACTTGCAGGGTGTTGTGTTTTCAATTTTTCTACATTCAAATGCACAGTGAGTCGCACCTGGGCTGAAAGTTTGTATAAGGGCATCATTTCAGTTGTACATGCCCCCCTTTGAGTGACTCACTCAGCTTAGAGTTGAGGAAAATCCAGATACACTCTAATCTGTACATGCCTCTGTAGTTGTGTCTCCATTAACATATAATTATGCACATTTTGAAGTATTGCGTTAGAAAAGCTGGATGGAAACGGCAACATTTGATTAAACGTCCTCAATTGCGCAAAAAGGTTTTTATGCTTAATTGAGGTGGTTTTTGCTTTTGTTGAAAAAGAACTGATGCGTTAAATGGGATATGGGCACACCTTTGCCGGATAAGTTCTGCCGTAACAAACATTTAACTCACTGGACTAATCAGCTGTTACCGCTGTCAGCGTCTTCCTGGTTATTACCATAATACATCTTTGTCTCTGGACAGCATTAAAGGGTCACTACTGTTTTTTTTTTAAACCTGGACCCTATTTTCCTATGTTTTTGTGTCTAATTGACTCATGAGAACAACAATCTTTGACATTGGTCCAGTATTAAGCAAGGAACAGCAGCGGTGAAACAAGCTACAATGTAAGTTAATAGGGCAATTGTATTTACCTTCACAAAAGTGCTCGTTTTGAAAGGATTTCTAAGGAGGTCGACCTTTCTGTTAGAGTAAGATCCTTTTTTTAAACATAAAAACATCCGTGAAATTGCATTCGCTAAAGCCACCAGACTCCATGTAAATAAACAGTCATTTTAGCATCGTAAAATACACTTTATTCAAAGTCGGCAGAAACAAAATAAAACTATGAAAAGTCGTTTTGGGTCATGTTTCTACTTTTCCATCCATCACAACTCTAGTTTTGGTTGAAATAAACACAGAGTTTACTGATTTACATGTGAAAATATGTTGGCTCTATACACGCTAAAATTATTGCTTTGGTTACGGTGGGGCAACCGTTAATGCACTGAATGTAATTCTAAATCTGAATGTAACATACTGTGTTTATACAATATATTGCTTTATAATAAAAATAAAGTTGTCCTCCGAAGAGGGTGGTAGGAAAAAAAAGAAAAAAGAAAAAAATAAAAGAAAGAAAAAAAAGTATGGCTTATGGAGTCTGATGGGTTTAGGGCTAGCGACTTCAGAGCTGTTTCTGGTTCAACAGAAAGGTCTTAAAGGTCTATCTCTGTAGAGATCAGACACTTAGAATATTAATCTGAGTCTGTCAGTGGCAAAATGAGCACTTCTGTGAAGGTAAATACAAGTTGGACAATTGCCCTAATAAATCTCAGTGCAAATTATTTCAGGAAGATGTCAAATAACCCAATCACTACTCTTTCTTCTTAAATCAAATCAGCTGTTTAGAGGCGTCACTTTTAGTTAAACCAATCAGACTTCACCATGAAATTTAAGGACCAATCACAGCATTACAACTCTGCTTTAAATCTGTTCTCTCCCTGTGCTGTCAGCTGTCGTTTCAGGCAAAGCGCTCAACCTCCCCTGCCGCCTCCGGTCATCGTTTTTCCTCCAGCTGACTGCTCCGTTGCCTCCTTCGATCTGGTCTCTGGCCTCCTTCTCCGCCGCCACCAGTGTCTAGACTCCATCGGGGGTTATGTCCTGTTTCTCTACCCCTTTAAAAAATGTTATTACAATGATGGAGTCTAATCTCCAAAGACTCTGTAAATTTTATTATGCATTGTAGAATAAATCTTTTGCATATCTTCAAACAAAGTCTCTCCTGATTGAATTAACTTACACTGTAGCTTGTTTCTCCGCTGCTGACTGCAGCGATCTCGCTTAATACTGGACCAATGTCAAAGTCAATGTCCAGGTAAAAAAAAAAGGTAGTTACCCTTTAAAGCTATAGTGTGTAGCTTCTGTCTCCCCCGTGAGGAATTCTAAGTAATGACATCAAAACTGTCGGCACGTCCACATGATACAATCCTTCCATGATCTCGTACCCCCCACCGCTCCTCCACTGCTAGTAGCCAAGGAGGACACGAAGGATTAAAAAAACACGATGACTCTTCAGAAGAGGTCATTATCATCATCTGATTGGTAGAGCTGGTAGAGCGGCAGACACCACTCAACTTTTTTTTAGATAAATTAATATAAAATAATTACATTTACAGTACACACGCAATCTGCACTTTTAATACTGTCCTCAAAAATGAAGGCAGCAAAACTGCACAACACTCTCAATACAGGAATTGATTTTTGGCGTCTAAAACTACAATTTATTTATCCATGGTGCCCAGATGATAAATCCCTTGTTGCCCCCCCCATACTAATGTTCTTTTTTGATGCCGGTGAAGATGACAGGCTTCCCCTCTGTTGACAGAGGCATCATGGCAGGATAGAAATAGAGATAGACTTGGTTCACTGACAAGCTACAATGCTTTGAATGTGGCCATGACAGTATCTTGGAGTAGATTCCAGCGTGGGGTCCACTTAAAACATTGGCAGTGGGCCACCTATTTCACCGTGCCATGACTCCATTACGTAACCCCAAGCCAGAGACAGAGAAAGGGGGGAGGGGGGGATTCCTTTGTCACAATGATGGCCTCCTTTTATCAGTACGCCATAATAATGAGCTTGTTCATCACCTAGGGAAAGAGAGAGTAAGGGAAGGGGGGATTCAGAGGGGGAGGAAGGCTGAAGAATTCCCATCCATCAGGCACCGAACCCATAGTCTGGCCAGAGCCCCCGCCCCCTCAAATACCCAGACCTCTTCATCACTGTCTGTGTATACAGGGTTGGGACAGCTATACAGGCCTAAGTACAAGGGAGGAAAAAAACCAAATGCTCCTACAAAATATTATATATATATAGATATATATATATCTATATAGATATATATATATATAGATCCTGAACACCGGAACTGGATCATGTTGCTGTGCAGAAATACAGCAGAGCATCCCTTTCCTGTCCAGATATCCTGGTTGCTCGTAAATATTTAGAGCTGACACTTCAGCAGAATGGATGTTGGCTCTCATGGAACTCTTTTCAGTGGAAAGTCCACACAAATTACACACATTGTAATATAATAGAAATAAAGTTATGGTTGTGGGCTGTAATTAGGAAGTGTATATTTGAATCTTTCTTTCGGTCCCCAGATTGGTTTCTGTTTAAACCTAGTCAACTTTCTGTTAACACATCTCTTTCATCATCAATGTTTTTCATCTTGAAATGTAAACCAGTAATAAATAAAATAAAAAATAAAAACTGTTGACGGTGTGTTCCTTTGATTATCTAGAGTAACAGGGACTGTTTCTGGAAAGAGCTACTGTTGAATTCTGTAATTGTAATTTGAATGTAATTTTCACCTCTATTGTATCAGGGTTGAATTGAATCCGGGATGAATTAAATCAAAACCATAGATTTGTAACTATATTTACTTATGCTGATATCATTTTAGGATTGTTGCATTAATTCAAAGTCACTGGACAAAATCAGCTAATTGCCCAAATGTAAATGGTGCATTATAAGCCACTGGAGTCCAATATTTCATATTGGTGAATGTGTCAAATTTGCAGGATTCTGTCTTGGCTTTTTGTGGCTTGATATGAATGATTTTCAACCGGAAGGTTCCCAGGTGACAAGGACTTGACGGACTGCCATCCCCATGTGGGGTCGCTGACCTCCACTTTCCTTCTGGTTTAACAAGCAACCCCTGCAGGCCCACAGGACATTTGAGCCCTGAGGAGGGGGAGGACTGTGTGTGTATATACATATGTGCATGTGAAACCCTGCTGTGGGGAAGATCTTGTTCTCCTGGTCCAGCTTGAATGATCACTGATAGCTCTGAATATGAATACTGTCTCTACTCATGCTCAAGCTTTAACCAGGGCAGAGATTCAAATGAGACAAGCAAAGCATTTGATATCCACTGGAGCTGCCCCATGACAACTGTACTGTAGTACTTACAATGCAGGAGCTGTAAAATGGTAGAGATAAATGTGTCTGTTAAAGCAGCGGCCCCCAACCGTTTTCACGTAAGACATATTTTGACAGGCCAGTCTTCAAGGTGTGGCGGACAAAGACAACAAAATAAAATAATACGACCAGCATGAAAACAAATATCTAATAATATATGAAAACAAATGTAAAATGCATGAAAAACACAATTTATCTTAACGATGTATGAGTAGTAGCCCTGCGCTTGTTTCTGTGCAACCAAACGGTTCCATCTGGGGGTAACGGGTCACAGTGACACCTGTAGTGCGTTCCTTATGTCCAGTTTATTCTGTGATTTTGTTTTGTCACGGCAGAAAATCGGGATGCTTGGTCCCCATGTGCCGATTAGGATTTGAAGGCTTCATTGCCTCATTTGCTAGCTTGTCGCCACATATTATGCAAAGTGGGCTTGGCACATGAGAATCACGTGTTGCAATAAATCCGTATTTTAAGTAGGACTCCTGGTATTGTCTGTTAAATGTATTTTTCTTTGAAGTTGTAGGCGCCTCTTCCGCGGGCCTTTTCCCCTGAGCAAAAACATTCTGCAAAGACATTTGTTTACTCACTTTTTAGCAAGTTGGGGGGCAAGTGGGCTTCATTGAGAAATATCACGTGACATGTCAAGAAGAAGACACGTGCGAGAGACGGGACAGAATCTGGTAATTTTTCTAAATAAAACATCTTGCAAACTGATAATCAATTAAATGGAAATAATGTTATTTCTTTCTTTCTGTGCTGCCTGGTACCAAATGACCCACGGACCGGTACCGGTCCACGGACCGGTGGTTGGGGAACACTGTGTTAAAGGAAACCAATGCTTGTCAGCTGCGTACAAAGCCCAGCAGGTATCAAGGCTCAAACTTTGGAAAATTTCAGTGCAACAATTCCTAATTCCAACCGTGAAATGTACATTTTCTCCCTCAAATACATTTGACATTGAATTGCTATTCCTTACTTCTCACATAATTCCTTCAAATTAGATTTATAGAGGAACTGGGGTGAAGGTATTGTAGCGGTAGGAAGTGGAGTAACAGGTCTAGTCAGGCACGACTGTAGGATCCTTAGTTCATGTCCTGTGTATGGGTTTAGGGGATTATGGTTAAAATCAGGAAGAGTTTACAAGTTCTACAAATACACACAAATGATGAAATGAATGGTGGATTTAGGCTAATTCTGACATTTTTAAGACCTAATATTTTTTGAATTGGTTGGTTTACATGAGAAAACATCAGCACCAGCATCTAAACTCTCTTGTCCTATCACATATTATTACATATTTACATAGGCCTACATTGAATGAAGAGGCTACATCTTAATGAAGCTCAGCGTAAATTCTTTCAGGAAGACTTCTATGCTTCACATGTCTCTCCCTCTCTCTCTCTCTCTCTCTCTCTCTCTCTCTCTCTCTCTCTCCCCCCCAACCTAATCAGCTGCATTGTCATCAGCTGAATGTGGGCGTTTACTCATTCAGTGAAACCAACCAGATTTGACACAATCTCTTTGAGCTATCGCGTTGTTGCATTCAAACTTCAAATCTGTTCTACTCTCTGCTGCTGTCCCCCCCCCATTCACTTCCAGTTCTCATCATTCCCAGCAGCCAGGGTTCCTCCATCAGAAGCCCCGCTCCACATCACATCCATCCAGATCTCCAGGCTTCCGTTATCACTTCATCACCTCCACCAGTGTCTAAACTCCATCGGGGGATGTTCCTATATATCCACGGCCTCTATACCCCTTAAAGATTAATATTGTGATGGAGTCTATTCGCAAAGACTCTAAACATATCAACATATTATGCACCATGTTCATTAAACTTATTTCACTCTTAAATGAAGTCGCTCTTGATTAAAATGGAGTCTAATCACCAAAGTCTCTCTCTATTGGCTTTATCTCAGTAGATATTGTTACACATTTTCCAATTGACCTCACTTTATTAAATACATTTGTGAGGTTTAAATAACTATACCTGCCTTTGTTAATGTTTGCAATGCATGCTCTGTATCTTTAACTAGCTGTGACCACAACCATTAGTCTGATGGTTCTTAAAATACAAATACAATATCTAGAAATAAGTAAGGCCATGTTTGAGTTTGTCACGGCCATGCTTATTTCATTGATATAAATTCTATTATTGTGTCCACAAAATAATTATGTAATAAATAAATAAAGTGTGGCAATGCAAATCGAGATTGCGCCCAATTCCCCAATACTTGGAAAAACCAACTCCCCAAAATGAGAGCAGGGCATATGAGATCCTTTGAAAGACAGCATCAACATTTTGGCCTTTCAGAAGATTTCTTTTCAACAGGGAGTCTCCTCAGGAAATGAAGCTTCTCATTTCCTGTATCAGTATGAATAAATATGACTGTTCTTTATTTATTCTCTTTTCCCTTTCTTTACTTATTTTATTACATTGCACAGTTTTTAGTTCTGGCAATTTAAATTAAAATAGCAATAAATATATTTTTGGAAAAGTGCTTCAATTATTTCGGGGCTTTGGGGTACGGAGCGTGGCAGGCTCGGCGGAGCAGTTAGAGCTGAAGCACTTTGTGCCTGCAATCGGAGATGAAGAGGCTATTTGTCTGTGTAGTGTGCAGAGCTCTTATCAGGGATTTGTTTGTGGCACAACTTAATTTGCATACATTTCTTGGAGCGTAAGATGAAAACCCGCCGCTTTTGGCTGGAGCCGGAGGAAGAGATTGTCCTCACATGCACATTCCACTTACCTGCTCACATCGTTGCTCTTTTGTGGAACTTGCGATAAGCTTTCCATCTCAATATCCTGATCACGAATCTGTAAGAATTACATAATATTCTCATTTTTGCCAGATCTTTCCATGCCTTAAGTATCCCAGCTTCTTCCATAGGGAGGATTGGATCATGAGATGACTGTATTTAAAGGATAACTCCAGTTTATTACAAGTTGGGTCTTATGTTCACAGCTTTGACCGACATTTCTATCAGTCATGATAACGCTGTACTCAGCAAAGTACTTGCTGAGATCTGAGAACACAATGACAATGCAATGTTGAACCAAAACTGGAGTTAAAAAGGGAAATTTGTCTCTAAACTCTAGGCCAGTTAACAGTTTGGGTCACAACTGTACAGTTTGCTGGCTAATATCCATACTTTTATAGATCCCCAGTGGGGAAATATAATATGGGGTTTGTTTCAAACCTGTATGACCGTATTGCTTGTGTTTCTGACACCACTGGATTTCTCTTTAGTAATGTTGTTGTTTTTAGCTTCACCATTTTAGCAATTAATGAATTGCGGATTAATCTGCTGCCGAAAATAGTCCCCAACAAATGCATTATTTATTCCTGTTTGACCTAGTGGCCAGCTGTTTTGGGGAAATACTGAGACGGTTTTAAAATATTTGCATTGTAATTCCAGACCAGGGTAAGTTGCGACTAACGTATTGAGAGACGGACCAAAGCATTGTTGGATTTGGTCTTTTTCTATGTGATTTATTGACAATAAAAACAATATATAATAACACCAGTCAATGTTATTATTACTGATAGCATCTATGGCCAAACCAGGCAAATAAGAGCAATTTGTAATAAACCAGAATAATCCTTTAATATAAAGGTTATGAAATGATGGATAGCTGCCATCTAAGTAGGCCTACATGGTCCTGGTTCTACTTGAAGAATCCCCTAACCCTTACCCTAACCCTGACCCAGTATGGGGTAGTTCTAAAAAGGGGGTAACAGAGATCATTTCTCCTTTGGGAACCTACTGACCATCCCTTAAACAGAGACTTCCTGGCTGACTGTGTCCTGGGAGGGCTGCAGGAAAAAAAACAATAAAAACGACATGTAGATCCAATAAATTCTTTTTATCGATTTTCCAATAAAAAATACATTCATACAGTAACTATTTTACAAAACAATTTCAACTGAAAAAATCTTGTTATGCCATAAAACAAACAAAAATAGAGCCTCATATTTTATCTCCATGTTTATCCAATAACGTTTCTCTAGCTAAAGATAGGGCGCCTTCGCAGGTCTTTCAAAAGTTGATCATCACATTGCAAAAAACAAATAAAAATAAGAATACTTTGTGGGCAACAGAATGCAAAACGGTGACAATTCAAGTGTCCAGAACAATTCATGTTCAAAAAAAGATTTTTTTTCTTGAAAGATGATAGGCCACAGGTGTATATGCAATTGATGCCGTTACAGAAGCAAATGAAGGAGAATGGAGTGTGTCTATTTTACAATAATTCATCCGCCTTTTGCCTTTATTAGTTAATCTTTAGAAACAACACACTGCACTTGTTTTTGGTCCCATTGCCTTTCAAAATAGAAGTTTCCCTACAAAATTCTTAGTTTACAATGTACATATCTTTGCATTTTTGACATTTCTCAGTGTATGGACTTCCTTTAATGTTGATCAGGTTCTCCTGTACAGCTGTAAGATTGAGTGACAGACATCAACAAGATTTATTACCACTTAAATCAGCCATACCCTCAAAGCAGATACGTTCTTTTTCAACACGTACATGTGTCTTACTTTAAACACAACTTTATCCAGTAAAGACACAGTGGCTCCATAATGTTTTCAACAAAAAGCTAAAATGGTGATGGGGTTTGTCCAATTGTGAAACTGATGGGGATTTCAATAAACCTGAAAGATCAGAGAATTGTATCAACCCACAGAGGAGTGCGTTGAAGTCATGAGCAGTAACTAAAGTTAAAACATGCATACAGTGAAGGTGGTACAGACATACATCTGGTCCTGGTCTTATCTCAGTTCAACTGCAGACACAGACAGAAACATCTAGACCTGCAGCAAGGCTCAGCTGAACTGGTTTGACTGGTTTTGGTACCGTTTAGTCAGATCAAGGGTTGTTTAAAACCAGGGCTGAGTAAAGATGCTGACTCACCCTGAGGGCGAGACTTACTTACAACATCAAACAAGACTCAGTATTCAGAATGCAGTCATTATTCTTAGGGACACAAGCTTTTCTTTAGAGACTAGAAGCTTCGGACATATCAACAGATATAAATGGCTGCAGCGAAAATGTTTTCTTTGCAGTAAATCTTAATTTTTTCAAAACCTTGGTGGCTGAGCATGCCATATTTCATGAGAACATTTTTCCAAGACTCTGTACCTTTGACAGCAAATTACAGTCCATCAGAAGTGCATTCACAACACCTTATACTACAAGGTAGTAAACCTTTACAAAACTGAGTTGCTTTTTATGATTTATATTTGATATAGTTATATGTTCAAAAAAGAATGCACAGAAATGTAAAAATGGCAGTCATTATGAAGCTGATATTTAAGTTTTTTTCATTTTTTTTTAGGAGTTTAGAGGAGTCTGTGGCAAGAGGAGGCAGACTGTACAGATCAGAGCCTTCATAAAGCAATTCAATAACGCACTAGTGCCTTGCAACCCCCTTTTGGTGTGTGTGTGTGTGTGTGTGTATGAGTGAGAGAGAGAGAGTGAGAGAGAGAGAGAGAGACAGAGAGAGAGAGAGACAGATCTACTTGACAGGACAAGGCCACTTACATAAGGCATCAGTAAGGTCAACAGTGCATTTACAGATAGAACAAAAGAAAAGAGCAAAAGTGAAGAAAAGGAACGGAAAGCCGGCGATCAAGACAGTTGCCAAGCAATAGTGGTATTCCCAACTTATCAAGAAAATTTAAATAAAAACAAAATGACTGCCTTATGTGTTTTGTACAATACTATGATATTGAGTAATATGAAGGTAGCTGCTCTTGAAGGGAATTTTGCTGTCCTATAAGCACACAGGCGAGCTACACATCCCAAGATCCCATGCAACTTCTGTTATAATGGAAATAACTGTTGGTGTATAACCGTTGTTTTTGTTGTTTTGTTACTAAGATAAAGAGCTTACACAATGGACAACAAAATGAGCTTTATAGCGTGTATGTTTTGAGACAGGCTACGTAATACATTGCACATTTAATAGCTGCACTAAACAAAACGACCTCCTGTTTGAATAAGGAGCCGTAATTCCACATCTGGGCAGAAAGGGGGCGCTCTCTAGCAAATCAGCTCTGCAAAACATGTCCCTACTCCCGTCCACAGCCAATAGACTCAAACAGCACAGACAGAACCTTTTTTTTTTTTTGCTTGCATTCATTCTGAGTGAGACCACAAATATTCCCCCATAAACCTCCCTCGCATAACATCACCCGCTTCATGTAATTCACTCGCAGTTCCACAATGCAAGCTCCATCCGCTCCATAAAGCCAGCACAGGCATCCAGTCACAGGCACTCACAGTCCCCATGCGTACAGGCAAACACACTGTCATTGGAGGAACGGCACCCCTGCTGGAGTCCCATAATCCTCCAGGAAAAAAGCGTTGAACACCATACAGAAGAGTCTTTTTCCGTCTACTCCAGTCCAGATTTTCCCCAATTATTATTATTATTTTTTTTACATTTTTAGGTTCTCTCCCTGCCCCCCACCCCCCGCTCCTCCGTAAAGCCTTTCAAGAGCAATCTCCACAGCGAGGTGTTGGAGGCACTAAGTATGGTGCAAATAATAGCCTGCGTTGCTTCATCTTTTTCCACCGACTGGAACACGGCGGTGCCCCTGTTAACGCTCCCAGGACACGCCGGCCTCGCTGATCCCCCAAAGGTCAGGACAACCAACCAGAATCATCCCTCAGAGATCTGGACACGGAGGCCATCTAAATGTGCCTCTTCATGTGCAGCGCCAGGTGGTCAGAACGGGAGAAACACCTGGGAAGAGAAGACAGAGAGAAGATTTAGCTGTTGGGTTTAAGAACTAAAATGTTTTCATATAAATATATTGTTTTCTTATATCCAGAGGTATGGTTGAATGAAGAAAAGGGAAAACCTCCTGTTTTTCTGAGCATTCAGATTTGTTGGCACTTAAAGTAGTTGTTTTCACACATCTAGGAGACATCTTAGATGTCAGAAATGTCTGATATTAGACAGTTCTGTTTTGCCTACTCTTTGGTCTGTACGATAGGACATTGTGTTAGGTTCAGGGACAGACCCCATGCTTCGCTCAGTCGGGTTTCCTGTCACTAGGACTGGACATTTAAAAAATTGCTGTATTCAACTTTGTATTCAACTTGCTTTTCATCCAACCCGTTGACCATCGGCCCATTCTTGAACCTCACTCACCCCTCCACCTAACGTGTCATTTCGATAAACCAATTTGCAGACATAAGTGGTGGTCTTTGTTAGTGAGTGAGTGCTTAGCACCAAAGGTAAAGAGAAGGGGATTACAGATTCACTGGGATGTTTGGAAGTTAATATTCTGGGAATCCTTTGAAAGAGGCATTAAACAAACACTTTGCTCAAGAGACAATTTGCCGCACACAAAATAAAAACTCTTGACTGCCTCGGCTGCTTGTAATGCTTTTTCCCTTTTTGTTCTTGTTAAAGGTGACCCAGGTTACGTGTCAACTTTCATGCACATTCTCTGACTCTCCAGCGCGCTCACCTGTCGCAGTGGCTGCATTTGAATGGCTTTGCTCCAGTGTGCTTTCTGAAGTGTCGAGTGAGTTCATCACTTCGTGCAAAGCGCCACTCGCAGCCCTCCCATGAACACCTGTAGGGCTTCTCACCTGCAAATAATAAAAAAAAAATAACAATGATCAGGAAGTGCAATCTTTGTCAAAAGGTGTTTAAAGATTTCAAAACCTTAAAGGCCATCTCATCTCTGCCACTTTCTGTCCTCCACAAAACCTGCAGAAACCTGTTTGTTGACAGTTCACCCATACATAGGTTTATAGACATGATAGTGTTTTGGCAAATAACCTTTTCCATTGAATCTTATCTCGGTGTCTCTTTACTTTTTTCGCCTGTGACCAATGCCATCACTGTTATTTACAGTGCTGATTTCAGAGAAAATATCACCCTGTACAAGAAGGTGCTAAGCAGATAGAGCTGACTCCTGTAAGTTGAAGAGAAAAACAACCTTGTGCCTTGGTTGTTTTCAGAGCTGTGGAATGCAGCTTTAAGGAGCTGCTCGAGTAGACAGCTTATGTAATGGGGGCGAGCTGCAGGAAAAAATAGAGCCTGTTCTTAATGGTCCTGAAGGCCATTAACTATGTGGCTAACACGGTCAGTGAAGGATGCTAGGAATGTGACTTCCTCTGCTAATGGGCGGCACAGCTGTAAACAGCCTGACAGAGGTCAAAGGTGACTAGGGAAACCGCTCAAATTGAACCCCGGACAAAACACTGCAAATGGCAGATTCCCATAATTATTTCAGTTTTTTCTTGGACCGTGAATGCAAACGGGTGACTTTTCCGAGTCTTTTCCCATGGTGAAATCTGAGAACTGTTGATTTGTTTTCAGGATCCACATCCTCTGGGTGCTGCTCGGCCACAAAGGCACATCCCCCCCCCCCTTCCTGTCTCTCGCTCGCTCTGTCTCCCTGTCTTCCCCTGCACGAAGTCACGTTCCTCTGTGTGAATTAGGTCACAGTTGAGGGCATTCCTCCTGACAAACTATTCAAAGTATGTGGGAGTGTTTTCAGCACTTTGAGCAGGAAATCAACACCGAAGTTCATCTTACTCGCACTTTCCAGAGGTTTTCACTCTTCAGATGAGTTGAGAAGGTTTTACTTTGCAAAAAAAGAAAAGGTGTGGACACCGGAAAATCTGATGTCCTAACCTGTCAAGGCTCCTGTGAGTGTGCACTCCTGACATTTGCATGGCAGTGACAAAACATCTTTACCTGTGTGCGTCCGCTGGTGTGCTTTGAGGTGCGAGCTCTTGGTGTACACCTTCCTGCATCCGTTGAAGTGACACCTGTGCACCCGCCTCCTGCCGTCAGGCGACGCCTCCCCGCTGGTCAGTCCCGACCTCTCTACGCTCCTCTCTATGCCCCCAGTCCTTATTTTCCCAGGCGAGTGCAGCACAGTCTGTATCCCACTCCACACCTTGGCGACAGAACCCTCCTTGGCCAGCTCCGGCGAGGACGGCGGAGTGCTGATGATGGCCGAGCCCAGGTCTTCGCCACCGTCGCCCATAATGTCAGTCATAGAGCTGGAGGAGAAGTCCAGAGTCGGGGAGAGCTCCTCAGAGCTGTCCGAGGCCTCGCTGCTGGCGTCCGAGTTGAAGCCGCCGGCGTCCAGGTGCTGGCTGTCCTGATTGTCTTCCTCCTCCTTGATGCGGGGGATCTTTGGGTCCGACTCGTTGGACTTGTCCCCGCAGGCGAGCATCAGCTTGCTCCACAGGTCCTCCTGGCTCTCAAACTTGAGGTCTGTGGCCGAGACGTAGGGCTCGCTCTGGAGGTACCTCTCCAGCTCCAGGCAGGTCTGTGTGGAGGGAAGACGAGATAGCAGTGAGTTCACGGGTGCCCAGAGCCTGAGGCCTGTAACACAACACTTCTCTTCAACAGGAAAGTCCCTAAAACACCACCAAAAAAAGTGACTTCTTTTCACAGGGAACACAAACTGTGGTGTTCTACTCTACACTGGGTGTATTCTTAGCAGCAGCAGCAGCAGCAGGAGGGGGAAATGCTGTGACACTGAAACACCACTGGCCCTGCTTCCTTCCTGCCTGCAGGAATGAGGCAAGACACAATGTCCTATGCAGAGGATAGTCAAGTACGTTCTGGGTCCTTATCAGGGAAGATTACAAGCACCACATTTCCTTCTGAGAGCATGCAAGAACTCTTATCCGCGAACGCTTGTGTGATTGTGTGTGTGCGGGTGCGTGTAGGTGTGTGTTGGAGTTGATCATGAAATTTACATATGCTACAGAGCCCCCCCATTGGGTTAGGGAAGTGCTTGTAGATTTTTTAAATCTATCAATTATTCAAGATAATGTGGATTTAATAATGCATTTGGAGGCATCGCTAGAAATAACATAGCACACCAGGGACTGAGAGGAGGGAGGTCTGGTTCATGGGGGTTCATAAAGAGCCGGCCATGAATACTGCAAGAGCCGCTGTGGATTGTGGGCCTATTTTCTCTGAAGAGGAAGTGAGAGAGCACTTCCTCAACCCACTGCAGTCAGCGAGCACAGGCCAGACATGAGGGCAGCTAATAGGCCCGTGCAGTTTCCAAATGAAGCAGATCACAATGTACAGCCAAAATGAATGACAACAGAAGTGAATGGAACAGGGATACCCCCAGCTTCAGGTCACACAATAAATCTGAAGGGTCACAAGATGATTAGCAAACTGAGTAAGAAGAACAATTTTTTTTCTTAAACCTTATTTTAAAGTGAATTCTGGAGTTTTACCTCGGCAGGTCTCTATATGTCTAATATTAAAATAAGCCTCCCTGAGAAGGTAATATCCCTCTATGCAACATAAGCTGCATCACTGGGTTATTTAAAAGAGTGTGCGGACTCTGAGGTAACATTATTATATTTTATAGAAACACTTCATTAAAAAAACAGGACAAGCATCAGCAATAACATTCAAATCATATAGTGATATCATAAATGGATTACAAACTTGGAACTTACAAAAGCATGGTAAGGTCAATACATGATGTTTAACTCAGGAACGCACGTTCAACCGACATGCCTAAGGTAGGGAAAGGTCACTCTACAGGTTATCACCCTTTATGTCTAAAATAGGAATATTATGGTAACGTCGTAGTAATTTGCTAATGAGAGAGAATGCATTCAAGGCAAATGTTTGTCGTCAGCAGTGCTGGATAAATCCCAGGCGAGCTTTAAATGCCTGGGAGGGCGACTTGGCCCGAAGCCCGAGGAGATCTAATAGACGGGGAGACAGAAGGAGACTGAAGCGGATTGCCAATTCATTTCATTCCCCAGGCCGAACAAGAAGCGACTTTCGCCCTCCCCTCGCTTCAAGTATAAAACTCCACTGTTCTGTCATCCAGGGGCCGCGTTGTCGAGCCAAATTGGAATAGAAATCAGGCTCTCTCTCTTTCTCTCTGTCAGCCTGTCACTCTCTCATCTGTGTATGTGTGTATGTGTGAAACAGAGAGCAACAGCGAGCTAGGTAGAGAGAGAGAGAGAGAGAGAGAGAAAGAGGGGGAGAGTGGAAAGAGAGGAGGAGGAGGAGGAGGAGGAGGTGATCCGCGCAAAGACGCACGGCTCGCTACTCAGTCGCTTAATCTGCAACAGATCGTGTTTTCATATGATCACAAGCCAATGTATCATATGTGAACATATCAGCAACAAGCAAACCTTACATTATCTGTAACAATGCTAAAACATAAAAAACTACAAGTCATATCATAGATCATAGTCATATCATAGTAGTAGTGTAAGAAATTCAAAATAATCACATGGAAGTATAACAAGGTACCTAAAAGTCACTGTGTTGTACCACCGGCACACTTTTAGAGCATATGGAAATGTCATAGGAATAAAAGAGATCTGTCATTAAGGGAACTTGCATCACTTCCCCTAAAAAAAGCATGCAGGGCGACTTTAAACGGGGAAATTGATAGGAAATAAATAAAACGTGGAGTTCCGTAAACAACTTTGACATTTGCACGTCTACACGCAGTTGTCACTGGGAAGCAAGTTCCCCGAAATGACCAACATGCCTCGCACTTCTAGCTACATCAAACCATCGCACGGGACGATCCGTCAGGCTGTGTTCAGATGGAGGGAATAGCGCGTTACCTGCTGCCAGTACTCTTCCAGAGATGGTAAAGCTGAAAAGTATCCGGTGTCGTGCACAATCTGGAGCTCCTGGAAGATGCTACACATGGGGATGACATCCATTTCACTCCTAAGATGCAGCCACAAGTAGAAGCGAATTCAAGCTTGTGGAGAAAACGAAGCGGTGCTGGAGTCTCGGCTGTGCGTGCATGTATGGTCGTCTGGAGCCGTGCGCTTCCACTGGAGGTTTTGGAGCGTGTGACGCACCGAGAGCGCACAACACTGAACTCTCCAAAAGTCTGTCAGCGCACTGTAAACTTCCCCCCCGATTCAAAATTACAGACAAACCCACCCCCATGTGATTACATTACGTTTCGGCACGTTGCCCAATGGGATCGCAGGAGCGCACCGCCCGCCTACCTGACCACCCCTGGCCAATGCCTAGCCAGAGCCGTCTTATCCTGTCTGCTGTGGTTGGTGCGTGGTCCGAAGCGTCTTCGCCTCCCATTGGGCTAAATCTGCGCTATTTTTAGAGCGCTATATAAGCCAGACTCCTCGTACCAAAAACGAGGAAGTGGACTTTTCTATTGATTCAAGTGGCGTAGCTTCTCCGGAGCCGGCTGCTGGCGGCGGCTGTGACGCTACGCTCCAGTCTCTAAATAGACGCACATCTCCACATATAGGCTACACTACGGACAGCTCTCCTCTTGGCGACTCAAGCCTCGAATGTAAAGAGGAGAGTCTGCAAAGCAAGACTCGCATCGGTTCAGCGTCCCTCCTGTCTGTAGAGCGCAAATCAGGCGTTATGATGTTCAGAGGTGTCTGCAGACGCATGGGGACCGTCCAAGATCTGATCCATTTTTGCAGTCTATGAAACAAATCAGATAGACTTCTGCTTTTCATGGCTGTCCAGATATCTATGAGTATTATTATGAGTCTCCTTGTCCCCGTAGAGGCAGTTTAATAAGCTATTAAATGATAACAGAGTTGCCATAAAGATGATTATTCACAAAATGCTGTGCAGGTTATTGTAGTGGCAGCAGCTTGAGACGTATCACGAGGGACAGGTTTGCTTCTGCAGGAGATAATGTGCATGTGTGTGCGCACATGTGTGTGCGTGCGTTTTAAATCTCAATCACCTGTGGCTTTTTCTTTCTACAAAGGAGAGCTTACGTTTGCACCAAAGCACGTTTAGTACTATTATCAATGACGATCATCAACCACATTGCCGGTTTACTTGTTTCCTCTAGCAGGAAGAACAAGAGGTAAAAAAGAAAAGAAAAAAAAGCGTGGGCCACCCATGGTGCATGGGGATAGTTTCTAATATAAGATCCACACACACATATATATATATATATATATATATATATATATATATATATCTCACAGCTTCAGAATTACATGTTATAAATACACACTGGCACTCTTCCAGAAATGTATTTGCCTTTTTCCTCCTTTGAATGTAATCATTGCTCTGCAGTGATCAGTGCTACCCCACTTCCCTTCCCCACAGATCAAAGAAAGCATGAATATTAATCAGAGGTAATGGGCCTACATGCTGATATATGAAGAGATTTATGTCCTCGATATGTGCTCTGCTTCAGGCTTTATTACCCTGTTAGCATAAAAACTTCATTTGTAAAATGCCATAATGTCATAAAATCTCAATAGTTCATTATTCCAGGGCTTTAAAATACAGGTGATCCAGTCCGTGAAATAATTAGGCTTTTATTTTGTTAAGTGAGGAGTTAAATTGCCTACTTACCTTTAACTAATATGACAAACAACACTTTAATTGGGTTGAATATGTGCTCTCTATCAGTTGCCACTCTTTCCAGCGCAGCATATCTTATTTAATCTCACTCAAACACTATGACTAATGCTGAGCTATTATTAAGCCCACTAATGCATAACAAACAGTACATGTGAGTAAAACTACACATTAAGTTGCATGAGATGTGGGATAAAGTTGAAATCAAGCGGAACAACAGCGGCATTGATGAGTTAAAGGCAGGCGATGTGACAAACAACATATTTGGAACAGAGAACCATTGTTTGAGCCATCGGCCCGGCCGAGCGCCTCCACAACGCAGTCTCTTTTGTTGAGATCTCAGCTGTGGGCACATTTGCAGCACTCAGCAGCATCACATTGGGTCATGAGTCCATGGGGTTCGGGGACAGAAAGCACATGGACAGGTCTCTGTTGCGACACAGATGATAAGTAATAGAAGGGAAGAGTCATGCTTCCCTACAGCATAAATTATTTTATTAAACCTTTATTTAACCAGGTAAGCCAATTGAGAACATATTCTCATTTGCAACGACGACCTGGCCAAGACATAGCATTAAGTGCGAGACAACATAGAGTTACACAGTAAATACACAAAATATAAACACACAAAGAATTTACAAAAATACAGATCAAATAAAAAGTTGATATACAGTTTGTGCGAGGTGATGTCCAAGTGGTATGGCAGTAACACATTGCACATAGTCCATAGTAAAAATACTTAATGTAGTACAGAGTCTATGTACAGTTTTGATTCAGTGTTGATCTTATACACAGAGGACAATAGAGTATTTATATCTATGCACATAGTGTATGTAGCCTTCAGTATCTAATACTTCTTTTTTATATGCAGCCGGGATTGCATTCAGCCGGATGCATGTATTTTCGCTGATGTCCTTCCTCTGTCTCTGTGTTGGCGTTCTAACCTCCGGTGGATTTGTGAGGACTATGGTTAACTGCTCCTCAGATCTCTGCAGGGTAAATCCAGACAGCTAGCTAGACTATCTGTCCAATCTGAGTTTTCTGGTGCACGACTAAAACTACTTTTGAACGTACACATGTTCCACCAAAACATGTTCCTTCCTGAGACTATTTAGCAGAGGCACCGTGCAGACCTTAGCGCCTCCAAAGACGATTGTGATTGGTTTAAATAAATGCCAATAATAAACCAGAACACCTTTTTCTCTCATCCTGGAATGCTATGTGGACTAGCCAGACCCTCCTCCGCTCCGCAGCATGTGGATCGTCTGGCAAAGCGAGATTATTTCCCAAAAACCTGTTGCATTTCTCTAACTGTAAAGTGATGAGAAAATACAGGTCATTTATACGTAATGGCCTAAAACACAGCACATCCAGGATGCTACTGTAACATTTACACCCGGCTTCCATTTATTATTACTGAAGTGGCTTTAACATGTGACATTCGGATTTGAAACTCACATTAGTATGTTTCTGCAACACTGTCACCTCAAGAATGCAGCACATTCACCAACTAATATTTCTAAAGGGACACGTTTGTTCTGTCATCACTAAAAACCCCTTTGTGCTCTGTGGAACTCTATATTTAGTGTCAACAAATCAAATCCCTGCACATTTCTTGTTCTATCGATAGAAATCATGAGTCATCTACGGTAAAGAATCAGTACAGTTGCCATGGATCAGGATCAGAATGGGGTTTATTACCAAGTAGGTTTTCACAGACAAGAAATTTGCCTTGGTGTTTGGTGCATGCAGTAATAGAAAATAAAAAAATAAAGCAAAGTACTGCAACAGTCAAGAACATAAATACAGAGTTCAACAATGACCATTAATATGGGAAAAAGATACTGTTAAAGGTCCCATGTTGTAAAAAGTAAGATTTCCATGTCTTTTGTATTATAAAGCAAGTTGAGGTGCTATATAAATGCTGTAAAAGTATCAAAACACTCAATCCACAGAGAAATGCACACATCCCATGTTCAGAAACAGTGTCTTTAAACGAGCCGTCAGGACTTCCGTACAGTTGTGATGTCACAACTATACTATATATAGGTAGAAAGTGGCGCTACAGTGCCGTTACGGTCGTTCCCCAAATCCAGTGATGATGCAGAGACTCCAAGAACACAGATGTGAAAGACCGAAAAGCTGACCAATCAGTGCAGACTGGGCCTTTTCAGTAAAGGGGGGGCTTAAAGCGACAGGCGCTAAAACGGAGCGTTTCAGACAGAGGGTGAATACAGGTATTTACAGACAGACTGTATGAGAAAAAGAATCTGTTTTTTTTAACATTAAAGCATGTAAACATGCTAGTAGAAACCCCAAATACATGTATGAACTTAAAAATGAGCATTATATGGGACCTTTAAAACAAGCACTATAACCAAATATGTAAAATGTGTTTTTTAATTGGAAATCAGTGGCTGATGTTCAACGTTTGATGCTGCTCTGGGACAGGATGAATCCATAGCAACAAAATAATGAGCATTAACAGCAAACAGATAAGCAGCACTGCTCTGTACCGGTCAGGCCTTGTTTCTGTGTTTCTTTATACGTCCCATGCACTGTACTGTACACTGTATGTGTGATGGCTTTGTCTACTTGAGAGTGTGTCCATTTCATTACTGCTACTTGCCTATTTAAAGATGCAGAAACATACATTTTACAACATAAAAGAATAACACAACACCACATATAGAACAATGGGACAGCGCAAGATGTAGAAAAGTTATATACAGTATTACTAAACATAATTTTATGTTCATATCGTTTCATTTATTAAGGTGTCTTGTAGATTCTTTTTACATTTAAACAGATGCTGCAATCATATCTTTGTACAGCATCCAAAACCACAACTTTATATTTATACCACAGCTGAAAACAGGATATACATAGGCCACACAGATATACATAGGCCACATAGGTATACATAGGCCACATAGATATACATAGGCCACATAGGTATACATAGGCCACATAGATATACATAGGCCACATAGGTATACATAGGCCACATAGATATACATAGGCCACATAGGTATACATAGGCCACATAGATATACATAGGCCAGAATCAGAATCAGAATCAGAATCAGAAATACTTTAATAATCCCAGGGGGAAATTATTTTCGTTACATAGTCAGAGTCCTTTTGTAAAAGTGTAACCCCAGAAAATATCAGGGTTCAAGCAGAGAAACAAACCATTGCTGTTTCTTATCCAACACACACAGTTTAAAATACTGCATTTGGAAAGAATGCCAAAAAATGGTCACTCACTTTTAATTAGCTGTCCTAAAATTCTTTGCACAGCAGATAATGCCCAGTTCTTAATTTGCAAACAGTGTCTGGTGCCTGATTAGAAATCCACGGTTGCAATTAGGCCTAAAAAAAAGGTTTTGTTATTGCCATTTGGAAAGAATAGTCAGATAACATAATAACAAATAACAATGAGTTAGAAGCTGTGCATGTTGCGTCTACGCTTTTGATTGATCATCTGCCAAATGTATGCATGAGAGAGTAGATTTTGCTAACATATTCAGTGTTTAGCACCCCAACTGTCACTTGAATCTAATCAAAATGCTATTCGGAGCAAAGAAAAGTACAGTATGTAAAAGCGTAGAGCAGGCACAATGAGCAACAGTCTGTGGAGTGACTCTGCTGCAAAAACAAGCAGAGTTAATGTAATTGGTTCATTACATCACATGTCTTAGTGATCTTGGGTTTTGGATGCACTGCTGCTGAATCAGAATCATAAGACCTCGGCCATTAAAGGGAATGGATTCTATCTAACACATTAAGTGCTTGGAAGAGCAAACATATGACAGGAATGCTGTTTTAATTCCTGAGGAAACTGAATGAGACATGTTCTTCCCCTCTTCCACACCTGCCCTTAAAGTGCTTTTGAACAAGATTTTCAATTCCTAACAGTCCAACAAGGTAGTTTTATAGTATAAATAAAATACAGAGCTGAACACAAGTAAGCCGTCCTAAATAAACAATAACCAATCATTTAATAATTGCAATGCTGGATGTGAAGACCATAACAGTGAATGGTCTGTTGGACTGCTTGTGTATTCTCCAACAAGTTTCCAATGTGGGTGACTGTTGATAGTGAAGACAACATAAAGTAAGTGGGAGAAAGGCTTACTGATATTTTCCACTCAAAACACAAATTACTTTGGCTATTACATTAGCTAGACAAGGCAAACTTTCCCATTGTTGCACTTTCACAAAGGAATATTTTTGAGACATATGAAAAGCATGGCTTGATAATGTACAACACATCTTTCTAGTTTTGTGCTATAAATCAATTTTGTTGTTATCTACAGTGGGACTGCTATATGCCATGACACACAAATCATAAATCTGGCTATGGAAAGGTGGGGGATGGAAAGAGAGGTATCAGAATTCTGTGAATTAGCCATATACAGAAACACAATTCTGAGAGAGCCTATAGGAATTACCCAGAATTCTATTTGTTAGACATGTACACAAAGAAAGGTCAATTCAGACGATCTATGAACTATACATTAGATGAGTCATGACTCTGCTTCATCCCATCTGAGGAACACGTCATCTGTTCCTTCAGAGACAGAGGCCAGCTTCAGATGACCTGACTACAGCATGTTTGCTGGAACCTTGGCATGCTGGCTTTGAGCGTCCCAGGGGAGCACTAAAGCAGCGATCCAACAGAGCGAAAGAGGAAGCGAGAGCTGTAGCAAGACAGAGAAATGTGAGTGCCGATACGTATGGCTCGGCATTTATGGAAAGCTTTTAGTTGATGCAACATGCAGTTTTTAAATGTGTAGCTGGTTATTATATATGTGAGTGAGAGCCTCAAAGTCTTTTCCAACCATCAGGAAAATGTGTGGAGTCCCAGAGTTAAAGTGATGGTTCGGAGTAATTCACCCTAGGGTCCTTTGCACCATGACCTCGAGCCAAACACCCCCCCAGAAGCTTTTTTCACCTGGGTCTAACATTGGGAGAGTTAGTGTAGAGTAGCGTTATCAGCTGAATAGCTTAGCGCAGGGGCTAATGGACCCACGTTTGTATCTCGTAAGTTACCCCACTAATAATGCCCGAAATGATACCAAACGTCTACAAGTAGTACAAATAGGTTATGCTCTCATAAAACGATGGATTGTAAAGTTTGTAAGTACACCAGAAGTTTATGTAAATAACACTTGCCTGCTGGCTTCTGCTCTCTGTTGTTGTTGCTGCTGTAAGACGAGTCTACAAATTACAACACCGAAAAGAGATGCAACAAAAATATTTTTTTATTTAACTATTTTTTAAAGTAAGTGCTGTTGTATAACTAACAGGAGACAAGTAATAATTGAGGTAAGTTTGGAGACATTACCTTATTTAATCATTAAATTAATACATATTTTTGTTGTATCTCTTTTCGGTGTTGTAACTTGTAGACGGCCCTAAATTCTCGTCTAACTGCAGGTAGCAGCAGCAGCAACAGAGAGCTGAAGAGAGCAGGCAAGTGTTCATAAACTTCTGGTGTACTTACAAACTTTCCAATCCATCGTTTTATGAGAGCATAACCTATTTGTACTACTTGTAGACGTTTGGTATCATTTCGGGCATTATTAGTGGGGTAACTTACAAGATACAAACGTGGGTCCATTAGCCTCTGCCCTAAGCTATTCAGCTGATAACGCTACTGTACGCTAACTCTCCCAATGTTAGACCCAGGTGAAAAAAGCTTCTGGGGGGGTGTTTGGCTCGAGGTCATGGTGCAAAGGACCCTAGGGTGAATTACTCCGAACCATCACTTTAAAGATAAATTGGTGCAGTTGATGCTGATCTGAATGACTGTTTGCCTTATGCAGTCTGATGCTTTTACACTCTGCCTGTTACAAGCTTGGGGAAAAACAGAAGTGGTGTAGCAAATGTATTGATGTGCTAATCACTGTGTGATGTCATCTGGCAACCTCTTATGACTTTTTGAGCAGCCAATAGCTATTTAAAACAAAAGACTGAGCCACATGTGCCCTCTGGCAGCCGTAATTAATTGGTGGACAGCAGCATAAATGTGAACTGCAGTCCTAAACATGGCCATCTCAGCAGCACAGAATAGACATGGCTGAGTTATGCACTTTTATGACTTGGTGGTGATATTCAACATTTTTATGATAATTAATAAAATGTCAAAATCAACATAAAAGTAATTGAACATAAAGGGTAACACCAATTCAACCATCAGGGAAGATATTGCAGTTAATTTCACTTACTTATGGTATGGAATAATTTTGCATAAACCCATCAACCGCATACATTTTATGGTGTAGTTATTATAATGGGCTGACCTTGAGTGTAAATGCATGTATTTGATTGGCCAATGCAGTTAGTGTCAGATGGCATTGCATTTTACTGGTAAAATTTTTTTATTTATTTTTTTACCAGAACTGCTCTCTGTTTTTTTTGGGGGGGGGTTTGGACCGCAGCACTGATAGCACCCTACCTCCACACCAGCACCATAATCTATTTGAAACAAATTGAAGCCCTGCTTTTCTTTTGCCCCATAGGGTAAAAGTCTTAAGTCAAAACTTTCAACTGTCCCTGACTGAATTCACTAGAATTCAATAAGCAATACTTTGATTGGCACAATATGTAGATGTAGATGGGAGCAGCAACACAGGTCACTGCAGTTCAGCTATGCAAGGCAAAGCTGTGCGCCATACGTGTGTATACCTCTAATCAAAGAGCCATTTACTGGAATAATCGATGGCGGCTGGAGTGAACGATGCTTAGGATGGTCTAGTCACAGCTCACTGTGAGTCATCTTCATCTCATGACCAGCTGCTCCGTGGAAACAGAGGCCTCTACTTTACCTTAACCAATAAACCGTGAAGTGTGTCAATCAGCTGAATTTCTGTGCTTCGGTCCACAGGGAAACATATCCCTACACTGAATACTGAACTCCTGTTGAGGAGATGACAGAGCGGCAGGGTGACCAAAGGGTTACAGAGAAAAGTGAAGAGCTGGAGGGTCACAAGTTTGATCTCAATGTGACTGTGCTGAGTTTTTAAGCAGTGGTGGAATGTAACTAAGTACATTTACTCAAGTTCTGTACTTAAAGGTGCAATATGTAATACTGACAGCTAGTGTTTAAAATAGTTACTGCAGTACATATTCAAAATACTAGAGAGAGTCATCTCCCCCGTCCCCTCCTCCCCAGACTCCAAGTTCACGTTGGTTGCCAGGCTGAGACCGCAGCATCCACAACAGTGTTGCTAGACACTTGTCTCACATAGCCAGACATTACTCAACAGCCCAGCGGAGTAGCTAGCGTTACTGGCGTTACGATACTGGCTATGTTGACAGTACCCAACTGACAGACACACTTTTTCGGCTTAGAATTATGATAGGAACTGCTAAAAACACAACAACCACGCCGTCCTCTCCAGCTGACTGAACACACTTTATTGGCTTAGGGACCGTTCGGTATTTATGGAATGGACCACCGGAGGAAAATAGGGGAGGGTCATGTCTTTTTATTCTTTGTTGAGGGTAGAATCATCCAAATTTTTTTTGTCTGGGGCGGGGGTCACCCAACTTTTGCATTCATAGAAACAACAAAATTTCAAAGTGGCTTGTTGGGTGAATATTTTTCCATATAGCTCGCCGTCCTGGCCCTTCTTCGCTACCAGATGGGTCTGACCCATGAGTTTACTGACCCCCCTGGTGGCTGAAACGGGTAATTGCATTGTTTAAAAAATGAGTGGAATAATTACGTCTGGCATGACCAGATATTTTATGAATATGTTAAATAACACAAAACAACTAAATGGTGGTAGGTAATACATCTGATTTCATATACTGCTTTAGTAAAAAAAATATTTCCTGGCTGACGATGAGAGCAGCAGGATGCAAAAAAACTAAATTGATTGTTGCTAGTCTGGACATCTTACCGTGCCAAGGTTGCAATAAAGGTTTCCTAAATGCCACATTTGATGTCAGCTTACTAATTGATTGCGGGTTTTGTGTAGATTTGGACTTTTATACGTTTATTCCACTTTGTTTAAATGGCGAAGTGGAGGAAGCCTAGTGACGAGTCCATAGCAACCAGTTTGTGTGTTGAATGTTACCCAGTGTCCTTTGCTGAATGGTCTCAATGTTTTATTGTTTTATTTCATGTGAATACCAGTTTACTAGAGGAGTAACTTAGTATTTGAAGTAATGCAGTAATGCATAAAGTGTGCATTTAGTGTGTTTCCACAACTATGTTAGTGAGTAAATCTACTGAAATGGCCCCCACACCATAACAGAGGAGTGGGATGTATAAGATGAGAATGTAGAGGTTTAATCATGTATGCCATGGCTATAAAAAAACAATGGGAATCTGTATATCTTTGCCAAGCGCAAACCAGTACAGAAGACATCAATAAATTATAGGGGAGGGTCATGCCTTTTTTCCAAATTGTTTTGGAGGGTCATAGAAAAAGTATTACTGGCGAGGGGAGGGTCATGTCTATTTTAACTATAGGTCCCAAAACTCCTCCGGTGGCCCCTGAAATAAATAACAAACAGTCCCTTAGAATTATGGCAACAATTGCTAAACGCACTGTAAACTCAAAGTCCTGTCTTCCTGATTTACAGCCCCCCCTCTCTTGGCTTAAAATAACTCACCGCTGTCGGCTATGGTCGCTGAACAGGCTACACGTTGTAAACAGCCGCGGCCCGCTTGCCTGGTCCTCCGGTAACGTTAGCAGTTAGCAGGGTTAGCAGGGTTAGCAGGGTTAGCATGGTGGCGTCGGGATCACTTTACTGGCTGTGTCTCAATTGTTTTTGTGAGTAACCAACTCGGGTTACTCTAGCTATATAATTCAATGTGAGTACACGAATGATGAAATGACATAAAATGCCGTCCCTTGTAGCCGTGATAAATTAGCCTGAAACTAATGCTTACCTGTTCAGGAGGAAATTAGCCAACTCGGCGTCCTTTTGGAACTGTTAGAAACAATTCAATTCAATTCAATTCTATTTAGTATCAAATCATAACATAAGCATAAGCATTTCTGGAACAGGATGCATACAAAAGGAAACAAGTGAAAACAGAGATGAGAGAGCAGCTCAGTGTGTCATAGGAAGGAAGGAACTTCCCCGGCAGTCTAGAAAAATAATAGCATAACTAAGAGAGGCAGGTTAAAGAGAGGTGCCTGGTCGGGCCAGAACTCTCCCCAACCGGATCGGGCTGTACTGGCCTGCCTCCCTCTACTCTCGCTATATTATTGATTATATGATAAATAAAACTAATGACTACGAAGAGGAGCAGATGGGGCGGACGCTGCAACTCCTCACTAACTATAAGCTTTATCAAAGAGGAGGGTTTTCAGTTTACTCTTAAATGTGGTGACGGTGTCTGCCCCTCAAACCCAAATTGGGAGCTGGTTCCACAGGAGAGGAGCCTGATAGCTGAAGGCTCTGGCCCCCAGTCTACTTTTAGAGACTCTAGGAACCACAAGTAGCTTTGCATTTTGGGAGCGTAGTGCTCTACTAGGACAATAAGGTACTAAGAGCTCTTCTAGGTATGATGGTGCTTGACCATTTAGAGTTTTGTAGGTCAGGAGGAGGATTTTAAATTCGATCCTAGATTTCACAGGAAGCCAGTGCAGAGAAGCCAATACAGGAGAAATATGATCTCTTCTCTTAGTTCTCGTCAGAACACGTGCTGCAGCATTCTGGATCAGCTGGAGAGTCTTAAGGGACTTATTTGAGCAACCTGATAGTAAGAAATTGCAGTAGTCTAGTCTAGAAGTAACGAATGCATGGAGTAGTTTCTCAGCATTGTTTTGAGACAGGATATTCCTAATTTTGGCAATGTTACGAAGATGGAAAAAGGCTGTTCTTGAGGTTTGTTTTAAGTGGGCATTAAAGGATATATCCTGATCAAAAATAACTCCTACATTTCTGACAGTAGTGCTGGAGGCCAGGGCAATACCATCCAGAGTAGCTATATCTTTAGATAATGAAGTTCGGAGGTGCTTTGGTCCCATCACAATAACTTCAGTTTTGTTTGAGTTTAACATCAGGAAATTGTGGGTCGTCCAGGATTTTATATCTTTAATACACGCTTGAAGTTTAGCTAACTGACCACTTTCGTCTGGCATAATTGACAGATATAATTGGGTGTCGTCTGCGTAACAGTGAAAGTTAACTGAGTGTTTCCTACTAATATTACCTAGAGGAAGCATATATAAGGAAAATAGAATTGGTCCAAGCACTGAGCCTTGAGGAACGCCATGGCTAACTTTAGCGTGCTTGGAGGGTTTATCGTTAATGTTAACAAATTGGGATCGCTCAGAGAAATAGGACTTAAACCAGCTTAGTGCGATTCCTTTAATGCCAACTAAGTGTTCCAATCTCTGTAACAGGATGGTATGGTCAATAGTGTCGAATGCAGCACTAAGATCTAATAAAACAAGTATGGAGACAAGTCCTTTGTCAGCAGCAGTTAGAAGGTCGTTAGTAATTTTCACCAGTACCGTCTCTGTGCTGTATGCACAGAGACATGCATGTGTATGATGCATTCTAAATCCTGACTGAAAGTCTTCAAATAGATTGTTCCTATCTAGAAGGTCACATAGTTGGTTAGCGACTACCTTCTCAAGGATTTTGGAGAGAAAGGGAAGGTCAGATATAGGTCTATAGTTGGCTAAGACTTCAGGATCGAGGGTAGGTTTTTTCAGAATAGGTTTTATCACAGCTATTTTAAATGACTGCAGTACATGACCTGTTAATAAAGACAAATTGATCGTGTTTAATATTGTGGTGTTGACCACAGGTAGTGCTTCTTTAAGTAGCCTCGTTGGAATAGTGTCTAAGAGACAGGTAGTTGGCTTGGCTGAAGAGACCTTTAACATTAATTGTTGAAGGTCCATAGGATAAAAGCAGCTTAAGTATGTATCAGGTCTTATCGTTCTCTCCAGTCCTCCAGCGCCCAATGGTGAGCTGTTAGAAGTTGAGGGCAAAAGATGATGAATTTTATCTCTAATTGTTATAATTTTATCATTAAAGAAGGTCATGAAATCGTCACTACTCAGAGCTACAGGAATAGATGGCTCATCTGTCAGCCTGGCCACAGTACTGAAAAGAAACCTTGGGTTGTTCTTATTTTCTTCTATTAGTGTTAGTAATAGTCTGATCTGGCAATTCTGAGGGCCTTCCTATAGGTTTTCAGACTATCTTGCCAATCCACACGAGATTCTTCCAGTTTAGTGGAACGCCATTTACTTTCAGGTTTTCGTGAGATTTGTTTTAATTTGCGAGTTTGGGAGTTATACCAAGGTGCTAATTTCCTTTGATTCATCGTCTTCTTTTTGAGAGGAGTGACCGAGTCTAAAGTTGTCCGTAGTCAGGCCGTAGCAGCGTCTACGAAGTTATCAATTTGGGAGGGACTAAAGTTAACATAAAGGCCCTCTGTTATATTAAGGCACGACATTGAGTTAAGTGCTGTTGGAATATCTTCCTTAAATGTAGTTATAGCACTGTCAGATAGTCATCTAGTGTAGAAACTTTTATTTAATTTCTTATGGTCTGGTAATAGGAATTCGAAAGTCATTAAAAAATGATCTGATAATAAAGGATTCTGCGGAAATACTATTAAATCTTCAATTTTGATTCCATATTCTAGCACAAGGTCGAGAGTGTGGTTAAAACGGTGCATGGCCTCATGCACATTCTGACTGAAACCAATTGAATCTAGTAGTGAATTGAAAGCAGTACTAAGGCTATTGCTGTCATCGTCCACATGGATATTAAATTCACCTACAATAAGTACTTTGTCTGATTGAAGGACTATGCTTGATAAGAACTCAGAGAATTCAGATAAAAATTTAGAATACGGACCTGGTGGGCGGTAAACAACAACAAATATAATTGGCTGTACCGTTTTCCACGTTGGGTGTTGAAGATTAAGAACAAGGCTTTCAAACGAGTTATAATTTAGTTTAGGTTTAGGATTAATTAACAGGCTTGAGTCGAATGTGGCTGCAACTCCCCCTCCTTGGCCTGAGCCTCTAGGAATTTGAGTATTATTATGACTGGGAGGAGTGGCTTCATTTAGACTAACATATTCATCGTGGCTCAGCCATGTTTCGGTGAGAAAAAATAAATCAATTTGGTTATCTGATATCAATTCGTTTACCAATATTGCTTTAGAAGACAGAGATCTAATGTTTAATAGTCCACATTTGATTTTCCTATTCTGTTCTGTCAGTGCAGTGGTTGTTTTAATTCCAATTAGGTTGTTGAGTATAGCACCTCTTTTGTGAACTGCCATAACTTTTCATAATATGGGCACTTTAAGTAAGATTATGTTTGCTTACATTTGACTGGACACAATCGTACCATTATTTGATTTTTAATACACAGTATGTACCCAGAAGACATGAACTCATAAAGACCAAGTAGATTTTTCTACTGGTATAAAGTGAAATTGAACCATTTAACATTTTTGAACGAGACAGTGAACCATCCATTCCACGCGGTTGCATCAGCTAAATGTGTGAGATATAAAAAAAAATGTAAAAGATAAAGTATTGATTTCAGTTTAGGGCAGCACAGCTGTTATCATCGGTGAACGCTGAGTTCAGTTGTTTTAGCTTTGCTTTAGCTCTGGAGATTTATCACCTCTGTGATCGAGAGAGAGGGAGAGAGAGAGAGAGAGAGAGAGAGAGATAAATTGAATGCTGATCCTCGGTGGAATAAGAAAACAGTTTCGCTCCAAAGTGAGATATATGTGAGATATCAGTCGATGCATTTACGCCTTAGAATGTGATTGATGGCACAAAATGAAAACAGCACCTTATCAACAATTATTATTGGGGGTAACTTGAGCTCTTGGTTGGGAAAGTGAACACTTTCCACAGTATTATTGAATGATTCACCTAAAGTAATATTTTGTCCTTATATTGACGTTGAAAACAAAGTCTCCAAATATTTCATCTTTTAAGTTTTAAAACTCCACATGTTAGCAATCTGTTGCTAGTTCAGGACCATTCTCTGCAATCTTACGTATTAAATTTTTTATTGTACTTTCACTTGTTTTCTGCCATCAAGTTAAACAGTGGATGGTCGTAATAGCACCAGTTAAGTGCATGTCGTGCCTAAATGTTGCACAGCGCCCATCATTTTCATATTGCAGGGCCACAGTTTTCAAAGACAGGCTCAATTTGGTTTCTCATCTCCATTATCGGCCCGGCACTTAGAAAGCGCCTTGAATTAATGAGTCGAATCATCAGAATCTCAGCCTAACAAAGCAGAAAAAAAAGATGAGAGCAGGTTTGAAATGACTTCACTGCATCTTGGGAGTTGATGACAGATTGAGAGATATATGCAGGGTCTGTTCATCCTGGTAATGTACAACGATATGTCCATAATGGTTTGTGTTACACTGCATTGCATTAGGATTTAGGGTGTACGTGGTTTTAAAATGTAGGTATACTTAAAGTCCCTACCTTATTTATAAAATCTACATTTACAGCATGTTAATCTGTCAAAGTCGCAGCATGACTTCAGATATGAGACTTGCATTTTTGCTAATCATCCTTTTCTCCAAAATCACTTTAACAGCAGCTGGGAGAAGCAAAATGGAAATGGAGTCTGAGAGCTAAACATGATTTGTAAGTTTCAAAATCTTGCACGTACGGTCCAAGTAGCACACATCCTGTTGTTCACGAGAGGAAGGAAGCCGCCGTATCCCTGCAAATGGGAAATGCAGAGGACACAGATGAATTCATAGGAAAAACAGGTAGTGGAAACAAACATTACAGCTAAGGATATGGCAGCAGTGTAGAGACACAGTGGAAAGATACTTAAAGGTCTTTGCAGCCAAGATAGCAAAACGTGATAGTTGCAGTTGGGTCCCAGTTTTATCCAGTCTCAGCTTTTAACTCATTTCACTTTAGATTACATATTCCAAATTGGTTATTTTTCTTTCTTTCTTTCTTTCTTTCTTTCTTTCTTTCTTTCTTTCTTTCTTTCTTTCTTTCTGCTTGCTAAGTACCAAAAACGGACAAATTCTGATTTAAGAATTCAGTTAGTTGAATCCTATTCTATGTTACGGGATCTGATTTTCTTACATCAGGGGTGTCAAACTCAGTTTCACTAAAGGCCAGACTGGAAAATGAAAATCACATCAAGAGCCATACATGTATAGTTTATTAACATGCTTTTATTTTGAAAAAGTAAAATATCTAGTACTGTATTATTGCATGTCTTATAAAGTCTTCTCACAGTTTGGTCAACAAAAAGCCCTAAAAAAGTCAGTAAAAAAGTTCTTTAGCCATCGTAGAAAAAAAGCTCCAAAAAAGGTGGGAAAAAGTGACAAAACCTTCATAAAAAGCAACAAAAAGTTGGTGGACCAAAAGATTTTGTTAATGTTAAATTTATATGCAGGCCGGTTCAAAATCTACGCGGGGCCGGATTTGGCCCGCGGGCCTTGAGTTTGACATATGTGATCTACATAGTCCAGATGGGAACTAAAGAAATATGAAACCCGCTGTAGTAATATAATAAAGAAAATGCTCTATTTACACCAATCCAGATTTGTTTTTTTCTAATGTAAGTCTGCAGAAACATGCATTGATATGGCTACGTTTTATTTGAACCTGTGTTTATTCAGGGACGTTTGGCTGAGCATCGATGTTTCCATTTTTAATGCTGGGCAGCTACACCACACTGCTTCACTCAGCAATAGTCAACAGGATGCACCTCATTGTCCCCATTCAACGCCAACTCAAAGTCCAGCATGCTTGAGGAGTGTACATCATGGGAGATTCTTTTCTGCCCTCATCCTCCCACTCAGCCCGGCCCCAGCAGCTGTGAATGTGATGATAGGAGTGAATGACCCCAGAGGACCCAGCACGACCCACCCCCATTTAGATTTCTCCACCGCGGCTGCCGTCCCATAATGGAAACAAACAGGAACGTGACCCCTTACTTCTCACTGTAACCCAGACTTTGAATCCAGCCCCCCTTTCTGACCCCCCTCCACCCCCCCGAGGGGAATCCTCCACCCCGTCAGCGGCATTCCACATCCTGTCTGACTGACTCTTAGCAAAGAGAAAAGAAGGCTTTGTGGAAAAACTAAACATGCTAACATGATAAAACGGCATGAATATTCTGAAATTGATATGATGATTCAGCAAAAAGTGAACCAATGATAGCAGTATTTATTTGAAATAATAATTGTAACAAAGGTAAAAGATGTTGGGGGGGACTCAGGCCCACATTCATAATCAAAAAGGGTTTGGTCAGCAACATGGCCAAACCAGAATGCCCTGGAATTCCCTAACAATGTGCAAAGACTGGAAAGCTGCCTAATAGCGCAGGCAGAAAAATAAATCCTCTTTGTGTCTGTCATGGTCATGCATATTCCAATTATGTGTAAATCACATTATAATCTCATAATAGCTATTTGCAGTGGAAGCCCTCCAAACCATTTGGCCAATTCATTTACACTTTGCAACAGAAACTCCCCCAGTGTATTGCAATTAGGTTTTTCTATAAAAGGTATAAAGATGCAAGGATGGCAGGGCACGACGACGCCAGTTTTTAAAGCTGAAGCAATTTTCTCTTGTGGTTGATGAGGAAGAAGACGAATAGTTGGCGGACTGCTTCCTCTGAGAGCTTGTTTTCACCACAGCTTGATTCTTTGCTAATCAAAAAATACCCAAGAAGGCTTAGCACAAGGGAAAAGGATACATATACTAATTAAAAATTGCAGATTGCCCTCACAATACAGCCTCCTGCACTCTACGTGTTTTGGGCAAGACACTGAACCCTGAATTGCTGCTGATGCTGCGCCATCAGTGTGTAAATGTATACTGTATCTGATGAGCAGGTGCACTTTGTATGGCAGCCTCAGCCTCCAGAGTATGAGTGTGTGAATGGTGCCTGTAGTGTGTAAAGTGCTTTGAGTAGTCTAGTAAGACTAGAAAAGCACAATTTAAATGCAGGCCATTTACATATTTCTCTTGGTGAGGTTGGATGACTTTTGCATGCGTGGATCAGTGATTTTAATCCCATCTGGAGTGCTTAAATGGGTGATTTTTCACCCCTCCTTGCAGTATTAATTACAACACAGAATACCTACTGCTTTTCAGTGAGCTTGTTGGTCCTTCCATAATGTAAGTCCAGACAGAGACCTTTTGCCCAAGATAAGCCTCCTACCATTGTATTTCATCAGCTTCATACACAGTTTGAGTTATGTTATGTTATGCCAACTGAACCTGCCAACCTGGTAAATGCCAACGTTATATAGGCCAATATCCTCTACTGTCCTGTTTGAGATCCCATACTACAAAAGCAAAAAAGAAAAACAATTGTAAGAGCAAAACCCTGCAAGCTCATTAGATTGGCTGTTGTAATATCAGGCATACCTGTCAAGTTTTGGATTTGAAAATAAGGGACATTTTTCCGGCGCCCACCGCGAGCAGTCTCACCACCCCAACCAAGCTCCAGTATCCCTTACATTTTAAGACAGGTGTACAAGAAAGCTAAAATCACCACTTGATGCAGAATGCTGAAAACATTTACAATTTATAACATTGCTTGTCTTTACATTTACATTTTATTTTCATTCCACACATTCTTTTCATTTCATATTGCTTTTCTTTTACAGTTTTTCTTTTCATTTCACATAACTTTTCTTTACTCTTTTAGAGTTATTGTACAAATTTGTTGCAGACTTTGCATTCTTTAAGACTGTTTTGGAAGGAGTGTATTTGTGGGCTGGGCCAGAGTGGTTCATTTTACATGAGAGTAGCCTAGACTAGACTAAACACCCTTTCTGAACTTGCATTGCTATGGGGAATACATAGTAAAGCCTTCATAGGTTTTGGCAGCGCACCGTCTCTGTCGTAGCGTCCATCATCTGTCTCTGTTTTTTTCTTCTTTTTTTTCCCTGCATTGTCACTCATCATCTGACCTCACACACTAACCTCGCGACAACTGCCACCTACAGTACCTGTAGTCATAGTAGGCTACTGCAGGTGGCAGTTATCGCGAGGCTAGTGACAGAGCTCAGATTGGGAATGTTTTTTTTTTTTAGTCCGCCCGGGCTATTATTATTTTTAATAACGCAGGTTAAAATACGGGACTTTCCCGGCCAAAACGGGATACTTGACAGGTATGATTTCAGGTCAGCGTGTGGTTTTGACAATTTGGCTTTTCCTATAACAATGCTTTTGTTTGAACTACTGACTTGATTATTCTTTATCAATCAAAATCTGTAAGATGACTTCCTTCTTTAATGTTCTTTTTTATGATGAAACACATTCATTTCTTACATCATTCTACAGTTTTACCATAGTCCAGCTCATAAAAGCAAGTGTAACTAAGTGTAATTAAATGATGTCATACGGCCATATTTTCCTTAAGGTCATAACTGATAATCTCAACAAAAATTATAGGAAGACTTTTGCAGAATGACAACCCGGCTGTCCATTCCAGTGGGGAAACCCAGTGCAAATGCATACTTTCCGATTCAGAGCACAGCACTCTTCTGGTCACGTGTTGCCACTGTATGAATCACTCCACTGCATACAGTGAATGAGAGAGCTCAGCGGGAATAATAGAGCTTTATTTACACAAGCTGTGGGTTTTAATGCCAGGGTAATCTTGGCCGTTTGTGAGTCACTCTGTCCTTAAACATGTAGTCGCGGCAGCCACTCGGGTAACTAGGCAATCATGTCGGTTTGTTGGAGTCCTGTGTGACTCACACCAGTCAGGCCCGGCGAAGTCTGAGTACATCTCGTGTTTAGAGCAAAGCAGTGTGGCATTCCAAAAGTAATGGACTCAACATTGGGCTCTGGGGATTGTGTGTTTGAGTGTGTGTTTCTCAGTATGTGGGCTGGTATGTCAATTTAATGCATGTGGGATCATTTTGTGTGTATGTCCGTGTGTGCATGTTTGGTCTATTACAAGAATGGTAACCATTTGTGTTTGTTTGCGCCACCCTGACTCACACTGACAATGAACACTGTGATCACAGGCTTGTGTGTAGGTTTTTGTGTGTGTGTGTGCGTGTACTGTATGTGTGTGTGTCTGTGTGTGGCCAGTTTGTACCGGGGCAACCAGTGTGGCAGCAGGGCGCTCCCCAGAGCCGCCCAGTCCGACAAACAAGCTTTGCTGTGTTACAGCTGCTGTAGGAGAGTGCAGACACAAACCTAATGAACCCTTATTCACTGCAAGCTGGGAACATGTAATTGGGATATAAAACAATAGCAATATTGCGTTTAAATTAAACTAGTAAGGTGCCCTTGAACAAAGCACTCAATTCAGTACTCAGGACCTGCAAAACCATCTGATACTGACATGATGGGGAAGGCTTGACAAATCTGATTCTGGCTCAGGTAGCGTACTGCAAGTTCAGGCCAAAAATGTAAATAATACTGTTGAAGATGAAATGCTGTTTTTGGTTTTATTAAAACTTTTTAAATAGCCGATTCAGATTTTACAGATTAAGATTTTACATTTAACATGAATTCACATAATATCACAGTCGTTGGGGAATTCTGCAAAACACCAAGAAGCACCACTTGGTTTTATGACATATTTATGATTTTGTTATCAAAAAATTCTAAAAAGGTTGTACAGTGAATTAGAGATACAATGTGTATGCATCTCCAGTAAATGACTGTAGGACCTTTCCTTGTACACATGGAGTGCGTGGTATTATAACTTTTACTGAAGTAAAATATTTGAGTGCTTCTTCCACCGCGGTCTGCAGCAGACTGTCGTTGTATCCGGCAGAAAGAGTCGGGTTGCATTGTGTATAACTTTATCTTAATTGACAAGCAGGAGATTGCAAAAAAAAATGGTTAAAAATTCTTCCAAGTGTACAGTATAATGAACAATCACAGGTCTAGTGATCTTTAGGTATAATAGGGGGAAAGTGGCTGGTCATTAACTTCCAATGAGCATAAGTTTAGGTGTTTGGTGTGCTGAAGAGTAAAAGTTAGATTCATTTCTTGCAAATCTCATTTTCCCACTACTTCCAGATGAAGCCAAGCTATCAAGACCACCAACTGCTTATTACCACTCCTTCATTAAGCATGCACATAAATTGGTTCAAAGTAAAACCACTGAGGGGTAGCATGTAACAAGAATTAAACATTTATGACACCTTAAATGCACATTAATCTGCATCAATAAGTGTTAATTAGTATTTAGTAACATTTATCTTGTTAATCATCCCAAAAGGCATTCGCCCACAGTGGAAAATTCATTTCCCGACTCCTGTGGTTATGTCATGCGGTGTTACCCACAATGCAGTGTGATGACAGTGCCAAAGGCTTACCGGGGCAGTCTGTCACTTTGTCCCAGTTCCGTGCCTTGTCCACACCAAAGCCTCGCTCATGTTGACTCTTGCACATTCAAAAGTGTCAAACGCTCGAGATGACACCCTTTAACACCTACTGCGCTCCTCTCACTTTTCACTTTCTTTTAAATCTGGAGGATGAAACACTTTTGTCTTTATTCAACCTTTACGAAAACCATCATGTGGAGTGTGGAGTTTGACAGTTCTAGTTAGGACAGTATAAACAGAGACCTACATACATTCTGCAGATAAACGAGCAAAACAATATTTAAAATGACTTGAAATGCACAATATCATCATGGCAGCTGGGTCTATGCCTGGGGAAATATCAGCTAAAACCAAAGTGAAGACAGCTCCTTATGGAGTCCGCCGCAGGTTCCTTCATAATCAGTTTACTGGTCACAAACAGAGATCAGCGCTCGTCCACATTAAACCATTTTGCAGCGAATCCACGCTTTAATAAGAGTGTGCGTGCAGCATGTGGTGGATGGATGGTGCCAGGCTGGATCGACACAGGACGGAGTGACACCGGTGGCGGGCTAATGACACGGGCCTCAAGCTGTTCTCACACCTGTCATAGATCTACCTCATTCACTTGACATTAACATTGAGGAAAGGGGCCATCTGAAACACACACAACGCCGGACACGCAAATAAAGCAACATAGACACACACGGGGATAGAAACACAGTGTTACATCCACAGACTGTTGATCGCTCACACACAAACAAACAAATGGGCCATTATCCTTGAGAGCCCAATTAGGCATGAAATGGGAGAGCTGAGTTATTAGTGGAAGAGAGCGATGCACACATGATTGGATGACATGATCGGACAAAGAGTGTAAAGGTTCAAGGTAACATTTTAAACGCTTAACTTTTGTCAACACGCTAATCTTTGTGTAATCACACAAAGATTTCCTTAAAGCTGATTTAGGTCATGTTTAATGGAAAGTCTTGACATCCATGTTGATGCATAAAACAGCATCCTATTCCTCAAATTAGTCATTTGAGCCCTCAAATTACAAATCATTTCCCCAAATTACTACTTTGTGCGCTTACTACTTTGTGTATACACATTATCTCTGTTTTGTAATTTGTATTATGGAACTACATCATTTGTTCTCTCAAATGAATCTTTTGTGCCCCCAAATTACTCAATTATGCCCTTAATTATTTTTAAAGCTGCACAATCAATTTTATATTAAGAACGGATCATGCAACTGGTGAAGAAGCAGTTAAAGTACCTCTGAGAGTTGGTGGAGACCAAAAAACAACTAAAAGAGGTATACCTAGACACACAAATCCAGATGAGTGATAACGTTGCACTTTGTCTGCTATGTGTGTAAATCAACGCATTCTCATTAAAAGGGTCCGTGTGATATCGTACAAAAATGTCTGCACACCAAAACATATGATATCCTACAAAATTAGGATACTGCTGGCTGGTCTTGAGATAACTCTTGTTATGATTTGATACTATAAATGAAATTGATTGAAAATTGAATTGGTCACGTGAGGCCGGGTGGTCATGTGACGCCGGCTGGCTACGAGCTCCATGACGTCGAGCGGCAGCTGCTAGCTGTTTAAGCCGCTACAGAGCTTGTGACGCGGGCTACAGACCTCGGTTGTATCAGCAGTAGTTGGTGGTTCAGTTAACTGAAAATAGGTGACTTTGAGCCGGGTACAGAGCACCGCAAGCTGCCGGCCGTTTCGGCGGACATCATGGTTCAATTTAGTCCACAAAATATGAGCATTTTGCCGCGACGAAAGTTAAGATTAGGCACCAAAACGACTAGTTAAGATTAGGAAAAATATCATGGTTTGGATTAAAACTCTCCTAAGGAACACACATTTCCTGGGTGAAAGGCTTTAGTTTTCCCCGGGAAGCGAACTCCACACTCTGGCTTGAAAGCCCACCCATCCATGTTCATGTGACGCTGGCTATAGTGCTCTGTGAGAATCAGCGGCACTTGGTAGTTAAGTTTACCCGAGAATAGGTTACTGGTAGGCGGCTACAGAGCTCCGTGATATGTCCATGTATCAGTGGCAGTTGCTAGTTGAGTTAACCCGATAAAAGCTGACAGTGAGCCGGGTACAGGGCACCACGAGATGCTTATCTTTTCGGAGTACAGTCAAGTTTAGGTGACAAAAAGTGAGCGTCATGCGGCGATGACCAAAACGACTAGTATTGTAAAAAGATGTTTTCCCCAGGAAGCAAACGCCGCTCCGCGGCTTGAAAGCTGTGTTTTTTATGACCCACCCATCCACCCCGACCCCCTCCCTATGTGGTCCACAGTGTTCTTATACAGCGGCAGTCACTGTGGTGCATACAGCAAAAAATATGTGGAATGCTTACGAATTACAGGGCATTACTTTACGTCGCTTTTTTGTACAAATGGTTCATAACAGCCTGCATGAATGCACAAAGACACCAAGCCCAGCTCTGAATACTTTTTAGAAATGCAGTAAAAGTGTATTATAAGCCTATGGAAAATGATCTATACAAAAACATAAAAGAATAGCCATAACCATATTTCTGAAATTTTAAAAAGGAATTATGCTTTTTATTTCATGAGGACTGTATGCTTTGCAGTTAATCATTCAGTTGCTCTAAAAAAAAAGTTTGTTTTCTTGAGTGAGAGACTGGTTTGTTTTCTAAACTTACAAGCTCAAATACCAAAATTACAATCAAAATCACATAAAAACATTGGGCTGTTTCAACCTGTAATTGACCACAAACAGTAAGCACCCAAAATGGCAGGAGTCCAATAGTGGATGATCTTAAACAGGGGCCGAAAGCCTTTAAATCTGAGCTAAACGGAACACATACCTCATGGATAACTTTTAAATTTTATCTGAGCGTACAGTTTGTAAATGAAGACACGCCATTTCTACTGTCTCAGCGTCCTCAGGCAGTATATACAGAGTGCACCCATGTGTTTTACTACAGTTTGTGGGAGCTGGAAGAGCTGGGATCCATCATGCATCTGCTGGTCTCCCGCTCGAGCGCCGTTTAATCGGTTCCATGAGAAAATGCTCTGTCGTCGTAGTAGCGAGGCAAGCCAGGCCGAGTTTTGGCAGCGCTTCTTGAGGACAAAGTTACGTAACACTCTCTCTCTCTCTCTCTCTCTCTCTCTCTCTCTGTCACTCTCTCTGTTCCTTTAAGTATGTTTTTCTCTTCCTGGTTTTGGCAATTTTCCTCTGTCTTACTTTCTTGTGAAACATTACAAAGTCTGAATCTCATCTTACATGCATTTCTTTTGCCATTGTTTTCTGTCTACTTATTCGATCATGCTGGACCCTTAGGACTAAACCAAAGGCTGTAACAGACTCTCTCTCTCTCTCACACACACACACACACACACACACACACACCCACACACACACACACACACAAACACACACACACAGTCTTTCTCTGGCAAAATGTCATGAGTCTTAACTCCGACAACACTAAAGCAGTTACTCAATGTCTAGCAGTGCACAGCGCTGAATTACATAACAGGAGACAACTCATTCACTCACTCCCTCACTCGTCCCACATGTATTTTTAATATGCCCCCCCACACACACATACTCTTTCCTATAGGTGTGTGTCCTGATACATTCCAACAGCCTCTGTGTCATGAGCTGGGTTACCTTACTCTGAAGCATTACGTAATGATAAATCTGCTTTTGCAGAGTGAGATGAATTAATGTTTGTCTTCTGTTGGTTTGCAAGTTCTGGGCTGTTGAAACCTGTGAAATCCTTGTTGTGTTATGGGTCCACATATAGGATCGGCAAGTAATTTCCATCTCAGCCTTGTCTACTATTTAATTTGGCTGTGTTGTTCATGTCGTCTCCAGAAAACTTATTAACTTAAATTATTCAAACTAGCTTTTTTATTATACTTCAAGTGATGTGTACCCAAACAAGGGCTCTGTGGGTCTGACAATCCAATTCTTATCTCATTACCTCTTGCTTATCTCTTCACTGACAATGCAGTTGTTACCCTGCAGTGCTGTAGCAGAAGCCAGAGCTTGGTACTGTGGGGAGTAGACCCAAGTTGTATGTGTGATGGTATAAGAGTTAAATATAGGATATAGGTTTCTTACTGTAACAGTGTAATAGTATCTGCAGTATATTGCAAAAACGAGTGACAGCTGAATAATTTATGCTGTTTTTGAGCTGTAAAAAGTAGTTTATGAGGGCTTAGAGGGCTAAGAATGTGGGCTAACTTGCATCCTGAATGCTTCAGTGGAGCTGCGACTGATGGAACGGGGAATAGACAATGACTCAATTTCCATTGTGGGCAAACTAGACCTTCAGTTAGTAGAAGAAATAACTTAAAGCTGAGGTTTGATCTCCATAGAGGCCACCCATGATAAACAATATACGCAGCCAAGGAGCTGCATAAAGCCGATTAAAAAATAAATATTATCATAGAGTTTCTATCTGCGGTTTCTGTCCTTCAACACCAAAATGGAGTTTACATTTATATTTTCCACATCTTTGGCTGTTTACGGTAAGCATAAATAAATAAGCTGCTTTTCGGTGGCTTGGTCTGTCAGCATAAATGAATGTTTTACAATCCCAAAAGTTAACCAACAAGATCATCCTAGGGATGCTAATTTAGATTTGTTTTGTTAGACCGATAGCCGACCCTTGTTAACCGATCATTAACTGTTAACAGATAAGCAGTCCACCCGTATTTTCATGCAACAAACTTTGTAATTATTAATTTGATTAATTATTAAATAATATATGTTGCAGTAATTAGCAGCAACGGTTTAACTGAAACAGCAGTAGTAATCAGTGAAAATTCATATTGTTGAATGGTTAAACAGTTAATTATTAACATCCCTAGATCATACAGTATATACAAAAGTAAGAGTTCTGTTATTTTCACATTTGCTGATGAAAACATTTCTGTTTTATTTAAACTGATTGCAATCAGACCTCGATCAGGTCTATTCTTTTTTAAGTTAAGAAAATGACAGGAGGATATGTGATTAAGAGAGCTAGCATAGTTATTATTATTATTATTATTATTATTATTATTATCGGATTGTTAAAGTAACAGATCGAGGATATCATAGAATGCTGCCAGGTTTACTGTGATTGTTTAAATACCAAAGACATCTTTATAATAATACATGCTTAAAATATAGATAATGCTAGATACTTTGTATATGGATTAGGAGTAATTGAACTGTCATTTTTCTGGCATGCATGCGGACACAAAATTACACACACAGTCGCAACCTCCCACAATGAAAACCAGCATTATTGGCACAAGAGGCTCATTCCTCCATCACCAAAGCAAACACACAAAAGAAAACTCCCTGTCTCTCTCACCCAACGATACGCAACAACTAAATGTCATCAGTGAGGCAGGCCAGGCCGTTATTGGGATGGATGTGAAACTATGTTCCCACTGTGCTACACCATCCGTTGGTAAGGGGGGAGGGGGTTTGCATGGCCAGCCCGCTCGCTGTGAGGTCCATCTGTGTGGGAGATGCTGTGGCGCTTGGCCTCTCTGCCTGTGGAGGGGATGGATCTCCTACAGGTGCCTGTGCCAGCACCAATTACCAATCAGATGCACACATGGCCAGAAACATGCACAGATAACACAATCACACACACACACACACACTTACCCTAAGGGCATGCATAAAAACAAATATAACTCCATAAACAACACCTATCTTTTATTTTTTATTTTATCAGTTTATTTGTCAGGGACAATACGTATAGCAATGCATTCTAGTATGATATCGTATGAAATCAAAGGAAAACTAAGAGAGCACTGGTTGGTCACGTGACATCGGCTACTGAGCTCCGTGCTACAGAGCGGCAGTTGCTAGCTGTTTCAGCTGCTACAGAGCTCTGCAACACCGGCTACGGTGTTCCACATGGTGCTCTGTGCGCCGGGTACAGAGCACCGCGAACTGCCGGTCGTTGTTGGTGGTTCAGTTACCCGAGAATAGGTGAATGTGTGGCGGGTACAGAGCAGCGTGAGCTTGAGGTCATTTCGGCAGAGATTACAGTTAAGTTTAGGCAAGAAAAAGTGAGCATTATGGAGCAATGAAAGTTAAGTTTAGGCACCAAAACAATAATTTAAGTTTAGGAAAAAGTGGTTTGGATTAAAACACTCACAAGAAACAAGCATTTCCTGGGTGAAAGTCTTTTGTTTTCCCCGGGACGCGAACTCCGCTCCCTGGCTTGAAAGTCCTGCATGTTAATGCCCACACAAAACGCCCTAAACAGCTAGCCACGTTCTCATACAGCAGCAGTCAATGTGGTGCACACAGCAAAAAAACCTTGTGAAAATCATACAAATTACAGTGCTTCTCTTTTCGTACCATGAGAACGGGCTGCATCTAGGCACTGTTACATCTAAAGTGCAACCAATGCAATGTATGTGGGACTCCTAGCTGTAGGCTAATTCACAGTCCTTGTCCCTGGTTAGGCTTTTAGAAATGACACACGTGGTAAAACGCTATCAAATAGACATACAGTGCCTTGCGAAAGTATTCGGCCCCCTTGAACGTTTCGACCTTTTGCCACATTTCAGGCCTCAAACATAAAGATATAAAACTGTAATTTTTTGTGAAGAATCAACAACAAGTGGGACACAATCATGAAGTGGAACGAAATTTATTGGATATGTCAAACCTTTTAAACAAATAAAAAACTGAAATATTGGGCGTGCAAAATTATTCAGCCCCCTTAAGTTAATACTTTGTAGCGCCACCTTTTGCTGCGATTACAGCTGTAAGTTGGCTTGGGTATGTCTCTATCAGTTTTGCACATCGAGAGCGACATTTTTGCCCATTCCTCCTTGCAAAACAGCTCGACCTCAGTGAGGTTGGATGGAGAGCGTTTGTGAACAGCAGTTTTCAGTTCTTTCCACAGATTCTCGATTGGATTCAGGTCTGGACTTTGACTTGGCCATTCTAACACCTGGATATGTTTATTTGTGAACCATTCCATTGTAGATTTTGCTTTATGTTTTGGATCATTGTCTTGTTGGAAGACAAATCTCCGTCCCAGTCTCAGGTCTTTTGCAGACTCCATCAGGTTTTCTTCCAGAATGGTCCTGTATTTGGCTCCACCCATCTTCCCATCAATTTTAACCATCTTCCCTGTCCCTGCTGAAGAAAAGCAGGCCCAAACCATGATGCTGCCACCACCATGTTTGACAGTGGGGATGGTGTGTTCAGGGTGATGAGCTGTGTTGCTTTTACGCCAAACATAACGTTTTGCATTGTTGCCAAAAAGTTCGATTTTGGTTTCATCTGACCACAGCACCTTCTTCCACATGTTTGGTGTGTCTCCCAGGTGGCTTTTGGCAAACTTTAAACGACACTTTTTATGGAAATCTTTAAGAAATGGCTTTCTTCTTGCCACTCTTCCATAAAGGCCAGATTTGTGCAGTATACGACTGATTGTTGTCCTATGGACAGAGTCTCCCACCTCAGCTGTAGATCTCTGCAGTTCATCCAGAGTGATCATGGGCCTCTTGGCTGCATCTCTGATCAGTCTTCTCATTGTATGAGCTGAAAGTTTAGAGGGACGGCCGGGTCTTCGTAGATTTGTAGTGGTCTGATACTCCTTCCATTTCAATATTATCGCTTGCACAGTGCTCCTTGGGATGTTTAAAGCTTGGGAAATCTTTTTGTATCCAAATCCGGCTATAAACTTCTCCACAACAGTATCTCGGACCTGCCTGGTGTGTTCCTTGTTCTTCATGATGCTCTCTGCGCTTTACACGGACCTCTGAGACTATCACAGAGCAGGTGCATTTACACACAGCTGGATTCTATTTATCATCATTAGTCATTTAGGTCAACATTGGATCATTCAGAGATCCTCACTGAACTTCTGGAGAGAGTTTGCTGCACTGAAAGTAAAGGGGCTGAATAATTTTGCACGCCCACTTTTTCAGTTTTTTATTTGTTAAAAAAGTTTGAAATAGCCAATGAATTTCGTTCCACTTCATAATTGGGACCCACTTGTTGTTGATTCTTCACAAAAAATTGCAGTTTTATATCTTTATGTTTGAGGCCTGAAATGTGGCAAAAGGTCGAAACGTTCAAGGGGGCCGAATACTTTCGCAAGGCACTGTACAAACTAACAATTGAAGCAGACAAACAGGCAGTCACAGATGCATAAAAACAGTAAAGCAAACATGGACCAGCAGCTACATACAGTTCATTTATAAAGATGAACGATACAGCAGACTGAGGCAGCAACCTAGATGGTTAAAAGCTGACAATTAAAGCTAACAGTCACATGAATACACAGACAAGAAGACTTATGTAACTATCGATAGAAAGACATTTAACTACTAACACACTAACAGTGGAGAACAACTTTCCATGTATGCCATTTGTATAAAAAATGACTAGGACTATTTTATGCAAATGCAATTCATTAAAGACAAAGGGTTGGGGGCTTAATTAAAAATTACACAAGGTCCCCCTTTTAATAATAATACTCTGCCTACATAGGGCTGCTAATCTCAGCAGGTGTTTACAGGTCCTGAGGCAAGGGTGCATCTAGTCCTTGGGATGCAGAGATACATAGGTCCTATCTCTTTATTAAAAAAGACGTAGTATTAAGGGAGACAACGGTAGAGTAGTATGAAAGACAGAAAATGCTGCATAAGGAGGTTGGTTGGGGGGGGGTGAATGGGTCACACAACACAGGACTTTCACCCAGGAGACCGGGGTTTGTGTCCCGTGCTTGTCCCACATGTCACTTAAAACTCCCAGAGCGTCAAAAGCGATGTCAAGAGTCCCAACGCTAAAGGACAATTTTAGCGTGAATATCAAACGCCAAAGGACACACTCTTAGCGTGAATAACAAATGCCAAAGGCACATGACTAAGCGTCCGTATTTTCCGCGATGGGAGAGTGAGAATGTTCCATAGTTTATGTCTGACCAGGTCAACCAAAGAGTGAATGTTCCTTCTCAGACTCTGTTGCTGTGCTTATGTAGGCTATGGCTGTGTTTAATAGTTTAGCTTAATGCTAACATCAACACTGTCATAATTACAATGCTAACATCCATCCATCTTCGTCTGCTTATCCGGTGTCGGGTCGCGGGGGGAGCAGCTCCAGCAGGGGACCCCAAACTTCCCTTTCCCGAGCAACATTAACCAGCTCCGACTGGGGGATCCCAAGGCGTTCCCAGGCCAGGTTGGAGATATAATCCCTCCACCTAGTCCTTGGTCTTCCCCGAGGCCTCCTCCCCCGGCTTGACGTGCGCCTGGAACACCTCCCTAGGGAGGCCCAGGGGCATCCTTACCAGATGCCCGAACCACCTCAACTGGCTCCTTCGACGCAAAGGAGCAGCGGTTCATCTCGAGCTCCTCACGGATGACTGAGCTTCTCACCCTATCTCTAAGGGAGACGCCAGCCACCCTCCTGAGGAAAACCCATTTCGCGGGCCTTGTACCCTCGGATCTGGTTCTTCGGTCATAACCCAGCCTTCATGACCATAGGTGAGGGTAGGAACGAAAACTGACCGGTAGATCGAGAGCTTTGCCTTCTGGCTCAGCTCTTTTCGTCACAACGGTGCGATAGATGGAATGTAATACCGCACCCGCTGCGCCGATTCTCCGACCAATCTCCTGCTCCATTGTCCCCTCACTCGCGAACAAAACCCCAAGGTACTTGAACTCCTTCACTTGGGGTAAGGACTCATTCCCTACCTGGAGTAGGCACTCCATCGGTTTCCTGCTGAGAACCATGGCCTCCGCTTCACACTCGGCTGCGAACCGATCCAGTGAGTGCTGAAGGTCGCAGGCTGATGATGCCATCAGGACCACATCATCTGCAAAGAGCAGCGATGAGATCCCCAGCCCACCGAACTGCAACCCCTCCCCACCCCGACTACGCCTTGATATCCTGTCCATAAATATTACAAACAGGATTGGTGACAGAGCGCAGCCCTGGTGGAGGCCAACCCTCACCTGAAACGAGTCCGACTTACTGCCGAGAACCCGGACACAGCTCTCACTTTGGTCGTACAGAGATTGGATCCCCAGAGGGTGCTCTGGTACCAAGTACACTTATGAGCATCCCTATGTTCGAACATGGTGTTTGTTATAGACAATCCATGACTAGCACAGAAGTCCAACAACAAACAACCACTCTGGTTTAGATCAGGGAGGCCGTTCCTCCCAATCACGCCTCTCCATGTGTCTCCATCATTGCCCACGTGCGCGTGTTTGATTTAAATCCTACTATTGCAGTTGTTTAGATGGTAAGAAATGGTTGCACTGGCACCCTGAGATAAAGTGGGACGATACGGAGGAAATGGGCTTTTCCTCCGCTGCTGTCCCCGTGAAATGTGCCCCGTGCAACGCGGGGAGGCGGGGGAGGCAGGGGGGTCCTCCCACACCGTGCAGCGGACTCTAAAAGGGGACTTTTAGCGTCAATAACGACGACATTGGCACCTGATCAAACGTCCTTTTTTACCAAATGGGAGTGAGAATGTGTTGGAATGCCACAAAGCTTCTTAATCATTTTATTTTGGTGCTGTCACTTGTTATCTTCGAGCTTGGGCGTGAGAATAAAAAAACATGAATAATAACAGGCTACACTGTTTTACAGATATGCTTACAGTATGTATTGAAGTCACTTCTTTTTCTAGTTTTTGTCCAGTCATGTTTGTTCTGTATGAACATTAATTGCAGAAAGATGTTTAGAATTAGACATAGCTTATGGAGATTTGTGCATATGGTTGTAAAACATATTCTTGCATTATGAATAAGGGTTTGAAATTAAGCTTAGTCCTTAGGGTAAATTTACCTGAGGAACAAGAATTCCCTCTGCTCACTTTTAAGGCAAAGTAGGCTAAATAATAATACATTTTATTTATATAGTGCTTTACAGGCTACTCAAAGACACTTTACACTAAAACCAGCACATTTAGCGCATAAAACCAGATACAGCAATAAAACCAACTAATAACACAAGCATATTAAAGCAATTAAAATGTGGAGTGACTAAGTAGATTTTTTTTAAATCCATACGTATTCAGTCGATCCGCTATTGTCTGTCGGGCTTTTTTTTCCGTTTGATAACAGCCGTATTTCCCTTTTTGCATATTATATGTTTCACCTCCTCGTAATTGTCCATTAGAAGCTGCTGCTCAGCGGGTGAAACATATGCTGCACACGTCTTTTCCATTTCTGCATCAGTAAATCTGTGATGGATACCGTGGTCTATTTAAGAAAGCCGTGAACGTGCACTTATCCCAGCTATCTACTCCTGGCTGACATAGCTTCACCTACTTGTCCTGGCTCGGCAAACGTGCAATTGATTAAACCGCAATGAGCAGATCACACTAAGTCAAGCTGCGCTTTTTCAGTTATGCTGGATTTCTTCATTCTACTTTTGTGCAACAGGCCCCTGGTTATTTACTAAACCCTGTTACTGTTGTGCATGTACAAGCACTGATCTGGGTCTTAGGTGCAGCTGTCGCTGTGGACCGATTCCCTGCAATGTCCGGCTACGTCCTGCTGCGTCCTGCCACGTCCACTGAACCCACCCATGCTCTGCTGTGCCACGCTACATCCTGTAACGCCTTGCTGTGCCCGGCTGTGACATGAACTACTACGACAACCATTGTAGTCACTGTTACTTTATCTCTATTGTGACTATTACGCGACTGTTCATCATAACCCCAACCGGCACCGTCAGACACCGCCTACCAAGAGCCTGGGTCTGCCGAGGTTTCCTTGCCACTTTCACAATAGCCACTGCTAATGCTTGCTCTTGGGGGAATTACTGGAATTGTTGGGGCTTTGTAAATTATAGAGTGTGGTCTAGACCTACTCTATCTGTAAAGTGTCTTGAGATAACTCTTGTTATGATTTGATAGTATGAATAAAATTGAATTGAAAATTGAATTGATAGTGGCGCTACAGGAGGAGTCAGAGGATAACCAAAGTCATTCCTCCTCTGGAGACCATAAATGTCAGTAAAATGTATTATGGCAATCAATCCAAAGTTGATGATAATATTTTTATTCTACTGCTAGCATGGCTCTAGTGAAAAGCAAGCATTACTGAGATTGGCTGCAAAAAATAAATCTTTTTTGACCCACCGTTGGACGAAAAGTTTTGCTTTTAATAACTTTTCATCAGTAAGGTCTTTAGATGAAAGACCGAATTTGATTTTTTTTTTTAAGAATTGTTTTTGGTTTTTTTTCCCTTTATTATAGAGTGACAGTGGATAGACAGAAAAAGGGGAAAGAGATGGGGGATGACACGCAGCAAAGGGCAGCAGGTCGGATTCGAACCCCTGCCGCTGCAGGACTCAGCCAACATGGGGCGAACGCTCTGAGTGGGTGAGCTAGAGGCCACCCCGAAAAGTTTTTCTTTTAATAACTTTTCATCTTTAAGGTCTTAAGATGGCACAGACCAAATTTGAAGTTGATCGGACGAAATCTCTAGGAGGAGTTCGTTAAAGTACGACACGTGGAAATGGCCAAAATCGCACTAATTTCTAACTTTCAATTCAAAATGGCGGACTTCCTGTTGGGTTTAGGGTATGGCTTTGATGACGTTGTTTGTACGTCTTGATATGCTTCATATGTGTACCAAGTTTCATTAGTCTACGTTAAAAGTACTGCAGGGGCTCTATTTTTTTTTTGCGCTAGCGGGCCATTTTTGTGCGCCTATCCCCAAAACCCTTAAAATACGTAAATTTTCACAAGGATTGATGCAACCGCCAATTTCTGTGATTTTTTGAGTATGTAAAGCCCCTCAAAAAGGCGATTAATTTGCTTGTTTCAATAGGGCCTTCGCCGCTGTCGGTGCTCAGGCCCTAATTTATACTTTATTAATTCCGCAAGGGAAATTACAATGTTTTCACTCGTTATTATCTTTGAAATTCTTTTATTAGGATAACCCCTTGAGATGTACCGTCTCGTTTTCGAGGGGATCCTGAATAAAATACAACAAAAAAAAACATTACAGACATAGAAACATGTTAAACAAAACAAAACAGAAACAAATAGCACAACAACAACAAACTCAAAACAGACAAAAAAAACAAAAAAAAACACAGAGCCTACAATTACAACATGATAAATAACAAGGAATAATGATCAATCAAAATATAGCCAAGCATTAACTGTAGAAAAACAGTGAAATTAAGTGGTTCAATAAGAAGAGAAGAGTGATGAATTTGATAAAATTGGAGAGAATTAAAGTCTACATGTACAGTTAGTATGAAAGTGAGTTGCCAAGGCAAGTTTAAACAGTCTGAAAGATGAATATGAATATTTACTGGTAAGTTATTCCAGTCAGAAGGTGCTTTAAACATAAAAGAATTTTTTTGATCTGGACTTAGAAACATTAGGTACTGAAAAGAAAAGCTGTACAGTATGTCTTAAATGATGAGTGGAGGAAAAAGGAACCAAAAACTGTTTTAAATAAAAAGGACAGTTGAAATGAACACACTTAAAGACAAAGTGCAACCACTGACTCTGTCTTCTTATATATGGTGTGGGCAAGTCAAGAAGTTCATACATTATACAGTGATGAGTTGTGAATGCGAAGTTAAGAATAAATCTACACAATATATTATACACTCTAGTAAGAGGAGTAAGAGAGGTATTAGAAGCAATGCAATACACAGAATCAGCATAATCCATTATTGGCAATATAAGTTGAAGGGCAATTTTTTTTCTGACCGGAAGTGGAAAACAGTTTCTCGAACGGAAAAGGAGACTATGACTATAATTCAATTTATGTACAATGTGATTAATATGGTAAATAAAAGAAAGCTCAGAGTCAAAGTTTAGGCCCAGGTATTTAATATGGTCAACTTTCTGCAATGTAATGCCATCAAGACAAGAAATACAAAATGAATGTGTTTTGGATTTGAGTTTGATGTTGTCAAGTGCCAAAAATCATAGTATGTGTTTTAGTTTTATTGAGGAGTAACTTATTAACTGCAAGCCAGTTTTGTAAGTTATTAAAAATCAGACTGTAAATCTGCTTCAATGTGACTTTGTATGTGAAGTATATATAACCAAATTACACACACATGCTTAGTACCTATACATGCACTAATGGAGAGATGTCAGAGTAGGGGCTGCCCATGGAAAGGCGCCCCAAGCAGTTGGGGGTTTGGTGCCTTGGTTAAGAGCACCTTGGCAGTGCCCAGGATGTGAACTGGCACCTCTCCAGCTACCAGTCAACCACCATATTTTGGTCCGTATGAGGACTTGAACCAGCAACCCTCCGGTTCCCAACCCAACTCCCTACAGACTCAGCTACTGCCACCCCATTTTTTAAATCTTGGCATTTTGCAAGGACCTATTATTATGTTAGAATGCTGTCCTTCTTGTCTTTCTCAAAAACACTTCAGCAGCAATGTCCCCTGGTTTGAGTCTAATTTCCTGTCATTTTTTTATTAATACAAATGTAAAGAAAATACATACTTCATCCAAGGATTTGAACAAACAACCAATGCTGTTGTTTTTATGATGTCATGATTCTAAATTTACACAACATGTTTTGGAATCTCAATTTGTGGTTTTGGTATTTAATTAGATCACACTGCTGTATGTCAACACCTGCCCTGGTTGTTTACCATAAATGTACTGTGCTATTGAAATCTTTCTCTGCAGAATCTTTTTTGTTTTATCTTCAAGCTTGTAAATACGTCACTGAATCGTGTACATTGTTGTGGTAAACACATATGATCTAAGAAATGATATTGAGAAGAACTTATCAGGTTCTAAAAACAAAAAAAATGAACTCATAGAAACAGAGCACATATAAGTCCCGCCCCCACCGGGGGGGAAAAGAACATAACGTTAGCTTAGTGTTCACATTCTTCCCGCTGATTTCTCATGTCTGTATCTACTTTTGTAGATTCAAAAAAGCTCAGTTTTTTAGGTTGGCAGCTTATAAAAACTTCAGACATGGGTTAGTGAATATCAACACATTTTTCTGTTGTTTGCTAGCAGATGGAAGAGATGAGGAGGCACCTTCACGCAATACAAGTCAATAGAGAGGGGAGAGAGAAAAGCTAAAGCCTTTGCTAAGCCTGGGTGGAGTTTAACTGTATTAAGGTGCATACTGTTCTCATGAGTAGTAAAACTGTTGGCCAACCCAGTGCAGTGGTATGTCATGCACTACAGACACCTGTGATGTGAAGCCCAGAAAGGTGACAGGCATGTGTGTCGAGTAATCAGGGCAAAACAACAAGACATTTCTCCTGGGAGAAAAACCGTGAAGATACTCACACCGATGACTCACTCCTGCAGCGTTGCCTAACATCCACTGTTGCCTGCTTAATCTCATGCCAATATTTGTGGCAGGAAGTTAAAATGAGCATATGGCTAGCTAGTTAGCTGGTTGGTTGGATTATTTTATTTGTTGCCAACACTTTTTCATGGATATACCAATAATTAGATTAATTAGGAAATATTTTATCAGTTGGTTTCTTTCAGAGATGTTGTTGTTCATGTTATGTTGTGATGATAATAGAGGTGTGACGAGATCTCGTCCCCCGAGATCTTGCAATATTAAAACGTGACGAGATTTCTCGTCGAGGTGAAAAGTTCCCTTGCGATATCAGTTGAAATGCAGAGCAGCAGCCAGCATGGCGCAGTCTGGCTTAAACCTCGGAATTAGCATAGAAGATCCCCCGCCCCTTCTCTAAAGCTAACTCCCAGTTAACTTTTGCAGAGCGGTAGTGGAGTTGCAGTTGGAAGAACGTTGCCTGTAAAACCCAGCCTTAGAATGTTAGACTGTACCGCCACTTAGTCTCGCCTGAGACACAGGTCTCAAGCCGGTTCTCTCTTTCTATTTTCCTCTTGTCTTTTTTCAAATGAGTCGGGAAGCTGACAGCAAGGCCTAACTTTACTTTTAATTATATTAAACATGAGAAATGTTCTCCCCTCGTCTTAAAATCCTCATACCAAAGTATCTACTTCCTTGTTTACTGCGGCAACAAATGAAATGCAGAGGAGGCACACCACAAAATCATCCGTTGAGTCTTCGATGGTTAATTCACCTGCCTTTTTCTTTGTCGTTTCAACTGCAGGAGACATATTTAGTGCCAAAAGGTCTCAACTACTGCCAGAAAACATGGACATGGTCATATTCCTAAAAATGAACATGACTATATCTTAGGCTGAGCAGTGCATCATGCTTGAAGAAAAAAATTGGTCAGTCTCGGTTTGCACTTTGATTATTGAGAGAGTACTACTTTGATAATGGTTTGCCCTTAAAATAGAAATAAGAAACGTATCATTAAGTTAGTTATTTTTCACGGTTTTCAATTTTTTTTAGTTCAGCTAGAAGTTAATCACAGACAGCTTCAATTAGAAGTTAGAAGCTCACGCCACAGTTATTGGGTCTAAAGAGGTCAGTTATACCTCTTTAGACCCAATAACTTTTAATTATATTAAAAGTGGCAGTACTTTTCACAGGGCTCGTTTTTAATTTTGTGACTTTCGATTGAATAAAAGACAAATTTTCCAGTCATATTTCGTCATTGAAGTTTTCTTTAAAATAGTGTTCAAATCTTGTTTCGTCTTTCGTGCATCGTCTTGTGAGCTGAGTGTCTCGTGACACCCCTAGATGACAGCCATTAGCTCAGCGGAGAGATGTCAAAGTAATTTAGGAATAAAAGTAGAAAGATTTGCAAAGCGACCCGGACCCAACCCCGGAGAAGCGGACGAAGATGGATGGATGGAGATTTGCAAAGCTAAAAGTAAAAAAAGAAAGCATTTTCTTTGTATGGTGCAACTCTTTGTCTGCTTCTTCAGCTGCGTGAAGAGGCGTTTCTTCAGCCTCAGGCTGGAGGCTACATGACAGCTCATCTTTATGACTGACAAGGTTTAGGGCAGGAACTTGATCTGCAACAGTCAAAGCTGAGAAAATCCACTGTGAAATATACGTTACATATTCTGATTACACATACAATATCTGATATCACTGTGAAATGTAAAATCACATGAACAACCGGTGGTAGTGATGATGTCATTCTGAGACAAACGTTGGAGCTGTTCCGTAGAGGGTGGATAATGGAACAACAGTGTGACAGCACACAGTGTGATTTTAATGGGATATCACAACATTTTCTCATTCACTGCTGTATGCGCTACATTCAAATAAAACTAATTTGCATTATATCTGACATTTTCAAGCTAGTGAGTAATACAGTGTGAATGAAACCTGAGCTCCAGTTTCTTCAGTTGCTCTGCTTTGGGAAACAGCTGTCTGTGTTTGTACGTATTGACTTTTAATGTTCAAAATCATTGGAAAAGCAAAGTGTGTTTTATTTTAAAGTAAAAGTCTTTGCTGCTGTTTGTGCATTGTTCTGAGCAGAGGCCTTGTATCACAGCCCTTTCTCCTAACAAATCACATTCCCATACAACTAACCATACAACATCCTCAATTACGATTTAAGGGGAAGGATGTTTTCATCCAGTTTGTTTTTGATGTATCACAAATATGTTTCTAATCAAGGTCTGCATAGGGAGGAGGTTGGGGTGCATGGATGGGTCAAACATACAAACATGGGACTTTCACCAAGGAGACTTCTGTTTGGGTCCTGTGTGAAAGCAAAAGTCATCGTGGATTTATTTTAACTTACATCACATACCTAACTTAAGTTACGTAACAGACATACTTATTTTAACCCAAACCATCATCTTGTCCTAATCCTAGTAGTAGTAGTTTTGTTTCACTTCAAACTCTAATCATGTATTTAAAACTGCAAGCGTTTCGTAAATGTGTGCCACAAACGGTAGTCTCTGCTAAATAGTCTCGGGAAGGAACTTGTTTTGGTGGAACATGTGTACGTTCAAAAGTAGTTTTAGTCGTGCAACAGAAAACTCAGATTGGACAGATAGTCTAGCTAGCTGTCTGGATTTACCCTGCAGAGATCTGAGGAGCAGTTAACCATAGTCCTCACAAATCTGTCTGATCACAATCATACTGTGCTATACTGTGGGTAAATATCTGTTGTGTAACAGCACATGATAAAGAAGTGCAGACCAAACCAGACCAAACCAGATATGGCCTTTATGAGAATCTGAATGATTGCTTCACGCACATGCTGGCTGGAACAGAACCACAATAAAGTGTGTCAAATTTATTTTTCCCATGGCTTGATTCCAGCTTCTGTTATTAGCGATGGTGTAACGTGGGCCTGTCTGCCTGTGCCTGCTTGTCCCTGAGAAACTCTAGATGAGGTGTTGCTGTGAGAAGAAAAAAAAAGGACTGTGTGCAGGAGCTGACATGCCACTACTTCCCTGACATGCATGAGATTGGGCTCAGCCGGTTTCTAGTTGCTCCTTTTATTGTTTATCTGATTCAGCACTCAAGTGCCTTCTCTTCTTTGCCCTGCAGTCTGAATAATGTTCAGTTTTTCCAACTTAGTCACAATTAAATGTATTGCTCTAGTGCTGCAGAATGTCTACATCAGAGATCTTCAACAGGGGTTCCGGGACCTCTAGGGGGTCCTCAGAGTTAGTGCAGGGGGGCCGCCAAATGATGTAGACAGTTTTGAAAGTTTCTTATTTCAAAAATTAAAATAAGTCAAAGATAAACTGGCTATTTGTGAAAAAAGATTATTTACACATTGAAGATAAACTTACTATAGGTAACTATGGTAGCCATACAGTTAAGCTTAAGGAGTCACTGGGCATATGTTTAACATTAAAACATAATGCATAAATAATAACCATTTATTTTCATCCATTCTGCCAAGTTTAATATGCAACTCAATTGTATACAATATATGCGGTAGGGGTTCCCTCCTCTCTTTCAGCTAAGGGGTCCCTGGCCTAAAAGATGTTGAAGGTCCCTGGTCTACATTGGTGCATACATGTTGACACATTCATTGCAAATACCGACAAGGACAACAGTGAAAAGGCAGCGGATTATGCAGTGCTCTACATACATTTTATATTCAGGTGTTCATTCATCCATGTACTGTACATAATAACATGGCTGTGTGATATTGGATGACTAATGAGGATATTGAACAATGCAGTGCAGACCTGATACAACCTCTTACCCAATGAGCCAATGATGAAACTGAAGGCATCTAGATCATGCTGCTTCAACACTTCCTTATCCAAAAAACTCAACCAGTGCTTGACAAGATAACATTGGGGGTGGGGAGAGGGAAGGTGTGCATTTGTCAGTGGGTCGTAGACAAACCGGGTCATTTGGATTGTGTTAAAACAAATCAACTTGTCACCTCCGGGGGTTGCCCTGACTCTAATGGTGCAAACTGGTCCTCCTGTGCAGACTTGCGAGGTGAGCTAATTCATGTAGAGAATGCTGCAGGCTGCTCTGCTGGTGCTGTCAGCCCTTCTCACCGTCCTGCAGCCCCCCCAATATGCCGCACATGGATGCATGCATGGGAGATGTGGTGTGTGCATGCATGTATGCACACTCTACTTGATTCAGCTCTATTCTGTTCTATTCCATCTCCTTCTGCAGGAAAACATCATTTGCAGACATGCTGAGTTTGATAACAGAGAATCCCCGCTTTGCACACAAAATACTGTGTTTGTTGTAATCAATGTCAACAGGTCTGTTTTTTTTACAATAGCCTAGATGTTGGTTAGTTTTGTCATCAACCTGACATACAATTAGCTTTCTCCCTGACCACAGCTACACCAAGTCAAACCTCCATACATAGCTGTATATTATATACATATTTGACTACTTAGTAAAACTGAAACCTTGGTTTAGTGCAGTTTTAATACATGAATATGGTTTGTTACCCCACGCCCTTTGAGAGTTTAATTGCAATTTATGAGGGAAGGAAAACCGAAAGGGGGTCAGAGGTCATGGTTCAAAGTTCTGGTTCAATGGCATCTTAAATAAACTTGGTGTGGCTATAGGCTAGTATAGACTGATATACAGTAGATACATGACACAGATTCACAAACTGGGTCACAACAACCCTTGCTACCTACATACACTGTACTGCCATGCCACTTCTGATTCTCAGTTAGACTAGAGTCAAAACAGAGAGCCATTATATTTGATGCATAGCTGCTGGCCACACACTGAAGGAATGACTAAAATGTGACTTGTCCCCGAGGTTTTCTGTTCCATACACGGCTGTGTGGAGCTTTTCTTCCCAAAACAGGATGTATGGCATTTGAAAAAAGATGAATTCAACTCTGACAAGATGATGTAAAGCACAAGTTTTTTTTTTTTTGCTTTTAATGTCATGCCATGGTACCTAAATGATCTTTGCAAAAACCTAAATTAAATGTATACATTTCTTTTTATTAGATAGTGACAGAAGGGAGATGACAGGAAATCAGGGAGTGAGAGATGCAACAAAGGTCCCTAGCTGGCCGTATGGTACATTTTTGGTGACCTAAATTAATGAACAAAACAAAATTCTACAGTGAAACAGAAGACAAAATTAACTCAAATTATACAGTACTTCAGAATAACTTCTAAAGAGCCAGTGAAACCTATTGATAAAGAAGAAAATGTATTTAAAGGTAAGCTTTTTTCACCACAGCTCTGATTAGCAATCTGCTAATCTAGATAGCACATTATTGGCTGTACACACATCCAACCAGAGTATCAGAGTCATGCTCGTGTTTACCTGATAAATGAGAAGTCCAATATTCCCTCCGGGCAGATAGCAAAACACTTGGCTTGTCTGAGCGTGTTTGCTGGAAATAGCTTTCTCTAGAATTTACAATCTAAATTTGTTCCTGAGAATTACAAAAGGAAGGAAAACTGAAATTAGTGTGTGTTCACTACTACAGTAGTGACCCTCTGACATTATACAGCCATTTCATTCAATTTAAATAGGAAAAATATCATTTAATAGAGCTTTGAAACATAAATTATACATAACGTGAACATCATCCACATTGATAGAAAAATTTGCACATGACTGAAGATGAAGGTTCTGATTTAGCATGCGCATTAAAATTCACACATGGTTTCATACATTATATGGTAAACAGATGAAGTCACGGGTGAACAAAATAACACCTTCATGGTCTGGTTTGTGAGATTTAAAAAAGAATACAACATTTTAAATATGACATTTTAAAACATGCATCAACCAAATCCAAATGGTGCATGGCGTTTGCCAGTGAACTATTCATATTATTGTCTGTTGTTACTAAGCTTTTTCTTTCCTGCTAGCAAAGTCCTACAAATACCCTGACTACATTCCTTACTCTGATTGAAGGTATTTCGGTGATGTAATAGGTACAGGAAGTCGGACCAAAGTAATGTAAATGAAGTACTTCCTGAGGTGGAGTCATGCGTTTTATTGAGTTATGAAAGTAACAGAAAGGAAAAGCACAAAGCTGTGCCAGTGCTGCACAATTCATCTTTCTGTGCATCCAAGATTAACAACAATATTTCTTCAATCAATTCATTTTCTGGCTAAATTGATTTGATTGATTCTTGGGCCTGCAAACCTTCCCTTTGGACTTGGATCAAGCCTCCATCTCCATCTTTTTCATATTTAGAGGTATGAAAAGATCATCATTGGTGGAAATCCCGGACATGAATCACTGCTAATATCTAATCAATTATTCCCGGACACAAACTCACGGGATCCAACATCATAAATATCCAACTGTCAGACAGCCTGTTTCCATTAGGCTAACTAATATGGGGTTACTATAGCAACTTGGTTACTCTCAGCAGTGCAGTTTGACAATTTTTATCAAAATCTTTGAGTTTTTCTGGAATGAATCAACTTTTCATATTTCATGCTCTGTAAACACAGTTAGACATGCACATTTAAAATAAGAGCGAGTGCCTCTTAACAAACAGTACGTTGTTGTTGAAGTGACTGAACCACACTGCTGACTGAACCTGTGATTCTGCCACAAACCCCAAATGTGTCAGCTGATAGTCACGTTTGATTTGGCCAACCTGTTCTCGCTCCCAACTCGTAAAATACAGACGCTTGGTCAGTGTCTCGCAGCGTCAGATACCGACCCATAAATCACCTTCAGCGTCTGTATGGAACACACCGGGCAGAGCAGCAGCTCGACCACGGCGCTGTAAGATGATGTAGTATTAAGAGAGACAACAGTCAAGAGTAGTATGAAAGACCGAAAATCTGTGTAGAGATGTTGGTTGGGGGGGTGGATGGGTCTAACAACACAGGACTTTCACCCAGGGGACCAGGGTTCATGTCCTGTTCTTGTCCCGTGTGTCAGTAAAAAAGTGACGCCAAGAGTCCCGACCAAGAGCGTCTCAATATGACGCTAAAATAGAATATTTGCGTCAATAACAAACGCCAAAGGCACCTGACCAAGCATTGCTTTTTGATGCGCTGGGAGTGACAACGTGTTGTTTTGGATCAGAAGGTGGCGAAGTACTGAATGCATAGTGAATATGTATATTTCTGACATTTTTGCCGTGTTTGTAGCCTTTTTCAGAGTTTTTGTTGTCTTTCCGCTTTAATCGATATGCCTTTTGAAGTTTTGTCGTTTTTTTTAAATATGTTTTTGTCGCTTTTTTAATACATAATACATTACACAATCTCACCCCCCCAATGTTGAACCCAACGTTACGCCCTTGATCAAGCTACTGGATACTCAGCCTGTGAGATTAATTCTGCCTCCAGAGCTGTTGCCCCGACAATCCATCAACGTCGATCAGTGCAGTGTCCTTTCTGTATTTATGACCACTTCTTATGAAAACTAACATCCACACACTGTCAGTGCACTGTGGGAGTGTGTGTGGGAACAAGCTGTTAAGGGTGTTCTGTTAGGATGCACAGCAGAACTGTTTTCAATTGATTTCTGACTCAGGATTGAACGATGTACAAATATCGCCCCGGGAGTATCACTCCTCCTTTGGTCACATCCAATACCTGCAATTACTTAGACTGACTTTAATGGCACCAAGCTAACTTCCAAAGAATAGATACATCACAGCGGTGACACTGTTGGTGCTTGTGATGGCCTCCCGCAACAACATCACTTCTCTTGATAGGTTCTCTGTTACTCAATCTTTGGAATGGAAAAAAATACCTTTAAGTAAACATCATTCTTGAGAAGTCATTTGTGTTTTTTCTCAACACATCTTCCAACCTAAATGACAATATTATTATAGGTTAGATTTCCAAAGAATCCCAAAAACTACACATACAACCCTTTTATTTTCTGCCAAATGATGGCTGTTTCATCACGTGACTGTAATCATGTGACCGTTCTATTTAACGAAACTAAACTAGTTAACTTAAGCCAACAAAAATACTTATTGTTAGTAAAAAGTCAGGGAACAGTCCAGTAAAACTACTAAGGATGTCATTGTGTCTCGGACTAAGGTCCATAAAACTCGGTTAATTTCATAAAGACAGTTGACTTTTGGTTTCACACTCCTGTCTCCTAAGTGAAAGTCTGACCTAGATCCTTCAGCAGAATTTGGTGCTCTTATACTTTGTCACTTCACTTCCTTGTTTGCTCTCCTCTCTTGACAAAAGGCTCGTCCAAGGTGAGTTCAGTAGCAGGGGGCGGGGACAAAAAGTTGCGGTCAAGTCGGACGGTTTCCAGCCGTTTCCAGCAGCCTTCAGTCTGTACAGGATGCCAAAGAAGCACTCACATCCTGTTAGATCCCATATTTATTTATCATCTGACCGTTTTAGCCACTCAGTTTGTACACAGTTAAAATGCTCTACAGGCGATCTATTGCTGATGTTAGTATACAGCAGACTGTAGATGATCTGTAAGCTGAACCATCAGCCACACATATAGTATTCTGTTAACAGAATAGGCCTTGAAATCAGATGAATATCAATCTAAATCTCTCTAATTCAATAATAATTAAACATTTATGTAAAAAGTCATATTACTGAGTCAATTCTGAACCAATCAGCTGCTAGATCAGGCGAGAGCCAGGCCTGGGTCTTGCAGTCGGTGGAGAGCAACTGGCTCTAAAAACTGCTGCCGCATTGATCTTGTCAGGTTATCGTTGCCGACGTGTGCATGACTACAGAGCAAGTCGGATACAAATCTAACCGGCATGCATTGGCCGTTGAACGATGATGCACAGACCTGGCTAACGATCCTAATTACTACAGCCAGAGAGCTCGCTGCCTAACAACACATGTAATTGTCCGTCGTTGAACTGGTTCCATATGGTCGTTTTCTGGGTGAGGACAGGCTGCTGGGTTCCAAAACAAGTTCAAACACATCTCAGTGCAGCCATCGTGAGACACAACTGTCCAATGTGTTGTTTTTCCCATAGTGCCGCAGCAACCTTTTCTGTAATTAACTTCTGAGATAGCTGCATCACATGCGGTAAGAGCACCCCCCATGTTTGATAATTTCCTGGCACTTCACAGAAGGGCAAATGCAACCTGGATGGGATTTCACTCAAATTGCCACATGCAGGAGTTTCCTCTTGGCAAGAACAGGATGATTCAGCATGCTATTACACCTTGGTTCAAATGACTGTCACTGGGTAGCAATTAGATGTATTGGTTTAGATGCCAGAAACCAAAAGTGACATTCAAAGTGCACTAAAATAAAAGCAAAGTTAACTAAAAACACACTGCTCAGGTGAAGAAGGATTTACATTAAATTCAAGAATCAGGTACATTACAGTTGCAGCTTAATTTAGTACCGCACAGCAAAGAGTACCTTTTTCCTTTACTGATACATCAGGCTAATACAATGATAGGCTTCACACTACGAGTTTTGGGTTTTTCCATCTGTAGCACATGTTAACATTTCTCCCATCATGCCCCACAGTACCCCCAACCGGCACCGGCAGACAACCGCCCACCAAGAGCCTGGGTCTGTGTGAGGTTTCTTCCTAAAAGAAAAGTCGTTCCTCACCACTGTTGCACTAAATGCTTGTTCTTGGAGGAATTACTGGAACTGTTGGGTCTCTGTAAATTATAGAGTGTGGTCTAGCCCTACTCTATCTGTAAAGTGTCTCGAGATAAGTCCTGTTATGATTTGATACTATAAATAAAATTGAATTGAATTGTCTGTCAGTGTCTGTCACAAACATGTTAATCCATACTCCGTTTAACAGTCATTAAGCCCCGAGGGGCATTCCTGGCTTCCTATGCTAGTGCTGGGAACTTTCTCTGTGTAGACAATCTGCCTTCATTGGGCTTAAAAAATGGTGCAGTACGTCTAAAAATGGGTAACAATCGAAGAACTACACTTTACGGCCGTGTGTTAAAAAATATGTCGCAACCCCTCAAACATTTCTGCAGAAATGTTTCGAAGTTGCTGGAGCCAAAAGCCACATATTGCACAAAGTGGAAAAACAGGAGCCCAGACAATAACAGAATGGTTGGAAGCATCTTGTTTCTTATTGAAGTTTCAGACGCATAATAAAAGTGCACATAAAACATAAGGATGCATACGGTGGTCGACTTAAAAAAACACATGCAAATACACACAACACAACCAAATACATAAACGCGCTGCAAATACAGAAACAATGTTAAAAGCACACAAACTCCGAAAACAAATGCAACAGGGAAACGCTGCATCCAGTTTACACAACAGAAGGCGAGGTTACGTCTGAGAGTGGATCATTTGTTTTCCTAATTTTTTAATTAGACTTTTAATAAGTGTTCTACTTTTCAGTATATGGGCTTTTAACTAGTATTAGGTAGCAAGCTCTTATAGAAATCAGTCTCTAACATGGAGCTACGGAAACCTGTTGCTCCATTATAATACTGTAAAACACCAGGGCCAAATGAATATGCACATTTTTATGTTTAAATGTCTCTCTCTCTCTCTCTCTCTCTCCGTGGGGTCAAAAATCAAGCTGTTGTCAATTTGCAGTGCGTTGCCCCTGTCGACCACCGTAGATAAGGACGTAAGGATGCTGTCAAGTAGAAAAAAGGCTATGAAATTTAAGTATGTTATTGTATTACAGTATCATATACTCCATTCCATATACCATTTTGATAAAGTTTACATTAAGTATAATAAAACTTACTTTATTTTGGACTAACAAAATGATGACACCAAACCGGAGCTGGACAGGTGTCCAACATCAGCTCAGGCCAATCTCACACATTCACAACATATACTGTAATATATATAATATATAAATTATATAATATATACTGTGTTTCTTTTAGTTTTATTGCTAAGCACAAAAATTGCTTTGAAAAACAACCAAAATAGTTAAAAAACAGCCAAGTGTTTTCAGTTTCCAAAGTAAGTCACTTTTGGAGTGTTTGTTTTGCAGGATTTCCTCAGAGCTCTGACTGGACTTGTGTTGATCACCATGAAGCGCTGGTAATTTCCCCACTGGGGATCAATAAACAGTATAAATTAATAAAAAATAAAAAATTAGCTCTGAGTAACTAGAGGTACTGCCACCTGATTAAATGAGCACATTATTTCATACATACACATCTTCTTGCCTTCCCACACCCAAGTGCTTTTGAGGTACTTGTTGCAAAGGGGACTGCTGAAAACTGCCCAAACATTTCAGCCTCTACATTGTTCTCCAATGTCTCCACCCCAGGAGCCTTTATTCACATGTGTAACCCCACCCACCAACTCACAGGTGCAGGCCCTTCATCATTAGGTTATCCAAATCATCTGGAGCTTTTGGAGTGGTGTTGTGATTGTGATTGATTCACATTCATTTTACACAAAATGATGCCATATGTGCAGCAGATTTTACTTAAGGTGCACAATTGGAAAAAGTCTAACAGTAAAGATGAACAATTAAAGTAAGATGAATAAGTGGCGATTGAGTGAGAATACCATCTATACAGCCGGGAAGAGTTATGTTTGCCACATAAAGCCAGAATCATGCAAATTGATGTCATCCTCCAGCCGACTACGTCCACATTCTTCCTAGATGGATTAATAAAATGTGTATTTTATTAAACACCAGACCAAATATTTTTGGGAGGTAGCTGATCTGATTTATTGTTTTTTTTTACACACCCTCAACATCCCATGTGAGCATTACGTCAGGTGTCTCTATTTAGACAATCAGTGGAATCAGCACTGTTAACACGCTCACTGCAACATAATGCATTGACAATGGCAATCAAAATATCCTCAACATTTGGAAATGTCACAAATATTAAATGATATGAGTGTATTTTTCTCCTTTTCCTGGAACCATGAGTATCTCCAGTTCCACTGGCTCAATCACAAATGGAACAATTTAACCATCTGATGCTTTTAAAGGGATGAAATGAGCTGATATAATTGGCCATTATAGATTCCAACTGTTGATACTGACTTATTTTTCCTAATATTCCATCCCTCCAAAGTTTTTTGTGATTATTGCAGAAAACAAAATACTGATTTTGCAGTGGTTTTTAAAAAAACGTAAAGGCAAAAGTTAGAAAATACTTCAAAGAACTTACTGATTATCTGATTATCTGTGAAATTCTGAGCCTGTCCTCCCACAAACCTCATACAGTATGTCGTTTGTACAAGAAGCTAATTACGACCCATGTTTACGTCTAATATGGCAGTGACCTTTAGTAACCGTAGTAAATATGACGGGAGCAAAGGAGGAAGTCCGGTGACGTAGTATTAAGAGCGACATTTATGTATTTGTGTGTTTAGAATACAGGGATTCTGGGTTGAGCTGTGGCTTTCCCATCAGCTTACTGGACCACTGATGGTCCTATTTTTAAGAGACAAGTTCCCAAGTTGGTCAAATAGTAGCCAGAAAAAACTGCTTGGTTCTTTGGCTCAGGCAACCTAGATTAATTTTTAATACAGCATGTCAGTAACAAACAGAACATGGATTCTTTTGCATATTTCCCGTGTCAAATACATAAAATAGTTGGTGTAGGGGCTGTTTGCTTTACAGATATTAATAAATGAAAGCAGAACTACAAATCCAACAAACACAAATTTAACAGAATTTTAAAAGGTTTGATCAAAGGGTCTCCCCTAAAATGGCAAACTTGATTAAGAATGTAGTTGCACTGTGGAGCAGATTAAAGTAAAGCAAACAACGCCATTAATTAGACACATGGATGCGCACATGGATATTGTTTTGTTGTCATTTTGTTTATCTGCTTCACTTATTATTGTGCCAGTAAATGCACTCATCTCGAGACAAATGTCTGAATGATTTCAGTACTCACTTTTGCCTATTTGCATAGAAATTATATTTAATTCCTGAATTGTGAATGTTTCAGAACTTGTCATAATTATTCTTAAGCAGTTTTTCTCCCACTGTTTGTCACTGAATCTCTGTTTGGTGGTCAGGCAGGCTTTTTAAATGCTTTGTCTCAAACTTGGCCACAAATTCAAGTGCCAATATTTTTCAAAAGCTCCTTGAAAGAAACAATCACCCATTTTGTAATTTGTGTGTCAACGTCCCACTCTCTCTGTAATTTCACCTCTCATTGTCTAAATCTCTCCCTTATATCTCTACCATGTCCGTCTTTGTCTGCCGTTTCCTTTCTGTTTCCTCCTGTTAGTCTCTGTTTCTCTCCAGAAGATCTATGCTACACTCTTGATTTACTACGTGAATACAAAGCCCTCAAAGATTAGTGATGCTATCACACTCGTCTGCATCGCTTCAAGGGGAGAATGTTTCTGTGGAGGATGGATTCTTAAAAGAAGACCATCTTACAGTGTTGCCACAAAGACAAGGGCTTTTTGAAGTGAAAAATGTAACACAGAAATGTCAGCTGATAAACAGCTTCAGAAGAACAGCTTTTACTTTACATTGAACCCTTTTATCTTATTTTTTTTATCCAATATTACCAAGGGACTACTTTATGAAAATGTACCTATTTCAGATTGTTAAAAAGCTCTCTTTACTTTATTCTTCACACATTGATGCCTGACGTTTGTGCGGTAACACCTGTGTAGCTTCACTGAAGGAATTTCAAAGAAAATATGGCTCTGTATAACTTTATTTTTTGTGTTAGAAAATTTATGACGCACTAGTCGTCAACTAACGAGAAAACCTGAAGACCTTTTTTAGCTTTATTAACCTGGGTTCACACAGACATTCAGTCTACATCAGACACGTCTGTAGCCTACATATCTTAAAAAAACACCTGTTATGATCTTATGTGCATGTGGCCGGTTATTCTGAATAAAGTTCTTTAAAGGTCCCATGGCATGAAAATTTCACTTTTTGATGTTTTTTAACATTAATATGAGTTCCCCCAGCCTGCCTATGGTCCCCCAGTGGCTAGAAATGGCGATAGGTGTAAACCGAGCCCTGGGTATCCTGCTCTGCCTTTGAGAAAATGAAAGCTCAGATGAGCCGTTTTGGAATCTGCTTGTTATGAGGTCATAACCAGAGGTGTATAGTCCAGGTGCCAGAAAGTAGAAATCCTGTCCAGCAGCTGTCCCAACCATCACTAAACCAGCTCCTCTACCAGGTAGATGAGCTCGTTAGTGAAAACACCTGTTCTAGATGTAGAGGCAGATCCAAAAAACATGGCAGGATTTTTACTTTCTGGCACCTGGACTATACACGTCTGAATTTCAGTATTTGTGATGGTAGTTTTGTAAAGTAGATTAGAATTGTATTCTAAAGTACAGTTGCTGATATTTTAATTTAAAAAGTCTGTGTAGTGCATCCATGTCTCGTTTGGAAACTACTGTATACCGTCTAAGATGTGTTGGCTGCTGAACAGACGTGTATAGTCCAGGTGCCAGAAAGTAAAAATCCTGCCATGTTTTTGGATCTGCCTCTACATCTAGAACAGGTGTTTTCACTAACGAGCTCATCTACCTGGTAGAGGAGCTGGTTTAGTGATGGTTGGGACAGCTGCTGGACAGGATTTCTACTTTCTGGCACCTGGACTATACACCTCTGGTCATGACAAGCAAGGTGACCTCCCCTTTCTCTGCTTTGCCCGCCCAGAGAATTTGGCCCACCCATGAGAGAGACATCATGGCTTTCAAATGAGAAAAGTGGCAGTTGGGCAAGGCCACACCCCCACCCTCCACCTTGCCCCTCCCACTCTCCTCCTCAATAGCTTCAGACACAGAAATGGCACATCCTAAGGAAAGCTCATTGTAGGACTGGCTCTAGTGGCTGTAATTCTGCACCAAGGCTGAATTTCAGGAAAGAGACTTCAGATACAGTATTAGGGGACCACTAAGGTCTATATAAAAGAGACTTCAGATACAGCATTAGGGGACCACTAAGGTCTATATAAAAGAGACTTCAGATACAGCATTAGGGGACCACTAAGGTCTATATAAAAGAGACTTCAGATACAGTATTAGGGGACCACTAAGGTCTATATAAAAGAGACTTCAGATACAGTATTAGGGGACCACTAAGGTCTATATAAAAGAGACTTCAGATACAGTATTAGGGGACCACTAAGGTCTATATAAAAGAGACTTCAGATACAGTATTAGGGGACCACTAAGGTCTATATAAAAGAGACTTCAGATACAGCATTAGGGGACCACTAAGGTCTATATAAAAGAGACTTCAGATACAGTATTAGGGGACCACTAAGGTCTATATAAAAGAGACTTCAGATACAGTATTAGGGGACCACTAAGGTCTATATAAAAGAGACTTCAGATACAGTATTAGGGGACCACTAAGGTCGAAAATCCATCTCCAACCGACGTGAGAGGACGCTGGCGCTGGTTATTCGCCGCTTCTCCGTCTGCTATTCATCTGCTATTCGTCTGCTATTCTCTTGTGTTTGTGTTCGCTGTACCCCCACCTCTGGACAGCCTCTGTACCTCTGGACAGTCTCTCTGCTGGTTCCCCGGCCGCCTCGGGCCCTTTGACCGGACTCTTGCCTCGCCGGTTAGCCGCTAGCTAGCTGCCCCCGTTCACCAAACGCGGCGGCAATCCTAGCTGCTTCGCGGGCACCCGGATTGCTGACCTCCTCCTCATAGGCAACCTCCACATTGAGCCGCGACCAAGACTAGACATTCCTCTCCTTCGTCATGCTGTGGATCATTTTGGCAATCACCTCATTCATCCATCTCCACCTCCACCTCTGTGCTCTAGCCCACGGCACACTATCACGGAGCTCTCCGTCCCTCCGCTGCATCATGATCAAATATTCAACTCTGCAACTGGTCCACTACAACTACTCCATTCCATCCTGCATCCCAGTATCAACAGCTCGGACTTCTACGGACGCTACATCCACAATTGCCGCAGTTTGTTTTCCACCACGGACAATCCATTCATTCTGTCCCTGCACTGCACCTGTCGCCTCTGTGCTCACTGGTTCATAGCTGAACGCATCATCAGGACAAAACCGGACCGACTACAGTCTTTCCCACTCTACATACACATATACTTCAATTGTTCCTTCAACTACAACCCACACGCACTGCTAACAAACCGTCTCTCCAGCCCCCATCCCACCACCCTCTCACCATCCAACTTTGCTCCTCAACACCCGACGCAACAATAAAGCCCCTGTCCTCCATGAACTAACTCGACAACACTCTTTGACTTCCTTCTGCTCACCAAACCTGGCAACAACCCAACGACTTCTTCTCCCTCAACCAAGCATCCCCCTGGCTACAACTACATCTGCAAACCCCGCCCCTCCCACCGTGGAGGTGGCCTCGCCGTCATTTTCAATCAGAACTTCCGGATCACAGAACTCACCCCTCAGTATCATCGTTTGAATATCCCTTCAAACTCTTTCCTCCATGACAGTCATCCCATTTACCGCCACCTAAACCAAATCCCTCCTTCCTCTCTGATTTTACTGAACTCCTCACACTAGCCTCATCTCTCTCCACGTCTGCAGCTACTCGGTGACTTAAACATCCAGATGGACTCCCCACATGCAAGCTCTCATCAGAATTCAAAATTTTACTGGATAACTTCTCTCTCACCCAACATGTCACATTCCCCACCCATGAAAAGGTCACATCCCGACCTGGTCTGCTCCACCAACCAACCAGTGCTCGACCTCCATCCATGCCTCTTTCCCCCTCTGATCACAAACTGATACGGTTCACCATCCCCTTCTCCAACCCCACGCCCCCGCCTCCTCAGAGAAATCACCTTCCGCAACCTCAAATCTATCAATCCCCACCATCTCTCTGACCTGCTCTCCACCACTCTCCACCTGACTCAACCCTCACCTCACCCGATGACCTCACAGACCACCCCAACTCCACCTTGTCTACCTCCCTCAACACCCTGGCCCCCTCAAAACAAAACTCGTCACTTTTAACACCTCTTCACCCTGGTACACACCCGCACTCAAAAATGAAACAAACTGGCCGCCCAACTTGAACGCCTGACAAAGAAATCATCCCTCACAGTCCATCATGAAGCCTATAAATCCCATCTCATCGCCTACAAAGATGCCCCCCATTGCTGCCAACCTGCCTACCTCTCCACCATCCTCACCGACCCCTGCCAAAACCCCAGAACCCTCTTTCTCCACATTGAACAACCTCATCAAGCCTCGGACCAACAGCCTCCTTACCTCTACTCCGGATCTCTGCAACTCATTCCTCCACTTTTTCACTGACAAAATCAATCTCATTTACAAATCCCTATCCCTGTATCTGACCTTCCAGGATCTACTCCAGCACCTACCTTGGACCCTCCTCTCTCCATCCCTCCAGACCTCCCGACCCCTCCTCCACACCTCCTCCTCTCCCAGTTTAACCCAGTCACTCCTCCTGAAATCTCCAAACTCATCAGCTCTTCCAAACCCACTACCTGCCCCCTTGACCCCTCCCTACTCCACTTCTGAAGTCCTGCCTCCCGGTCCTATGCCCCTACCTCACTAACCTCTTCAACTCCTCACTGTCCCTTGGAACTGTCCCCTGCTTTCAAAACTGCCGCTGTCACCCCAATCCTTAAAAACCTGGTCTGGATCCCTCCTCTCTCAACAACTACCGCCCAATATCCAACCTCCCCTTTCTGTCTAAAACCCTGGAACGCATAGTCGCCTCACAACTACAAACCCATCTTCTTGCCAATAACCTATTCGAACCTCTCCAATCTGGTTTTCGCCCTCACAGCACACACAGAAACCGCTCTCCTCAAAGTCCTCAACGACCTCCCTCACCTTTGCTGACACCGGTTCCCTCAACATCCCCATCCTCCTCGGACCTGAGTGCAGCCCTCGACACTGTGAGCCATAACATCCTGCTCACCAGCTCAAAGACCTCGTATCGACGGTCACTGCACTCAGCTGGCTCCACTCCTACCTTTCCAACAGATCCCATTTCATCTCTCTCCACAACCACACCCCTGCCACAGCCACAGTCACTCCAGGTGTTCCCAAGGCTCCGTGACTTCTGGCCCCTCCTCTTCATCATCTACATCCTCCCTCTTGGTCAGATACTCCGCCCACTTCAACCTGGACTTCCACTGCTATGCTGGCTACACCCAGATCTACCTCAGCACCAAATCCCCCACAATCCTCCCTCTCCCACATCAACTCCTGTCTGTCAGCTATTAAAACCTGGATGCAACACAACTTCCTCAAACTCAACAGCGACAAAACAGAATTCCTTCTGATCGGCTCCAAATCCACACTCAGCAAAACCAATAACCCCACTCTCACCATCGACGGCACCATTGTCTCCCCATCTCCCCAGGCGCGCAACCCTTGGCGTTATCTTTGATTCCACCCCTCCCCTTGAGCCCCCCAACCACCAAGTCATTAAAACCTCCTTCTTTCACCTCCGCAACATCGCCAAAATCAGACCCTCTCTCACACCCCCTGCTGAAAGACTCATTCACGCCTTCATCTCCTCCCGACTGGACTACTGCAACTCACTTCTCCTCGGCATCAGCTCTACCAACATCAACCGACCCCAACTGGTCCAGAACTCAGCCGCCGCCTCATTACCTGCTCCAAATCCTGGCACCACATCACTCCAGTCCTAAAACAACTCCACTGGCTTCCCATTTCCCACCGGGATCACCTACAAAATCCTGGTCCTCACCTATAAAGCCCCCCACCATCTGGCCCCCACATACCTCACTGACCTCCTCTCCCTACCAACCCTCACGGTCCTCTCAGATCCACCTCAGCCGGTCTCCTCTCCATCCAAAAGTCCAACCTGCGCTGTTTTGGGGACAGAGCCTTCTCCAGAGCAGCTCCCAGGCTCTGGAACTCCCTCCCCAAGAGATCCGCAGCCTCTGAGTCCCTCACCATCTTCCAGTCCCGCCTCAAGACCCATCTCTTCACCTCAGCCTACCCATAGTCCACCTGCCCCCCTCCCTTTTCATCTGTATCTTGTTTTGTTCTACTTGTTTTGTTTGCTCGTTTTGTTTTGTTATGTTTTTATAATCTACCCTGCCCTGTAAAGCGACTTTGAGTCCATGAAAAGCGCTATATAAATTCAATTTATTATTATTATTATTAAGGTCTATATAAAAGAGACTTCAGATACAGTATTAGGGGACCACTAAGGTCTATATAAAAGAGACTTCAGATACAGCATTAGGGGACCACTAAGGTCTATATAAAAGAGACTTCAGATACAGTATTAGGGGACCACTAAGGTCTATATAAAAGAGACTTCAGATACAGTATTAGGGGACCACTAAGGTCTATATAAAAGAGACTTCAGATACAGTATTAGGGGACCACTAAGGTCTATATAAAAGAGACTTCAGATACAGTATTAGGGGACCACTAAGGTCTATATAAAAGAGACTTCAGATACAGCATTAGGGGACCACTAAGGTCTATATAAAAGAGACTTCAGATACAGCATTAGGGGACCACTAAGGTCTATATAAAAGAGACTTCAGATACAGTATTAGGGGACCACTAAGGTCTATATAAAAGAGACTTCAGATACAGTATTAGGGGACCACTAAGGTCTATATAAAAGAGACTTCAGATACAGTATTAGGGGACCACTAAGGTCTATATAAAAGCATCCAAAGAGCACCATGTCATGGGACCTTTAAAGAGCCCCTATTATGCTTTTGGGGATTTCTCCCATGTTTTAGTGAGTATATAGTTATTTGTGCATGTCAAAGATTTATAAAGTAGAAACAAACACTCCAAATGGAGCTTTCTCTCCCAAAGTCAGCACTTTTTATTAACTGCCTAAAAACGTCTCGTCTACATTCCTGTTTGAAATTCCTTAATTAGTGATTGAGAATGCCATCCCAATTTTTGGTTTGTGCTGCCCATATAGGTGCTGCCTGAACAAGCACAGCCCGCCCAATGGCTTGTTTGAATTTGGTTCACCAAGAGCTCAGACAGTAGCTGTGTTGTAAACTGTTCCCTCATTCACCTACTCACTATTCCCTATATACTGTGTATTAAATAGTGAACTATATCGGGAACAACCAAATGGGATTTCAGACTCTCACCGAGAACATGGTTGCGTCAGGAGATGTTCTGGTTATTTGTGTGACGGAGGCGGGCGCGCCCAACATCATGTAAACAAACCCAAACAAAAATACTTCTAATACGTCCCTGAAACAAACCGAGCACTCAGGAGGAGTGTAAAATGTTGTATATATGTTGCATGTTACATTTCCAATCTTTATAAACGAATGCCCGCTCCATTTTTCCTTTTCAGTTTTCGCTGGTGCTTCTGCTTCTTCTCCTCCGGGGAAAACACGGCCGCGTTGCATTGTGGTCAAGAATAAAATGTAGGGTACATCGTATATACACTCAAATTAGCTGTGCATTGTTGTGGGTATTTTATAGTGGACCAATGGTGAATGAAATTAACCGCTGAGAATTCGACACCAGTAAAGAATGGCGAACACACTATATAGTGCACTATTTCCATGATAGGGAACGGTTTCCAACACAGCTAGTGTTTCAGGCAGAGGGGTGAAGCAATGGGCAGTATGGGAAACAAAATATGTTTTTTCAACATCAAAGCATGTAAACCCTAGTAGACCCAAAGAGTACAAACATGACGCTGGAAAAGAGTAAAATAGGGGCTCTTTAACACCAAAGGATAAAAAAGTGATGTCCCAGCAGTAGAAGTCAAGCTCTTTTATTGGGAAACCATACACATTTTCAAAAAAGGTGTATAATACAATTTTTTTTTAAAGATTTCTTTCAGCAATATTAACATGGAAACTTTAGTGTGGTTAAGGTTATGGTAAGAATGTAGTTATGGTTAAAAACAAAAAGCCCAGATCCACCTACACAGGAGGTTACCTGATTGGCTTTACTCATTTTGAGCTCAGGTAATCTGGATCTACAGAAGTACATTTCCAGTAAAACATTGCCCCTCACCTTCCGCTCTCGGTGTGTTGCTGTTCTCAAACTCCATTGCCTTCGGCAAACAACAACAAACTTCAAGCTAGCAAGCTACACGCTGAAAATGGCAAGTTTTGAAGATGGTGGAATTAATAACATAAATAATGACTGCACTTCATTTACTGTAGGTGAGCCAGGGCCAATGTCTTCAACCTCTTTAAACCCATTGACATACCAGTGGGTTAGTCATTACAAACTCATGCTATGCAGGTAAACTTTGTTCAAACCCACCTCAGAAATTACATTGATATTATAGTGCAGATTGTAAATATTTCATTTTGATCAAATGATGCAGCCATAAAAACAGAAAAAAATCAGATGATTTACTTCATGTCAATCTCATTAGGCCTTAATGATGAGCTGGATAAAGTTGATTCACAATGTAAGACACCGAAGAAGAAATCATTTTTCTGCCTTAAAGCTTGGGAAGTTAAAAAAAAAAAAGGTTTCAGGGGTTAAAAATTTGTGAAATGGTGTGGTGACCTCATTTTGACTTCTAACATGTTTAGCAGCCCATAAGAGTAAGCACTTTTAAATTGCTGCTGAATCCCAGCAAGTCACAGCATGACTTAATACATGCGATCCTGCCTTAAACAACACCTTGGTGCATAACTCAGTATTTGGATCCATGCAAGCTTCATGTTCACTCCCATCAATCATCGGCGATCTACCAACAGACCAACCAACAGGAACATATTAAAGGTGGCACCCGTATGCCCATGTTGCCACATACAATCTGAGGCCTTCTGATATGTTTATTGAATTATATATCTTCTAGGCCCTGTTTAGAGTCGCTTTTGTCACCGCGAGCGATCGATACGCTGGCGCTGCCGAGGCTAACAAGGGGCTTTGTCTGCTGTGGCCAGCACTCCGGCCTGTCACCAGATGGTATTTATTACGTGCTTTGTTTTAACATCCATTCAGTATGAGTGGAAATCAATTTTTCATTTGGACCTAATTGTCTCTGTGCACTGGCAGCTCAAGGCTCTACGGCCCTGAGCCCCGGCTCCCCTTGGTGTTACAGTGGCCTGGGTCCACCCCACCCTCCACACAGCTGTATTTTATACCTAATTACACGTGTCTGAGGCCCAGCGAGGAGAACGAGGCTTTGGGGAATTGTTCCTATGAAGACGGACCGAGGGGACTCACTGTTGGTATCTCTCTGGTAGGGATTTAGTCATGCTTACAGTAACTGTGTGGTATACGTGGAAAGAGACTCAGTGACCCAGACTCGCTCTGCCTCTCGTGTTTTACATCGCTGTTGAATGCTGAGAGATTGAGAAACTGCAGAGGTTAATGGTTATATAATAAAACGTCCTGTGTACCTGAGTGAGAGTAGGGTCACAACAACGAGGATTTTATTCCACTGGTAATCCAGAACACGTTAGAGGACCCAGTGAAACCTTATGAAACCTTGATATGTTGCATCCCTGATTTGTTTTTGCAACACAATTCATATTCCTCAGATGTTGTTGCTTTGTTAACATGGTTTCCGTTTAATTTAGTGTCCATTTAAAAGTCTCATTTTTGTACTTGTATCGCTCTATTTTCCCCAGAGAACCTCTTAATGATGCTCATCTACACACGTTTACGGTAAAACATGATTGTGTTCATTATATCTGGTGTGACTTAAAGTGTCTGTCATATGGAATTTAATTTACAATTTTTCCTTTGTGACTCTCCCTCCCCAAATCTGCAAAATGTCAGCAAGTTCATTGAGAAGGAAAGAGCCAGAATAAATATATTGTTTTCCACTTTATTAGTATTGGGGTACATTTTCCTACCTACTGCATATACAGTATCATTGTCTTAAACTGTTTCTGCTCTTCGTCTAAGTTGTGGTTATGTGGTGGGTGTGGGAGACAATGGTGGCAGAGTGGGCGAGTTATTTTGGGCATCCAAGGTTCGGGAGGTCAAAGTCCTGCTAATTTTCTGTGTCAACTGACTGACAGTTAGATCAGTTACAAGGCTTGGATGGACATGAAACTGGAACGGTTATATCATCACTGAGTCTCTTTCCTTATTCAGAGGAGGAACTGTTTGGACCTGACCAGTTGAACAGTAAGACCCTTTTTGACAAAGGACAACTAGAGTCACGTGGTTCCTTTCAAACAAAGGAACAGGGCATACCTGGAAAAACCCAGGCCTGAAAGCTCACACTTAGACGCAAAGTTGATCCCAAAACACCCCTTGGGCGCCCCATACCCAAGGGGTTCCTGGTCACATGACACAGCAGAATAAAACTTAACGCAGGGCATTCCCCCTTCGTCTTTCCAATGCGACTCGTTGCTTAAAGAAAGGCACCAGTTTGTACTGGAATACCTTTTATCTCGCTGGTTGAGTGAACTGTTTTTGTGTCTGTCGTGACATATTTGGATCCTGCCGATCCACTGTACCACCAGTGTCTCCTAATCTGCAGAAGAAGAAAGAGAAAAAGGATAACTCCGAACACCACTCTTTTTCTCAAGTGTACTCAGCTGTCTTTTTACTTTGCTGTCTTCGAAGGACCAGTTGCTCTTGCATGCAAGATTTCCAAATGTTCTGAATGCTCTGGTATCAACAGTTTTTTCTACTCTCGGCTTAGTCTTACACAACTCTAAGCCGGCCTTCTATGATTGGTCATCTGCTCCAGGTAGGCAGGACTGGAGTGCTTTCTTTATTTAAGCCACTGCGGTGTTAACATTGTGGCAAGTAGCTACATGCTAACGGCAGTAAAAGATGTGATCTTGGCTGCCAATGTTGTTAAATTCTCCCAAACTCCACGTCACATTACTCCTGGAACATTTCTGGTTCTGTAGTATTTGGTTTAAAAGCCTTTATCTGTGATTTTTGACGGTAGAAAGTCCCGCTATATTCTCTGTTGCTGTCAGTCTCAGGCCCCGGAGTGAAACAACACAGGGGAGAATCAGAGACTCGGAGCAAGATGCGGACTGCTGGCCAATCAGAGCAGACTGGGCTTTTTCAGGAGGAGGGCTTAAAGAGACAGACGCTCCTACAGAGTGTCTCATACAGAGGGTGAATACAGGTGCAGCAGCTATGGGCAGCATGAGAAAAATAAAGTGTTTTTTGAACTTTTAAACATGTAAACATGTTCTAGTAGAATCACGAAATACAAGTATGAACCAGAAAATGCTATGTAATAGGTCCACTTTAATGGTTTTAACTTTGGCTGGCGTTCAGTCAGTGTTTATCAAGGCATGATTATTTGCCACTGAGGGAGTAAATGTGTGCAACAGTGTTGTGGTTACAGGTTTCTTTAGCCAAGATGTACCTTAAGTCTCCAAGGTTCAACAAAAAGACACAGCTTCACTGTCAAACAAGTCTCCACATAATAAGAGTCTTTGTCATCTGACGTAACAAACATTCAGCTGGGTCGATAGTTTGCTGTAGTGACATTTGAGTTAAACACATCTGCCAGAGACCAAATATATTAAAGCTTTTGTAAGCTTGGCAGGGCTTTTCAGCTATTTGATGCTTTACAAATCTTTCTAGTTTGTTGCTGTTTGGGTTGTTTCTTGGAAATACAGTGGCAAGAGGGATAGACGTACGTCTGCCTTGAATCAGTACTGCAGGGCTTTTGTAAACAATTCCTATTTGGGCTGTCGTAGCCAAGCACAACCTCTCAGCACATACATTACTGTGTCTAAAAATGGACTTGTGCAATGTCTACATCTGTATGCAGGCTTCATATATGGAACTAAATCCTCCATGTGAACTCAGCGTACCTTTCCAGCTCCTTCAAGGCTGATTATCCAACTCTTCTCCCTTTTGATTTTGATTAGTTTTGTTCTTTCTTTGTGTGTCCCTTCCAAACAGCACATTTTGAAAAAGCTTCTGTTCGAATGGTCTTCTGCCTCCCACATTTTTAAAAGATGTCTTGTGGCATTTGAATTCCTTGTTGAGTAATATGGCTTTTCAGCCTTTTACAAAGCATGTACCTTTTCACTCAGCTTTGCAACGCTATTCACCATTCAATCGTTTAAAGCTACATTGTGTAAGAATTTCTCCCATCTAGTGGTGAAATTGTATATGACGACCAACTGAATATTACGTTCTAGCCCACCCCTCCCCCTCCTACTACGGTGGCCGTATTATTCCAAGAAGTACAACTTCGTCCATGAGTGTTCCTTCCAGTGTAATAATAGTTTGACGTTATTTTGGTACTGTTTCATTGCTAACATCAGCTCTCAGGTTCCCAAACATATGCAAGCTAATGTTAGCAAAGTATCAGTGCTATTGTTATTCTGTATTGTACGAGATTAATAGTAAGGCAATGTTTACAGCGTAGGAGAGAAGCAACGGAGGTTTGTGTTTTTAATATATATCTCTGAGCAGTATGAACAATGTCAATGACTACGTTTACAAGCTGTCAATTTTCGGGTTATGGTCGGGTTAAGGTCACATTTCGGGTTTCGGAAACATTCGGAATAACCCGCTTACATGCGTGAGCAGAGAGAGTTACTCCTGTATACATGGAATTTGTAATCAATTGGCAATATCCCGATGTAAACGGCGACGCACGGTTAGCGTCTGGACGTACGGACAAAACCCTACCGGCGTAACTTTTCGGTCACCTTCTTATAAATCTCACCGCTATCGCTTTCTGCCGTCAACAAAAGACATTATATTCATGGTTTTCACCACACTAATAAAAGACATTATATTCATGGTTTTCACCACACTAATAAAGAAATTGGTTTCCTCCTCGCTCCAAAAGTGTGGTGCTGTGCTGCGTCTCACCATGTTTACCTCTACTTCTTGTTTACTTCCAGTATAGGCTACTGCACGCAGGTTTTCTGCATTGACATATATATAACTATATTATTATAGTATATCATTATTATTATAACTATGTTTTCTGGCGCATACAACAAGTTCCTCTACTCAAAAGACCAAGATTCCTTGCAAATAGAACATGCGCAGAACACAAATCAATGTTCCTTTTGATGGGGATATGCCGATAAGCGTTTACATGACCAAACTTTCGGGTTAGAAAAGGGGTAACCCAGGTAGCATATTTGGGTTTTTGCCAGTGTTTACATGGCCGTGCGTGACCGGGTTATTGCTAATATTCCGGTTTTGAACGGGTTATTGGCTGCATGTAAACGTAGTCTATGACACCCAAATGAGCTCTTAGCATCTCCATTGTTTACACGCAGCTGTTCTAGCTGGAGCTAGTCTGTGTTACAACTGCATGACGTGAGTTGTCTGCCAGGGAAATCATGACACATATGATTACGTTTATGTTACAAGGTAGACAATCCTTATTCATCACTGACGCGAGGAAAAGTATTATAGACGTTGTTCTAGTGTTATGCACAACCATGCTATAGTTAGCAAAGCAACTATAAAACTTTTAATTTACACAAATAGGCAGAATTGTCTTTTGAGAAGAAAGCAGGCAATTTTGGCGTCCCTTTTTAAAATCCTTACTCCTTAAGAAAGCTTTCCATCTTGGAAAAGCCACTCCAATATTAACTTTGGTCTTGTTGCTTTGCCTGTCGCGTTGTCGTTTTAATTCTCTTTTTAACTTCCTTGGCGACTCTGTTATCTTCTCCCTCTCCCTGGCATTCGTCACGGTGCCAAAGTTTAAAAGCGCGAAAGGGGGAGGTATGTCCCTAACTGTATTTTAAAGGTCCCATGGCATGCAAATTTCACTTTATGAGTTTTTTTTTTACATTAATATGCGTTCCCCCTGCCTGCCTATGGTCCCCCAGTGGCTAGAAATGGTGATAGGTGTAAACCGAGCCCTGGGTATCCTGCTCTGCCTTTGAGAAAATGAAAGCTCAGATGGGCCGATCTGGAATCTTCTCCTTATGAGGTCATAAGGAGCAAGGTTACCTCCCCTTTCTCTGCTTTGCCCGCCCAGAGAATTTGGCCCACCCATGAGAGAGAGACATCATGGCTTTCAAACAAGCAGTTTGTCAAGGCCACACCGCCACCCTCCACCTTGCCCCCCCTCTCTCCTCCTCAATAGCTTCAGACACAGAAATGGCACATACTAAGGAAAGCTCATTGTGGGGCTGGCTCTACTGGCTGTAATTCTGCACCAAGGTTGAATTTCAGGAAAGAGACTTCAGATACAGTATTAGGGGACCACTAAGGTCTATATAAAAGAGACTTCAGATACAGTATTAGGGGACCACTAAGGTCTATATAAAAGAGACTTCAGATACAGTATTAGGGGACCACTAAGGTCTATATTAAAGAGACTTCAGATACAGTATTAGGGGACCACTAAGGTCTATATAAAAGAGACTTCAGATACAGTATTAAGGGACCACTAAGGCCTATATAAAAGAGACTTCAGATACAGTATTAGGGGACCACTAAGGTCTATATAAAAGAGGCTTCAGATACAGTATTAGGGGACCAGTAAGGTCTATATAAAAGAGACTTAAGATACAGTATTAGGGGACCACTAAGGTCTATATAAAAGAGACTTCAGATACAGTATTAGGGGACCACTAAGGCCTATATAAAAGCATCCAAAGAGAACCATGTCATGGGACCTTTAAAGATGGAGGTGCAACATGGCGGCCGTCATTAGAGCTACTCGCTCATATGTATTCTGAATGATTCTGAATGGCAGATTCTACGCTTACGAGAATACTTTGATTAGTTGGTGGAAGTAATTACACATGAATGAGCACAGATTTGTGAAAGAACAAAGGGGGTTTTGTTAAGAATCAACTAAAAAAAATTACACAATGGAGCTTTCAGCATGTAAATATGATAAGAGAAAAGGAAATATAGAAGGTTCAGGCTTTTTTTTTTTAAACCACACATAATTCAGAACAATAGCCCACACTGTTATGTGAAGTTATGATGCTAAGAATATTAATTTTAGTCAAACTTGTGTGGAAGCTTATCTTTCTTTCACTCCCACCCTCACCTAACTTTGGAGGAGTTAAAAAACACACACACACACACACACACACACACACACACACACACACACACACACACACACACAGCTCCCGCAGTCACAGAGAGAAACCAAACTCACTATCTCAACTGTTACTGGAAACAAAAGCGTAGCTGGATGAGATCAGCAGTTCTTGCTAAGCTTACAGGGGGATCTCTGCCTAACACTCTTTCCTGGATGCCAGAGTGACTCGAGCCATAGCTGCTGATAGGAAGCTGACTCACTGAGCAGCAGATGTTGGCTGGATAGAGTACGTAATGCAGCGTCAGGGCATTGCTAAGTGTAAAATGTGAAGTTTTTTTTTATGTCCCTGGGAGGCTCAGACCTGGGAGTTGAGATGTGCTGTGTTATGCCCGATCCATCACATACATCCAGTTGACTTGTTTAGTGCATCTAACTCCAAGCTGCTGTACAGCATATATCCATTAACAGGGCTCTAGAGTGCGACCAATTTGGTCGCAAATGCGACCAAAATTTGTAAGGGTGCGACTAAGATTTTCCAGCATCCGCTGCCTCTCAAGTCGGTTTACAGGGGAGGTAGATTACAAAAACAGAACAAAACAAAACAAGATTCAGGCACAGATAAAAAGGGGACGGGGGCGGGGGGCTACGGATAGGCAGAGGTGAAGAGATGGGTCCTGAGGCAGGACTGGAAGATGGTGAGGGACTCAGAGGTGCGGATCTCTTGGGGGAGGGAGTTCCAGAGCCTGGGAGCTACCCTTTAGAGTGCTCTGTCCCCAAAACTGCGGAGGTGGATCTGAGGGACCGTGAGGGTTGGTACGGGGAGAGGAGGTCAGTGAGGTATGAGGGGGCCAGATGGTGGAGGGCTTTGTAGGTGAGGACCAGAATTTAGTAGATGATCCGGTGGGAGATAGGAAGGCAGTGGAGTTGTTTTAGGACTAGAATGATGTGGTGCAAGGATTTGGAGCAGGTGATGAGTCGGGCGGCTGCGTTCTGGACCAGTTGGAGTCGGTTGATGTTGGTAGAGCTGATGGCAAGGAGAAGTGAGTTGCAGTAGTCCAGTCGGGAGGAGATGAAGGCGTGACTGAGTCTTTCAGCAGCGGGGGGTGTGAGAGAGGGTCTGATTTTGGTGATGTTGCGGAGGTGAAAAAGGAGGTTTTAATGACTTGACGGATGTGAGGCTCAAGGGAGAGGTTGGAATCAAAGATAACGCCAAGGTTGCGGGCCTGGGGAGATGGGGAGACAATGGTGCCGTCGATGGTGAGAGTGGTGTTAATGGTTTTGCTGAGTGTGGATTTGGAGCCTATGAGGAGGAATTCTGTTTTGTCGCTGTTGAGTTTGAGGAAGTTGTGTTATCCAGATTTTAATGGCTGACAGACAGGAGTCGATGTGGGAGAGGAGAGGATTGTGGGGGGATTTGGTGCTGAGGTAGATCTGGGTTTCATCGGCATAGCAGTGGAAGTCCAGGTTGAAGTGGCGGAGTATCTGACAAAGAGGGAGAGTATGTAGATGATGAAGAGGAGGGGGCTGGGTACGGAGCCTTGGGGAACGCCTTGAGTGACTGTGGCTGTGGCAGAGGTGTGTTTATGGAGAGAGATGAAATGGAATCTGTTGGATAGGTAGGAGTCAGGTCGAGGAGGATGAGGATGTTGAGGGAACCGGTGTCAGCAGAGGTGAGGAGGTCGTTGAGGACTTTGAGGAGAGCGGTTTCTGTGCTGTGTAGGGGGCGAAAACCAGATTGGAGGGGTTTGAATTGGTTATTGGCATGAAGATGGGTTTGTATTTGTGCGGCGATTATGCGTTCCAGGGTTTTAGACAGAAAGGGGAGGTTGGATATTGGGCGGTAGTTGTTGAGGGAGGAGGGATCCAGACCAGGTTTTTTAAGGATTGGAGTGACAGCAGCAGTTTTGAAGGCAGAGGGGACAGTTCCAAGGGACAATGAGGAGTTGAAGAGGTTAGTGAGGTAGGGGCATAGGATGGGGAGGCAGGACTTCAGGAGTGGAGTAGGGAGGGGGTCAAGGGAGCAGGTAGTGGGTTTGGAAGAGCTGGTTTAATTTTGTGTTACATGACCCATTCCTTCTGTAAAGCCGTGCCTGTGTTTGGATCTCTCCTCCACGCAGCCCAACATGGAGAGACACAGCGCCGCCGGTCCAAATTTTGTCTACAGTTGTAATTGTTATTAACACAGCTGTATATTGTTAAGTATGAGAGGGAAACCTGTATTGGTACCAGTGTTTCCGCTGGTAACACTCTATTATTGCGGCTGCCACGGCGAAAAACACATTAGTGTTCCACAAGGCTCAGTGTTTGGACCAATTTTATTCTCCTTATATATGCTTCCTCTTGGTAATATCATTAGGAAACACTCAATTAACTATCACTGCTATGCGGTGTAGTGGAAGTTTCCTTTGCAGCAGGGGGGGAAATTTCAGAATTTAGTAAATTGAAACAAATAAGACAGTCTGAGACTAAAACCAAGTTGGGTTTTTGTATTTTATTAAAAAAGATATATTTTGCAAAATAGGAGCAAACATGATTTCACAAAAGGCCGCAGCCCAGTGTGGAGTCAGTCTCTCAAATGAGTGAACAGAACACTAGGCTTATATGCATCTTCAGAATGACAGCACATACGCACTTGGCTTAGTATGACGCTACAATTTTTACATGCAATCTGATACACATGAAGACAATCAGAGAAATACAAGAGACATCTTGGAGCCATCTCACCTCCTCCTCCCTGTACGACTTTCACCCCCCAGTTACATCTTAACTGGCATGGGAAAACTAGAGAGTTTTAGGGTGACCTTGTACCTTTATCGGTTCAGGCTAACAGTGCTCACATAATGTTCCAGACTGGATGTCTCACAAAGTTAGAATCAAAATCTACATGTGGGAATGAGATAGACTCTTCCAGCATTTGTGGATGAATTTAAATTACAAATAAAACATAAAAATATAAGGAATTATGCTTAAATGTAATTTTCCCATTACACTCCACCCTTTTGATTACAACCTAATCACAATACACAACTTACTTTTATGATTACATATATTTTTGCAAATAGCGTCTTCCGTTTTCTTCTTATTGTCAGAGGTTTGTCCACTAGCACTTGACAAATCGTAGGAAACAATCTTTACCATTGTTTCGGGTGTGTGTGTGTATTTTAGCACTACCTTCCTTATCAGCTTTTGGACTCAGTCAAACAGAGGGACAGGTGTTGTTCTTTGTCTGAGGTTTTTTGCTTTTTTCTTCGGGCAGAACATACCCAATGTCCAAAGTCCTTGCAGTACCAACACTGGTCTGGTTCGTTGGGCTCATTATTTTGCCCACGGTACCCGCCTCGGCACCCTCTGCCGTGTCTGGGGCCTCTCTGGCTCGACCACATCCTTCGTGGGAGCGGCCTTTTTCGGCCTTTTTCACCAGCCTGTTGTAACATGCAGACAAACGCTTCAAACATGGTTTTCTCACGTACTCGTTCTTTAGTTGAGTCTGTGTCCTCTTCGTCCCTCCGTTTCTCCAGCTTGTCTTCCTGGTTTTTAGAGAAAGCTCAGAACATGGGCTTTGGTTAGGTTGTAGAACTGATGAGGATTGGTGTATGTGTGTTTTTGCATTATTTCCCTGAGTCATACCTTTAGATTCCTGTACTCAGTAGCTTTAAATCCTCTTAATTTGGTCTTTTTCATTAGTTTTTTCTCTTGTTCCTCTAATTCCTGTTTGAATATTTTCAATTTGCCCGAATTTAAAGGAAAACCCCAAAATTTTCAACCAATACGGCAGACACTCCAAACTTTTTTAGCCATATTTTCGCACCATGTCATCCACCATGGTTCCCCTAGGGATGTGTGAGCCGGATCTGCCCGATCCGTTACCCATTTTACTGGGAAGAAGCATTTCTATCCTACTTACAATCCTCACTGTAAGGCCAGGTTTCTATCTTATTTCGGAAAAACCCAAGCACGAAAAAACCTAACAGTTTCTGAAAAACTGTTTATTAGATTTACCTTTAAAAATCTAATTAGATTTGTCCCCCGAAAATCTATAAAGCAAAGTCACACCCGTGCGTGGATCAGTTTTATGGTGCCAAAACACTGCTGGAGTGATCACAATTATGTATCTACACAACCTTAAAAATACCCCCCCCCCAAAAAAATCTATACAAACAACTCCAAACTGGTTATCCTATCTCAGTGTCCAACATCAGTAGCCTATTTGTTTCTGGAAGTTTTACTACAGCCAATTCAAATTACTCTGAATTTAATTTAAAGCGCCCATATTATGCTCATTTTCAGGTTCATAACTGTATTTTAAGGTTGTACCAGAATAGGTTTACATGGTTTAATTTTCAAAAAACACCATATTGTTGTTGTACTGCACAGCTCTCTCTCACTGCTGCAGATCCTCTTTTCACCTGGTTTCTGTTTTAGCTACAGAGTGAGACCTCTTTTCTTCTTCTTCTGTACTATCTTTGATTGCACTCGCACATGCGCAGTAGCTCAGATGTAGAGCATGTCAGCTAGCTAACTCTAGAGACAGTAAAAGAAAGCTTGTTTCTTCAACTTTGGTCAGTTACAAGGCAGGATCAGCTGGGAGACTTCTAAATGAGGGCGCACATGTAAGTAGTTCTTTTGTAGATTATGGTGAACTTGTGTGTGTTGTAGCAGTGCTTTGCTATTGAGAACGACGTAGCATACGCTACGAGCTAACGGTTGTGGTTAGCCAGCTCATTTCGGACTGTGACGTCACAGTCCGAGGCCGATTTTGAACGGCTCACTAGGAGACTGAAAGCAGGACACATTCAGAAACCGTATCTCACTCAAAACAGCATGGATGGATTTTTTTCAAAGTTTGTATGTGTGTGGAAGCACCAGAGACACAAAAGAACACCCCAAATCCCAGAAAAAGTGTTTTTTTCATAATATGGGCACTTTAAATTAGAGTTTGATCTTACCCTGCTGCGTGGAATTGCTTCCGTCTTAAAATTAGTGTTGGGTCAGTAGAGTACTCCGTGGTTTCTGATCCTCTCTCTCTGAATGCTTTTTGGGCGAGGTAGAGGCGAAGATCGTTTGATCTCGGATCGCGAGTCCTCCGTCAACCACGGAGTCTCTTTTATCTGACCCGTGCACATGATTCCCATCCTCGTCGCCATTCTGTAGTGGAAGTTTCCTTTGCAGCAGGGGGGGAAATTTCAGAGTTTAGTAAATTGAAACAAATAAGACAGTCTGAGACTAAAACCAAGTTGGGTTTTTGTATTTTATTAAAAAATATATATTTTGCAAAATAGGAGCAAACATGATTTCACAAAAGGCCGCAGCCCAGTGTGGAGTCAGTCTCTCAAATGAGTGAACAGAACACCAGGCTTATATGCATCTTCAGAGTGACAGCATACACACACTTGGCTTAGTATGATGCTACAATTTTTACATGCAATCTGATACACATGAAGACAATCAGAGAAATACAAGAGACATCTTGGAGCCATCTCACCTCCTCCTCCCTGTATGACTTTCACCCCCCAGTTACATCTTAACTGGCATGGGAAAACTAGAGAGTTTTAGGGTGACCTTGTACCTTTATCGGTTCAGGCTAACAGTGCTCACATAATGTTCCAGACTGGATGTCTCACAAAGTTAGAATCAAAATCTACATGTGGGAATGAGATAGACTCTTCCAGCATTTGTGGATGAATTTAAATTACAAATAAAACATAAAAAAATAAGGAATTATGCTTAAATGTAATTTTTCCATTACAGCGGACAACACCCAATTATACTTATCAATCAAACCAGACGAAACCAGTCAGTTAGCTAAACTTAAAGCATGTATTAAAGATATAAAATCCTGGATGACCTATAATTTTCTGATGTTAAACTGTAACAAAACTGAAGTTATTGTGCTGGGCCCTAAACACCTCGGAACTTCATTATCTAAAGATATAGCTACTCTGGATGGTGTTGTCCTGGCCTCCAGCACTACTGTCAGAAATCTAGGAGTTATTTTTGATCAAGATATATCCTTTAACGCCCATCTAAAACAAACATCGAAAACAGCCTTTTTTCATCTCGCCGCCCGGCCTGCTGTGAGCTCCGTTACGGCTGGCAGCTCCCCTCTTCCTGCTAGCTAAATGCCCGGTATGTGTGAGTGAGAGCGTGGTCAGCAAGCTTGTTACACCAGCAATCTGTTACCACAGGTTCCAGTTACTCTTTTAAATGTGTGTAATTATAATGTGTTGAGTTATTTAAACAAACGATTGGGGAAATAAATGCCGCTTGTCCGTGAGTCTCATTGATAGAGCCTGTGGCTGGATGTAGCTCTATCAATGAGAGCTAGCTAGCCTCCTCTTAGAATTCCTCTGGAATTCACAAATATTCATTAACTTGAAATCGGACACCATTGTTAGCTTTATAAGACCTTTAGTTAGATGTTGTGTAAGTGGCGTGACGAAATTCAAACTGTAATATAATCGAATTAAGGCGAAAAGGAAGCTAACTATCCGTGATTTGTAGCTAGGATTGAAGGGACAGTCACAGCTAACGAAACACTTTGTCTTCACAAATATTCATTAACTTGAAATCGGACACCGTTGTTAGCTTTATAAGACATATAGTTAGATGTTGTGTAAGTGGCGTGACGAAATTCAAACTGTAATATAATCGAATTAAGGCGAAAAGGAAGCTAACTATCCGTGGTTTGTAGCTACACATAGCTAGGATTGAAGGGACAGTCGCAGCTAACGAAACACTTTGTCTTCACAAATATTCATTAACTTGAAATCGGACACCGTTGTTAGCTTTATAAGACCTTTAGTTAGATTTTGTATAAGTGGCGTGACATGTGTGTAACATGAGGTAACAGATTGCTGGTGTAACAAGCTCGCTGACGGAGCTCTCACTCTCACACAACGGGCCATTTAGCTAGCAGGAAGAGAGCAGTTGAAGGCCCTGGAGCTCTGTCAGGGCAGCGGTGTTGGTAGTCCCTGCTGTGGGCTGCCAGCCGTGACGGAGCTCCAAGTACCTCATAGCAGGCCGGGGTCTGTGAAGGAAGGCAGGCTGGGCGGTGAGGCAGCACCGGCGGGCGGCGAGGCAGCACCAGCGGCTAAACTCCGACACACAGTCTTACCAAATTTGCAATTAGCCATAAATTTTCGTAAAACGGCCCATATTTGAGCTTTATATAGTTGATTTCTCGAAATAGCCCGATAAACAATGTATAACTTTGCAATGAGACCTGCTGTCGAGTCTCCCATGTGTTTCTATGTAGTTTGCTCAAACCAATCAGCGCGTAGCTCATTCTGAATATTCATCAGCATACCATATTTGAAAGAAAAGCTCTTGTTCCAAATAGAGCCATATTCACAGGGTAATTAAGGGCCTAATAAAATATCATTCGGGCAATTTTCAGCCCAACCAATGTTACATACCCCATTAGGAGACCTTAAGGAACAGTGTAAAATACCCTATATAATCATTCTATCACCCCTTTAAGAGTAAACTGAAAACCCTCCTCTTTGATAAAGCTTATAGTTAGGGAGTGAGGAGTTGCAGCGTCCGCCTAACCCGGCCCACCTGCTTCTCTTCGTAGTCATCAGATTTGTTTATCATATAATCAATAATATAGTGAGAGTAGAGGGAGGCAGGCCAGTACAGCCTCTCATCAATGTTTTCATTTGTTTCCTTTTGTATGCATCCTGTCCCAGAACTGCTTGTTACTAACCTAGCTCTGGGGAGTTTACTCCCCGGAGTCCTTATGTGTCTTCTTCGCTGAGCTATGTTCTGCGATTCCCAGCAATGTCCAGCCGCGTCCTGCTGCTTCTGCCGCATCCACCCATGCTCTGCAGCGCCACGTTTCATCCCGCAACTTCCTGCTGTTCATCACTGTTCATCACACCCCCAACCGGCCCCGTCAGACACCGCCTACCAAGAGTCTGGGTCTGCCGAGGTTTCTTCCTAAAAGGGAGTTTTTCCTCGCCACTGTCGCAATAGCCACTGCTAATGCTTGCTCTTGAGGGAATTACTGTAATTGTTGGGGCTTTGTAAATTATAGAGTGTGGTCTAGACCTACTCTATCTGTAAAGTGTCTCGAGATAACTCTGTTATGATTTGATACTATAAATAAAATTGAATTGAATTGAATTGAATTGAATTAGAAAATATTAAATGCAACTAACTTCAGTTCGTTGAGTAATAGCGTGTAAGACGGAGCCTGCTGGATCATAGTTCATAAAAATGCAGCGCAGTGACAATACAGACATTTCATAGCCTACACAAGACGTGTGTAACGCCGCTGACCCGCCAAAGCGCATTTGACCCGTACTGGACCCATTCATAATGAGTCAGCCGTCACTCTGTGAGTAGCATACGTTTCAGTCTGTCGAACTCCCTGTCTCTTCCTCTGTCTCCCTATGTCTTTCGGTCTGTTTTTTTTTTTTTTTAAGATGTCAGCCTTTATTTTGATAGGAAAGCTGAAGACATGAAAGGGGAGAGAGAGGGGGAATGACATGTAGGAAAAGGCCGCAGGTCGGAGTCGGGCGTCCTCTTTCTCTTTTAATCAGTCTGTTATTGTTGTTGAAAACAAGTGAAGGAGCTTTCTCATATATCCTAGGCTATTTATTTCAGATAACTTTCATTTACATGTGTTGCAGCTGTATATTTTCAAACTGGTAAAGGAAACCCTGTCTTTGCATTTTATTTTAATCACAATCTGTTTTAATAAAAGAGCTTGTGAAAAACTGACTTAAAACTGAACATTTAGCCCACTCTGTAAAAAAATACAGAGCTATATATCGTGTATCGCCATTCAGCGCTAATGGCGACGCAACCTAAATTTTGTGCTGGTGCACCTAAATAAAAAAGTTAGGTGCACTAATGCAACCAAGGCAAAAAGTTAGTCTGGAGCCCTGATTAAAAAAGACAGAGAATAAAAAAATATAATAACGTTTTTCACTTAGTTCCTCCAAAAGGAAGAGGATTGATCCATTGTACGTCAAAAACTGCACCTTGTTGGAAGATAAATGCAAATGATTAGAAATCATAAAAAGTAATCTTACAGCAAAGCAGAATTATCAAATTTTGACTTTTGACATTACAGCTATGAACAGGAAGCACATGCAAACCAAACAGATGGCAGCTTTGATAGTAACATACACTTTTAACTTAATTTAACTACAATTTCCCTGAAATGATCACTTTAGAGCCGTTTTCTATGAACTCCTGGCAATGTTCGACAAATCAGGTAGAGACATTGTCCAAATTTTCCCTTTCACACATGTAGCACACGACAGGAGATCGTCTGTGTCAGACGTGTCTCACTTACTGGAAATACTCCATTTCTACTATTTGTAGTCAGGAGCTGGCAGAGTATAGTCTGTTTAATGGCATGTCTAACTGATTCAGACATTTGCGTTCTCACATACAGCTCCTCTGCAGTGCATGTGTGAAAGGGGCTTAAGATTCAGAAATCCCAGATCTAGCTTTTTCCCAACATCTAATGCATTTATTTTCTTCAGCCTAAAGTGTGTATTTAACCACAAAATTGAATGGAAAAACATTCAAACTTGTTTGAGATACCCTGCAGACAGGCAATGAATGAAAGAATAAATGCCTTCCAATAAAATTGGATTGTCAGGAGGATAGTAAGATTGGTTCTATTTATTGTATTGTTCTATCTCTGACTTTGTAACAATCTGTAAGGGAAATAAATCAAATCTCAATGGACGTGAATACAGTAAATATGTTCAATGTGTACAGAGGCGGATTTCAGTTAAAAATGTGAATTCTGTTGGACACACTGTGGATATGAGACGGGCGCTGGCTTCTTCCATCTCCACAGGCCCACAGGTTGATCCAAGAAATGTTTTGGTATCTAGATTATTCTAATATTTGCAATAATGGTGCGGCCACAAACTGTGTATGAAGATGGATGCTGTCATAATGCAAACACTACTAACACCGAACATTGTACTACTGCTGTGACTAATAAGCACTTCTACATCACTTTATAGTCTATCCATATACTCGAGCTGCTGTTATCTCTAGTCTTGGTTTCCCTTTGTAATCATTTTAATACTATGTACTGGAATCTGTCAAATTGAATTGAGAAATGCACGGCTCTCTGTGTGGTTGAGGTAAATAAAAGTATTACTCACATTTCTATACTTGATAAACATAATCCACTGACATAACCTTTACCCTAGTGTCGCTCCACAGCGCTGCTGAGGAGGGTCTGGCTAGTCCACACAACATTCCTGGATGGGAGAAAAACGTGCTCTGGTTTATAGGCATTTTTTTAAACCAATCACAATCGTCTTGGGCGGTGTTAAGCGCCGGACGGAGCCATGGCGTCTCTGCAAAAAAGTCTCAGGAAGGAACTTGTTTTGGTGGAACACGTGTACGTTCAAAAGTAGTTTTAGTCGTGCAACAGAAAACTCAGATTGGACAGATAGTCTAGCTAGCTGTCTGGATTTAACCTGCAGAGATCTGAGGAGCAGTTAACCATAGTCCTCACAAATCCACCAGACGTTAGAACGCCAACACAAAGAAAGAGGAAGGGGACGGACATCCGGCTGTTAAGAGGGACCTCCGGTGGAATTTACAGCGGCAACGGACCAATCCTGGAAGTGGAATGTCGTGGATATAGACTACCTTTCCCCTAAAGCAAACCTAAAGCTCATTCTTATCTTAACCCTAAAGCCAAGTCTTGTTGGTAGATATAAAAGGGGCCCGTGTTTAATGATGTTAACACAGCCAAGCAATAATCCCACCATTGTTATATGATGTAATGCAGTGCAATACATTCACTTTCCAATCAAGAGTGAATTGGTCTCATGGTGGCTACATAAACTAATGTGTTCAGAGACCAACAGCAGCAACTGAGGACAGGTCACCTGACATCTCACAGTCCTTTGTGTTTCACCGCCTGCTATCTGCAAGGCAGTCTGGATACTTTACTATTACCCAGCTAATTCATGTTGCACAAATATGCAGTTAGTATGTATTTATTACTGTAAACACTTATGTATTCTGGAATATAAATGACATGAATTAAATCATACATAATTAATCATAAACTTATATGCAAGTTTCTAAAATGTGTATAAGAGTTTTAAAAATGACCACATTGGAGCAAATTTAAATATATTTGAAAAGGAATTCATTAAAAAAAATGTTTCTTTTTCTTGTTTTTCTCTTTTTCACATGAAGAAATGGATCTGCCAGTGGTATTTGTTTCTAACACAGGTCATCATGTGGCACTTTGTTAAATAAAATAGATTGGAGTAATTCATAATAAAAGTCACAAGAGGTAAATACACTTCATTGCTGTTTTTTAATAAGTATTCCATTATTCATTATTTTACAATTATTATTATGGATACCTCATTATTATGTAGTCCAGTACAAAAACACTTTTAACTATAACTAACTAACTAACTAACTAACTAAAAAACATTGAATTTACACATTCCTAACAATGTCAACAAAAACTGAAAATTATATACTTCATAAAAGGTTAAACTCATAGCACAGCCATTTTATTGAATTGCAATAGACTGTACCTAATAAAGTGGCCACTGAGTTTTAGAAAATATATAATATAGTCTTATAGTAGCTGAGCCCACTCCACTATATCTCATACTTTAATGCCTTTCCTTTACTGTGAGCTTGCTTCTAATTGAGCAGGGTGATTCTTTTTTTTTTCATCTGGACCAAATCTACCACCCTGTACTACCTTCAGAGAGAGAATTCCAGCAGGTTTTCAGCACCCATGTGACTCATCCAATGAAACTTTGATATGATTAACTCATTCGTCATGATGTCATGGAGTTGGCCACCGAATTTATACACCTTAAGAGCATGGGCTCGATAAAAATCCACAGGCTTCACCATGTTACACACACACACACACACACACACACACACACACACACACACACACACACACACGGTACACACATAGGCGGACCACACACACACACACACACACACACACACACACACACACACACACACACACACACACACACACACACACGGAAGCACATGATGATGTCATCCTGCACACTTAATTTCCAGTGGCTTTAAATCCACTCCAGGCCAAGTGGAAATGACTGTGAACATGGAGGAGCCTAAGTGGCTTTGTCAAATTGGAGCAGGGAGCAATATGAGCAGAACAACATTCCACTCAACAATACACGGCACTCTAGAATTACTACAGTCATGTGCCTGTAAAAAGCCACTAGATATTACCTGCTTATTTCAGTGCGTCTGCTAGGTGACAGATAGCGGGAGTTATTGGATGTCTGTGGAACCTCCGGGGCTCATTAAGGAACCAGAGGTTGGGTAGTTTACTGTATGGAGGGAATTCAAATCCCTTATTTAATAAAGACATTCTTCAAATTTGGATTAGTTTGTATAAGCATTCACATTTTTAAAAGTGAATCTTTAAATGTTCATCTTCTGCCCGTTTAAAGTTCTTCAGATAGCACTTCTACTTGACTGAGGGTGCATGGCTAGATTTGATAAATGTACAGAGACAAAAGCAAAAAGTAAAGAGCTTATAATATCTTGAGGTGAATGTCTCAGCCTGGTCTAAATATTTGAATGTTTGTTGGTATTTTAATATCAAAGTCAGTCTCAGAAGCTTTATTTTTATCTTTTTTTATTTCCTCAAATGAAGACATCCAACAAGTTGCAATTGTGTAACAAGCTAAAGCTGTGTTTTTATTGCTATTTATGTAGAATACAAATGGTAAAATATGAACACGCCTTGCATAATTAGGTTAAATAATAGGCAATATTTTAGTGTTGAGAAAATTTAAATATTTCTTCAGAAACATTGGCAAACATGTGATGTCATTGAGGTGTCCAGCCCTGTTTTTCCCTAAATAAAATTCTTTTAGAAACGTCATAAGGAACTTTGCTCTTATCATTTGTCATAGGGAATTTAAAAACCAAAAACACAAGAAGAAATTCATGAAGGCACTTTTAAATGTCCCCTTGATTCAGATGTTTCTGTCATATTCCTCTCTGTCTTCACCATATTATCTTCATTTATGAGATGATATTATTGAGTGATGCTAACAATCTAATCACGTGTGTTTACTGGAGAAGAAAAAGGCAAAATGCATATATCTCCACTTTAACAAAGCACATAAAAAAGTGGGTCATGCAATCACGCCATTCAATCCAGTGCTTCACCAAGAAGGCCTGATTTAATACGTTCTGTTGGTTATCGACAAAATGTAATATGATCATCAGAAATTCTACATGGTGCAACGTCTGCGAAATCTCATTACTGTCTCGTGTTTCACTCGGCCTCCCCCCCTCCCTGCTGGAGCACCAAGGCAAAAGGGTAATGCCAATAAGAATGAGATAAATTGGCAGCAAAAAAGAAAAAAATCTATGCATCCATTAACCCTGCCGAGGAAGGGTTGGGTGGTTTACATTTATTTACTTATTTTCTGAGTCAAGTGTGGGTGCTGAGCCAGACTGCAGGGTCGTTATCCATATGCTGCCCGAGCTCATTTCTCTCAGCTCGGCCAGACGAGCTGCATCCTCCTCGCTGCCACATGACCCCGTGGACATCAAACTGTATGTTCTTACAGGCTGTTTAACCTGTTTTGTAATTGTTATTATTATTGTCATTATATTTCTTTAACATACTTTCTTTTCCTCATTTACTATATTATGGTCAAGGTCGCCCATCACTGTATATCACAATCAACTTTATGAATAGATAGATAGATATAAATGGATGGATGGATAGATGGATATATAGCTAGATAGATAGATGGATAGATTGATATATATATATGGATAGATAGATGGATTAATAGATAGATATACTTGTGTGTTATATATATATATATATATATATATATATATATATATATATATAGATGGATGGATGGATCGACAGATGGATGGGTGGGCGGACGGATGGACGGACAGAAGGACGGACAGATGGATGGATGGATGGATGGAGAGATGATCCATGATATGGACATTCCATTGATCCTGATACTAATTTTGCCTTTTTCTTCAGACCAGTGATTTATTGTGAAAAGTAGAATAAGATTAATGTTCAAGCATCCAATAGCCAAGAGGTCAAAGGTCAGAGCCACAGCGCCCAGGCAATATATGGAACAAATCCTCTGTCCCTGGAATGATTTCTTTCGTTATTGATGTACAATATTGCACACAGATATGAAACGAGTGAGTACGTTTTCCCATCAGATCCAATTTTGTAATTGGAAATAATTTAGTTGTTTAAGTATAAATATTACAGTAACACATCTTCTAAAGAAGTAGAGTTCCATCTGTTTCGACACCAGTTCTGTTTCAGATGCATTTTATTTTCAAATGTAAGCACATAATCTTGATAAAAACAAGCATTTGAAGAAATAAAAAATAAAAAATCCATCTTTTCTAAATGGTAAAGGCATCCACTGAAAAGCATCTAATTAAACTTGTATTGGAAGGGAAACTTTGAAAGACACAATGAGTTTTTACATTGTTGCTATTTCAGTAATTCTTCTTTCACGGTTACCCCTTTATAGCAAAATTAGACTGCACAGGAATCTAATCAAACAGTCAAATACTTCTCTTACTGTATTACATTTTTCAGCACAACAAACCCAGCAGCTGTAATTACTGTATGATGCTGAATAAAGAAACGTGAAAACGCTGAAAAAAGTAATGTGAGTACCAAAAATAGAAAGATAAACTTTACATCATGCCTCAATCAGCACAAATATTCGGCAGTAGATGTGGCTGGAAACAGAGCCAGGCCACACATATGTAAGCTGCTCACTAAAATGAGAGGTGTAAGTCTGTGTAGCAATGTCCAGAGAGAGTCTTGCTTCTAGCTTTACATGATATGACTCCCCTGACAATGGCAATGAAAGTGGGCCACAGTGAGCAAACAGATCAGCCTACATCAAACATCCCCTCATATATTACAGACATAAAAAGTCATTACCCCCAGTGGAAATCGATAGCCAACTTGGTCAAGATGAAGAGACCCCGTCTGGTTTTCAGGGTCAGCTTACAAAGGAGCAATGCAGCAAATGATATCATTTTTCTATCATTAACTGGCCCCCAGGTCGATAACCATGTTTAAAGCCTAGGTATAACGTTACGTATAATCTCTGGTAATGAATGGCACGCTGGTCGGGATGTGTTCACATTGATTGAACACGTGGACAGACTGGAGGAGCAGGAGGGCTCAACCAACCTGAGGTTAATAAGCCAGTGTTTCCATAGCACAGCTGCAATATTGAGGTGTGGACAGGGCTCCAAAATGGTGCTGTGCTTTATTTGGAGATCTTATGAAAGGACTCTGTTAGTGTTTGTCCAGACTTGCAGTGTTTGTCTGCAGTCTAGCTGCAGCAGTGGCCTGGACTTTCAACGGTATTCAAACCGTCCTCTGATAAACCCCAAAGGAATTCACATAAAACTACTGGTATCTTCGTAGTAATAGCAGGGCTGTAGAACTCAAATCCTCCTTAACTTATCCTCCTTGGCTACTAGCAACTGTGTGAAGGCGGGGTTCAGGGGGTGCACGATCACGGAAGGCTTGTATCATGTGGACGCGCCGACAGTTTTGTTGTTATTACTTAGAATTCTTCATGGGGGAGACCGAAACTACACACTATAGTTTTAAAGTTAATAATATGGCCTATTTTGATCCTATAGTGTGTTAGTCTGCACTTTGATATACAAATAATAAAGCAAAATTATCATCTTAAAATAGAAGCTGTACTGTCTCTTACATCACGTAAATGAACAGGTAGGTAAATGGTCTTGAAGAGGATTCGGTAACACTTTACTTGACAGTACCGACATAACCATGACATGACACTGTCATGAATGTGTCATAAATCTTATAAACAAGTCATAAACGTTTATGACTTCTGTCATTAAGTGTCATTCGGTTTTTGTCATGACAAGTTGACATTGTTGGGCTTGTCTTGATTATGACAACTTGACATTAATCAAAGTGATATTACCAGAAGTTGTCTTGGTCATGACAACTTGACATTAAATTTGTCTTGATTATGACACTTTGACATTAATCAAAGTGTCATTACCAGAAGTTGTCTTGGTCATGACAACTTGACATTAAATTAGTTTGGGATGTCTTTGTAATGACAACTTGACATTAACCAGGATGACATTACCAGAGGATGTCTTTGTCATGACAACTTGACATAAACAGAAATTCACCTCTTTTTGTATTCATGACATTTTGACCTAATGATTATTATAATTAGATGTGCAAGATTAGAGACCAATTCTAGCACTTTTTCAGATAGATGTCTGACAGGAAATTTCACAAAACTGGGTGTCATGACAGTGTAACTAATAAATATTTTGACCTCAAGTAGTGGTACCAATTGTATTTGTCATTAAGATATCATTGATAGGACTTGCTGTCATGACAACATTATGACAATGTAACTAATACATATTTTGACCTCAAGTAAAGTGGTACCAATTGTATTTGTCATTAAGATATCATTGATAGGACTTGCTGTCATGACAACATTATGACAGTGTAATGAAAACATTCTTTGACCTCAAGTAAAGTGGTAACATTTTTATTTGTCATTAAGATATCATAGATAAGACTTGCTGTCATAACCACATTATGACAGTGTAACAAATACATTCTTTGACCTCAAGTAAAGTGGTACCAATTGTATTTGTCATTAAGATATCATGGATAAGACTTGTTATCATGACAACATTATGAAAGTGTAACTAATACATATTTTGACCTCAAGTAAAGTGGTACCAATTGTATTGGTCATTAAGATATCATGGATAAGACTTGTTATCATGACAACATTATGAAAGTGTAACTAATACATATTTTGACCTAAAGTAAAGTGGTAACATTTGCATTTGTCATTAAGATATCATAGATAAGACTTGCTGTCATTACCACATTATGACAGTGTAACAAATATATTCTTTGACCTCAAGTAAAGTGGTATTAATATACACAGAAATATGGCATACATACAGATAAACTAACTGAAAAAATAAAGTGTGCACACAAAAGAAACCCTTTTCAGTTCTATGAGCTCAATTGTTCTTTGATGACAAGAGTTCAGAGATGTTCAACATTGGGGCCCATATGAGTTTGGTTTCCGTTTGTCCTTCCACCATGAAGAATGAATCAAGGGAAATCCATCTACGTTCAGAGTCTAGATCCTGAACTGGGAATCTCTAAACCCTGGAAGTCTCTGGGATGTGAAGAATCGATGTGATTCAATATCCCTCTGTGGACTGGGCCTCCCCTGCGAAGCCTTTTCACCTCCTCCACCTGTAGATAAGGCCAAAAAATTCTAATAGTAGTAGTAATAAAATCAATTGCTTAGGCTACAATGAAAATAAAATGAGGTCATATTTCAGTTAACCCCTATTGAAATATCTAAACCTCTATTCAGTTTGTACAACCATTCTTAAATTTCTTCTCTTAGGTATCAAACGTATATAAATCCCTTTCATGTACCAAAAGCACATTTATATTAATAGGCAACCTTTATACAAACAATGCATTTCTAATTCAAGTTGTATGGAACCTTAGTAACATTAACACTATCCTAAATTTAATTGCATAAATTGCATGTAAACATCTCTCAAATTGTATTATTTTCCCATAACTTAAACTACAGTGTTGTAATCTAGAGGCATCTTAATGCCTCTAGATTACTTGCGTGCTTATTTATCCCTCCCTGTAACTGTAGAAAGAATGCACTAAAAATTAGCCTCTTTAAGTTAGCTACTTCACCATAAACTCCAGTTAAACAGTTAAACTCACAATTTGTACTAACATTCATTCTACAAAAAACCCACAGCTAGCAATAGTTTTGAAAAGCAGCATTACTTTCCATAACCAATAGATATACCGTAATCATTATATTAGCCTTTTCACAGGCAATATGCAGTAGCTAGTCTGCTAGCCTTTTGTGGCTAATTACCCTATTGGCATATGAATACAGCACTTTAGCTAACCCGTTAGCTTAATGCTATTAGCACCGATTAGCATGGATGCTAGCAAACTCTAGTGTTAAGGAGTGACTCACCATTTTACTGCCTATAACTCCGTGACGATAGCTGATTCAGGCACAGCTCTCTTTTGCTCTATTTACAACAAGGTATAGCCAGTATTAGATAGTATTTAGTATGTAGAATTGATTTATTTCACTAACTGGCGTTCTTTTTTATCTTACTGAGTGAATAATGGCAGCCTCCTACATTCTGATGCAGACGCTAAAAGGGATGTGAGGAGACGTAAATCTGATTGGTCAGCTCACGGACCCAAGTTCACCCATTGGCTTATTTACAAGCCCATCAAAATGTTTGGTAAAGAGGAGGATGCTGCCGTTATTCACTCAGTAAGATAAAAGAACGCCAGTTAGTGAAATAAATCAATTCTAAATACTTGCTAACTGTTAGCAAATAAATGAGAAAGAGAGCTGTGCTGAATCAACTATCGCGAGTTACTAGGCAAAATGAGTGGTCACTCCTGCTTTAGCACTATCATGCTAACTCGATGCTAATGCAACGTAAGCGGGTTAGCTAAAGGTGCTGTATTCATATGCTAATAGGTAATTAGCCACAAAAGGCTAACGAACTACCTACTGATATGTGAAAAGCTTAATATTATCTATTGGTTATGGAAAGTATAATGTTGCTTTTCAACACTATTGCAGCTGTTGGTATTTTGTTGAATGAATGTTAGTACATAATGTGAGTTCTTTTAACTGGAGTTTATGGTGAAGTAACTTAACTAAAGAGGCAAATGTTTAGTTTCTACTGTTACAAGGAGGGGATAAATAAGCATGCAAGTCTTAATGCCTCTAGATTACAACACTGTGGCTTAAGTTGTGGGAAAATAGTATAATTTTGAGAGATTTATGCAATTATATTTAGGATAGTGTTAATGTTACTAAGGTTCCATACAACTGAATTAGAAATGCATTGTTTGTATAAAGGTTATTAATATAAATGTGCTTTTGTTACATGAAAGGATTTATATACATTTGATACCTAAAGAAAAAAATTTAGAACGGTTGTACAAACTGAATAAAGGTTTAGATATTTCAATAGGGGTTAACTGAAATATGACCCCATTTTATTTTCATGGCAGCCTAAGCAATTGATTTTATTACTGAATAATAATTGAGAGAAATGTTTTGGCGTTCTGAGTGGAGGAGTGAAAAGGCGTTCGCGGGAGGCCAGGTCCACAGAGGGATATTGAATCACATCGATTCTTCACATCCAAGACTTCCAGGGTTTTAAGATTCCCCGGTTCAGGATCCGAGACTCGGACGTAGATGGATTTCACTGATTCATTCTTCATGGTGGAAGGACAACGAGCAAATGCCATGAACTTATGGACCCAGTGAACATCTCTGAACTATTGTCATCAAAGAACAATTGAGCTCATAAAACTGAAAGGGTTTCTTTGGTATGCACTTCTTTTCAGTTTTTATCTGTATGTATGCCATATTTCTGTGTATATTAATACCACTTTACTGAGGTCAAAGAATATATTTGTTACACTGTAGCGTAATGACAGCTAGTCTTATCTATGATATCTTAATGACAAATGCAAATGTTACCACTTTACTTGAGGTCAAAGAATGTTTTTGTTACACTGTCATAATGTTGTGCGACAACAAGTCTTATCTATGATATCTTAATGACAAATACAATTGGTACCACGCGAGTCAAATATGTTATTCACTGTCATAATGTTGTCGTGATAACAAGTCTTATCCATGATATCTTAATGACAAATACCATATTTGTACCAAGATCAAATATATTAGTTACACTGTCGTAGTTTGTCATGACAGCAAGTCTTATAGCATATCTTAATGACAAATACAATTGTACCACTTTGCTGAGGTCAAAAAAGTATTTGTTTACACTGTCATAATATGGTAATTACAGCAAGTCTTATCTATGATATCTTAATGACAAATAAAAATGTTACCACTTTACTTGAGGTCAAAGAATGTTTTCATTACACTGTCATAATGGTGTCATGACAGCAGTCTTATCCATGATATCTTAATGACAAATACAATTGGACTTCATCTTTAGGTCAAAATATGTATTAGTTACACTGTCATAATGTTGTTATGACAGCAAGTCCTATCAATGATATCTTAATGACAAATACAATTGGTACCACTACTTGAGGTCAAAATATTTATTGGTTACACTGTCATGACACCCAGTTTTGTGAAATTTCCTGTCAAACATCTATCTGAAAAGATGCTAGAATTGGTCTCTAATCTTGCACATCTAATTATAAGGTGTGATAATCAAGACAAAATTTAATGTCAAGTTGTCACGGACCAAGACAACTTCTGGTAATATCACTTTGATTAATGTCAAGTTGTCATAATCAAGACAAAGCCCAACAATGTCAACTTGTCGACGAAAAACCGAATGACACTTAATGACAGAAGTCATAACGTTTATGACTTGTTTATAAGATTTATGACACATTCATGACAGTGTCATATCATAGTTATGACAGTGTCATGTCATGGTTATGTCGGTACTGTCAGAGTAAAGTGTTACCGAGGATTCTTTTTTTGTCTCCGGTCTTGTAACTGTCTCTCATTTGGACTCGGTCTTGACTTGGGAATCAACAAGTCCTGGTCTTGGACTTGACAGAGGTGGACTTGACTACAGCCCTGAGTAGCGAGTACCTACTACTTCTAAAGTATTAGCAGCTCAAGGCTCCATTTGCAGGCACTAGAATAACACACCCAAGTCTTTGACTGTAATATTAGAGTTTGAATTGAATTATGGGTCTATTTGTACACCAAACATAGTGAACATAGGCAGTGATGCACAGGATAGCGTGTTTTACTGCTAAGCATTGGTTTCCATTTCTTCTTTTATGTGGATGTAGTACTGTACCACCAGCTCTAGAAATAGGAATAGCATGAGTGAAGAGGAACAGAATCTGCTGTGGTGAAAAATGACATCTTGTTTCATTGTCGTTTTTATGATGAGCTGACAAATACTCTTCACAGGAAATTTCTTCTCAATTAAATGATTATGAAAGAGCTGAAAAATGCTTCACTATAAAGTGGATTCTGCAAAACAAAAGGACAACTAAGAAAAGAAACTGGGCTATAATTGGTCTGTATGATACCTTCATACCAACTAATGCTTGTCATGTGCACAGCTACACCATCAGGAAACAGCACCATCAGGCTGTTCATATGAGCACAAAGAACATCGCAAGGCAGCTTTCCTCATGGCTGCGTCACCAACAACCCCACACACACACACACACACACACACACACACACACAAGCCTGTGGCTGGTGCATCGACTGACACAAGAGGCCCATATCCGGCCTTCTTTTTGACACAATGCATCCATTGCTTCAGTGGAAGCGTTCAGAACAGGGGGTTGGGCAAGCAAAGAATGACTTAGCACCACAACACAGGGCGACATGCACTCACTGCCCCGTTCTCGCTGAGTGTGTATCATCTACAAAATCACCCCGAGCTCTACAAAAAGAAAGCGTTGGGTCGTGAAGATGTATTTCATCAAAATAGCATGGTTTCAACCCCCGTTTTTCCACTTTAGACACTTTTGCTTGGGGGGGGGGATACGGAACAAGGTTAGACCAACACTGGGTTTTTAATAAATGTCTGGGGAAAACACTGAAACCTGGTTTTGGCTTGATGATTCAGACAAATTAAGATAAGAAAATATCAGAGAATAACACACCGCAATCTCTGACTGTACTGTTGGAGTTTGAGTTGCATTATGGGTCTAATAACACTGGTATCAGCTTTAGGTTGCTCACCTGTAGCTCAGTTCACATAGGTGCGTTTTAGTTCTGGTTTATTTTGGGTTGACACTAGTCTTGCATTGCCAGACCTTCCTCCACAGCGCTGCAGAGGAAGGTCTGGCTAGTCCACCCAGCATTCCTGGATGGGAGAAAAACGTGCTCTGGTTTATTGACATTTCTTTTCCAAGAAGTGGCTCCTAGGCTGTGGAATGACTTGCCACTCTCGCTACGTTGTGTGGATTCTGTCAAATCTTTTAAAAAGCAGCTGAAGACTCTGCTGTTCAAGCAGGCTTTTACTTAGTCGATGGTTTTTTTTTTATGGTTGTTTGTTATATTTTCTATTTGTATTTCAATGTGCTCGTATTGTGACTTCTTGTGTTGAATTGCATTTCATTGTGAAGCACTTTGTGATTTTTATCTGTGAAAGGTGCTATACAAATACATTTTACTTACTTACTTACTTACTTTAAAGTGCCCATATTATGAAAAAATCACCTTTTCTGGGATTTGGGGTGTTCTTTTGTGTCTCTGGTGCTTCCACACACATAAAAACTTTGAAAAAAATCCATCCATGCTGTTTTGAGTGAGATATGGTTTCTGAATGTGTCCTGCCTTCAGTCTCCTAGTGAGCTGTTCAAAATCATTTCCGGACTGTGACGTCACAGTCCGGAAATGAGCTGCTAACCACAACCCGTTAGCTCGTTAACATGCTAACCGTTAGCATTAGCATGCTAACGCCAATGCTAACTCTAGCATGCTACGTCGTTCTCAATAGCAAAGCACTGCTACAACACACACAAGTTCACCATAATCTACAAAGAACTACTTACGTAATGCGCCCTCATTTTAGAAGTCTCCCAGCTAATCCTGCCTTGTAACTGACCAAAGATGGAGAAACAGCCTGTCTTTTACTGTCTCTAGAGTTAGCTAGCTGACATGATCTACGTCTGAACTACTGAGCATGTGCGCAGTGCAATCAAAGATAGTACAGAAGAAGAAGAAGAAGAAGAAAAGAAGGTCTCACTCTGTAGCTAAAACAGAAACCAGGTGAAAAGAGGATCTGCAGCAGTGAGAGAGAGCTGTGCAGTACAACAACAATATGGTGTTTTTTGAAAATTAAACCATGTAAACCTATTCTGGTACAACCTTAAAAATACAGTTATGAACCTGAAAATGAGCATAATATAGAGCTTTAAACCAATCACGAATTGTCATGGGTGGTGCTAAGCCCGGGATGGAGCTCCACTTCTCTGCTAAATAGTCTCAGGAAGGGAACTTGTTTTGGTGGAACATGTATGCGTTCAAAAGTAGTTTTAGTCCTTCAACAGAAAACTCAAGATTGGACAGATAGTCTAGCTAGCTGTCTGGATTTACCCTACAGAGATCTGAGGAGCAGTTAACCATAGTCCTCACAAATCCACCAGAGGTTAGAGCGCCAACACAAAGGAAGAGGAAGGGGACAGACATCCAGCCAAAGAGACGTAAAATCCGTGAAATTTCCAGCGGCAATGGAGCAATCCCGGCAGGCGTCAGATATAGACTAGGTTGACACTGACTGCAGATTTTCCTGTCTCATGGTCACAGAGAGCTCATAAAGAAACAGGTTGGTGAGGAGCATATCTAGTTGGGCCAACTGAACTTGTCTGTCACATGGGCTAGAGACAGGACTAAACAATGCATCTTGTACTGTTATAAATTTCTTAATTGATTGAGATTTTGTACAAACACTCATGGTCCAGAGGATGAAGCCCAGGGTTCAAAATTAGCACCATTTATTAGCCAAATGCTGGTAAAAATATGCAATTGGCTGGTAAATTTACTTCACTCACCAGCGCAAAACACAATGGCAATCTATTAAAGTGGTAACATTTCAACATTCACTAGCCATTTGGCTGGTGGACAAAAAAGTTAATTTTGAACCCTGATGAAGCCCACTGACTTTAGTGATCCCCTGATTTCTCCTTAAGTGCCACCGTGGGGGTTTACATTTGTTGTTTAGAGTTGAAATGTATGGGATGGATTGCTATCATTTGTTACACACATTCATGTTCCCCCTCAGGATGGTGTAATAACTTTGCCACCCTCCTTTTCTTACTCATCGTCAAAATGAACATGTTCCAATACTTTTGTTGTGACCATACTGCAACCTATTTAAACTATACTGTCATTTCCCATCAGCCTCAGCTGTCTTTGTGTTTGTTGCTCAATTAGCAAATGTTGGCATGCTAACTACGGCTAAAATATATGTAAGCCCAAAGCACAGCTGTGCCTAAGTATCTCAGGACCAATAGCGTGGCTTGTTGTTTTGATTATATCAGAAAATCCCTGCATCACTGCTGACGACATACATGTTACTATGGTTTACCAAATTATTTTTGCACATTTGTGTAGGAGACTTGTCCTTACATTTTCATGACTATAAAATGGATTAAATCTTATGATCTATTATACGCTTAGTCCTGTGTTTGGTCCAAGAGAATTTGAAAACCAAAATGTTATTACATCTATTTCTGACACACACACACACACACACCCCCCTGCCTTTGCATGCAGCAGCCTCACACCACACACACACACACACACACGACCTCGCGCACACACACCACACACACACACACACACACACTGCTCACACTAGAAAGAATCCATTTAACTGTCTTGTGTCTCACACCCGATTGTTTTGTCAGTACGTGTCATCCAGTTCAGAGGTAGCATTCTTACAGGAGGACACAGCAGCCCTGTGCCTCCTCCTTTACTCTCTGTCCTTCATCCCTCTTCATCACCTCTCTTCCTTTCCTCCTTTCCTCATTCTGGCCTGCTGTAGCTAGACCACTTTATTTAAACTTAGCAACTGTTTGTTCACAATGTTTTTTATAACACCATCATAACTGATATTTGTAGCAGGGACTTCAAGAGTGATACATTTTCTTTTTTGGCATCATTTAGTTCACTTCTGTCTCTGGCGGGCGGTCACAAGGTGTTAAGAGGTCCGCAATACATTTTGGCACAAGGCTATAAAAGCATTAAAGTCAGTAGTAAAAATGTTAAAATCAATACAAAAGCCAGGGCATGAGTGGCTATAGCAGGGGTTTATGTTCATATTTTGTGTCTTGATCTCAGTAATAATTTGTGCAGCAGTGCTCTACCCAGCTTAGTTGGATGTAGCAGTAACCCTGATTCAATTTCAAGAAGAGTGTATCACCTATTTTCCATTCCTCCCTCTCCTCTTGTTCTGTTTTGATTTACAATACAAAAGGAGAGAATTGCAATTTGCAAAGAAACAATTTTGAAACAAAATGTGCTATCTAGTTTTAATGGAACATGACAAAAACTAAAGACATAGCCTACAAACATAACCTGTGATTTGCTCATTCATTTTCAAATGACTGCATCAGTGCGTCAGTAACAGCAGTTGGGAGTTTATTTACAGGGTGCTACAAGAGATGATTTTTTTCTTGATATATCTCATTTACAAACAACCTTCATACTCTGAAATAAACCACACAAATTTAAATGACTTGAACTATCACACATGACACACATTTTATTCACCCCTCAAAGCTCCCTCCACATTACATCCTTTTGTGGGAGAAGCAATTGGACTGTGCAGCTGCCTTGGCCCCCCTCCCCCTTTCCCACAAGGGCCCTGTACATTTCAGGCAGTGCTTGCAGAAAAATGTCCCGGTTCTAAATGATCATTCTTTCTCCTTCAGTCTGTATCCAGTTACACTCTCTGCCAGAAATACAAAAGGATAGAAGAGAGGAGAGAAACACCTCAGTGCCTTAGCCCTCCTCAGACTGCCAAAACCCCTTCTAAAGATGTCCCACCATGTTGTGAGTGGTAACATCAGACATTCTAAACGTGGCTGTGTTCATTTCTTCCCACTAAGATCTTATGATTTGCCAAGCCTTCCTCCTGAAGCTACTGGTAGCCGGGAACCAAAATCCCCCCCACCTCCCCCTCCCCCAAGCTGGCCCCGGTGCTGAGAAATTGCCCCTGCCGTGTCCCCTTCAAATGCGTGTGGATTCCAAATAATGTTCCCAGCCAAATAGCAGTTGGCACAGGTGGGGTGAAGGGCTTCGAGAGGGGCACCAGCTCTACAGGGGAGCAGGGGAAGTAAAAGATAGTGGGGATGACATGTAGAGTTAGGATGAAAGCCTGACACCTTAAAATAGATGACCAAAAGCTTTGCTGGACAGTTTTTGATGTTAAAAATATGTTGTTAAAAAATTAAATAAATAATCAGCTTGTTTTAGGTAGGCGGGAGGGAAGAAATTTTAATTCAACTTATCTGGAATCCTGTCTATTCAGCCTGAAGTAAAAATCTGTACAGTGGTCCAATACCATTTAACATGCCCTCCTTGGAACTTGGTCATACTGTATGTGGCTCCATACATTATATGAGTGGCCACTCAAAAAGAGCTACACCCAGCTGCTGAACCAAAGGGGAGAGCTGAGGGATAAAAATGGTCCCAAACCGCTGTTAAGTAGACATAATAATTGATGACAAATATTGATTTCAAGATAACAGAGACTAAGACACAGAAGAATAAAAATATTGCCCAGTAGTAAATTTCATAAATGAATCAATAGTAGCCACAGTGCTGGTGTGCACTCAGTGTTTGAGGGAGCCAATATGAAATCCTATACTTATATGCACGGGAGTTGAACAATAGACTTACAACTATATAAAGTAAGATTATATATATATATATAACATTGACCTGAGTTTAGTTTACATGCCAATGCAGGAAGTAGTGTGTAATAAGTAAGGTTATGGGTTGTGTGATGGATGTAGGAAACATCTCTACCCTTACCAAGTATTTTAGTTACCTAACCCATATCTATCCCACATTCCCTCAGTCACACCTCTTGCGTTCTCTTTCTTTTGTGTTGGCTCTACCTCTGGTGATTTGTGAGGATATGGTTACTACTCTCCTCAGATCTCTAATATCCAACGCTAAACTCTTCTGTCAATCGTTTTCTGTATACTTAACAAGTTCTTCAGGGCTATTTTGCAGAGGCACGGCTTCCCTCCATCGGCACATACACCAAAGATGATTGTGATTGTGGTTTAAAGATGCCAATAAGCGAAAAGCTTTTCACCCTAATGTGTAATATATACTTACTAACCGTACCGGTTTTTGCCATCGCATATTGTGTAAGGGCAGCATTTTAAAAATGATGGCATTAGACAATAACCACTTGCAGGCATGTTGAGAGGTGTTAAAACCAGTCAGTATCATCTGGTGTTAGGGTTCATCCTGAGGAACACCTCTCTCCAAAGTTCCACCCATCAAATGTGAGCATTTGCCCTCTCAGTCATTCACGACGGTAACCTATCTCGAGAGAGAGACGAGAGGGGGGGGGGGGATCCTACCCTACGTCCTACCACCAAGATACTGATGGTTTTCGGACCCCCCTCCCACCCCCATTCCCTATGTAAACTGCTGCATTTTAGGTGTGTTGTGCCACGGTTGGTGTGGTATTCCGGGGTTGTTGTCATGGCTGGTTTATGTGTGTCCCCCCTCCCACCCACTTTTTATTTAATATTTTACCACAGTCCCCTGTTTTTATTTATTATTTTACCACACTCCTCTTTATTTAATTTATTTGGTGCAGCCTGCAGGTTAATGATGGCGTGAATTTCTTTTGACTCCTACTTGGCCGATCTTACAGTTGCTCAAAATAAAAAAGTCAGATAATGTGGATAACAGGAAAGCGCAAAGGCGTGGGAAAAGGCCAGGGTAAAAGGGAAGAAGCAGCCAATGTTTTCCAAGGCTGAGGCACATTTTCCTCAAAAACAGATGAAGGCGAAGGCGGTGAGTAAACTACGATTGAGGTAGTTAGGAGCACTGCAAAGATGGCTGGTGCAAAACAACGTTGTCTGCCGACCACCGTTCATGTATCAAACTTTTCTTGTGGCTCTTTAGCGGCAGCTGCCTCTAGTCCCGGTTTGCTCTAACAGTGAAGCAGGCCGATAGCTTACCAAGCTCCATCCCTGAGCCCAACAGACCACTATAGGCAGGTAGGATTGTCATTCAAGAAGAACTAATAGTAGGCTCAATGAAGGGCCTCTCCAATGAAGAAATGTCCTGAGATGATGAATGATACTGACTGATTCACCATACATTAATGAAACTGACTTGACTTGATTTGGCTTTGTAAAAGGGATATTTGTGGTGAGAGGAAATAAATGTAAGTTAATTATGAAACATAGCCAGGACTGGTTGTGAAGAGAGCTAATGCTCTCTGTAGAAGACACGGTAAGCTCTGTTGTACCATGGTGTGAGGCCTAGTATCACTAAAGAGTGCTTTTCTTACTTAGTATCTTACTGTTTCCAGTTAAAAATATCTAATATTCTTAATTCCAAGTACATATTTACTGACCAATTGGTAAATGGCATAAGAGTATGTGCTTGTTTTTGAAAATCACCTTCAGTGTTAATTTTTGTTGTAACCAAGCTAATCTAATCTATAATATTTTCTTCCCAATGTGAGATAATGTACATAACAAGCTTTAAAAAAAATCTATAGTCACGAGGTGTTTTTCTTACTTGTTTAAGTAAATGTCATCTTGATGTAAGATTTTTTTTTTTTAGATATTTGGACTGAAGCAGGACCAAAAACTTTCTAAATAGAAAAGCATTTTGCAATTCATAGTGAATTACAATATAACCACTTTCTATTCCTTGCTTTAAGTGTTACTAGTGACCCTTATGTGTTCATCAAGCTAACTAGCTACTGTTTTTGCACTTGGGTGTTGATATTTTTCAAAGCCACAATAGAATTTACAGGCTGAGAACAGTGATCCTATTGCAGGTTATATTATCAGTTTTAGTACATTATTTTCATGTAGTTAGTAATATCTTAGGGTCATTCCGCTGTTTGTTCTGATAGTTATTATTATTACCCTTCACCCTACCTAAGCCTGTTTCAGACGAATGCCGCTTTTGGCGTGTCTCAAAAAACAGAGAAAAAGTAAGCACCGAATACCGGTATCCACAAAGCGGAACATGCGAAGAGGGGTTGTTTGCATCAATCTGATTACCTTTTAGTTTAACAAAACTATCTTTGTGGTCATATTTCCCACAATAATAGGCATGCCCAGATGTGTAGCTTATTGTAGCCTCCTAATTTAAAGTATTCAGGTTTGTTTTTAGCTATGTAGAAATCCAACATGGACGTATGCTTCACTAAGAGCAGTGAGTGCATTTCTTGAAACAATTGGTGGTGTAACTGTGATTGCAAAGCGTGTATTTAGGTTGAAATCTTTTATGTGTCCAAAGCAAATTATTTATACCCATGACCCAATCAGGCCCTGACAAGTCCTTACACCATCGTTTATACCAGCGTGAGTGAAACTGCTTTGTGTTGTTAGTTTATATTTAACGGGGTTTCACTCTGTAAGAATAGTGTAATCGAACACAATGCACATGAAGAAGCACTATTCCCTATGGTAGCCCCATTATTGTCATCTCTCTGATCTGAAATGTGCCAAAGCAGCTGAGAAGGAAGTGTACTGTTTTGAGCTCTGCGAGCCAAATGCACAGTTGATATACAGCTCCAAACCATGGTATTTGTGTGAGATATATTTGCTTATTTGTATGTTTTATATAGTAAAATATGTTTGGACTGATTGACACAAGTCATGTTCGGTTTTGATTAGTGTTCATATAGGTATATGGCCGTTACACAGAATAACTACCCATTTTACAAGTGTGTGAGAGCTCCAGTTTTGGAGGGAATTAATTGCACATATGCATTAAACGAGGTGTTTTCCAGGTATAGATGAATGATGATGAATGTGTGAATTCAGGCGCAAGAAGCCCCGCTTTACTATACCCAACTGCAGTGACTGCCAGACATCTCCGTGATGTAAACTGTATAATGACACACAGTGTTGACATGCAGCATGTTTATTTAGAAGTGAAACCCATTCATAACCCATTCAGCGAGAAATGCGTAGGCCCGACTCACCGTCCGCAGACTGTCTGCTCCCTGTTGAGCCAAAAATGACCCCTGGAACCGGTCTGGGCCAGCCCGGGCTCCTGCAGTCGGGATTCCCCAAGTGCTTTCCTCTGGACCTGAGGGGTCACCGTGCCCCACCTTTCTTGCTGCTGCTGCCTGTGCTGCTAGCGGGTGCCTTCCTCTGTCTTCTCTTCTCACACCCAGGAGGGCAGAGTTCCAGGGCTTTCTTTTTGGTTCAAGACACACTTTAATCTCTGATATATCACCGTAATGTTGCGTACTGCTTGCGTCTGATGTAAACACGGTTGCAGGCGTGGCGTGCATTCAAATATTGGCATGTATGGTGTAAGAAATTTAGCTGCGCCAGGCGGCAAGCACAACAAATATATTTGGAATAGGACAACCTAGCGGCGGCGCCGAAACCATGCACGGCATTACAGTAATGAAGCGGGCCTAGCAATACGTGAAAAGCGCCCGCGTGACAACTTGACATAAACAGAAATTCACCTCTTTTGCTATTCATGACATTTGACCTAATGATTATTATAATTAGATATTTGAATTAGAGACCAAATTTCGCACTTTTTCAGATAGATGTCTGACGAAATTCCTGGAAACTGGGTGTCGCTGACGAAGTGTAACTAATAAATATTTTGACCTCAAGTAGTGGTACTTAATTGTATTTGTCATTAAGATATCCATTGATAGGACTTGCTGTCATGACAACATTATGACAATGTAACTAATTACATATTTTGACCTCGTCAAAGTGGGTACCAATTGTATTTGTCATTAAGATATCATTGATAGGACTTGCTGTCATGACAACATTATTATGACAGTGTAGTGAAAACGTTCTTTGACCTCAAGAGTAGAAATTGGTAACATTTTTTATTTGTCATTGTTAAGATATCATAGATAAGACTTGCTGTCATAACACATTATGACAGTGCTGTTTAAACTCATTCTTTGACCTCAAGTAAAGTGGTAACATTTTATTTGTCATTAAGATATCATAGATAAGACTTTGCTGTAATTACCATATTATGACAATTAACAAATGCATTCTTTGACCTCAAGTAAGTGGTACCAATTGTATTTGTCATTAAGATATCATGGATAAGACTTGTTATCATGACAACATTATGAAGACAACTAATACATATTTTGACCTCCAGAGTAAAGTGGGTACCATTGTATTGGTCATTAAGATATCATGGATAAGACTTGTTATCATGACAACATTATGAAAGTGTAACTAATACATATTTTGACCTAAAGTAAAGTGGTAACATATTTGCATTTGTCATTAAGATATCATAGATAAGACTTGCTGTCATTACCACATTATGACAGTGTAACAAATATATTCTTTGACCTCAAGTAAAGTGGTATTAATATACACAGAAATATGGCATACATACAGATAAACTAACTGAAAAAATAAAGTGTGCACACAAAGAAACCCTTTTCAGTTCTATGAGCTCAATTGTTCTTTGATGACAAGAGTTCAGAGATGTTCAACATTGGGGCCCATAGAGTTTGGTTTCCGTTTGTCCTTCCACCATGAAGAATGAATCAAAGGAAATCCATCTACGTTCAGAGTCTAGATCCTGAACTGGGAATCTCTAAACCCTGAAGTCTCTGGGATGTGAAGAATCGATGTGATTCAATATCCCTCTGTGGACTGGCCTCCCGCTGCAAGCCTTTCACCTCCTCCACCTGTAGATAAGGCCAAAAAATTCTAATAGTAGTAGTAATAAAATCAATTGCTTAGGCTACAATGAAAATAAAATGAGGTCATATTTCAGTTAACCCCTATTGAAATATCTAAACCTCTATTCAGTTTGTACAACCATTCTTAAATTTCTTCTCTTAGGTATCAAACAATATAAATCCCTTTCATGTACCAAAAGCACATTTATATTAATAGGCAACCTTTATACAAATAATGCATTTCTAATTCAAGTTGTATGGAACCTTAGTAACATTAACACTATCCTAAATTTAATTGCATAAATTGCATGTAAACATCTCTCAAATTGTATTATTTTCCCATAACTTAAACTACAGTGTTGTAATTCAGAGGCATCTTAATGTCCTCTAGATTACTCGTGTTTATTTATCCCTCCCTGTAACTGTAGAAAGAATGCACTAAAAATTAGCCTCTTTAAGTTAGCTACTTCACCATAAACTCCAGTTAAACAGTTAAACTCACAATTTGTACTAACATTCATTCTACAAAAACCCACAGCTAGCAATAGTTTTGAAAAGCAGCATTACTTTCCATAACCAATAGATATACCGTAATCATTATATTAGCCTTTTCACAGGCAATATGCAGTAGCTAGTCTGCTAGCCTTTTGTGGCTAATTACCCTATTGGCATATGAATACAGCACTTTAGCTAACCCGTTAGCTTAATGCTATTAGCACCGATTAGCATGGATGCTAGCAAACTCTAGTGTTAAGGAGTGACTCACCATTTTACTGCCTATAACTCCGTGACGATAGCTGATTCAGGCACAGCTCTCTTTTGCTCTATTTACAACAAGGTATAGCCAGTATTAGATAGTATTTAGTATGTAGAATTGATTTATTTCACTAACTGGCGTTCTTTTTTATCTTACTGAGTGAATAATGGCAGCCTCCTACATTCTGATGCAGACGCTAAAAGGGATGTGAGGAGACGTAAATCTGATTGGTCAGCTCACGGACCCAAGTTCACCCATTGGCTTATTTACAAGCCCATCAAAATGTTTGGTAAAGAGGAGGATGCTGCCGTTATTCACTCAGTAAGATAAAAAGAACGCCAGTTAGTGAAATAAATCAATTCTACATACTAAATACTATCTAATACTGGCTATACCTTGTTGTAAATAGAGTGAAAGAGAGCTGTGCCTGAATCAACTATCGTCACGGAGTTATAGGCAGCAAAATCGTGAGTCACTCCTTAACACTAGAGTTTGCTAGCATCCATGCTAATCGGTGCTAATAGCATTACGCTAACGGGTTAGCTAAGGTGCTGTATTCATATGCTAATAGGGTAATTAGCCACAAAAGGCTAGCAGACTAGCTACTGCATATTGCCTGTGAAAAGGCTAATGATTATATCTATTGGTTATGGAAAGTATAATGTTGCTTTTCAACACTATTGCTAGCTGTGGGTATTTTGTTGAATGAATGTTAGTACAAATTGTGAGTTTAACTGTTTAACTGGAGTTTATGGTGAAGTAGCTAACTTAAAGAGGCAAATGTTTAGTGCATTCTTTCTACAGTTACAGGGAGGGATAAATAAGCATGCAAGTCTTAATGCCTCTAGATTACAACACTGTAGCTTAAGTTATGGGAAAATAATACAATTTGAGAGATTTATGCAATTATATTTAGGATAGTGTTAATGTTACTAAGGTTCCATACAACTTGAATTAGAAATGCATTGTTTGTATAAAGGTTGCCTATTAATATAAATGTGCTTTTGGTACATGAAAGGGATTTATATACATTTGATACCTAAGAGAAAAAATTTAAGAACGGTTGTACAAACTGAATAGAGGTTTAGATATTTCAATAGGGGTTAACTGAAATATGACCTCATTTTATTTTCATTGTAGCCTAAGCAATTGATTTTATTACTGAATAGTAATTGAGAGAAATGTTTTGGCCTTATCTACAGGTGGAGGAGGTGAAAAGGCTACGCAGGGGAGGCCCAGTCCACAGAGGGATATTGAATCACATCGATTCTTCACATCCCAGAGACTTCCAGGGTTTAGAGATTCCCAGTTCAGGATCGAGACTCTGAACGTAGATGGATTTCCCTTGATTCATTCTTCATGGTGGAAGGACAAACGGAAACCAAACTCATATGGGCCCCAATGTTGAACATCTCTGAACTCTTGTCATCAAAGAACAATTGAGCTCATAGAACTGAAAAGGGTTTCTTTTGTGTGCACACTTTATTTTTTCAGTTAGTTTATCTGTATGTATGCCATATTTCTGTGTATATTAATACCACTTTACTTGAGGTCAAAGAATATATTTGTTACACTGTCATAATGTGGTAATGACAGCTAGTCTTATCTATGATATCTTAATGACAAATGCAAATGTTACCACTTTACTTGAGGTCAAAGAATGTTTTTGTTACACTGTCATAATGTTGTCATGACAACAAGTCTTATCTATGATATCTTAATGACAAATACAATTGGTACCACTTTACTTGAGGTCAAAATATGTATTAGTTACACTGTCATAATGTTGTCATGATAACAAGTCTTATCCATGATATCTTAATGACAAATACAATTGGTACCACTTTACTTGAGGTCAAAATATGTATTAGTTACACTGTCGTAATGTTGTCATGACAGCAAGTCTTATACATGATATCTTAATGACAAATACAATTGGTACCACTTTACTTGAGGTCAAAGAATGTATTTGTTACACTGTCATAATATGGTAATTACAGCAAGTCTTATCTATGATATCTTAATGACAAATAAAAATGTTACCACTTTACTTTGAGGTCAAAGAATGTTTTCATTACACTGTCATAATGGTGTCATGACAGCAAGTCTTATCCATGATATCTTAATGACAAATACAATTGGTACCACTTTACTTGAGGTCAAAATATGTATTAGTTACACTGTCATAATGTTGTTATGACAGCAAGTCCTATCAATGATATCTTAATGACAAATACAATTGGTACCACTACTTGAGGTCAAAATATTTATTAGTTACACTGTCATGACACCCAGTTTTGTGAAATTTCCTGTCAAACATCTATCTGAAAAAGTGCTAGAATTGGTCTCTAATCTTGCACATCTAATTATAAGTGTGATAATCAAGACAAATTTAATGTCAAGTTGTCATGACCAAGACAACTTCTGGTAATATCACTTTGATTAATGTCAAGTTGTCATAATCAAGACAAGCCCAACAATGTCAACTTGTCATGACAAAAACCGAATGACACTTAATGACAGAAGTCATAAACGTTTATGACTTGTTTATAAGATTTATGACACATTCATGACAGTGTCATATCATAGTTATGACAGTGTCATGTCATGGTTATGTCGGTACTGTCAAGTAAAGTGTTACCGAGGATTCTTTTTTTTTGTCTCGGTCTTGACTGTCTCTCATTTGGACTCGGTCTTGACTTGGAATCAACAAGTCCTGGTCTTGGACTTGACAGAGGTGGACTTGACTACAGCCCTGAGTAGCAGTACCTACTACTTCTAAAGTATTAGCAGCTCAAGGCTCCATTTGCAGGCACTAGAATAACACACCCAAGTCTTTGACTGTAATATTAGAGTTTGAATTGAATTATGGGTCTATTTGTACACCAAACATAGTGAACATAGGCAGTGATGCACAGGATAACGTGTTTTTACTGCTAAGCATTGGTTACCATTTCTTCTTTTATGTGGATGTAGTACTGTACCACCAGCTCTAGAAATAGGAATAGCATGAGTGAAAGAGGAACAGAATCTGCTGTGGTGAAAAATGACATCTTGTTTCATTGTCGTTTTTATGATGAGCTGACAAATACTCTTCACAGGAAATTTCTTCTCAATTAAATGATTATGAAAGAGCTGAAAAATGCTTCACTATAAAGTGGATTCTGCAAAACAAAAAGGACAACTAAGAAAAAGAAACTGGGCTATAATTGGTCTGTATGATACCTTCATACCAACTAATGCTTGTCATGTGCACAGCTACACCATCAGGAAACAGCACCATCAGGCTGTTCATATGAGCACAAAGAACATCGCAAGGCAGCTTTCCTCATGGCTGCGTCAAGCAACCCACACACACACACACACACACACACACACACACACAAGCCTGTGGCTGGTGCATCGACTGACACAAGAGGCCCATATCCGGCCTTCTTTTTGACACAATGCATCCATTGCTTCAGTGGAAGCGTTCAGAACAGGGGTTGAGGGCAAGCCAAAGAATGACTTAGCACCACAACACAGGGCGACATGCACTCACTGCCCCGTTCTCGCTGAGTGTGTATCATCTACAAAATCACCCCGAGCGCTACAAAAAGAAAGCGTTGGGTCGTGAAGATGTATTTCATCAAAATAGCATGGTTTCAACCCCCGTTTTTCCACTTTAGACACTTTTGCTTGGGGGGATACGGAACAAGGTTAGACCAACACTGGGTTTTAATAAATGTCTGGGGAAAACACTGAAACCTGGTTTTGGCTTGATGATTCAGACAAATTAAGATAAGAAAATATCAGAGAATAACACACCGCAATCCTCTGACTGTACTGTTGGAGTTTGAGTTGCATTATGGGTCTAATAACACTGGTATCAGCTTTAGGTTGCTCACCTGTAGCTCAGTTCACATAGGTGCGTTTTAGTTCTGTTTATTTTGGGTTGACACTAGTCTTGCATTGCCAGAACTTCCTCCACAGCTGCAGAGGAAGGTCTGGCGCCAATCCCAGCATTCCTGGATGGGAGAAAAACGTGCTCTGGTTTATTGACATTTCTTTTCCAAGAAGTGGCTCCTAGGCTGTGGAATGACTTGCCACTCTCGCTACGTTGTGTGGATTCTGTCAAATCTTTTAAAAAGCAGCTGAAGACTCTGCTGTTCAAGCAGGCTTTTACTTAGTCGATGGTTTTTTTTTTATGGTTGTTTGTTATATTTTCTATTTGTATTTCAATGTGCTCGTATTGTGACTTCTTGTGTTGAATTGCATTTCATTGTGAAGCACTTTGTGATTTTTATCTGTGAAAGGTGCTATACAAATACATTTTACTTACTTACTTACTTACTTTAAAGTGCCCATATTATGAAAAAATCACCTTTTCTGGGATTTGGGGTGTTCTTTTGTGTCTCTGGTGCTTCCACACACATAAAAACTTTGAAAAAAATCCATCCATGCTGTTTTGAGTGAGATATGGTTTCTGAATGTGTCCTGCCTTCAGTCTCCTAGTGAGCTGTTCAAAATCGGCTCGGACTGTGACGTCACAGTCCGAAATGAGCTGGCTAACCACAACCGTTAGCTCGTTAACATGCTAACCGTTAGCATTAGCATGCTAACGCTAATGCTAACACTAGCATGCTACGTCGTTCTCAATAGCAAAGCACTGCTACAACACACACAAGTTCACCATAATCTACAAAAGAACTACTTACATGTGCGCCCTCATTTAGAAGTCTCCCAGCTAATCCTGCCTTGTAACTGACCAAAGATGGAGAAACAGCCTGTCTTTTACTGTCTCTAGAGTTAGCTAGCTGACATGATCTACGTCTGAACTACTGAGCATGTGCGAGTGCAATCAAAGATAGTACAGAAGAAGAAGAAGAAGAAGAAAAGAGGTCTCACTCTGTAACTAAAACAGAAACCAGGTGAAAAGAGGATCTGCAGCAGTGAGAGAGAGCTGTGCAGTACAACAACAATATGGTGTTTTTTGAAAATTAAACCATGTAAACCTATTCTGGTACAACCTTAAAATACAGTTATGAACCTGAAAATGAGCATAATATAGGCGCTTTAAACCAATCACAATTGTCATGGGTGGTGCTAAGCGCAGGATGGAGCCACGGTTCCTCTGCTAAATAGTCTCAGGAAGGAACTTGTTTTGGTGGAACATGTGTACGTTCAAAAGTAGTTTTAGTCCTTCAACAGAAAACTCAGATTGGACAGATAGTCTAGCTAGCTGTCTGGATTTACCCTGCAGAGATCTGAGGAGCAGTTAACCATAGTCCTCACAAATCCACCAGAGGTTAGAACGCCAACACAAAGGAAGAGGAAGGGGACAGACATCCAGCCGAAAAGAGTCAAATCCGGCGAAATTTCCAGCGGCAATGGAGCAATCCCGGCAGCGGAACGTCAGATATAGACTAGGTTGACACTGACTGCAGATTTTTCCTGTCTCATGGTCACAGAGAGCTCATAAAGAAACAGGTTGGTGAGGAGCATATCTAGTTGAGCCAACTGAACTTGTCTGTCACATGGGCGGCTAGAGACAGGACTAAACAATGCATCTTGTACTGTTATAAATTTCTTAATTGATTGAGATTTTGTACAAACACTCATGGTCCAGAGGATGAAGCCCAGGGTTCAAAATTAGCACCATTTATTAGCCAAATGCTGGTAAAATATGCAATTGGCTGGTAAATTTGCTTCACTCACCAGCCAAAAACACAATGGCAATCTATTAAAGTGGTAACATTTCAACATTCACTAGCCATTTGGCTGGTGGACAAAAAAGTTAATTTTGAACCCTGATGAAGCCCACTGACTTTAGTGATCCCCTGATTTCTCCTTAAGTGCCACCGTGAGGTTTACATTTGTTGTTTAGAGTGAAATGTATCGGATGGATTGCCATATCATTTGTTACACACATTCATGTTCCCCTCAGGATGGACTGTAATAACTTTGACCACCCTGCCTTTTCATCTAGCGCCCTCATCAGGTCAAAATGAACATGTTCCAATACTTTGATTGATGACCAAATACCTGCAAACCTATTTAAACTATACTGTCATTCCCATCAGCCTCAGCTGTACTTTGTGTTTGTTGCTAATTAGCAAATGTTGGCATGCTAACACGCTAAAATATGTAAGCCCAAAGCACAGCTGTGCCTAAGTATCTCAGAGCCAGCTAGCGTGGCTTGTTGTTGACATATCAGAGAAAATCCCTGCAATCACATGCTGACAGACATACATGTTACTATGGTTACCAAATTATTTTTGCACATTTGTGTAGGAGACTTGTCACTTGACATTTTTCATGACTATAAAATGGATTAAATCCTTATGATCTATTATCGCTTAGTCCTGTGTTTGGTCCAAAAGAGAATTTGAAAACCAAAATGTATTACATCTATTTCTGACACACACACACACACACACACACACACACACGCACACGCACGCACACGCGCGCGCGCGCACACACACACACACACACACACACAGACACGCACACGCGCACACACACACACACACACACACACACACACTGCTCACACTAGAAAGAATCCATTTAACTGTCTTGTGTCTCACACCGATTGTTTTGTCAGTACGTGTCATCCAGTTCAGAGGGCGCATTCTTACAGGAGGACACAGCAGCCCTGTGCCTCCTCCTTTACTCCTTGTCCTTCATCCCTCTTCATCACCTCTCTTCCTTTCCTCCTTTCCTCATTCTGACGCCTGTAGCTAGACCACTTTATTTAAACTTAGCAACTGTTTGTTCACAATGTTTTTTATAACACCACCATAACGATGTTGTAGCAGGAACTTCAAGTGATACATTTTCTTTTTTTTTGGCATCATTTAGTTCACTTCTGTCTCTGGCCGGGCAGGCACACAAGGTGTTAAGAGGTCAGCAATACATTTTGGCACAAGGCTATAAAAAGCTTTAAAAGTCAGTAGTAAAAATGTTAAATCAATACAAAAAGCCAGGGCATGGTGGCTATAGCAGGGGGTTTATGTTCATATTTGTGTCTTGATCTCAGTAATAATTTGTGCAGCAGTGCTCTGCAGCAGTTGGAGCCAGTAGCAGTAACCCTGATTCATTCCAAAGGAAAGTGTATCACAGTAGTTATCACATTCCATCCAACCCTCTATCCTCTTGTCATGCACTGTTTTGATTTACAAATACAAAAGGAGAAATTGCAAATTTGCAAAAAAGAGAACAATTTTGCAAACAAAAATGTGCCTAAATCTAAATTTTAATGGGAACATGACAAAAACTAAAGCATGTACAAACATAACCTGTGATTTGCTCATGCATTTCAGAGTGACTGCAATCAGTGCGTCAGTAACAGCAGTTGGGAGTTTATTTACAGGGTGCTACAAGAGATGATTTTTCTTGATATATCTCATTTAGACAAACAACCTGTCATACTCTGAAATAAACCAGCACAGAAATTTAAATGACTTAGAACATATCTGACACATGACACAGGCATTTTATTCACGCCTCAAAGCTCCCATCCACATTACATCCTTTTGTGAGAGAAGCAATTGGACTGTGCAGCTATTGTAGACACCCCCTCCCCCCCTCTTTTCCCACAAGGGCCTGTACAATTTCAGGCAGTGCTTGCAGAAAAATGTCCCCGGCGTTCTAAATGAAATCATTCTTTCTCCTTCAGTCTGTGATCCAGTTAACAACGCATCTCTGCCAGGAAAATACAGAAAGAGATAAGAAAGAGAGAGAGGAAGAGGAACAAAAGCCTGAGATGCCCTTCGCCCCTCCTCAGACTGCCAAAGACCCCCTTCTAAAGATGTCCCAGCCATGTTGTGAGTCGGTAACAATCAGAACATTCACAAACGTGGCTGTGCTGTCATTTCTTCCCACTAAGATCTATGATTTGCCAAGCGCTTCCTCTGAAAGCTACTGGTAGCCGAGCCAAAAATCCCCCCCACCACCGCCACCGCCACCTCCTCCCCAAGCGCTGAGAAGCCCCCCGGAGTGCTGAGAAATTGCCCCTGCCGTGTCCCCTTCAAATGCGTGTGGATTCCAAATAATGTTCCACAGCCAAATAGCAGTTGGCACAGAGCTGGGGTGAAGGGCTCGAGAGGGGCTCGCTCCCACGGAGAGCAGGGAAGTAAAAAGATAGTGAGGATGACATGTAGAGTTAGGATGAGAAGCCTGACACCTTAAAATAGATGACCAAAAGCTTTGCTGGACAGTTTTTCATGTTAAAATATGTTGTTAAAAAATTAAATAAATAATCAGCTTGTTTAGGTAGCGGAGGGAAGAAAATTTTAATTCAACTTATCTGGAATCCTGTCTATTCAGCCTGAAATAAAAATCTGTGCCGTGGTCCAATAGCCATTTAACATGCCCTCCTTGGAACTTGGTCATACTGTATGTGGCTCCATACATTATATGAGTGGCCACTCAAAGAGCTACGCAGCTGCATGAAACCAAAGGAGAGCTGAGGATAAAAAATGGTCCCAAACCGCTGTTAAGTAGACATAATAATTGATGACAAATATTGATTTCAGATAACAGAGACTAAGACACAGAAGAATAAAATATTGCAGATGAGTAAATTTCATAAATGAATCCAACAGTAGCCACAGTGCTGGTGTGCACTCAGTGTTTGAGGGAGCCCAATATGAAATCCTATACTTATATGCACAGGAGTGGGAACAATAGACTTACAACATATAAAGTAAGAAAAAAAAAAAAAAAAAAAAAAAAATATATATATATATATATATATATATAAACATTGGACCTGCAGTTTAGTTTACATGCCAATGCAGGAAGTAGTGTGCCAATAAGTAAGGTTATGGAGTTTGTGGTGATGGATGTAGGAAACCACGATCTCTCCTGACCCTTGACCAAGTATTTTAGTTACCTAACCCTAGTCTATATCCACGACGTTCCACTTCTGGGATTGCTCCGAAATTCCACCGGATGTCCTTCTTTTCAGCCAGATGGCCGTTACCTTCCTCTTTCTTTGTGTTGGCGTTCTAACCTCTGGTGGATTTGTGAGGACTATGGTTAACTGCTCCTCAGATCTCTGCAGGGTAAATCCAGACAGCTAGCTAGACTATCTGTCCAATCGGAGTTTTCTGTTGCACGACTAAAACTACTTTTGAACAAGTTCCTTCCCGAGGCTATTTTGCAGAGGCACCGTGGCTCCGCTCGGCACATAGCACCGCCCAAGATGATTGTGATTGGTTTAAAGAAATGCCAATAAACGAGAAAAGCTTTTTCACCCATCCCAGAATGCTGTGTGGACTAGACATACCTTACCCTAACCATGCCTTACCAGAGATTTTTTGCCATCCGCAGATATTGTAGAGGGCGAGCATTTTAAAAATGATGGCATTAGACAATAACCACTGCAAACCATGTCTGAGAGGTGTCAAAAACCAGTCAGTATCTGGTGTTAGGGTTCATCCATGAAGAGAACACCTCTCCAAAGTTCCAGACGCCATCAAATGTGAGCATTTGCCCACTCAAGTCGGTTACGACGACGAACTGGAGTCAGGTCGAGAGAGAGAGACAGAGAGAGAGAGGGAGAGAGAGAGGGATGAACCCTAACCCTAACAGTAACCATAACACCAGATACTGACTGGTTTTCGGACCCCCTCCCCACCCCGGACACCCCCAATACAGTAAAACTGCACATTTTAGAGTGGCCTTTTATTGTGGCCAGCCCAGGCCCGGATTGGCTAATCGGCAGCCCCGGTAAAATTCCCGGTGGGCCGCGAGGGCCGTTGTTGTCATGGCACTGGGTTGAAATATGGATGCTGTCCCCTGGCTGCCTGCACTCACAGCAGCCCCACTTTTTTATTTAATATTTTACCACAGTCCCACTGTTTTTATTTATTATTTTACCACAGTCCCACTCTTTTTTATTTAATTTATTTAGTGCAGCCTGCAGGTTAATGATGACGTGATTATCTTTTGACTCCCTGGCCCCGCCCCGACATCTTGCAAGTTGCTCAAAATAAAAAAAGTCAGATAATAGTGGATAACAGGAAGCGCAAAGGCGTCGCTGAAAAGGCCAGAATAAAAAAGAAGAAAGCTTTGGAAACTGACGCAGCCAAATGTTCTAAACTGAGCACATTTTTCCTCAAAAAAACAGATGAAGACGAAGGCCGGTAAGTAAACTAACGTTAAGGTAGTTAGGAGCACTGCAAGATGCTAGCGTGCAAAACAACGTTGTCTGCAAACCACCGTTCATGTATCAAACTTTTTCTTGTAGCTCTTCAGCAGCAGCTGCCTCTAGTCCGGTTTGCTGCTAACAGTGAAGAGCAAGGCCCGGTAACGTTACCAAGCTCCAATCATGAGCCCAACAGACCACTATAGGCAGGTAGGATTGTCATTCAGAAGAACTAATAGTAGGCTAATGAAGAGCCCTGCTCAATGAAAAATGTCCTGAGATAATTAATGATACCTGATGATTCAGCAATACATTAATGAAACTGACTTGACTTGATTTGAAAGCTTTGTAAAAAGGGGATATTTGTGGTGAGAAATAAATGTAAGTTAGTGTCAGAAACATAGCCAGGACCCAGTTGTGAAGAGACTAATGCTCTCACTGTGAAAGACACAGGTAAGCTGCTGTTGTACCATAGTGTGTGAATAAGCAAACATTATCACTGAAAAAAGTGCTTTTCTTACTTAGTATCTTACTTGTTTCCAGTTAAAATATCTAAATATTCTTAATTCAAGATACATTTACTAGACAAGTGAAATGGCATAAGAAATTATGTCTTGTTTTCTGAAAAATAAAAATTAAGTGATTGTTTTTTTGTTGTTGCTTAAAACAAGCTAAATCTAAAACTATTATTTTTCTTACCCCATTGGCAGATAATGTAGCTTGTTTTAAGCAAAAAATCACTTAATTTTGAGGTGTTTTTTCATACTTGTTTAGTAAATGCATCTTGATGTAAGATTTTTTTTTTTTTAGATATTTGGACTGGAAACGAGACAAAAACACTAAGTAAGAAAAGCATTTTTTTTTTTGCAGTGATCATATTAGTTACAATATAACAACTTTCTATGCCCAAGTGTTACTAGTGACCCATTATGTGTTCACTGTGAAGCAAAACTTAGGCTACTGTTTTTGCACTGAATTGGAAATGATGATATTTTTCAAAAATACAATAAATTACAAGGCTGTAGAGAACAGTGATCCTATTGCAGACTTATATTATGAGGTTTTAATTACATTATTTTAATATAGTCAGTCGTGAACTAAAGTGGGCCGGTCTAAGTTGTGAAACTCCAGGGCTGAAAATGAGTCCTAATCCGGCCCTGGGCCAGCCTCATTGTAATTGTAATCACATTGTACGCGCAAACGGCAGCGCTGCGCTATGAAACCCATTATTGTCAATGGCTTGCGTGCGCAAGAACTGGTCTGCCGGCTGCGTGGCAAAGCGCGAAGCGCAGCGGTATCTTGCGCGACTGGAGCGCGGCTGCTTGGGGGCCCGCGGTCAAAGTTCAACATGGTTCAACTTTGACGCGCGTACGCGCTATGGCCGGGACGCATTCAGGTGTCTGAAAAAACAGAAAAAAGTAAACACCGAATACACGTGGATCCACAAACGGAACATGGGACGAGAGGTTGATTTGGGCCGTCAGCGATCTCCCCGGAGCTGTACACACAGTTCGAGGTCGTACAGAGACCTCCGGACGCAAAACTATGCTGTGGTGCATATTTCCACAATAATAGGCATGCCAGATGTGTAGCTTATTGTAGCCTCCTAATTTAAATCATTCAGGTTTGTTTTAGCTATGTGAAATCAACATGGACATGTCTTCACTAAAAACAGTGAGTGCATTTCTTAAAACAATTGGTGTTAACGGCACCGCATAGTGACTGACCTGCAAAAGCGTGTATTTAGATTGAAATCTTTTATGTGTCCAAAGCAAGTATTTATACCCATGACCCAATCAAACTGACAAGTCCTTACGCCATCGTTTATACCAATATAGTGAAACTGCTTTGTGTTGTGTTCCATATTTAACAGTTCACTCTGTAAGAATAGTGTAATGAACAATGCACATGAAAGGAAGCACTATTCCCTATGTGACACATTATTGTCATCTCTGATCTGAGAAATGTGCCAAAGCAACTGAGAAGAAGTGTACTGTTTTGAGCTGCGAAAACCAAATACCAAGTTGATATACAGCTCCAAACAGGTATTTGTAGGATATATTTGTATTTGTATGTTTATATGAAGTAAAATATGTTTGGACTGATTGACACAAGTCATGTTCGTTTTCATTGTAGTTCACATATAGGTATATGGCCGTTACACAGAATAACTACCCATTTACAAGTGTGTAAGCTCCAGTTTTGGAGGAATTAATTGCACATATGCATTAAACAGTGTTTTCCAGAGTATGAATGAATGATGATGAATGTATGAATTCAGGCTCATGGCTTAGCTTTATTATACCCAACTGCAATAACTGCAGACATCTCGTATGTAAACATACAATGACACACAGTGTTGACATGCAACATTTTATTTAGAAATGAAAACCCATTCATAACCCATCCGCGAAATCGTAGGCCCGACTCTCGTCAGCAGACTGTCTGCTCCCTGTTGAGCCAAAATTACCCCTGGAACCGGTCACAGCGAAAGCGGAGCTCCTGCAGTCGGAATTCCCCCAAGTGCTCTCTGGACCTGAGGGTCTCGTGCCCCCACACCTTTCTTGCTGCTGCTGCTGCTGCTGCGGGTGCCTTCCTCTGTCTTCTCCTCACACCCAGGGCAAGTGCCAAGGCTTTCTTTTGGTTCAAAGACACAAATCTCTACTGTGTATCCTACATAATGTTGCGTACTGCTCGTCTGATGTAAACACCGGACGCAGACGTGACGTGCATTCAAATATTGGCGCATGTATGACGTAAATTTGCGCTGCGCCCGGCGGCAAGCACAACAAATATATTTGGGAATAGGACAACCTAGCGGCGAGCGCAGCGCATGCCGCGTACAATGTGAACGGGCCTTCAGGCACACCTCTGCAATAATCATGCTGTCTAATCAGTGAGGTGGGTGAATTTTCTTGGCAAAGGAGAAGTGCTCACTTACACAGATTTGTGAACAATATTTGAGAGAAATAGGCCTTTTGTGTACATAGAAAAAGTCTTAGATCTTTGAGTTCAGCTCATGAAAAATGGAGGCAAAAACAAAAATGTAGCGTTTATAATTTTGTTCAGTTGTATTCCAACCAAAATCATTTAGTGAGCTGTAACACTAGTGCATTGTGCTGAAGAAATAATAAACCCCTAAATCATTTTGCATTCTCTTCGCATTCTGGGTAAATCATCATTGTTGGACTCCATCAATCTCTGAAAGGTTTATCTCACAAAAGTTCAGCAGCAAGTTTTCGCAGTAATAGAACAGCACTTAGAAGCTGGAGGGAGTCCCTCAAGGAGACGTACAAAGGCCACGTTAGATAACTGTTGGACTGAAATGCAAGAGTAGGTTATTGGCACTTTCTTTTCAGCGGTAGTAACAAATCTTAAAGTCCAAATCTAAACTGTCTTCTAAACAGCAGTGAGCGACCTTTCTGCCCATACAAGGCTGGACTTACTAACAGCAGATCTTTTCCCTGTTCGCTGTGTTTGCTCTCCTCTAGTTTAAAGAATCACAAGGCAGCAGGGCTGGTAAACATGCGCGTGCTGTGTGCACTTTACTGATGTATGATTGTGACAGCATTTCAGTGACCTTTGTCTGGCAGCTGGAGCTGTCAGCGTGTGAACATGAGTGCAGCTACAGTAGCAGTGATATTACAGACAGTTACCGAACACTATATAAAGTGGTACCGAACCTTTAGTGCTGAAATGATTGATCCATTGATTCACATAAAATCTATATACAAAAATTAGTAATTGATCACGCAAAAATGCTGAAATGTTTTGGTTCCAGCTTGTTGAATTTGGTTATGTTACTGCTTTTGTCTGTTTTTATAAAATTGAAAAGTAAAACTATTTGGGTTTGGGACTGTTGGTAGAACAAGATCAGCAATTTAAAGATGTCCTCTTGGGTTTTGAGGAATTAAGATGGATTTTTCTTCTCTATATTATGAGAGTTTATTGACCAATAATAATAATTACTGTTATTTACAACCCATTGCAGTCATGTAAGGCGATGTCATCTTCAGTGACAAAAACAACATAGTAGTACGCCATGGTTAAAAACTTCATATTAAAGGGGTGATAGAATGATTATATAGGGTATTTCACATTGTTCCTTATGGTCTCCTAATGGGGTATGTAACATTGGTTGGGCTTAAAATGGCCTGGTTGATATTTTATTGGCCCTTATGCATTCCTGTGTTTTGGCCCTATTTGTAACAAGAGCTTTTCTTCCAAATATGGTATGCTCATGAATATTTAGATGAGCTGCGCACTGATTGGTTGAGCGAATTGCCATACACACACACATTAGAAACGCACGCTGATTGGTTGAGCGAATCCCCAATACACACACATTAGAGACGCGACAGAATCTCATATTTCAGACACTTCAATGTTTCGTTAACAAATTCACTTCTGAGACTTTTTTAAGCGAGAAATCAACTATATAAAGCTCAAATATGGGCCGTTTTACGAAAATTGATGGCTAATTGCAAATGTGGTAAGACGTGTCGGACTTTAGGAGCTCCACACAGTCTGACGAGAAAGCGGCAGCCTGCTGGGCTCCATACCCAGGGCAAACCTTTGTGGATACTGCACTACCAGGGCTTCGCGACCGGCCGCCGGCATAACTATAATATATTTACAGTTTGAATTTCGTCATGCCACTTATATAACATCTACCCCAATGTCTTATAAAGCTAAAAGTTGTGTCCGATTTGATTTTAAGGCATTTTTATGAACGCCAAGTGTCTTGTTAGGACGAGCAGCTAGCTAGCTATATGTCCCATTCAAAACAATGTGAAACGATTGCAGTTGGCTAGCTACACTTTCGGCATAACTATAGTATATTTACAGTTTGAATTTCGTCACGCCACTTATATATCATCTACCCCAATCTCTTATAAAGCTAACCGTTGTGTCCGATTTGAATTTAAGGTATTTTTATGAACTGAGGGTTCTTATTAGGAGGAGCAGCAAGCTAGCTATGTGTCCCATTGAATACAATGGGAAATGATTGTGGCTAGCTAGCTACACTTTCGGCATAACTATAGTATATTTACAGTTTGAATTTCGTCACGGCATGAATATTACAGGTTCTCCAAGGTCTTACAAAGCTTAGCTAACACTTGTCCGATTTCGGATTTCAATTGAATGCATTTTTGTGAATGTCAGAGGTCTTGTTAGGAGGAGGCTAGCTAGCTCTCATTGATGGATTCCAGCTCACCGCAGGCCCTATCAATGAGACTTGCGCGCGTATTAAAATTTTTGCATATTGTTTGTTTAAATAACTCAACACACATATCCATTAGAAGATTAATTGGAACCTGTGGGCGGGGCTGGCGGAGATTGGCGTCAACAAGCTCGCTGACGCGCTCTCAGTCACTCACCGCCGGCTGGTAGCAGGAAGAGGGGAGGGAGAACAGCGAGCTGCAGGCCCTGGAGCTCTGTCAGGCGCGCAGCGTGGTGGTAGTCCAGTCACCCAGAAAAGGGTGAGTTTTGCGCCGGGTATTGAGCACCGCGCACGCGCGCAAGCTCAATCTAGCCTCACAGCAGGCGGAGCGGAGGACAGGCAGGGTGGCGATGTAGCAACCCAGGCAGCACCGGCGCTAAACTCCGACACACAGTCGGACAAAATTTGCAATTAGCCATCCATTTTCGTAAAACGGCCCATATTTGAGCTTTACATAGTTGATTTCTCGCATAAAAAAGTTTCAGAAGTGAATTTTGACTGTTCTCTTAATACACCCATGGGCGTGACAAAGGTACTGGTCTTGGGAGGTTGACGTCAACTTCCAGCTTTGTTGAGATTCGCCCGTTTTCAGTGGCAGTTTCAAAATATGAGATTTTCATAGTAAAGAGGTGTCAATAGGATTTTGAGCTTCTATGTATGTCCTATTTACCCACCGAACTGTCATTATTCAACTATGACAGGGTAAAATCGGTTTTGCATTCTATCACCCCTTTAAAACTGCTTTTGAAAAATGTTTTCAACTGATATTGGAACATAACATCTTTTATGAAATCATATCAGTAGCAGCCGCAGACTTCCTGTTTTACTATGTTGGTGCACGTAGCAACATCTATCACTGTCAAGATGTTTTTTTGGTTATTAGTCATCATCAGGTTGAATTGAATTGAGATGAACTGAGTATGAACACACATGCACCTTGATTACATCAAATAAAAAACTCCTAAATAAAAACACTTGTCAAGGCTGCTTTAATGCCTGTTTAGAGAATTGTATTTTTTGGAATTATGCTTGATGATGGACTCAACACAAAGCTTTTTAAACTTCATTTAAACCTTGTAGTCCCTTAAGAAAAAAACACAATTGTGGGTTTATTATTGAACAAACGTATGCATGAGTTTGGTTCTGCTTTGGTGTCGTATTTCAGTGAATATAATTTAATTTAGAGCATTTTGTTGTTGTGAATGGTCTCCTTCCCCAAGGCATCAAGCTAAAATGAACCCCAATGTGCATGAAACAAGATACAACGGCTTAGAGAATTCAATAAACATGCTGTAATAAACCACCCGTTGTATCCTTTATACTTGAGGGGAATGTCTGCACTGCCACAAAACTCATGTGATGTTTTGGAAACAGTTAAAAACCCTGCGAGCAGCAGTTGCACTGGCGATAAGAAAACATTCATTTGATAAATTATCTCAGTGCATAATGCCACGACTCGCCAGTGGCATGAAAAGGTTGAAAAATTACAGTCGACCTATAAATATGATTGAACAGTCAAGCTGTGAAAAGTGAGTGTGATTGTGTGTGCATGTGTGTTTGTGTGTTGAGGTCAAAAGTAAAACAGTAAGTGGATTAATCACTGTCACCTGCATTTGGCGGCGCTGCGATTCCGATGCTAAGTGCAGTCCTCAGCCATAGATCTTTTGCTAGAGCAGCTCGCAAGAACCACACAAACTAAGCTCATGACAAATAGGACTCATACATTAACTGTAATTGTATGCAGTGCCAAGTTAAGAAAAACAGCCATGCTTTTTTTTTCATGAAGCTCGGCAGGGGGGACAAATTGCTCATAGATCTTGGGAGCTGTTAAAGAGAGAGGTTGATTTTCTTGCAGCTCAGCAACATTTTGTGTCTTTTTTGTCTTTCCAAGGAGAGAAATGTTTTCAGCTCTCGCTCATTTCTCAGACTTACTAATCGCTTGTTGATCCATCAGAACAATGCTAGCAGAAAACAGTCAACATGGAAGTTTAGAAGAAGGATTTTCATGGTTTTGTTGGTTTATATAATGAAAGAAAGCAGAACCTGAGCACCTGAAATCAGTGTTCATATTTTATTTTGGCAGTGCAGAGCATTTTTAAACAATGTTGGATCATCGTCAAGTCAAACTAAGAATGCTCTTGTCCAAACTGTTATGTACATGTTGCTCCCTCAGAATGAACTGCAAGGAACACGGTCGGTGGGAAGACAACACAAGGGTTAAACTATATGTTTTTAACCTTGTCATGAAGAGATTATGAATTAACAAAACAGTAACTTATTTTAACTGAGCGTACTGATATGATGAAATTGACTAGAAAAACAGAATAGTTTTCAGTGCGCTACATACACAGCCGGGAGAAACACATTCTGTTAAGTAAAGTGTATTCAGCCGTTTAATGACTTAGTTGCTATACTGTACGTTTTATTTATTGGAATTTCCCCTTGTGGGATTAATAAAGCATACATTATTATTATTATTATTATTATTTTGCTGATACAGTATTTGACTGTCTTAAAGAAATGGTTCAACATTTTCAGAAATATGCTCATTTAATTTCTTTTCATGGGTGGTAAGAAGATCTGTGTGGTGAGTCAGGATGTTGTATAGCTTGGCCACCTGCTTCAAACACTATCAGCCAATTGAATGCGTAATTAGTTGTTATCACTACCTTGAATATGAGGCGGTATAGGGCCCCTCTTCCTCCATGTTGGCTCAGGAGGCTGTTATCATCCATTGGTAAGCTGGATCACCCAGACACTCAGAGCAACTGCCCGACCACAGCACTGTGAAATGATGTACAGTAGTAAGAGCGACAATTGTAGGAAGTAGTATTAAAAGACAGAAACTTAACGCATAAGGAGGGATTGGTCAAACTCACACAGGACCGGTGTTCATGTCCCATGTGAAACCAAACGTCAACGTTGCCTTTTTTAAGTAACTTTCCTTACGGAATTTTCTTAAAGGGTAACTTACCATCTATATTCCTATGTTTTTGTGTCTAAGTGACTGATGAGAACAACAATCTTTGACATTGGTCCGGTATTAAGCGAGATCGCTGCAGTCAGCAGCGGAGAAACAAGCAACAGCGTAAATTAATAGTGCAATGGTGCAGCTTGTATTTACCTTCACTAAAGTCCTCGTTTTGCCGCTGACAGACTCAGATTAATATCCTAAATGTCTGACAACAATATGGAAAGGATTTTTTTAACATAAAAACATCCGCGAAATTGCGTTTGCTAAAGCCACCAGACTCCATGTAAATAAACAGTAATTTTAGCATCGTAAAATACACTTCATTCAAAGTCGACAGAAACAAAATAAAACTATGAAAAGCCGTTTTGGGTCGTCTTTCCACTTTTCCATCCATCACAACTCTAGTTTTGGTTGAAATAAACACATAGTTTACTGATATACATGTGAAAATATGTTGGCTCTATACACTACACTAAAAGTATTGCTTTTTTAAATGGAGTCTGGTGGAAAGGTCTCAAAGAGGTTTTAAAGGTCTATCTCTGTAGGGATCCTTTCCATAATGTTGTCAGACACTTAGAATATTAATCTGAGTCTGTCAGTGGCAAAACGAGCCCTTTTAGTGAACCAAATTGAAGATGCACATTTGCCCCATGGGGTTACATTGCAGCCCAGTCTGTGGCTGCCGGTTACAGCGTTCACTCTTAATACTGGACCAATTTTAAAGATTGTTGTTCATATCAGTCACTCACAAAAACTCAAAATTACTCTTTAATTTACGCCACGAATGTTAGTATTTCAAACCAAACCCCGATCTTTTACTAAACCTAAATCTTCTGAAACCCCAGATGGGTTACAATGACATTTTGGGGGATGAGTATAATTGTCTTTAAATTGACTATGGCCTTAGATTACTTCACTATCAAAGCTTTAGGTAGCAGAGACATGAATATAACGAAGAGATAGTTTGACACTGAAATAGCACGGTGGATTTGCATGCTGGTGTTCCTGTCATTTTCACCGTCGTCCTTTAACTAAATCCTTTAGTCTGACCCTAACTAACTGGCTTTACTTAACCAACTAAACCATTTTTTTACATGGCAAGAGTGTCCAAGTAGTACTATTGTCTTTCAAGATCTGCTTTTCAAAGCTTTAAGTTATTGTTGTACAAAAATGCTGTATGCTCACACTGATGCTGCATAGTGTTAAACATTTTGTTCTGCTGAAAAGCACATGGCTCCTCGTGTAGGTCTGCAGTTGCATAATTAGCTAAACGTCAAATCGAAAACATTACAGCATGTTGCCTGTACTTGTCATTACAGCAATCAAGCCAAGTCAGCCACTGAACCGAAAACGAAAAGGGAAAAAAAGGGCAGAAAGTAGGTCAAGTGGAGCCTGCTGGGGAGGCGTCCAGCAGGTCTCCAGATGCAAGGGGGGGGGGGTTTGTTGCCTCAGGTTTTCTCCTTACAGGCAAAGGTCGGTCGACCCTGTAGCATGTAACCCCGATGAAAACCATGTGTAGCCTGGGGAGAAGGAGTTTTCTCCGGAAACCAGATGTGCACCGGCTCAGGTGTCACTCAGTGTGTGATCTGTGTCCCTGTCTGTCTGACTGACTCCCAGCCCAGTATCAGCTCAGCTCCATCTCGCTGTCTCTGCGTAAGCTGTCTGTCTCAGTGCCAAGGTCTCAGTCATTATTGAAGGACATGTAACATTTTCAAATTGCTAGATATCAGTTTTCACATCTACAATATTTTCAATATTGTTATGACCCAACACTCAACATATATTATCTTCCTGAGAAATCCTTCAGGCATAAAACATAAAAATGCCCAGTAGTTTTGGAATAGACAGAAAAAGAACTGTGGACTGCTAGTTATAGAGACAATGATAAGGAAGAGCAGCTCTGAAAACAGAGTGACTAATTATGTTTTCATTGACAGGTGCTTTCCTGGAAAATAATTAAAGTTGAAAAAATTGGTGTCACATTGCTTTATTTTTTGGGGTTTCTTTTCCTTTTTTTTTCTTGTTATCCTTTTTTTGTTTTTATTGCAAGATCGCCTTTCTCCTAGAAATCTGGCTTTTAATTGTATTTAATCTGATATACTGATGTATATGTATACATGGGAAATAACATTGCTTTGGGCAAATTAATTTAATGTATGGGTTACCTTCACTATCAATTAATGTGTATTTAGATGTATATCCAGCTTAGTCTTCAAAATGCCAGGAAATAGTGAAAGATGCCCCTCACAGTTTCCCAGGATCCGAGATGAACATGTTAACTGCCTAACAAAACAAAACCCAAGGATATTTACATTTGCAATGATATAAAACAGAGAGAAACGCAAAGCAAATACTTAACATTTGTGATGTTGGAACAAGCAAATGTGTGCCATTTTTACGTGATAAATAAATATGCTGTGCATCAATTACTCAGTTAATCCAATAATTGTTTCAGCACTTAATACAGTACCCTAACATGGTGTTAGTATAGTTGTCCAACATTAAATATGACCTATGATGACATACAGTATGATCACATAAATCTGGGCTGACAGGCGTTTAGGTTGTGGAATATATGAAAAAGATTGCACACTGCAGTTGCACTTTAAATGTGTTTCAGTCTCAGTTGCACAGAGCAGAACGTAAAGGTCAGGAGGAGAGAGTACCACAGTGTACTTGAGGGAATGAGGTTAACTATAACAGGAGGTCAGCTGTGATAAAAGTCAGAGACACAAACGATACTACAGATCTGGAAGGACCTGGAGCTGACCGGTAACTGATCTTCAAAAGAAATATCCAGCGGCAAAGCATGAAGGATTACTACTGCGTGGGTCTGGGACATTAGTCCTGTAATTTGACTATGTGATGGATATGAAGTGTTTTTATTACCGGGGCCGCTGCAAGCCTAGAAATGTTATGTCATTTTTGGCCAAACAGCCCTCTCTTCTCCTCTATCTTTTGGTTTATTCAATAGTCACTGTGGCTGATTCAAATCAGTACCTCTCAAGTCACATAACCCTTTTAATCACATACGTAAACCCTACAGTCATCAGTGTAGGAGGGTAGGAAGTTATTCTGAACAGTACACTGTAAAACCTTTCACCATAAATTAACAGTAATACACGGGCAGCAGCTTCGCCAGTAAACTACTGTTTATTTACAGTAAGCATACTGGTTTAAATGTTACGTTATTTCACTGTAAATAGGCATACAGTTTCTTACTGTATTATTTGAATACAGTCTGTAACCATCGCAGATAGTGCTGTAATATTATTTTCTCCCAGAATGCATTGCCATTTACAATATGATCCTGTATAACATTAAAACAGTAAGACACTGTGAGATTTTAGCTGTAAATTTACATGAAAGGTTTACAGTGTACTTGAAGTACTTCTTTGTTTATTTCCATCTTCAGTAACCAATCACACAGTCACAGCGCACTCACTGCAGTGTTGGTAGACGTGCAACATGACTGAAAGTTTCAAACAAAAGAAAACCGATTTGATACAATCTGGGATTCACTGTTAAATTAACACCCAAACAAACTCATCTATTCCACAATCGTCCATGTGCTTAGTGCTAATGAGCAAATAGTAGCATGCTAGCATGTTAAATTAAAGCTAGTGGATGTGGAAAACATTACCTGGTGAACATAAACAAGTTAACATTGTTGGAAGACAGAGAAAAGGAGCGCTTCTTTTTGGTGGTGGTTGAAAAAAGTCTAACAAGATGCTCATTGGTGCAGGGCTAATCCAATAGTATCAGGACAGCATCAAAAACCAAGGCACTCTTGTTGAAGAAAATATTAAGAAGCCTTTATTGATGGGCGCCTGGGTAGCTCACCTGGTACAGCAGGCACCCACACGCAGGGTGGGGGGGGGTAGTTTTTAGTTAGTTTTTCCACTATTATTTAGCACTTTGGAACTTTATTCTTATTCGTTCTCTATTTCACTATGATTTTGAGTATGATGTCACTTCCTGTCTTTGTTCTATATATTTCATATATATCATGTATTGGTATCTCACTTCCAGTTAGTCACCCTGAAGAAGGCCTGTGTGCCGCAACGCGTTGGTGCGTATTTTTTACCTTCTGCTAAGCATCAGCCGCATCAATAAAGGCTTTTTAAAATATTTTCTTCAACAAGAGTGCCTTTGTTTTTATGCTGTTCTGAAGTTAACATTGTTATTGCCATCCAAAACAAACTTTGGAGCTCAACTTTTACTTGTAAAATTTTTTTTCTTCTTCTTAGTTCTATTATAAATTAATTAGATGAATAGATTAAATTCAAGCACATTACCTATTTGGTACAATCTCAGCTTCCTGAGTTTTACAAGGCTAAGCCTAACTGTGAGAGATTTGATGAGGGATTAAAAAGGATTAAAATGGAGTAAGCAAATGTGATACTGGATTCAAATTTAGAACTGCAACCCTTGTTAAAACCCTCTGTTAGCCACAGGGAAGGGCTAAACAAAACATTTAGCAGGGTTCTGGGAAACAGATCTTTAGTGTCCAGACATGTATTAACAAAAGATTTAAAAAGTCTTAAATGACATTTACGTAGTGCTAAGCATTGCGTCAGGGTTTAGTGTGGCTCTGTGCCATGCATTGTTTACCAGCCAAGTTATTTCAACATAACAACAGATAACATGATCTGATCTGCTTTGAGAAGCTACAACCAGACAATTAAAGACCCTGGTGTCTATTTCCCCCCTCCCATAGGCTTCTCCCTCTCTGGTTTCCCTGTGTTTTTCAGTCCGCCCAATTGAGAGCAGGATGATGTGTGTCAGGTGAGCGTGTGTCTCTGTGTGCACATACAGTAATACTCCTTCAGCAGGTACAGTAAGAACAGTGCAGGGATGCACTGGAAAAAATGCCACTTCAAAGATAAGTATACAAAACAATGAATCAAGGTTTTTGCTTGTAATAAATACAAAAAAATCACTTTGTAAGATTTCTTGAAATAAGATTTGATCTTTAAACAAGATAATCCATCTTTTACATATAACACAGCATCTTAAAAACCTCATGAGATGTCAGAAAAGCTTGTTTCATGTGAGATACGACTCAAAACAAGATGCTTTCAAGACTGTTTCACTTAACAAGATATTTAAGATGCATCTACATGTCCGTATATCTCACTGAAATATCACTTGTTAGGTAATTGTGTCTTACATGAATTGTTATTAGATAGAAATTAGATGAATATACTTGGTAAGATTTAGCTTTTTTTGCAGTGTGGATTCCCAAATATGACACCCCATGGCTGAGACCCAATCTCACACATACATACTCCCAGACACACCTTTACGCCTTCCTTTGGCCCACAACCCCAAACACCACCACCATCCTGTCCTCACCCCATCCCTCCACCCACTCTTCTTGGGAAAAGAAAAATGATTCAGAATTTCCACAGAATAACAGGAAACCCATGCAGGAATCACATCTTAGATTTCTATCTTTGCTAAGTTCCCATGCCAACTGTTGACTAAAACAGTTAAGGCATCCAGTTCTACTGTATGCACAGTCACATATGATATGTACATGTATGTGCTGTGGCTAGTAAGAAGCTTCCTAGACATTCAGCGAGATGCTTAAGGTTTGGAAGAAATATCTGAGACAGGTCAAGTAAAGACAGAAAACAAATAAAACAACAACAATTGACTAAACAAATAAAATGCACCAGGATAAGAGCCAAGGCCCAGTCCTTTAATCATTTTTCCATCATTATTCTCAAAAGTTTCAGCTTGCTACTTTTTTTTTTTTAAATTACCATTATTTATGATGCATTCATTACTGTGATTTGCCCCAGCTAAAAGCTTCACTAAGTGGCCAGAATTTCATTTTGCATTGTGTTCTTTTGGTCTGGGGTTGTTTTTCATGGCATCTTTAGTTCCACTCAGGGGACATCTACAGTATACAATCATATTTTATACATTAATGTGCAAGCATTGTGGCAACTTTTTTTAACAGCAAGCCTAGATGAACAGTTTGGTGTGGAAGACTGGTACTGACCTTAACTCCATCCTGGGATGAAATGAAACAGACAGTGGTCCAGGCCTTATCAGCCATCATCAGTGTCAGACCGCAATCATTCTCTTGTGTGTCCATCACATTGTCCTGGGGGTGTCCTGGGCGATAAAAATGTTGGCATGAACATTCATTAAACAAAATCAGGGATTTTGCAGAATTATACAATGTCAACCTTCTGTCTGGTGATAGGGTTGTTTTGCAGTTGAGTAGTTGCATTTTTGGCAGCCTGGTTCTAAAATATCATGGAAAGCCTTTCCACAAGAGTGGAAGATGTTAGAGCCCTCGATTAAAGGGCAACTATTAGCATTTTCAGGATTATACTTGTATTTTGTAATTATACTAGAACATGTTTACATGCTTTAATGTTAAAAAAAACTTTCTTTTTCTCATACCGCCAGTGGCTGCTGCACCTGTATTCACCCTCTGTATGTATGAGACCCTCTGTAGGAGCGTCTGTCTCTTTAAGGCCCCTCCCGACAAAGCCCAGTCTGCTCTGATTGGCCAAGGTGTTCCCTGGAATCTGCGCTACGCTCCGCAGCCTCCACTGTTTTACTAGTTGAAGCTGGAGCTACTGCAACGGAGTATACAGCAGGATTTTGTACAGTGATAAATCACCAATAAAGGCTTCTAAACCAAATACTCAACCCAGTCTCACGCAGTTTGTGAAATGGTCACGTAATTGAATCTATTGATTCGTGTACACGGACACGTTTATCTCGTTTTTTTCCTGATGGTCAGCACGTTTTTTAAACTAATATATTTCAATTGGAAGCATCTTTTGTGAGCACAGCACGATTCTTTAGTAGTGAGTTGTATGAAAGCCTAAAAATCCGCATAGGGTGGTTGGTTAGGGGGGTGGTTGGGTCAAACAACACAAGACTTTCACCCAGGAGACTGGGGTTCGTGTCCCGCGTGTCATGGTTCCTAAACCTAACTATGCTTCCCATTGAAATACATCAGTTTAAAAAAACGTGCTGACCATCACGAAAAAACGAGATAAACGTGTCTGTGTACACGAATCAATAGATTCAATTACGTGACCATTTCACAAATATTACACAACCGGACAAATGTCCCAGCAGTAAAGTGACCCTGAAATTGAGGAGAAATGACCAGAATTGGCTGCCAAGATTACACCTATCTCACGTTAGCATGTAGCTACTTCCTATTTGGTAATGATTAATGTGACCCGGAATTAGGGAGAATTTAACCACACTAACAGCCATGATGACACAATGACCAATTATAGAAGGCCGGCTTAGAGTTGCGTAGGACTTAGCCGAGAGTAGAAAAAACTTTTTTGGCTCACGGGGGTTTCTCTAAAATAGGTTTACTTCATTATTTGAAGTTGTGGCCATATTTAACATGAAAATAATACAGTATAAAATTGTAGATATGACAGAAAACCCATGGTTTTGGTACTTTTTGGATGTCCATATACTTTTGTCAATGCAATGTAATTTTATTGTGAAATACTCAAACTCAAACTTCTTTCCTGCATGACGTCTATGTGCAAAGTATTGGTTTGGTTACCAAGTGTTGACTTCAAGACAGAAAACAAATAAATTAGGTTTGGGGGAAAGCTTGGTAAAAGCAGCAGGATCTCTGGATTCAATAAATCCTCAGTCATTGCGTAACTGCTGCTAAATGTTCTTATGTGGAATGTGAACAATGCAAAAGCCATTTGTATTTCTCTAAGATGTTAGTGGAGGGGGGGTAGCAGACTTTTTTTTATCCCTGGCATGTGCTTGTGTTGCATCATATTGCGAACGAAAAGACAATTTTCCTTGCAGTGTTGCTTTTGAGAGTGAATATGGAAAATACATGGCGCCTTCAAAAGCCACTGTACACAGATGGGACTTGTCGTTCGGAGTAACTGGCTTCTGCAGCTGCCGGCGCAGGGAATTTACATGCAGCACAGCAAAAAGTAAAAAAGAGGCATCGTCGAAAAAATGGGCCTCAGCTGAGGAGCTGGTGGAGACGAATGCCACACCAAGCTGTCTGCAAACAAGATACAGAAATGTACATTTAGCTGACGGTCTAATCCAAGGAGACCCTCCTGGAAGAGCTCTGTGTATCGCTCAAAGAAACTTCATGGCTGTAAATGGACAGATTGGCTGTTGCAAGAGTTTGAACTTGCGACCTCAGATATGCAAAAAAAGTCACTTATAACCTTTTAGTCGTCCTGCCTGCTAAGTTCATACCAGGGCCTCCTCTGGCCTTAAACATGTTGGAAACGTTTGCCAGTGTGAGAGAACTAAAACAAGGTCTCAAATGGATTTGAAAAGAAGTGGATGACCTGTAGAGCAATTACTGGGCACCGAAGCCAAACGCTTTTTTGGTGTAGACTACAATATGTACATAACACCTAGTACTGAAAACTGTTTAGTACCAAAAGCTAGCATTAAATGTCTGGTCAGATTCTTTTTATTTTTTTATTTAACCTTAATACAGGTAATCTCATGGAGACACATGGTCTCATTCTCAAGAGAGACCAGTTATTTGTGTTTGCTTGGTCTTTGATCAGACAGGAGCAGGTTTACAATATACAGTGTGTGTATATATATATATATATATATATATACATACACACACAGTACAGGCCCACTTTCTCATTCAGTGAGTTTCCTTTATTTTCATGACTATTTACATTGTAGATTCTCACTGAAGGCATCAAAACTATGAATGAACACGTGGAATTATGTACTTAACAAAAAAGTGTGAAATAACTGAAAACATGTCTTAAATTCTAGTTTCTTCAAAGTAGCCACCCTTTGCTTTTTGGATAGCGCAGCAAACCCTTGGTGTTCTCTCAATGAGCTTCATGAGGTAGTCCCCTGAAATGGTTTTCACTTCACAGGTGTGCCTTGTCAGGGTTAATTAGTGGAATTTTTTCCCTTATTAATGGGGTTGGGACCATCAGTTGTGTTGTGCAGAAGTCAGGTTGATACACAGCCGACAGCCCTATTGGACAACTGTTAGAATTCATATTATCGCAAGAACCAATCAGCTAAGTAAAGAGAAACGAGCGGCCATCATTACTTTAACAAATGAAGGTCAGTCAGTCTGGAAAATTGCGAAAACTTTGAATGTGTCCCCAAGTGCAGTCGCAAAAACCATCAAGCGCTACAACGAAACTGGCTCACATGAGGACCGCCCCAGGAAAGGAAGACCAAGAGTCACCTCTGCTGCTGAGGATAAGTTCATCCGAGTCACCAGCCTCAGAAATCCCAAGTTAACAGCAGCTCAGATTAGAGTCCAGATGAATGCCACACAGAGTTCTAGCAGCAGACACATCTCTAGAACAACTGTTAAGAGGAGAGTGCGCGAATCAGGCCTTCATGGTCAAGTAGCTGCTAGGAAACCACTGCTAAGGAGAAGCAACAAGCAGAAGAGATTTGTTTGGGCCAAGAAACACAAGGAATGGACATTAGACCAGTGGAAATCTGTGCTTTGGTCTGATGAGTCCAAATTTGAGATCTTTGGTTCCAACCGCCGTGTCTTTGTGCGACACAGAAAAGGTGAACGGATGGATTCTACATGCCTGGTTCCCACCGTGAAGCATGGAGGAGGAGGTGTGATGGTGTGGGGGTGCTTTGCTGGTGACACTGTTGGGGATTTATTCAAAACTGAAGGCATACTGAACCAGCATGGCTACCACAGCATCCTGCAGCGACATGCCATCCCATCCGGTTTGTGTTTAGTTGGACCATCATTTATTTTTCAACAGGACAATGACCCAAACACACCTCCAGGCTGTGTAAGGGCTATTTGACCAAGAAGGAGAGTGATGGAGTGCTGCGCCAGATGACCTGGCCTCCACAGTCACCGGACCTTAACCCAATCGAGATGGTTTGGGGTGAGCTGGACCGCAGAGTGAAGGCAAAAGGGCCAACAAGTGCTAAGCATCTCTGGGAACTCCTTCAAGACTGTTGGAAAACCATTTCAGGTGACTACCTCTTGAAGCTCATCAAGAGAATGCCAAGAGTGTGCAAAGCAGTAATCAGAACAAAGGGTGGCTACTTTGAAGAAACTAGAATATAAGAATATGTTTTCAGTTATTTTCACACTTTTTTGTTAAGTACATAATTCCACGTGTTCATTCATCGTTTTTATGCCTTCAGTGAGAATCTACAATGTAAATAGTCATGAAAATAAAGGAAACGCATTGAATAAGAAGGTGTGTCCAAACTTTTGGCCTGTACTCTATATATATATATATATATATATATATATATATATATATATATATATATATATATATTTAGCGACCGGCTGCCAATCACCTACGTATTACCCCCTGCAAGCTGAGGTTGGCAGCCTGGTGAGAAGGGGCGGACCCCCCTGGGAATGTAGTCAGCGGGTAGAGGAAGTTCTGCCTCTTTTTGAGTTCTGGCCAAGTCTCGGCCCTCTGTGTTCCAATGCCTTTACCTTATGCTTGGTAGCTAATAAATGAGCTAACTAGACTCTGGCCTGTGTATGAATCATTACTATACATACACATACATACACACACACACATACATACATACACACATACACATATATATATATATATATATATATATATATATATATATATATATATATATATACATATACATATACATACATATACACATATATATATATATTTTTTTTTCTGATTGGTCTTAACCAATATTTTTTATATAACGATGGAGTCTAATCTCCAAAGACTGTACATTTCAAATCACGCATATGTACAATAAATCATTGCATATCTGCAACGAAGTCTCTCCTGATTGAATTGCTATCTTGAGGCAGTGGGAAGTGATCACACAAAAACCTGGTCTAAAGTCAATAACGCAGCATTTCATTGTTATTTTAACAGAGCATTAGTAAAATGCTTCTAGACTCGTTCACAGCGCGTGCACACTATGCTTGTTACACACACAGGAAGTGTTGGGTTCACTTTCTACATGAACTAGTTCAAAGTTCAGTTCACAAATTTTAAAATGAACTAGTTCAGTTCATAGTTCATACTTCAAAATTTTGAACTAAGTTCACAGTTCCAAAAATGAACTAGTTCATAGTTCTTTTTTTCAATATGTTGCTGTGAGCTATTATTTTTCAAAATTATTGCTACAGCCCATATAGGACCACTATGCGTCAGATTTCATCTTCATATCCAATCAGGTCAACGTGCCATTTCAGTTTTGTTGTGGATGTGCCTGAAGTGCAGATTTTCTTTTTGAAAGCCGGCGAGCAAAGTTTGCCCAGAAACGTAAGATTTTTCCCATCCTTACCGACCTCGTCATGAAACTCATTTAAATGATATATAATAATGAAACCTTTTTTGAGGAGGGGGGGGAAAAGGGGGGGGTGAAGTAAATATTGATTAATGATGGCACCCTGTTAAACAAAGTTAAACTGAGAGAGCGTGCCGTTCACAGACACCAGAATGAAGGAGTTCACAGTAACGCTCATCAAGCAGTAATACAGTACGTTCAGTTCACGTTTGCCCAAAATATGAACGAGTTCATGAACTATCGTTCAATGAACGCGTTCAGGCACAACACTGCACACAGGGACGCACAGCAGCACACACACATGCAAAAGATTAAAAATAAAAATATTAAACGTGAAATAGTATTATGATATGATCTGCTCGCGCACTTTCACTTCACACACGAGCAGATCAGTTTCTTCTCCTGAAAATCTCTCCTTCCTGCTCAGCAAATCCTCCATCATAATAGCAATGCTCCAAGGTCCAAACGCGCCTGGCTTTTAAAGGGAATGGGAGATGATCTCTGATTGGTTTATTGCATGTTACACCCAAAACACACCTATGATTAATTAAGACACTAAGTACAACAATTTTAAAACACGCGCCCGGCGCATGGACCCTTTTTTGGTCCGTTAAACTAGCAAAAGTGGATTCGTACACGCCCTTAACGCACCTGCGCCAGGCGCTTCACGCTGTGCGCTCAGTCATTGAAAAGTCTTTTAATTTGGTGTTAATTTCTATAATTTAGATTATCTATTAATTCATTCCTTCAGTATTTTTTTTCCAAAAACATGTGGACAGCGCTGTCTGCACCATTTACAGTGTCAAGGTACATTGTACAGTATACTTTTTTTTCCAACACAAGAGTTCCAACTTTTTCTTTATGTACTTCTTGGTTTGACTTAATTCTGTTTTCAGTTGAAAACAAGTGAAATCAGCTCAAGCAGCTATCTAGCTGTCTTTTGTTTTCAGAACAATTTGTCCAACTTTTTTTTGTTAAAGGGGTGATAGAATGATTATATAGGGTATTTCACACTGTTCCTTAAGGTCTCCTAATGGGGTATGTAACATTGGTTGGGCTGAAAATGGCCTGGTTGATATTTTATTGGCCCTTATGCATCCCTGTGTTTGAGCTTTTCTTCCAAATATGGTATGGTCATGAATATTTAGATGAGCTGCGCGCTGATTAGTTGAGCGAATCCCCCATACACACACATTAGAGATGGGCGCTGATTGGTTAGCGAATCCCCCATACACACCCATTAGAGACACGCGCTGATTGGTTGAGCGAATCCCCCATACACACACATTAGAGAAGCGACAGAATCTCATATTCCAAACACTGCAATATTTCATTAACAAATTCACTTATGAGACTTTTTTATGTGAGAAATCAACTATATAAAGCTCAAATATGGGCCGTTTTTTACGAAAATTGATGACTAATTGCAAATTTGGTAAGACGTGTCGGACTTTAGGAGCTCCACACAGTCTGACGAGAAAGCTGCAGCCTGCTGGGCTCCATACCCAGGGCAAAGTCACCCTTTGTGGATTACTGCACTACCACGGCTGCCGGCATAACTATAATATATTTATGGTTTGAATTTTATCACAGCACTTATATCACAGCTACCCCAAGATCTTACAAAGCTAACGTTGTGTCTGTTTTCAATGTAAGGCATTTTTATGAACGTCAGGCGTTCTGTTAGGAGGAGCAGCTAGCTAGCTATATATCCCATTCAATACAATGGTAAAAGATCGCTTCTAGCTAGCTACACTTTCGGCATAACTATAGTAGCTATATTTACAGTTTGAATTTCGTCACGTCACTTATATCACAGCTATCCCAAGGTATTACAAAGCTAACAATGGTGTCAGATTTCAATTTAATGAATTTCTGTGAACACTAGCTAGGGGTTTCGTTAGCTGCGACTGTCCCTTCAATCCTATGTGTACAGATTGCCGCTAGTTAGCTTCATTTTCGGCTTAATTCAAGTATATTTACGGTTTGAATTTCGTCACGCCACTTATACAACATCTACCTAAAGGTCTTATAAAACTAACAACGGTGTCCGATTTCAAGGTAATGAATATTTGTGAACATTAAGGGTTTCGTTAGCTGTGACTGTCCCTTCAATCCTAGCTATGTGTAGCTACAAATCACGGATAGTTAGCTTCATTTTAGGCGTAATTCGAGTATATTTACAGTTTGAATTTCGTCACGCCACTTATATAACCTCTACCCCAAGGTCTTATAAAGCTAACAATGGTGTCCAATTTCAATTTTTTATTTTTTTGTGAATTTCAGAGGAATTCTAAGAGGAGGCTAGCTAGCTCTCATTGATAGAGCTAGCTCCATCCAGCCGCAGGCTTTATCAATGAGACTCGCGGACAAGAGGCGTTTATTCACCGATCGTTTGTTTAAATAACTCAACACATTATAATTACACACATTATAACTTAAGTTATAATTAACTGGAACCTGTGGTAAGAGATTGCTGGCGTAACAGGCTCGTTGACTGCGCTCTCACTCACTAAAGGCATTTAGCAGGAAGAGGGGAGCTGCAGGCTCTGGAGCTCTGTCCAGGCAGCAGCGCTTGGTACTTCCATTAACCCACAAAACGGTGACTTTGCGCGGGTATGGAGTGCCGTGGGCTGCCAGCCGTGACGGAGCTCTATCTACCTCACAGCAGGCCGGAGTCTGTGAAGGAAGGCAGGCCAGGCGGCGAGACAACAACACAGGCAGCACACAGTCGGACAAAATTTGCAATTAGACATCAATTTTCGTAAAACGGCCCATATTTTACCTCTACATAGTTGATTTCTCGCATAAAATTTTTTTGTTAGCCTGTAAAATTAATAGTCTATATGTATGCTATTTGTCACCCAATTGTATGGCTTAACTGACTGAAAAATCTGTTGAAGTAGCCTAAATGTAAACATGTTCACACATTGACAGTTGTCAGACAAAAGGCACAATCTGTTTTTGTAGGAGAGGGAAGACCCATCTCATCGTTTAACCCTGTTGTGTTTAATGTCATGTTAAACTATTTTTTGTTCCCGGTCAAAAATGACCGTTCCATTAATACTTCTAATTTGTTTAGAAACCATTTAAAAATGTATACATTCACATGAAGTAACACCTGTTATGGTCAAACGTAAGAGTAACACCTTTATCTGTCACTTTGGAAAAAGAGAGAGACTCTGAGAAAAGTTTAGCGTAATAGGCGTGAGAAAAAGCAGGGAAATATTTAAAAAATAATAAAATGTGTCATGTCTTTTTGGTACATGATAAAGTATCTGCATTCAGGAAAAAGTTGGACCTGTGTTGGGCCAAAGAATTTCTAATAAGGGAAGAAGTTTCACTCTCTCGTTACTTCCGGCTTCTGAACTGGTTGCAGTTCCACCAGAGTTCCATATAGGGGGCGCTCACAGGCCAGTGCAGAATGAATGGGACTCTATGGAGCTATACCCCTCAAAATCTGTCACTTTGGAAAAAGAGAGAGACTCTGAGAAAAGTTTAGCGTAATAGGCGTGAGAAAAAGCAGGGAAATATTTAAAAAATAATAAAATGTGTCATGTCTTTTTGGTACATGATAAAGTATCTGCATTCAGGAAAAAGTTGGACCTGTGTTGGGCCAAAGAATTTCTAATAAGGGAAGAAGTTTCACTCTCTCGTTACTTCCGGCTTCTGAACTGGTTGCAGTTCCACCAGAGTTCCATATAGGGGGCGCTCACAGGCCAGTGCAGAATGAATGGGACTCTATGGAGCTATACCCCTCAAAATCCACTTTTCTCAGGATATAATTTTTTGTCTAGTAATTTGAATGTTGCATTTGAAAGGGGAGGCTAAGAAAATACACACTGCTTGGTGTTCTAAAAAGCCTTTAAAATGTCAATGACGTCATACACATATACGGCCAGAGATACTGCTTTACGGCAAGCTCTGAGTCGCTTCCTTTGTTCTCTCGAGGCATCGACAACACAGCTGACAGGTTAGTCTCTCCCTGTTCATACACGTGCTAGAAAGAGGTTTGCTAATGTTTTAAAGACTACGCCGAAATATTCACTCTGACATTCAGGCTCTGCTTCGGATGCCGTCAAGCGGGAGCTCTGGTTGTAATCAGTCCTTCACTGACCAATCAGCATTCATTAGCAGAATGCTAGCGTGTTAGGGATCAGTCATTGTGCGATTTGTACCACGCATGCGTTGAAACACTTGACGACCAAACATCACAACTTTTTTTTTGTATTACATCTTTATTATACAATAGTCATACAAACAATCAAGGCACAATGTGTTTGTAGATTTGTTAAAAATGTGTTTACAGCTTTGAGGTAGAGACAATATACTCCAAGCATCACAACTGGCAGCATATTTTCTTTTTTTTGTTTATAATGATATTTAAATTAAAAAGACTTGTTGTCACTGATCCAAAACCATGTAGCGACGTCATTGTTGTGTTGTTTATGTTAATGTTTTTACTTTTAATACTTCGTCTTGACTAATAACCATAGACTGTATATTATTAAAGGGGTGATAGAATGCAAAACCGATTTTACCCTGTCATAGTTGAATAACGACAGTTCGGTGGGTAAATAGGACATACATAGAAGCTCAAAATCCCATTGACACCCCTTTACTATGAAAATCTCATATTTTGAAACTGCCTCTGAAAACGCTATCTCAAAATCCGGAACCTTTGTCACGGCCATGGGTGTATTAAGAGAACGGTCACGCCCCAACATTTACATAGGCTACAAAACTGACCTGAGATCAGGTAGTCTTCTGAATCTAGGTCACGCAGATCTCTGCTATTCCATTACAAAATTCACTTCTGAAACTTTTTTATGCGAGAAATAAACTATGTAAAGCTCAAATATGGGCCGTTTTACGAAAATGGATGGCTAATTGCAAATTTTGTCCGACTGTGGGTCGGAATTAAGCGGCCGGTGCTGCCTGTGTTGTTGCCTCGCCGCCTGGCCTGCCTTCCTTCACAGACCCCGGCTTGCTGTGAGCTCGATTGAGCTCCGTTACAGCTGGCGGCCCACAGCACTCCATACCCGCGCAGAGTCACCGGTAACACCGCTAATGGACTACTAAACGCCGCTGCTCTGACAGAGCTTCAGGGCCTGCAGTTCCCCTCTTCCTAATGCCAGGTGTGTGTGAGTGAGAGCGCGGTCAGCGAGCTTGTTACACCAGCAATCTGTTACCACAGGTTCCAGTTACTCTTTTAATGTGTGTAATTATAATGTGTTGAGTTATTTAAACAAACGATTGGGGAAATAAACGCCGCTTGTCCGTGAGTCTCATTGATAGAGCCTGCGGCTGGATGTAGCTCTATCAATGAGAGCTAGCTAGCCTCCTCTTAGAATTCCTCTGGAATTCACAAATATTCATTAACTTGAAATCGGACACCATTATTAGCTTTAGAAGATATTTAGTTAGATGTTGTGTAAGTGGCGTGACAAAATTCAAACTGTAAATATACTCGAATTAAGGCGAAAAGGAAGCTAACTATCCGTGATTTGTAGCTAGGATTGAAGGGAGAGTCGCAGCTAACGAAACACTTTGTCTTCACAAATATTCATTAACTTGAAATCGGACACAGTTGTTAGCTTTATCAGACCTTTAGTTAGATTTTGTATAAGTGGCGTGACATGTGTGTAACATGTGGTAAGAGATTGCTGGTGTAACAAGCTCGCTGACCCCGCTTTCACTCTCACACAACGGGCCATTTAGCTAGCAGGAAGAGAGGAGTTGAAGGCCCTGGAGCTCTGTCAGGGCAGCGGTGTTGGTAGTCCCTGCTGTAGGCTGCAGCCGTGACGGAGCTCCAAGTACCTCATAGCAGGCCGGGGTCTGTGAAGGAAGGCAGGCCGGGCGGCGAGGCAGCACCGGCGGGCCGCGAGGCAGCACCAGCGGCTGAACTCCGACACACAGTCTTACAAAATTTGCAATTAGCCATCAATTTTCGTAAAACGGCCCATATTTGAGCTTTATATAGTTGATTTCTCGCTTAAAAAAGTCTCAGAAGTGAATTTAACGAAATAGCCCGACAAACATTGTATAACTTTGCAGTGTCTGAAATATGAGGCCTGCTGCCGAGTCTCCCATGTGTTTCTATGTACTTTGCGCAAACCAATCAGCGTGTAGCTCATTCTGAATATTCATTAGCATACCATATTTGGAAGAAAAGCTCTTGTTCCTAATAGAGCCATATTCACAGGGTAGTTAAGGGCCTAATAAAGTAGAATTCGGGCAATTTTCAGCCCAACCCATTAGGAGACCTTAAAGTGATGGTTCGGAGTAATTCACCCTAGGGTCCTTTGCACCATGACCTCGAGCCAAACACCCCCCCAGAAGCTTTTTTCACCTGGGTCTAACACTGGGAGAGTTAGCTAGAGTAGCATTATCAGCTGAATAGCTTAGCGCAGGGGCTAATGGACCCACGTTTGTATCTCGTAAATTACCCCACTAATAATGCCCGAAATGATACCAAACGTCTACAAGTAGTACAAATAAGTTATGCTCTCATAAAACGATGGATTGTAAAGTTTGTAAGTACACCAGAAGGTTATGTAAATAACACTTGCCTGCTGGCTTCTGCTCTCTGCTGCTGTTGTTGCTGCTGTAAGACGAGTGCTTAGGGCCGTCTACAAATTACAACACCGAAAAGAGATGCAACAAAAATATTTATTAATTTAACTTTTTTTTTAAAGTAAGTGCTGTAGTATAACTAGGAGGAGACAAGTAATAATTGAGGTAAGTTTGGAGACATTACCTTATTTAATCATTGAATTAATAAATATTTTTGTTGTATCTCTTTTCGGTGTAGTAATTTGTAGACGGCCCTAAGCACTCGTCTAACTGCAGGTAGCAGCAGCAGCAACAGAGAGCTGAAGAGAGCAGGCAAGTGTTCATAAACTTCTGGTGTACTTACAAACTTTCCAATCCATCGTTTTATGAGAGCATAACCTATTTGTACTACTTGTAGACGTTTGGTACCATTTCGGGCATTATTAGTGGGGTAACTTACAAGATACAAACGTGGGTCCGTTAGCCCCTGCGCTAAGCTATTCAGCTGATAACGCTATTCTAGCTAACTCTCCCAATGTTAGACCCAGGTGAAAAAAGCTTCTGGGGGGGGGTGTTTGGCTCGAGGTCATGGTGCAAAGGACTCCTAACCATCACTTTAAGGAACAGTGTAAAATACCCTATATAATCATTCTATCACCCCTTTAATGCAAATAAGTGTAAACGTACATAAGTGTCCTTTCTAAGACGGGATGACAGCTCTTCCAACCACCACTGCTGATTGTAGTGGAACGAAGCAGAATTTTCTAATGTAAAAAATCGCAGATAAAGGCTTCTGAACCAAAACATTACCCAATCAGACATGTTTCAGCAGGAATGTGACCCGGAATTGGGGAGAATTTAACAACATTGCAAGCTAAGATGACATGTTTACTGCCATTAGCATGTAGCTATATAGTGGTATACAGCAGTGGTGGCTGGAAGAGCTGTCATCCCGTCTTAGAAAGGACACTTATGTACGTTTACACTTCTTTGCATTAATAATATACAGTCTATGGTTATTAGTGAAGACGAAGTATTAAAAGTAAAGACATTAACATAAACAACACAACAATGACGTCGCTACATGGTTTTGGATCAGTGACAAGTCTTTTTAATTTAAATATCATTATAAACAAAAAAAAAGAAAATATGCTGCCAGTTGTGATGCTTGGAGTATATTGTCTCTACCTCAAAGCTGTAAACACATTTTTAACAAATCTACAAACACATTGTGCCTTGATTGTTTGTATGACTATTGTATAATAAAGATGTAATACAAAAAAAAAGTTGTGATGTTTGGTCGTCAAGTGTTTCAACGCATGCGTGGTACAAATCGCACAGGGACTGAGCCCTGTTCCACGCGAGACCAACACAGGTCCAACTTTTTCCTGAATGCAGATACTTTATCATGTACCAAAAAGACATGGCACTCCTTTCCATAGATCATTTTATTATTTTTTAAATATTTCCCTGAGTGACAGATAAAATCTCTTACTTTTGACCATAACAGGTGTTACTTTATGTGAATGTATACATTTTTAAATGGTTTCTAAACAAATTAGAAGTATTAATGGAATGGTCATTTTTGACCGGGAACAAAAAATAGTTTAACAAGACATTACACAACAGGGTTAAACGATGAGATGGGTCTTCCCTCTCCTACAAAAACAGATTGTGCCTTTTGTCTGACAACTGTCAATGTGTGAACATGTTTACATTTAGGCTACTTCAACAGATTTTTCAGTCAGTATAAACTATTAATTTTACAGGCTAACAAATACAGTAAACTCTTATTTTGAAAAACAATGAATGCATATCCTGCCAATCAGATTTAGCACCACCCACAGGGGAAAATCGGAATATCAAGTGGTTTTTCTGATTTCCGTGCAAGAACGGGAAAACCAAAAATCCAGTCATAATTTCGTTTTTTCGTTTTTCTAAAAAAACGAAAAAACGGAAAAAGGAGTTGTTTTCTCGTTTTTTCGTTTTCATATGTTAAAGCAAAAACAAATGAACGAACGGTACCTGGACCAACTATGACAAGGTAAAATCGGTTTTGCTTTCTATCACCCCTTTAACGTTTTTATTCATTTTCATTCAAATACAATTTTCATTGTCTAACTTTTAAGACCAAATGTAACATAAAATGCCCTTTAAACAGTCCTTCTCACTGTGCCTTAAAAGTCAAAATACAAGTATGATGTTTCTGACCGTCTGACCTGCTGACCCCCAAAACGGACAAACAGTGCAGACTCTTTGAAATGCCAGCTTCAAAGCTGATCCTCGTCTGCTGAGGTGTGAATTATGTGGAACAGCACCACCCCGCCCTTCCTCCCTCCCTCCTCCAGAGCAGCGGCGGCGCCGCGGTGCCTTCCACCAGATGTTGGCCAGCCCTTACACTGGAGGTCAAAGGTCAGGGGCCGATAGTGGGGGTCGAGGAGGGCTTTTTTTGGGGAGGAACGTAACGGCTGTTGAAACAGACCATGTAGCACTTCATCAGTCGTAAATAAACAGGCCGCAGACCTCCTCCAACCCTGTGTGGTATGAATTAGGGCTGCCATGATGGAGGTCCGCTAATTGAATTTCCGCCACCGCTAATAAATAACAGCTGATCGATATTTTTAGGAGGTAATTTGTTCCCTGGTAACATTCCATTGATTGTGTTTACCTTATTTGATTCTTTATTTTCAAGGATTTATCTTTAATATCTTTCCAGATATTAGCTCATAACCTGGTTGAGATCATATTGTATTATGTATTGTCACTTGACAGGTGATGAACTTCAAATCACTATGGATAGTCAGAAAAAACTTTGTACTGAATAACATATGACATTCCTCTGTAATCCAACTAATTTATGCATGTTTACATTATGGTATGGATTAATCCAGAATGAAATAATTCAGTGAAAAAAGTTCAGAAGTATGTCATAATACAGCAAACATTTGTTAAAAATTAGCTTATTGGTTTATTTTAACCTGGTTCAAAGATATTGCCCAACCAAAAAGTCAAATTATCAATACAAATTGTGTACTCAGATTTTTTTTTTAATAATTCATAATTATTTTTACTCTGGAATTGTTTTTGAAATCAGATACTTGAATAAAACCAATAAAAATAAAGAGCAAGGCAGTTATCTAGAACGATTCCTTTGAAAACACTACTGTATTGCATCACATTGTAACTCAGCCAGCTGCTGATTGGCTCATTGTGGCTCAGAGCCAATCAGCAGCTTGTTTGATAATGAGCGGTTGGCTCATTATCAAGATCAAGATACTCATCAAGAGTTCAAGATCAGTTTCTTCTCCTGAACATCTCTCCTTCCTGCTCAGCAAATCCTCCATCATAACAGCAATGCTCCAAGGTCCAAACGCGCCTGGCTTTTAAAGGGAATGGGAGATGATCTCTGATTGGTTTATTGCATGTTACGCCCAAAATACACCTAGGATTAATTAAGACACTAATTAATAACAACCCTTTTGAAACATGCGCCTGGTGCATGGACCCTTTTTTCCGCCGTCAAACTAGCAAAAGTGGATTCGGACACGCCCTAAACGCACCTGCGCCAGGAGCTTCACGCCGTGCACTTAGATCATTAAAATAGGGCCCATAGTCCACCAAGGACCGATGATTATGGCTGTTGATTGTTAAAGGATGAGTCTGTTGTTTTATGTTTTAGTCACTTTCAACAAATCCCATGAAAAGAGCAAAACCAACAACGTGTCAATGTGTCTGTGGCTCTCAGCTGCAAGCCCATTGGCCTCTACAGAAGACGTAATGTCATGCTTGGTATAGAGGTCACAAATTGGTTGTTTTTTTTAAGTTTTGTTGTCCAGCAATTTCCTAAAACAACTAGGCACTTTATGTTACACAAATAGAAGGAAATAGTATGTATTTTGGGGGGACTATTTTCAGGGGTGGACTAATACACATACTGCATATGTCACTCAAGTGATTATTTACTAGTTATACTTTACAGGACTCAAAATAGTTCATTGCTTTTGGATAATAATGGAGCTCTAAGCTATCAGGTTTGAGATACACAGACACAAATTGTTAGTAGGATCAATCATTGTTGGTTTTGCTTGTTGGGGTTTGTTGACAATAAGACTAATATGAAATATTTCCAACCTCAACCTTTAAAGTTAACAGACATGATTTCCCAAACAATGTCTTTGTTACTGTAAAGCATGTAAGAAGCCAAACCGAGGTGTAGGCGTCATCAGATTCAGATCAACCAGTTGCCACTTTGAGAGGTAGACGAGCAAGTAGTTGAAAAAAAGTTACTGTAGTCCTGTTGTTGTCAGAGTGTGGTGTTGTTAGAGAAGGGGCAATGAGAGACTTACACGTATCTGGATGTTGTTTACTCCCCAGGGAAATCTTTTTTAAGATTATTTTTTGGAGCATGCATAGGCCTTTATCCGACAGGACAACTTTAAGACAGGAAAGGGGAGAGAGAGGGGGAATCACATGCAGGAAAGAGCCACAGGTCGGAATTGAATGCGCAGTTGTACGTGGCGCACGCTCAACCAGGTGAGCTACCAGTGCGCCCCACCAGGAAATCTTTTTTTCATCCAAATGTCTTCTTGTACGAAACTGAGAGCTTTTCTCTTCATGTGCAGGTGTCTGCTATCACGTCTTTATATTTATACACGTGGATGTACTCTATGTATTTGTTTTTTTATATATAGTATATATATTAACACATGGCACACACAAGTGTATGCAAATACATGTGTGCATATGTGTTGATTAATGTGTTTGTTAATGTTTAAATTGCATGGCAGAACATGTTACCAGATGATGCATGTACTGCATGTATGTGTGTCTCCCATATTGCAAGTGACATATGCAAAATCAAGTGACTCTAAACTACAAGACGCTGAATTTTTTTTGCCATTTATTTAGCCATTTACACCAGATAATGCCCCATAAACTCTCACGGGGACGCCCGATCCTTCTACAGTGGTCATAATGAAAAGGCAGCACTTGCTCCATCCATCTCAGCACTTCATTCCAGCTAACAACATTACTATTCATTCACACCTGTCCAAATGCATAACCTCATTGCCTGGAGGGAGGGGGAAAAAAAGAAGTCATTGCCGTCTCACAGAGAAGGGAAGACTCCAATTCCCCTCTGCCTGCGTTTTCTTTACGCATTTGTCATACATCAACCAGACAAGTTAACTCCCTCCTCTCTTCGCATGCAGCTCCTCTCTGACCCGGCCAGCTTTGCCATGACTCATAAAGAGAGCTAAATGAAAACCATCCCAACCCCCCCCTCTCTGTCGCTCTTGTCTCTCTGCAACCGAAACTCATTTCCTCTGCACAGTGGATCAGTGGGAACACACAATATCGAAGTCACAGTCAGGAAGGCCTGCCAGCATTCCGCCAATCGACTCTGACAAATAGTGTACATTTCTCAAGGAATTCTCTGAACGTGGGAGTGGACCTGCAGATGTTGGAAAGCTGTAACTCCTCAAAACCTCCAACCCCACTCCCAAATGCCCCCTCCACCCGTTTCCCATTTGCCTTGTGTTGTGAATGCACAAACAGATGCAGGAAGGCACACATGCACAAGGCACTTGGACAGCCGGGCATGCACGGTTGTTTGAGTACACACACACACACACACACACACACACACACACACACACACATACAGCCTTTGTGTGTGTATGTGACATGCATGCAGGTAAATTAATTTATTTTGTGCTGTGTAACTGTCACATATACACACAAAAAACGATAAACACATCCATGCACATGCATACAACCATAACATACAACACATTCTCTGCACATACACAACTACTCCCCCTGCTCTACACACACAAACACATATTCCACTGTTGCAGACCTCTACAGTATGTGGATACACACACCCACACATGATGACACATGTACACACAAAAATAAACTCCCTCGCTCCTTGCATTTGCTGACACACACACACACACACACACACACACACACACACACACACACACACACACACACACACACACACGGCATTTGGACATCCCAGGGCCTGGGCCCTCTGTTTTTCCATTACGGAGCCTGGCAGCAGAACAGTTCAGCGCTACCAGAAACATTGCAGCAGTGGGAGATGGGGCTGATGGCCGAGCTCATAAAAACCTGATCCACAAACTCACCAAAACACTGGCGGATCACACACACAGCAAACTAGTCATGTTTCCATTAATGTAATATGTTGCACAAGTCTATGACAATTCTGCTAAATAAAATAAGAGTGTGTTTCTAGAAGTTTTTGCAAATAGATTCCAGAACAAGTATATCACATAATTCATACTTTATGGCATTTCATACCCTCTCCACTTTAAGGATTGTATAGTGGCTTTTAATGGCAGTTGTGTTTTCATTGCAGAAAAAACTGAGCATGATTCACCTGTGACGTGTCTGATGTCCATCCGCATTCTCAAAGTGTTATGTCCTCATGCATGACCCTGTAAATTCCAGGAGCTAGTGCAAATCTTTCTTCATAATCGATAGATGACTTCTTTTTTTCATAATTTAGGACTTTAAATCAATACAGCATTCCATTTCAATTAACTTCATGAAAGCATTTGAGTCATAGATACTGAAAAGCTTATTATTTAATGAGAGGAGTGTCAGTTGTGTTTCGAAGTGCTTGATTAGTGCATTTGCTGTGCGGGTTTCAATTATCTGAAGATAACTGAATATATAAAAATGTTTCATTATGCCATTTATTACAGGCTGAAATTGCATATGGAACTTTTAAGTTATATACATGCCATGCTTTTGATAATTTTTTTAATAGTTTAATAAATTTTATGATTGCATGCAAAAGTGAGCAAGGGTTTTTAAGAGAATTTCATGAAGAGCTTCTTAAGTCTTTCAAGAGTGAGTACAATTAGATGGCATTTCAGTGCAGTTAATTCAAACAATCAATCAATCAATCAATTTTATTTGTCACTTAAAATCCTACAATGTACAATTCCGGTGAAACGTAGTCTATATCGACGAGATTTCACTTCCAGGATTGCTCCTGTCCTTCTTTACGGCCAGATGTCTGTTACCTTCCTCTTTCTTTGTGTTGGCGTTCTAACCTCCGGTGGATTTGTGAGGACTATGGTTAACTGCTCCTCAGATCTCTGCAGGGTAAATCCAGACAGCTAGCTAGACTATCTGTCCAATCTGAGTTTTCTGTTGCACGACTAAAACTACTTTTGAACGTACACATGTTCCACCAAAACAAGTTCCTTCCTGAGGGTATTTAGCAGAGGCACCGTGGCTCTGTCCGGAGCTTAGCACCGCCCAAGACGATTGTGATTGGTTTAAAGAAAGCACGTGGAGGAAGGTCTGGCAATGCAAGACTAAGTGAAATTAATTCCATCAGCTCCTTCAATAAGGTTCTTTGGAGAGTTGTTTATTATGTTTTTAGATTTAATTAAATAAAAAGCATTAAGTAAGTACAAAGAAATCAGCAATTTAAAACGCAACACTTCCAATGGCTTACAGCCAATGGCCAGGTTGTTATATGTCTTTGTTGTAGAAACAAAGACATTTAACAATTTTATGATCAAGTCCTAATGTTTAGCATTAGTCTAGCAGTAAAAATTAGGTCTTCAACACTTGCTGTATCTGTTAACCAGTTCATTCAAACCCAGAACACAGCAGTGCAAGCATTTTAAGACAAAACAACAAAACCAAGGTCTTATTACAAACACTTTTGATTGGCCATTTACTGAAGCCTCCCTAAAAGCATGATTTATAGAAGCAGAGCTGGCATCCATCAGGCCGGCTGTTTCTTTAATTCCCTCTCCCAGTTTGGTGCTGGACCAGGACACAAACAGAAAGTATGACTGCACAGAGTAAAGAGCACAACAGCATCAGACTGCATTCATACGCTGCAGGCGACAGAAGTCAATAATCCTATTTCTATACACATTTTATGGACCGTCATTAGCTGAGATGTGGACTCGGTTACACCAACTGGTGAATCGTTAAATCTAATTTTCTCACATGTTCTTGCTTATTGCATAAAGGAAAGACAGCAAGAGAGACAGAGAGAGAAAGAGAGATAAACACCCTCTATGGGGTTTGGGCAGTAACTAATTACATAAAATAGGATTCCAAATCTTTATTAACTATTTTTCCTCTCCCTTCCTGTCACACCCTAATATATGAAACAGTGTTGTTTTTTTCAGTAGGTTTATAATATTAATGCCGTGTGTTGAAAACAGACATATAATAAAAAGTATATACTGTATGTATATATATATATATATATATATATACAGTGCCTTGCGAAAGTATTCGGCCCCCTTGAACGTTTCGACCTTTTGCCACATTTCAGGCCTCAAACATAAAGATATAAAACTGTAATTTTTTGTGAAGAATCAACAACAAGTGGGTCCCAATTATGAAGTGGAACGAAATTCATTGGCTATTTCAAACTTTTTTAACAAATAAAAACTGAAAAAGGGTGGAGTGCAAATTATTCAGCCCCTTACTTTCATTGCAGCAAACTCTCTCCAGAAGTTCAGTGAGGATCTCTGAATGATCCAATGTTGACCTAAATGACTAATGATGATAAATAGAATCCAGCTGTGTGTAATCAAGTCTCCGTTATAAATGCACCTGCTCTGTGATAGTCTCAGAGGTCCGTGTAAAGCGCAGAGAGCATCATGAAGAACAAGGAACACACCAGGCAGGTCCGAGATACTGTTGTGGAGAAGTTTAAAGCCGGATTTGGATACAAAAAGATTTCCCAAGCTTTAAACATCCCAAGGAGCACTGTGCGCGATAATATTGAAATGGAAGGAGTATCAGACCACTACAAATCTACGAAGACCCGGCCGTCCCTCTAAACTTTCAGCTCATACAATGAGAAGACTGATCAGAGATGCAGCCAAGAGGCCCATGATCACTCTGGATGAACTGCAGAGATATACAGCTGAGCTGGGAGACTCTGTCCATAGGACAACAATCAGTCGTATACTGCACAAATCTGGCCTTTATGGAAGAGTGGCAAGAAGAAAGCCATTTCTTAAAGATATCCATAAAAGTGTCGTTTAAAGTTTGCCAAAAGCCACCTGGGAGACACACCAAACATGTGGAAGAAGGTGCTGTGGTCAGATGAAACCAAAATCGAACTTTTGGCAACAATGCAAAACGTTATGTTTGGCGTAAAAGCAACACAGCTCATCACCCTGAACACACCATCCCCACTGTCAAACATGGTGGTGGCAGCATCATGGTTTGGGCCTGCTTTTCTTCAGCAGGGACAGGGAAGATGGTTAAAATTGATGGGAAGATGGATGGAGCCAAATACAGGACCATTCTGGAAGAAAACCTGATGGAGTCTGCAAAAGACCTGAAACTGGAAGGATTTGTCTTCCAACAAGACAATGATCCAAAACATAAAGCAAAATCTACAATGGAATGGTTCACAAATAAACATATCCAGGTGTTAGAATGGCCAAGTCAAAGTCCAGACCTGAATCCAATTGAGAATCTGTGGAAAGAACTGAAAACTGCTGTTCACAAACGCTCTCCATCCAACCTCACTGAGCTCGAGCTGTTTTGCAAGGAGGAATGGGCAAAAATGTCAGTCTCTCGATGTGCAAAACTGATAGAGACATACCCCAAGCGACTTACAGCTGTAATCGCAGCAAAAGGTGGCGCTACAAAGTATTAACTTAAGGGGGCTGAATAATTTTGCGCGCCCAATATTTCAGTTTTTTATTTGTTTTAAAAGGTTTGAAATATCCAATAAATTTCGTTCCACTTCATGATTGTGTCCCACTTGTTGTTGATTCTTCACAAAAAATAACAGTTTTATATCTTTATGTTTGAGGCCTGAAATGTGGCAAAAGGTCGAAAAGTTCAAGGGGGCCGAATACTTTCGCAAGGCACTGTATTATATATATATATATATATATATATATATATATATATATATATATATATATATATATATATATATATATATATGGAAAGTGGAAACCACTGGGGACATGGGCAAATGAAAAAATGTATGTAACATGAACTCTCACAGTAATACAAACAGAAAGTAACTTAAGCTTTCATTGTGTAAAAAGAAAATCATAAATTGTGATTTATGTTGTGAGGTAACGTTATACAAACTCACCATGAACAACTGCCCCAGCAAACCTCTGCCAAGCTAGCTGTTAACATCGATGTAGTCATACAGAGACGTACCATAAAGTAAAAATCACGATCTATTGATATGATTGGAATTTAAATATAGCGTATGCATATACACAGGAGAATATATTGGAGGCACATTTGCGAATCTGCTCTGTCACTGGCTACCACTTTGCGAGGGGCAAGGGTGGCCAGTGCCCCTGTAATATTACAACCCAGTCTCACGGCAGTTCATGGAATGGTCACGTTATTTAATGTATTGATTTGTGTAGATAGACACAATTATGTCATTTTTTTCGTGGTGGTGAGCACAAATCTTAATGTAATGTATTTCAATGGGAAGCATATTTCAATTTGATCACAGCACGACTACCGTAGGGAGTAGTATGAAAGTCAGAAAAGCCGCATAAGGAGGTTGGTCGGGGTGGTGGATGGGTCAAACAACACAGGACTTTCACCCCAGAGACCAGGGATCGCATCCCACGTGTGGCGTCTTATTTCCCCGTTGTTGACTGTTGACGGTTCCTTTCCCCGTTCTTCTTTCCCGAAACACAACCGTCTCGTTGTTGTTGCGTGTCCCCCAGAGACCGCGGGTCATGTCGGTGTGTGACGTGTCCTTTCCCCGTTCTTCTTTTCCTAAACCCAACCACTGTATAGATGCTTCCTATTCTGTGCTGAGCACCGCGAAAACGACATAATCGTGTCCGTATACACGAATCAATAAATAAAAAACCATTTCAGGAACTGCCGTGAGACTGTGTTGAATATTAAGCCTTGACCCTCCTCTGGCCCCCTAACTCTGACAAATATTTTCATACATTTTTAACCCCACCTTTATCCCCTTTGCAGTGATATATAAAATGTAGGTTAACACTGAATGAGTGTTCATGTGTTTATTGTTATATGTGTATCGTTAGTCTTTTGTAGAATCAAACCTATGGAAGGTTGGTAGTATGTAACACTTGTGCTTAATATATTTGGTACCGCTAAAATTGCATGTGGCCCCAGCCTGGCCCCTCCATTCAAAATGGTCTAGAACCGCCACTGAGTATGGGGGTGGGGCAGGCCTAGGGAATGGAGTCAGCAGGTAATGCAGAGCAGGAGGGCGTGTCAGAGTCTGAAATGACATGAGAGTTAGTGTGGCAATAGTCACTGACTAAGTTTCCATCCACTTGTCAATCGAATCATCTGAAGTTCGGTAAAAAAAAACTTGGACTAACATCCAACGGCTTTAAAGTGAATAAAAACACATGGGGCTAGATTTATCAAGCCGTTTGCGCCTGTTTCCAGGCACTAATTGGTCGCAAAGACGGACGTAACCGATGCGGCATATTTACAAACAGGGCGCACTTGGGTAAAATGGCAGATTGTCTGCCACATGAGCGAGAAGAGACAAGTTGCGCTTTCAATATGCGTTCGTGGGAGTGTCGTGGGGAAAGTGGGAGTTCCACCCAAAAAGGTGGGAGGATAAGCGCAAAGTGCACCTAATTATATATTCCGTGGTGTTTACAAAGACTGTCAGTAAGAGCGCGCCTCTATTCTGCGGGGGAAATTCTCCGCCTCTTAAAAGCAGGTGTAAACCAGCCGCAGTCAAGTTTCCTCGTAGACCTTTATGCCGCTGGTGAAATGGCAACAGTAATTTGAGCAAGACGAAGACATAAATGAAAATATTTAGTATTGTAAAATATTTTTAACACAAGAATCACACTTTGTCAGTGAACACAAAATCATTTAGCGTTACAGATCAAGCAGCCATGCAATATTAGAGTTACTGGAAGAAATCAAAGATGAAATTGAATCTCCCACTCAGCGTTCACATCCCATTCCAGCAGTTGGTAAACTCCTCGCTACATTACAAATATATTGGCATCAGGATCATTTCAAACAGTCATAGCATCAGCAGTGGGAATATCACAGTCTGCACTCAGCCATATCATAGCACCAGTACCGCTTTGCTACAGCGCAATTTACGGTATAGTGGGCGGAGAAAGACGCTGATTGCCTGATGGGTGTCAGGGTTGATAAATACTACGCAAAATGTGGAAGCATAGCGTGCGCTATTACCGAACTCGCATAAACAGACGCAGCGCAAACTGCGCTAGTGTTAGTAAATCAGGCCCATGCTGTTTTGCGGTGAAATTGGTATAGCAAATTGATTTGAGACATTTTATGGTGTTTCCATCAATTTTCTCATTTTCAAAACAGATGGCGCCGTCTACCTACAAATGATTCATATTGCACAAGTTGTAATAGTGCTTATGTGTCAGCTGATAGAAACATATCATACTATAATAAGAAAACAACCGTCCCTTGACCCAGATAAGCCATGGCCCTCCGGTTCCAATCGAGAAGCGTATCGCCATCACGCTCTACAAACTGGCTACAGAGTGCAGAGTGGTAGGCGAAACGTTTGGGGTCAGCAAGACCACTGTGTGCTTACGGTGTTTGCAATGCCATACAAATGAGGATGATGTAAGGGTTAATGCCTGACGAGGTGTCCATTGTCAGGTATTAATGGACGACGGCGAGGTGTGAACCGTCCGACGCGCAAGTCCATTAATATCTGACAATGGACACCTCAAAGGGCATTAACCCACTTATACCATGGTCACTTGCCAAATAACATATTTTTAAAACATTAGTTTATATTTTAATTTGTTTTACAATCGAAATCTAAAGTTTATCCAAACAATAACTCAGTTTCCCTGGTTATGCCTGACGGTTTGACTAATACCTGGAACAATCATTCCCATCCATCAGGTTCTTATGCAATGCAAATGTTGTAGACTCTCCCAGGAATTAGGAAGGACCTTAGATACGACTTACCTCCCTTAGCAACTGGATATATTTTTATAGTCCGCTCAGCTGATAGAACCCTTCAGTTTAGCTACGAGCCAGAAAGCTAACGCTATGCTAGCAATATCCAAAGTCAATAACATTGTGTACAGTTGGCAATCAGTTAAAAATAATTTGACAGTATGTTGAACAACAAGACAAGCTAGCTATCCAGCCATGTCATTGTCCCCAAAACAATATAATGACTTTTACGAAGAATTTGATCCGCGATGCGTAACGTTACTGTCGGCTGCAGCGGCGCAGCCTGAAGCAGCGAGCTGAACAGTGAACGGGATGTGAGATAACGTTATTCTCTGTGAAACAAAGTCAGTCCAGAGGGCCAGTAGAACTTACTTCTTGCAGCCTGTGTGTTTTAGCGCCATCCTGTGGTGTTCAGAGGACGATTTGGAAATAGTGAATCCACATTTAATTTTTTGATTTAATGTAGTGCATTCATTTAGAACAGTAAACAGACAGTTTCACTGGAACTCCTTTAGTAGGTGTCCTACATCATTTTTTAGTTGACACCCTGCAGCCAATCAGAATCGAGTATTCACCCAGACCATGGTATAAGCAAAGGTATATACCTACCTGTAGTGGATGAGGCGCATGAGATCTCTCATGCGTAACTCCAGAGTGCACCTTGTGCCACAGGTGCATGGCGCAATAGATGGGACTCACGTCCCAATTAGACCCCCTGCTGAAGGCTGCAGGGATTTTGTCAATAGAAAGGGCTGGCCATCAATCGTATTACAGGCTGTAGTAGAGGGTCATTGCATCATAAAGGACATCTGCATCGGCCCTCCCAGTAGTAAGGCATTTTTCATTCAATGTCACTTAATTTGCATAAAAACGTGTGGATGGAAACATAGCTTATATCCTTGACGTTCCACAGGTGCTGCATGTATTTTTGCCGTCTGTTTTCCTTCCGCTTTGGTGTTGGAATTTTAAACTTATGAGGACTATGGTGAACTGCCCCTCAGATCTCTGCAGGGTAAATCCAGACAGCTAGCTAGACTATCTGTCCAATCGGAGTTTTCTCTCGCACGACTATCTGTCTGGCAAAGCGAGACTAGTGTGGCAAAAACAGGAAACAGACAATGATAAACTTAAACCTGGCTGAAGATGTGACATTAAATGGCCAATTTATCATCATCATCATCATCATCAGTCCAGTCCTGCCTCAGATTGTTTTGATTTTTCATTAGCATGTAACATTGTCTCTGCATCACAAACCCTGAATATATACTGCTCCATATATGAGTACCATGGCATCCGACGCTGCCTCCACAGAAAGCATCTCCATGGTGATTGGAGGTAATGAGTAAGCGTGCCACAGCACAATCAGCCACTAGCTCATTAGTGCATAGTTATAAAGCCGACCCAGGGGCAGCACACTGTGTTAAAGCGCCCAGGCTGGCAGAAGCCCGTCCATGGCAGCAGCTGAAAGAAACGGTGGACCAGGAGAGAAGTATGAAAGGGTTACAGGCCCAGTTCAGACCAGCATCCAATAATGAACAGCAGATTGCTATGGGAACAATGTCAATCCTGTTATTACCTTGCTGGACAAACAGCGGGTGAGCAGTGGGATTCAAAAGCATGGCAGAACATATGTGACTCTACGTTGGCCAACCTTCACACTTCAAACTTTAATAACAGTTGTTGTTTTTAATTATACATACAGTATGGCATTGTTAGAAGGTTATGTAACATAGAAAGAAGTGACTGAGTCTATATCTGTACTTCAGTCTCTAGAGACTGGAGCCTTTTCTTCTCCACTAAATAAAATATATATTGAAACGTGGAGCAGTCAATGCTGAGAATAGAAAATTAGGTTTTGTCTGGTGGAAAGTGACTAAGTGCATTAAAGTACTAATGCTTTACTCTTTATTTCAATTTTCTGCTATCTTAAATTGTAATCCACTTTGTTACAAATGGAAATATTATGCTTCTTACTCCACTACATTTACACTTAATGGTAGTGGGAACACTTCCTACATATTTTTGGTCTCAGGATGGTTTTTGTGATTAGGGATTGGGCTAGGCCTCTTACCTCCAATTAGAAAAATTGTGATGCTACACACCATCTAAGTTTGCAACTGCTGTTTGGGGAGGTTTTTTTTACTGTTCTGAGATGCTAATGTATAAAGCCAGGTCCATAAAAAATGTCTTTCTTTGATCCCATCCCCCTTGGATGGACTGGAACACCGACTATGAGCTGGGAATTATCGTCCAACATCAGTGCAGCCAGGTTCAGTGAAATGTTGTCTTATCTCAGCTGTAATGTATTTAGAAATTTAGAAATCAAGCGCACCATTAAAGTTATTTAAACAGAGGGTGGGCGAGTATTGTTTGTGAAATCAAATTTCTCACCCCCTGCGCCCTAACTTTACGATAATGGAAATTGTCAGAGGTTTGTAAATGGGGATGGCGAAGCAATTTGGTGCCACGTGTCCCTCCATCCCAAAACCCTCCCCACCTCTAAACAATCAGCCGGGGTAATGAAAGTGATAATGGTAATCTTTACGGCCCACCATGCCAGCCCAAGACACCAGCGACCCCCGACACTGATTTAATTAGCTTTCTTCTGCTTCTTCTCCTGCTTGTCTTTCATCAGCCTCGGCCCTATAAACTATTAATGGCCTCTTAGGCAATTTAGCTTGATCACTCAAACCAGTCTGCATTCGGCTCGCCTGAAAATGTTTGAAGAGATTAGCAGGAGGGGAAAAATTGCTCGCCTGCAAAACATGGGAATAAACCACATTGGGGAAGATTAATCTCTATGAAAAGAGCTTTATCATAGTCTGGGCACCCAGCGAGAGACGAGGATCAGGGTTATTCTTCTTTTTTATATGATGATTTAACTAGTGCTTGGCAGAGGGGCTCACATGCCAAACCATTTCAGTGATACATTTGTTTTGCCCATTTAATGAGGTTTGATTCGAGGCAACAAACCACAGAATAGTCTAAAGGAATGTTATTTATAATCCAGATATTGCTCGGTGGAAAGACCATACACTTAACTCCCTAGCTTGGGGATTTTTAGGTTTAACTTGAAATGGATATCTATAGTTAATACATATTATTGTTCCACATTAAAACACAGAATGACATTTGAGAAACTATCTGACACTCAATCTGAGTTTAAAGGGTAACTACCATTTTTTTCAACCCCATTTTCCTATGTTCTTGTGTCTAAGTGACTAATGGGAACAACAATCTTTGACAATGGTCCAGTATTAAGTGAGATCGCTGCAGTCAGGAGTGGTGAAACAAGCTACAATGTAAGTTAATAGGGCAATTTTCCAGCTTGTATTTACCTTCACCAAAGTGCTTGTTTTGCCGCTGACAGACTCAGATTAATATTCTAAGTGTCTGACAACATTATGGAAAGGATTTCTAAGGTGGCCGACCTTTCTGTTAGAGAGTAAGATCCTTTTTTTAAACATAAAAACATAAAATTTTAGTCTAGTAAAATACACTTTATTCAGTCGACAGAAACAAAATAAAACTATGAAAAGCCGTTTTGGGTTGTCTTTCCACTTTTCCAACCATCACAACTCTAGTTTTGGTTGAAATAGACATGTAGTTTACTGATTTACTTAATACTGGACCAATGTCAAAGATTGTTGTTCCCATCAGTCACTTACACACAAAAACATAGGACAACAGGGTCCAGGCCGATAAAAAACAGTAGTTACCCTTTAAGTCTGTTCTTGGATTTTCAGAAGTGAACGTTTCCATTCAAATGCAGAAGGTAGGCCATTTGCCAATATTGCTTATAACATCTGTGGCAAAATGTTGTATCACTCATGCATGTCATTCTAAAAAGTACAACAAAAAAGGACATGTCAAGAGATGGAACTTAATATTTACTAATCCCAGAATCATTCATCAATCAATAGTTAACACATGATAATTAAAGATGATTGAATGACTATTTCTCTGTTCTACACAGGAAATATATGTTTTTGTTATTGTCAATTTTTATTTATTTATTATTGATTATGTTTTTGGTTCAACATCTTTATTCAGAGTAAAAAAAAAAAAAACACTGTCTGCCCACACATTCCAGGAAATTGAGCAGACAGTCTTCCAGTAAAAAAGCCCCTGTGTTGCTCCTTAGAAAATCATGATCATCTATTGTCCATGTCATGTCAACCCCCTGGGATACGTCCCACGAATGGATGAATGACTCCATCACTGTGGCCATCGGCCCTAGCTTATTGCTCTTCTCGTCCTCGCCAGGACACGGAACCTATATGAAAGGGAACAGAGAACGCGGTTGACAAACTCAGGATGTGGATGTAATTATCATAATTACATGTTAAAACGTTCACCTAGAAAAAAAGTCATGCAGTGTCCAAAATTAATGAGATGATTTACAGAAAGCTGCACTGAAATGCCATACTGAAATTGAATAAACTAAAACATAATTACTGAAATAAAATACAAATCATTGGTACAGTAGAAGCTACGGTCTCATCACTTGTCAAATGAGAGGATTTGCAGCTTTTCTGTGTTTTAAGCAAAGGTTTTACTTTATTGTAAAGTGAACATTTGTCTTTGGGAAATTGTTAACAAATACTGACACACAGATCATAGAGATGAAAGGAGATTCCATTTAGTGAAAGAATAGGCAGGCAATTTGTCGCATTTTCAAACACTTTTAAACACACACTTTTAGGAAATGTGACTGGGTGACTAAGACAGGATGTCCATCCTGTGTGCATTAAATCATTTTTTTCCCACAAACATAGCAAGCCATGATTTAAACACAAGCCTCTCTATCATATCTGAATTTTCAGTTTAACCAGAAATAACTGTTAAATATCCTGTCTGCTGCAGCTTTCATCACTAGATCACTCACATATGTTGTGCCATTAAATACAAATAATTCTAGATGTGGATGTGGAATAATTCGGATCAGCTTTTAAAATAGTGCACTTACAAAAAGAGGTTGGTTGAGAAACATGAATGAATTGTCATCAACCCTCATTCCCCTGCCTTCCAATATGCAACACAGTGACTTGCTGAAGCTGTGGAGAGGCCTGAGGCACAAACTATTTTATGCACGTTTCCTGCTCTGCCTTTTATCCCAATGCAGGATCAATGTTACAACATGAACACATATAACGGGCTAGTAAACTGTTCAATTGAAAAACGATTTGTTTACCATCTACTATTTCTGCCAAAGGGCATACACATACACACACCCCAGTAATGGATGACCAATGTTCCCAGTAATGGAGTGCACATGACTAACTGTTGCAACAGCAACCATTATTCTGTATATCTGTATGATAGAGAACGTACGTCTATAGTGTTGAAGTACGCAGTGGGAAGCTTTTTGTTTTATAAAAGGACATAATAAAAATGTATTTTATATGCATAGCTACAGTGATGTTTGCACTTAGCCTAGAAATCTAGACGCACCCTAGTGGCAGCAAATTTATTTTGCAGCCAGGCTCAGTCTAGGCACTCTCCGTTGGCTTGCGAGCTGGAAAAACCAAATTTGGGTCAGGCCAATCACATCGTGTATAGAATGGGTGGGCGGGCTTATGGTTGCTGCTGCTGGGAACAGCGGTCTTCTGGAAGACTTGGAGTTAAGCTTTTCTTTGAGAAAAGAACAAAGAACGGCACTGAAGTCATTCTTAAAAAAGGAAGATGTGTTCGGAGTTTTGCCGACCGGATACGGCAAAAGTTTAATCTATCAACTAGCTCCACTACCTTCTTTGTTGCTCTGCCTGGTTGTAGCTCTATCCTATTATGTGCAGAGGAAATGTGAAAGACAACCGTTTGTCCCGCCCCTCGGATTAAGCCCTGTCAATGGTGAGTTCCCAGACCCAACATCTGGATGTGGGTCTGGCTTGTCAGGCTAGTTTGCACTGTTTATAAAGGCCCAGAAGGAATACAATCCCCTAAACACATGAAAGTGAGATTATATATATTACATATAAGGGAGATCACAAGAAAGTAAATCGTTTAACTTCCCTATCATTTTGCCAGAGATCAACTTCTGTCCTTCGCTTGGCTGCCCAAGAAATTCCTCTTGACTGTCTTTTCGTCATCACCTGAGGCCGTTTCCAGTAATTCAATCAATACCATCAATTTCAATGTTTACCCTTCTGTGTTCAGCTCTGGTTTCAATCCAATATGTCCAAAATGAGGCCAATAGGTCCATTTGTTGTTGAATTAACATTTATGGATGCCACATTCTATTTTTCAATGTTTGTCCTTTTTACTTTTAAGTAAATGTTACCTCGGGATTTGTAAACAATGCACAACCTCATGCATCAATGGAAAAATTCATCAAGTTTTAACTTGATATTTAATTAAAGACGATACTTACGTATGAGTACGTGGAGGGACTCTCCAGTGACATAATCACATTTAATTGTATGAAATGGTTAAAATAGCCTTGTAGCAATGGTAAGCATTCTAGGTTGCATTAACATGAATTATTTCTACAGCTATTCATAATCAAACACAAAATATGATAATAAAAAAACTCTCTGTCTATCTTTGACTGTGTTTAAAAGCTTGTACTCGCGCAGCATGCATTGAAATGGTAATGGGGTGGTTTAGTATCTATTAACATGGTGACCTCCACAGAGCAATGTGCCTGGGGACATTAACAGCAGGCCATTTGACAATAATGGGTCCTTTAATCTGAGCCAGAGCCAAACACATGAATGACATTTCCCAGTCAGTGTTCCCATTCACAAACAGCAGGGAACCAATCACAGTGAGGCAGAGTTCAATTAGATAGAAATGAAGCACATCTGTCGAGGGTGAGGGTGTTTTACATTAACAGCATACAGTAACATGAGACATTGACCCATTTTCTTTAACCTTTGGTCTGCGAGTTAAAGTTACAGGTTATACTCAAAGCTATAGTGCGCAAATATTCTATAATAATGAATGTTTGTTGAATTGAAGCCCTTGCCAAATGAGTTGATACAAAGCTAATTAAATGTATCAGCTCCACACAACTCTCTCTGTATTTCTCAGTATGACTATGTTCAGAAAATGGTGCAGTCCGGCTACTTTGGCGCGCAGAAGCTCGACTGATGCGTTTTAGAGCAACTTTCAGCTTTGGAGAAGAAGAAGACATTAAAAATTACAAGTTAAATACCTCTTCCATCATGTTTTTTTAATCCTCCGTGTCTACGGTGTCGAATACTTCACCGATTAGCATTAAGCTTTGTATAAGTAGAAACCCGGTAGCATTTTCGAATGACCGTGCTTCCCTCCCTCATGTCCCCGAGACTAGCTCTCTCTGTATTGTGGGTCTGGAAAAAAGCCTCTCGTGATGCAAAAATCTTCATTTAGAGTCATGGGAGGCATTTTTGCCCAGAGTCTGTGGAATACAGCCAGCTAGTTCCGCATATTTTCAACCCGCCCATAGGGGGTGGGACTGTCACTACCCGATCAGAACCGATGTTAGTCGAGTGTCAGCAATCTTGAAGCTAAGCGACTCTCTCTTTTCAGCAGCAAACTTTTACAACAATTATGTGCATTCAAACTACCGCATATGTCTACCACCGGGATACAGTGGTACAGATCGGAAAATATGCAGGACACTTTATTACAGACGGAATACTCCACACACTACGCCAGCTTCCCCTGCTACGGAGACCAGCACCTCAGCCTGCGGTGTCGGTAGATGTCGCTAGCCAGTAAGGGGACATCCTCAGCGGTGTGCGTGAAAGCGGGATGAGGGCAGGCGTTCAAGCTAGGTGGAAAGCTAACGCTAGCCGGCCACCTGTCCTATCTGCTTGCAAGTGTCGGCACATTAGATAACAAACTGGACTACATCAAACTTCAACGAAACTCCCAACGCGAGTTCAGAGACTGCTGTGTTTTGTTGTGGAAACATGGCTGAACAACAGTGTACCCGCTATCCAGCTACCAGGCCTGCTAGCCTTCCGAGCATTTGCTGCTCTGTCGAGACTCGTGGAGGTGGGCTGTGTTAATACGGACTGGTGCAGAAATGCTGTGCTTGTATCCAAGTATTGCTAACCGCTAGTGGAGTTTGTAATTGTTAAATGCCGACCATTCTTAAATGCCGACCATTCTACATTCCACGCAAATTCACGGCTGTGTTTACAGCCCACCAAGCGCTAATGCTAGTATGTGTTAGCTGAACTTTATGGAGCATATAATGTATAATGTATTTATATATTTCAAATGCGTAACACCACTTGAGCCACGGTGAAACGTTTCATGTATATGGTCGGTCTTACTGTCTACTATGTCTGTAACCGGTAGGCGTGGCTTGGGAGTGGACTCGTAGGGAAGCTAAGCAAGTGCATTCTGGGAGTTGTTGTCTTTCATCCACATGAGCCAAAAATACATTTACTTATTCTTTCTTCTTTTCTCGGTCTAGAAGGCACCAACTTCTAAAACAATTTCACATTTCTACTACATAAATTTCCCAATTAATTTATTAATTTAAGACCAATACATATTCATCTTTCCAGTGGTGAAATATCCCTTTAATTTGACGGGATAAACTACTAGCAACTGCGTGGAGGAGGGGTGGGGGATGCGCGATCACGGAAGGCTTGCATCATGTGGATGTGCCGACAGTTTTGGTGTCATTACTTAGAATTCCTTCTGGGGGAGACAAAAAATACGCAATATAGCTTTAACAGTGGCCTTCAACGGAACAGAAAATTGTACTTCAGGTGAACAATTTATGCTGATGCTTTATTTGAAAATGTAACTACTGGGATAACATTAGGCACAAATGTCTGCTATATTTTAACACAGTTTAATACTTTAAGATGTGTTAAAGGGGAACTACTGGCATTTTTTTTTTCAAATTCATAGAAGTTATTCCTATGGTCTAAGACCAAAAATATTAGTAAACATGAACAACTCTCTCCCAAATCCAAAGATTAGAGTACTAATCTCAAATATATGATTTCTTCAATTATAAAGTTTGGAGCTGCTCTAAAGACAATTATTTGGGAAAGATGTTTTAGATGACACCAGCCCCTTTCACACAGAGATTCCACAATGGTGCCACAATTAAGGTCTGCCATTATGCCGTCTTTGTTTATTCACACAGAACCAAGCAAAGACGGCGTAATGCCGCCCCAGTCTGTGATTTCACATAGCATGCTGGCAGTCTGGGAGTAAAAGAGGTGCGATGTCTAACACAACAGCACCAGCGTCTGAGCCGAGCTGCACCAGTAAAGAGAGTAAAGATAGTAAAGAGATGGAGAGAGCGGGTGGAAGGGAAAGTGGACTATTGCACGCAAGGTTTCTGTAAGTTATTAATATCTTTGGCTACTTAAAACACTGCTTTGTCACTTTTGGACCTGCCTGTGGGTTGACTGGTGCGTTATACTGCATGTAGTCCTGCCATGCCGGCTGTCCCTTCCACACAGATGTTAGTTTAGTTCTGGTACAGCTCGGTGACTTCCTCCGCTGTTGGCTTAAAGGCGCAACAACTGTGTACCTCCATGCCGTCTTTGTAACTTTCAACGTTCCCATCTGGAACAGGCTTTGTGAAAGGGGCTACTGAGAGCATGCAGGGAATGTTCTGAGTATACATTTACTCTTTTAGAACTGAGAACATTACAATAGACTGAAGCTCATTTGTGTATACAAAATTCTGTGGGTCTACAAAATCACTCTCCCATTCATTTTCATTCACTATGGAGCAGCTCCAGGCTTTATACTTGATGACATCACAAGTTTGAGACTTACTTCTCTGGTTTCTGGCTTTAACAGAAAGAGAAAGTAGCTCATGTTCATGGTAATAACATATTGCAATTCTTAATTTAGGTGGTGTTTCCCTTTAGGGCATTTTTGACTGATAGAGGGGAAGAAAGAGTAGAAACACAACCCAGATTTATTGTTAACTTATTACGTTTATTAATTTTTTTCATGATTAACACTCTATTAGTTTTTTTGAAATTTAGACAAAATTGAATGACATAATACTCATAACATTCAAGACAGTATAATAAAATAATAACACATGGACAATAAACTGTAAACCAGATAAACATATGTATATGTGATAAAACCATAAGCACATAGTATACACTTCTCTCCCACACATAGCTTCCTAGGAGTCCTCCAGAAAGCGTAAGTACTTTCCCCATTTTCTAATTTAGACATCCAATCTGGCAAACCGTTTCTATGACATCTTTTTAAACGCCACCACCCTAGCCATCTCACAAGCCCACTCCTGGATTGACGGCACCCCTTCATTCTTCCATCCTCTCAAAATGATCTCTCTGGCTATCATCAAACTAGTCTGGACCCAGCTTCTTATGTTCTTACCTATTCCGTTTAGGACTGACCCATCTCCCTAAAACAAATAATCTTGGGCTGAATGGAACCTGGGTCTTTGCAATCCAACATAGGTTATCATGTATCTTGGTCCAAAATTCCTGGACCTTATCACAGGACCATAGGTCTTATTAAGTTTATTTTTAAGTTTATGTATATCATGTTTTATTTTTTATTTACCAATTAAACATGTGCCATATTCTTCTATACTCTTCTTGTAGCTGTAGAAGGGTGGCCTGAGACACACAAAGATGTTTAAAATAACTTGTTACCAGGGCTTAATTTGAGCCGGAACACGCCGGAACATGTTCCAGCACATCTGACATTGGACCCGGAACCTTTTTTATTGGATCCGGCACCTCCTGTGTCACTATGAAAAATTAATCGCCTAAATGAAAACAAAAAATTACTGTTTGTACAGTGTTCAATGTTGTTATCTGTCTTGTTAGTCTTTATTCCCCATTGAAGTTCCACAAAAATCTTGTGTTTGCATTTTCGATGCATTTTGACATGAATTTTCAGGGTAAGACGGAGGGGGGAGAGGGACGGAGGGAGGGGAGGCACATCAAGTGACATGCGCTTGTTGGGGACTTTTTTTAGTCAGAGAAGCTAGGTAGGCAGTGTAAATTTACCGTTACCTCGAACTCCCGTTTGAGTCGCCGGATTCACCCCCCTCTGCGCTCCGGGACCTCCCACTTTACAAATAAAGCACTGCTTGTTAGGACCGACTAAGCACAGCAAACGCACAAGTAGTTGTTGGGTCATGTGGGTTCCAACACACAGCACAGAGCTTCAGGAATACACCACACAATGATGCAAGGCTTCCAATAGAGGTTGCATGATATAACTAGAAAATGCATTTTCTGCAGAAAATGCGTGGGAATGCTGAATAGCTGAATTGCTAAAGCTAAACTGAATAAATAGCTTAAATCCGTAAGAAGAAGTTGAAGAAGTGAGAGTAGTAGAAAAAGTGGAAATCGTTTTAATAAGTATGAATTTCATAAAAAATTTAAAAGTTGACGCTAAACTGAACTGTTGGCTTTAAATGTTGAAAAATGACAAAATATGTAGAACATTGTGAGGTCTGAGTATATTTTCTAACTGATAATGACTCACATATGCAGAAATATGAAACAAATTGTATGAAAAATCTTAAAGCCCAAATGCATTGCACCGCACTGCTAAAAAATCTGGAAAATTGTCAGAGAAGGAAGCTAAACTGCATTACCTTAAAAAGGTAAGAGCTGAAATACATTTCTAGAAAAGCTGGAAGCTAAACTGTAATACTGTCAAAAGAGGAAGTTCAAATAAATTGACTAGAAAAGGCTGAAAGAAGAAATACTTTATCAGACATATACACTGCATAGAACAAAAAAGCATCAATCTAGCTGAGATGAGATGTGAAATATATTGCCTGAAAAGAAGGGGGCTGAACAACTTTGCATTGAAAATGAAAAATGAAATGCAATCATGACAAGGATGTTGAAAAAAGAATAGTTTGATTCGTATTAAGGCATCGAAGAGAGGGAGAGAGAAAGAGAAGGAAAGAGAGAGAGAGAGGGGGATAGAGAGAGAGAGAGGGAGAGTGAGAGAGAGAGAGGGAAAGTGAGAGAAAGAGAGAGAGGGATAGAGAGAGAGAGGCAGAGGGAAAGAGAGAAAGAGAGGGAAAGAAAGAGAGATGGAGAGAGAAAGGAAGATAGGGGGGAAGAGAGGGAGGGAGAAGGAGGGATGAAGAGAGAAGGAGAGAGAGAGAAAGAAAGAGAGAGAGAGAGACAGGGAGAGAGAGAGAAAGAGAGGGATAGAAAGGGAGAGAGAGAGGCAGAGGTAAAGAGAGAGAGAGAGAGAGAGAGAGAGAGGAAAGAAAGAAAGGGGGAGAGAGAGAGGCGGGACGAGAGAGAGAAAGAGAAGGAAAGAGAGAGGGATAGAGAGGGAGAGAGAGGCAGAGGGAAAGAAAGAGAGAGAGAGAGAGAGAGGAAAGAGAGAGATAGAGAGAGAGAGAGGGGGTGAGAGTGACTATTCATATTACTGCCTGTAGTATCTGTATACGTAGACTAGGGCTGGGCGATATATCGATATAAACAAATATATCGATATATTTTTAAATGAGATATGGAATTAGACCATATCGCATATATCGATATAGTTCAAATGTGATCCTTGCTCCCATAGATATGTCGCCGTGAGGTTCTAAACATACGTCAAAACCCGCCGCCATCTTGGAACAGGGGGCCGAAGCATTCAGATCAACGCTGAAGATGCCGGACTTTTGTACTGCTTAATTATGTTCGATAGAGGAAATGAAAAGAACAAACAGCAATGGATAACATTTAACAGGTGACAATGTGTTTTATGATTATATATGCCGCCTTTGACCAGCAATCTGAGCTCCGGCGGCAGCGGGAGGCGGAGAGCCCCGTGGCCGGCCGCAGCGTCTCTTCCCCCGGGCAAAAACACAGCTTCGCCTCGCTGCTGCGCCGGTCCCCGCTGATCCAGATCGGACCAGCCAAAGACAAAGTGGTGATCGGTAGGATCTTACACGTAGTCCGGGACGAACTGTATGTCGATATCGGCGGAAAGTTCCACTAAGTTTGCCGGCGGCAGGCGGACGGAAAGAAGCTACAGCGGGGCAGCAGAGACCGTCTGCGGCTGCAGGATCTGGAGCTCAGTGCCTGTTAAAATTACATGTAACGCTTAAATACATACAGAAATAAATAGTGGAGGAATGAGCCTGGACATTTCAGTCTGTTTAAACTTCACCTTGAAGCAGAAACTTTTAGTTCAGAAGGGTGAAGTTTCCGTTTGGACTCAGATCTGTGAACCGATCATAATAAATTTCTTTGTTTTGTAGTCGATAGTTCATCTTTTAGTTTACTTAAGTGGAAGCAGTATCAAGTGGAAGAATGGGACTATAACCTAGGCTTACAGGCATTACATTTTGAACAAAGTAGATTATATTAATATCAAAAGCTTAATTGACCTTTGGAATGAATCACAAATAGCCTATGGAGCTTTGATTTCAAAAAAGATACTCCTGTTATACAGTATTTAGGTTTCCATTTTATTGTTATTTGAACAGCTGAGCATTTAATCATGAACCAGGTGAAGAAACCGGTTTATTATTTATTTGATTTTGCAACTGTTTCTATGAAATTACTTGTGACATGTCATATTTGATTTGGGCTTTGACTGAACATTTGCTCTCACTTCGCGGGAAAAAATATCGGGATATATATCGTATATCGATATTCAGCCAAAATATATCGGGATATGACTTTTGGTCCATATCGCCCAGCCCTAACGTAGACTACTGTTCATATTGCTGCCTGTAGTATCTGTATAGACTACTGTTCATATTACTGCCTGTAGTATCTGGGTGTGTGTCTGTGAAAGTGTTGTCATGGTAACCAATGACAGTTAATGTTTGTAAACATCCTTTGAAGAATAATCAGTTAATGCGTGACACCTGCTGAAAACTGTCAGCTGGGCCAAACTGCAGCTCAGAGACCCTGAGAGCGAGCTCTCAAATAAAGACTCAAACTGGCAAAACGATAACTGCTATCAGTCAAATGACGTCATCCTGAGCACCACAAGGCCTTTATGAACGTATCGGTATAAAATTTATATGGATAAACGTAAAAATGGGGGCATATCAGCGATTTAAAAAAGTGGTTCGCTCTGCTCTTCGCTGGAAAATATGGAGGACTTTTATCATTGCAGCAGATGGAGGAAAATATGTTACTCTCATCATTTGGAAGCTTGCTGTGCCCAAAGTATAAGACATATCGCTTAACTGAGCACATTGGCTGAAACTAAACAAAAATACCTACGTTTTGATGTATAAATTGTGTATGACAGGTAAAACTTGTGGGTGTACGAGCAATTTATAGAGAAGGGACAAAGATTATTTTTTTGAAGCTTCACCCTCCGAGCGATGACATCATCACTCTAACCAGCCACATACATACTCTGTTTAATCGATAACATTTCCTGAAATGATCACTAAACTTAAACAGCTTTTTCACAAAAACTGTAAAATATATCAACCTGAAAAGCCATAGCCTGATAGCTGAATATTTTGTGAACATTTTAAAGTTTGTTTGGCGTCTGTAGGTGAAAGTTTGAAGGAGCTGAAACTTTTGGGAGCGGAAGAAGATTTTAAGGACTTGAAGCATGCTCTCATTCACTTCAATGTTAAAAAAAGTGTTAAAAAGCTTAACATTTTGAAAAGTATAAATAGTAGAAAAAAGGTTGAAGAAGTCCCATCATTAGCTGAAAGAGCTGAACATTTTAAAAGTTGAATGGTTTTAATAGCTCAAAGTATGCAGAAGTTACGCAGAGCCAAAAAAACGTACGGAATAAGAATAAATAAAAAAACGAACAACAATAGTGGGAATGCTGTTCAACAGCATTCCCACTATTAGGCAAAATGCTGCATCCACGATCACATGATGTTATCATACCAAACAGCTTGATCTTATGATACATTCCCCAGTGTTTGTAGGAAACAGAAGCTACTATGTGTAACTGCTGTGCTGTACAAACATCATTTATTTTGTGGAGCTCTGCTCTCTGATTGACAGGCTGCTCAATCCTAAAACATATTATACACAGTAGAATGTAACTTATATATTCACTCTGTCAGCAAATTGTCAACCAGAGAGAAATATAAATGCCACAATGTATTTGGCTTTTACGTGTCAAAACAAGCTGTTTGGAAAACCTGTGTGTGTGTGTGTGTGTGTGTGTGTGTGTGTGTGTGTGTGTGTGTGTGTGTGTGTGTGTGTGTGTGTGTGTGTGTGTGTGTGCGCGTGCATGCGTGAGTGTGTGTTTGTAACTATAGTCACTGGAAAGACTGTAATTTAACAACTTAGCCATTTACAGTATAATTTCTAGCTTATTCATTTGTTTCTATCATTGAGTCCAACACACTGATATCAACTGTCTTCTGTTTCTTGTCTTAGCTGATATTCCTGGCAGAAAAATGGCAGCTAAGATTTTGTCTCTTAGAATCAAAGAATAAGTACTTCTTTTGAGAGCTGCACTGAAAAATCCACTTGCGAAGAAGCAGAGACCCAATAACATGATTGTTGAGAAAGAACAAAATGCAGTTTGGCCACCAGACATATTCCGTTTTTTTTTATTTTGTTTAAAGAAAAAAAATCCCTTAATTGTTTTAATGGTGGCTAAATGTGACAAGTTTTTTTTAACTACATCTAATTCTTGTTTGTCAAATGCTGGGAAACTAATAAGTCAACAAGGCAGGTTAAGGCTACAACAAAAAATTGATCTTAGATAGCTTAATCATTAAAAACTTACCAATAACCAACAAATAAGTACCGATGGGTCAACAGTCTGGACCCTTGCCTGATGGATGCCTCCATTATGTGCCATTTATTTTACAAACCCAGGGTCTGTGTCTGACATGGATATCTATCCAATAGATGTCTCTAAACTCTGGTTAGCTGGCTGTGCAACCACTGCAAGAGTGACAGCGACAAGAAAAATTCATCAGTTCAACATTTCTCGCTCAGCAACACAACTTGCATGCAGTCTGGCTGAAAGAACACTCACCAGTGGCACTGGATTTAGGGGTTGTTATACCTGCACTGTTTAGTCCAGTTAAATCGGACTCTGGTCTGTTTTCCCCCTTGGTGTGATTCGTTTGGACTGGAGGCCAGTGGTTGGTTTGTTGTGGGAACGTGATGCTACCTCGATCCGACCCAACTACCAGGTGTACTTTGCTTGAATTGCTCTCTGTGTGAAAAGAAACCCAACCAAGGAGAAACAATCAGTTTACCTCAACCGTGGCATTATTTTATTGTCATTGGATTTTACCCTAAACTGGAAGTTGTTTTTAACCTTCAGAATGTCCACTGGTTCGAACGTCTCTCTCCCTCGCTTCCTCGGCATACCTCTAGTCAATGTCTAGCTAGTCTCGCATTGCCAGACCTTCCTCCACAGCGCTGCGCTGGACAGAGCCACGGTTCCTCTGCAAAATAGTCTCAGGAAGGAACTTGTTTTAGTGGAGCATGTGTACGTTCAAAAGTAGTTTTAGTCGTGCAACAGAAAACTCAGATTGGACAGATAGTCTAGCTAGCTGTCTGGATTTACCCTGCAGAGATCTGAGGAGCAGTTAACCATAGTCCTCACAAATCCACCGGAGGTTAGAATGCCAACACAAAGGAAGCCAAAGGCAACGGATAGCTGGCCTAAATGAGTGAAAACCGACGGAATTTCATTCAGCAACGGAACAATCCCGGAAGTGAAACATCAAGGATATAGACTAACGTCTAATAAAGGCAGACAATGCCAATAACGTATAATAATACTATTAATGTTTTTAAAGGCTGACTGCCCGCACTGTAATTTACAATTCAATTCAATTCTTATTTGTGCCTTTAGACAGTTACAAAAGATACAAAAATAAGACCCAAGTAATGTAAATATATTCTGTTTTGGGGGAGCTCATTGGCAGTCCACGAACTGAACTGGCTGTGTTTCCTCTGAGCCCAGAAGTGGAAAACAAGCACAGTAATCGTGCAAAACATTGGTGGTGTATAATATTATGTACATAATACTTTTGCTAGACTTTGGCCAATATATATATATATATATATATATATATATATATATATATATACAGTACAGGCCAAAAGTTTGGACACACCTTCTCATTCAAATGTGTTTCCTTTTATTTTCATGACTATTTACATTGTAGATTCTCACTGAAGTCATCAAAACTATGAATGAACACATATGGAATTATGTACTTAACAAAAAAGTGTGAAATAACTGAAAACATGTCTTATATTTTAAATTCTTCAAAGTAGCCACCCTTTGCTTTTTTATTAATAAGGGAAAAGATTCCACTAATTAACCCTGACAAAGCACACCTGTGAAGGTAAAACCATTTCAGGTGACTACCTCATGAAGCTCATTGAGAGAACACCAAGGGTTTGCAGAGTTATCAAAAAAGCAAGGGGTGGCTACTTTGAGGAATCTAAAATTTTAAAATATTTTGGCCTGTACTGTATATATATATATATATATATATATATATATATATATATATATATATATATATATATATATATATACAGTATATATATTATATATATATATATATATATATATATATATATATATGTTAAAATTATATTAAATTATATATTAAAATTGTTACATTGTCCTTTCTGATGATGGCAGACCAAACAATGTCACAGTCAGCATTATGAGAAAGAAACCATTCATGAGGAGTGTTTTTCGTCAAGTAACAGAGTGGGTTTCATCAGAAATCAATGGACCTGCAATCATCTCTTACATCACAATTCACAGGAGAATCATATGAGCACCTGTTTGCTGTGAATGTGCATTCTCAAATAAATATCATTCATCCAGTCTGTTTGTCAGACAAAAGAAAGGGACAAAGCAACATGAGATCTGACACTCTGGAGGGAAATCCTACTGTCCCTGTTGTCTGAAGAACCCAGGTAACAATTATAAGCTTTATTGAAATTCATAAATTTTTTCAATAAAAAGGTGGGCTTAAATTTCCCCCTGCTTTTCTGCTTTATATCTTTCAATTCCTTATCTTTCTTTTAGTCATTTCTCATGTTTATTCTTCCTCATCTCCTTCCTCTTACTTAATACATTATAGTGTCTGTCCCAATTATGTTATGTACTTGTGCTAGACTTTGGCCAAGGCTCCTTCAAAAAAAGAGATTTAGATTTTAAGAGAACATCTTGCTGAAATAAACAGTTTAAATAAAATATGTTGATATTGATTTTCCTCATGCAAGTATCAATCATGCACTTCTTTTGCATCGGAAGAATGTGTTCTGCATATTAATCATTTGTACAATCCATATTTCAAATGTAGAGGCCATTTAACAACATTTTCTTACACTGTTAAATCCCAACCACTGACTTGGTGTCATAAGTCAGGTGATTCTAACCTTTAGGTCACAGCTGTCCACCAATCACCTGCCACGGCATTCCGATGATGATGTGCTTCCATCAAATCAGGTCATTTGGCCCTTCATTTAAAACACATTCAATACTGCAGCCTTTTAGTCACCTCATGCACTTAGTCTTTACTGAAAAATACATCGCGGACGGCATCTAACCGAGAGGCTATTGCTGATTACAAAATCTATGGAGAAAAGCATTTCTCCCGCCTGCGTCTGAAACTGTATTGATCGAACAAGGGACTATTTGTTTGAAATGATCGAGATGATTACATGACCCCGATCATGCTGCAGTATTGCATAGAGTGTGATTTATGGATAATCCATCAGCCTACATGTTTTTACAAGATAATATTGGATTTGGGAAGCCCCCTCATATTGGCAAGAGAATAAGGGGGTGGGGGGGGGGGGTTATAATGATTGCAATTTCAAACTGCAGTTTCATGTTGCTTTTGATGATGGCAAAAACTAGTTCATTTCTTATAACTGCTTGACTCCCAAATGCATTATTGTGACCATAAACAAACAAAATGCCCCATAGTGTGCTTTGCTAAATGAGGTGAATTACCATTAGGAAATAGCCTCCAGACACTATTGAGTGGTATTATGGAGTTAATGTGACAATAGATCATACAAGCACAAGAGCTCGACCTGCTTTAGCCACATCCACACTGCTCACAGATTGTTTCTCAATAAGCATTGCGCTGCTGTTTTCTCTTCTCTCTAAGCTTCCTATATGGGTTCTCTTCCCCTTAAAGCTGCTGTAGGTAAGATTGTGAAGAGCCAGGACTTTGCCAACAAATTTGAACATCGACAACTTCTCAGTCCCTCCTCCCTTTCTGCTGAAGCCCAAACCGTCTCCTAAGCCCCTCCCACACAACGGAGTTTGACAGAACTGCCGGCATGTCAGACAACATTTTCAATAACTAAACACCAACACAACGTTAACTTTACTCATCAACAGTAAAACGATGCTAACTAGCAGGCTAGCGTTAGCCATTTCAGCATCATATCAGACCGACCACTCTGCTAATGTTACTATCATCCTCACCAACGTAGCTTTGTGGACTTTTGACTACTAATAACCAAGTGAAAGATAAATCATTCGTGGTAATTATGTTACCTGTTGAGAGGAAATGTGGCCACATCTGCATCGTTCTTCAGATCTTTAAAATCCTGCAGCCACGCCACCTCTGAAAAGCCACTCCATTATTCACGGAGTTTTGGAAAACCTTTCTGCAGCTCGTGCGCGGGGAGGGGGGAGGGGAGAACGCTATATATGCGTGTGCCTGAGCAGTGATTGACAGGCAGATAGACCCCCCCTGTGGCCCTGATTGGAGAAAATCGACCGGGAGCGGTGGAATTTTGCCAATGGCACTACAGGCTATAGGAGGTGCCAGAGGAGCTGTCTTTTTTTTTTTTACATAATTCATGTAGTTCTACTGGAACATAGGGTCAGTTTCAGCAAATATGACAGAAAGTTAGTTTTATAAGACTTACCTACTGCATCTTTAACTAATTATCCTGAGACTAAAACATTATCTTGCATGTCTCACAGAAAAATTTTTACGGACAGCATGTACAGGATTACTGTACAAGGCTACCCCTAAAATCCTGCAAGAACACAAGGTATTTTGCATTATCGTATACAAAAATTGAAATGGACATCCGGCTTGTTTTAACTAATGAATGCTGCATTTTGTGCAGAAAGGCAAATAAACTGAGGAAAAGGTATACATATGCATCATTGTCATTTTTATCCCTCTGTTTTTGTGCAAATTAAAGAAACAAGATATAACAAGGTAACACATTTTGTTACCAGGCTAGCTGCCTGGCGCTGTTTCCATTCTTTATGCTAAGCTAACCGGCTGCTCGCGGTAGCCTCATATTTACAGCATAGACATGAGAGCAGTATTGATCTTCTAATCTAACTCTGCAAGAAAGTGAATAAGCATGTTTCCCAACATGTCAAAATTTGACTTTAAACACCATGATTTTCCTTCCTATCAACCACGTCTGGCACAGAATTGAACTGACACTGTCCAACTCTTATCCTTTGTAACGTTGAAATGATAAACATAATCGGCCCAGCAATCATAACGCCATCAGTGCCATCTCGCCTCCGGTTTTAATATGAAAACAAAGATTTCTATGTGGTTTCTCTTCTCCTTGTCAGATGACCCTCAGACTAAAACACTAAATGCATTACTAACTGGACATAGCAGCTTGTCGGAGGTCTTTCAAACATACTCACAGTGTTGCTATGTGGGTTCGCCATTCATTCAAAGGGCTACAAAGAGATAAGCACTGTAATTCGTAAGCATTTCATGTTTGTTTTTTCTGTATTCACTACATTGACGACCGTTGTATAAGAACGCGGCTGGCCGCGGGGGGGCGGGCGGGCGTTAACATACAGGACTTTCAATCCAGAGAGCGGAGTTCGCTTCCCGAGGAAAACTAGAGACTTTCACCCAGGAAATGCGCGTTCCTTCGGATTGTTATAATCCAAACACAATCCTAATCTAAACTAGTCGTTTTGGTGCCTAATCTTAACTTTCGTCGTGGCAAAATGCTCATATTTTGTGACCGGCAGCTTGCGGTGCTCTGTACCTGGCTCAAAGTCAACTATTTTCGGGTAACTGAACCACCAACTACCGCTGATACAACGGAGGTCTGTAGCCCGCGTCGCAAAGCTCTGTAGCGTCTTAAACAGCTAGCAGTTGCCGCTCAACGTCATGGAGCTCGTAGCCAGCCGGCGTCACGTGACACCGAGTGGTCATGTGACACAGAGTGGACATGACTGGAGTCTCCTAATTTCGTAGGATATCATACGTTATGGTGTGCATACATTTCCATACGATATCATAAGGAACTGTTCATTAGAATACTGTGGTGGGTTTGAAAGCCTAGGAATGCACAGAAAATGTATCTGAACCCCTAGAGCAAATGGATTTGAGCAAATACAAGACGACAGAAAATGCTGTGTCGGAAAAACACGTCGAGACATTTGCATGCACGGGGCAGGATGGTTGTGCTGGTCATACACTGGAAACCAGTTGTTTATCTAATGTTCTTTAAAGATCAAAAGTAAAGAGCCACTTCCTCTGGTAAACTCCTGAGTGGTGATGATGGCGGACCAATTAGCCTGACTCATTAGCTTTCGGAGAGCATTAGAAAATAAAGCTGTGGCAGGATGGACCTCGCTCTGAGTGTTTTTGCATTATTGATTGAGAATTAATGGCGGAAGCAGCTGTCATTAAAAGGCTAAGGGGTGGCTCCAGAAAACCTTAGTAATGGCAATCTGGGCCATTTAAGAGTCAGCTAGATGGCTGTTAACCACTTAAGGGTTGGAGCAGAGCGAGAGGTGGAGAAACAGGGGGTTAGAAAGAGCTGCAAGATGGATTATCTGATATTGTGGACACAGGTTCTGTTTCTTTACTATCTTTATTCAATTGCTATCTTCCTTGTTTGAAATTGCAACAGATGAATGTAGCTGAACTATGTATTAAATGCATGCTGCATTTACTTTTGTTTTTGTCTAATGTGTTTGAACAATACTTTATTTCACTGGTCACAAGACATATGTTGTTTTATAAAGGAATACACATAAAAACTCAAACAAAAACAGTAATTAAAAAGTTGGGTCTAGTCTAAAGCCTTTTAAAAAATATATCTTATAATAATAAAGAAGAGCAGCAGCAGCCTGTCCTCACCCCAAAAAACACCATATGGGTCAATTGTGCAAGCAGCTCATAAGGACCTAACCTGACATGCCAGATGATTTGTCACACAGAACCATCGGAGAAGCTGTCATTGGAAAGTTTGGAAAAGGGCAGGCACTTTCAAAAAGTCCCTGGCAGATGGTTCATCCAATCACCAATGAGCTCTGGACGCTGATTGGTGCGGTCAGCTGCTGTTCAGAAGCTAATGCATTACATGAAGCCTAGTCTATAAGACGTTCCACTTCCGGGATTGCTCCGTTACCTTGGGCTTCCTTTGTGTTGGCGTTCTAACCTCCGGTGGATTTGTGAGGACTATGGTTAACTGCTCCTCAGATCTCTGCAGGGTAAATCCAGACAGCTAGCTAGAGCTGTAGATTTGTGTTTCCTGCTACTTAGGATTTAACGGAATAGTTTTTTGTTTTCTCAAGCAATTATTTTTTGCAAGTGTTAATTTTTGTTCAAAATGTAATGTAATGTGCTTGCAAAAGTATATGGGGACAAGGGAAAAGCACATAGTAGGCCATCACAAACACGGACTAAAAGGAATAAAATGTCTGCGCTAAATGGAAGGAGGACGTGATTTAATCTAGGCTATTGACGAAGTTATTTTATGAATGAAATAGACATAGTACATACCTGTCTAGGAGGAAGAGGGACAATTTAAGGTTGGTTTTTAATCATTTACAATCACGGAATTGTCGCCATCTGTTGAAAGCCTGACCAACGTCCGTCACTTTCCTTTTTAGCTTTTAGATGTTTTTCGTTTGCCCCAGTATCAGCCATAACTACAACAGATAACTTCTAAAATAATGTAAAAATACAATTAGGCCTATATAAAGAAATCTCCTGCTACCTTTTACCTGGATACTCAAACACAGGCTTTACCGGTGTCACGCTGAAATCTGTGACCCGTCAGAATGTGTTACTGTAGCGTCTCCCTGCCTTTGCGGGAAAAATTGGCAAAGGCCTTAATAAAAACTATATAAAAATAGCGTTCTTTTCACTGTAAGTCTCATTTGCTGTTACAGCTCATTTATAATCATCAGATGGAACATTACACAGTCTCAGAAACATTTAAAAGTTCCTTATAGCTACTTTAACTAGTTCCTTTTCACAACATTTACACCATGTTTAAAACTGTGCACGTTACGTTGAATAGAACCTTCACATGATTAAACAGCCCCCATGCGGCAGGAAATAAAACGGCCGTATGTGTCGTTTTAGGGGTCTTTGGAAATCGACCTATAATGGCGTTTGAGTAAGAGAATGTGTTGGTAAAGGAGTATATTTGCATTGTAGTATCACTACTTTAACTCAAAGTGTATCAAAAGAACTTGTGATCGAGTCCTTTGACTCTCTGATAACAAATATTACAGCATCAACTCAATAATCTGTGTGTGGATAGAAGGTTGATGACTGTGTATTGATTGCAGGTATCAGCCCATCTAGGCAGAGAGGGTTGGTTTTATTCACACCTGCTGCACTATTGTACATTATCCTACAACTATTCCACATCTTGAATAAAGCATTATTTTCTTAAGATCAACATGTATGAACCTGTTTGTAAATTTGTGACCATCAGGTGACCTTCAACCTTTCATAAAACAGTGCCTTTTCACAAAGTATGGGCCACACATGTAAAACCACAGCATAATGAGATCAGATTTCCTTTGCAAAACAGAATGAATCATTTTATTTTTAAGATCCAGTGGCCTCCACCTTTGACTACTCTATTAAGAAGTCTTACCAGCATTAGACCAAAGCTGAAAGCACAATAACACACTGTATGTTGAGTGTTACCTATTAACCAGCTACACTCCAACCAGGGCTTCACAAGTTCCAGACATGTTTGTGTCTGGTGAATAGCTCGGTTTGCTACCCTGCCACCCACGCATTGCTGTAACATTCAATTGCTTAACAAGTTCAAAGGCGAGTGTGGGCGGTTATTTTGCGTTACAGGTGTGTGTTTTGTTTCAACCTGCATGGCAGCAGCGTTCACAGTGAGGTAGAAAGGCTGCATTGAGTCAGGGGCTGGCCCCATGAAACAGAAAAACAAAAACAGGCAGGTACTTGCAGAGGAGGAAGGCTCTGCAGAGGTATGCGCTGTAGTAAGATCCATTCACATGTAAGGACATGCTTACACACATGAGTACACACACAAATACATCTAAACCTGGGCATGCACACACATTAGTGCATGCACACAGAAAGAATGAGCATGCACACACACAGAAAGAATGAGCATGCACACACATTTCCATGTGTACCTCACCCTTGATAAACAAAGTGCTGGCTTTCATGGCATCTGCATCGCTGACATTTTCTTGTGCATACCAGCAGCATGGCTGTCATTTACTCCTCCATAATTACACAGCTGGCTGAAGATGCAAAGCTGTCATCTTTATTTTTTTAGGAAGGCAAATATATACCTGAGTAGGACAAAAACAAACTCTGGAATGAAAAAGAACCTCAGCAACTATCACAACAAAGTAGGTTAAAATAATGAATTTGTCATTTATCTATCAATTAATATTTGCCAGTGCTGAAAACCAGCCCATACATTAAAGTTATAACGTGGGACATTTCAATTTAAACAAATGTCTATTGAAGCCTGTCAGACCCTTATGAAAAGCCAATGTAAATGCTGACATGTCCAGGGTCAGGGTTAGTCAGTTTCATTTTGATTTAAAAACAGAAATAAAGTATTATAGTAACTCTGTAAAATTAAGATTTTTTTTTTAATGTTGGATTAATAAATTAAAAAGCACAGTGGTTTTCATTTGCATCCATGTCATGGATTGACTAAAAATACTTTAATGCTAGTCTCGCATTGCCAGACCTTCCTCCACAGCGCTGCGGAGGAGGGTCTGGTGAGTCCACCCATCCTTCCTGGATAGGAGAACAACGTGCTCTGGTTTATTGGCATTTCTTTAAACCAATCACAATCGTCTTGGGCGGTGCTAAGCGCCGGACAGAGCCACGGTGCCTCTGCTAAATAGTCTCAGGAAGGAACTTGTTTTGGTGGAACATGTGGACGTTCAAAAGTAGTTTTAGTCGTGGAACAGAAAACTCCTATTGGACAGATAGTCTAGCTAGCTGTCTGGATTTACCCTGCAGAGATCTGAGGAGCAGTTAACCATAGTCCTCACAAATCCACCGGAGGTTAGAACGCCAACACAGAGACAGAGGAAGGTACGGACACATGTCAGTGTCCATAATATAAAGTATCTAAAAACATTATAGTGAATAGGCACCAGTGATTGAGACAAAGCAAATGAGAAAGAACGACCATGCAGATCATCACCACTTTCATTTGCACGTTGAAGTCATTTGTATTCTTTCCGTACAATATCTTCACGGCTCTTTAGTGCTCTGTCCAATGTTTGTTTGGCCTTGATTTATTTGGCCCCCACCCCCAACCCCACTCCGACCCACACCCAACATCAACTCTCAGTTACTTTAAGTGCTTGGGGTCAATTGACATTCGGCTACAAATAATGACGTGCATCGTTCAGAGCGCACATACATCTGCGACGCATGACGTATTCCTTGTTTGCACACCTACGCCCAGTCCCATTGTAAGGACTAATGCAGCAGTCTGGGATCGCTCCATGACTTGAGTAATGGCTGATCAGTAACGTCCTCACTTCTCACTCCCACGTACGACACACACACAAAAACACACACCATATCATCCCTCTTCTGCTCTTTTTTCACGTCCACTCTACTACTTCACCTCCCTCGTCCTCTACTTTACCCCAACCCCTCCGCACCTCCCCCGTCTCCCCCTCCATTCCTCACTTATTCCTGATCTCTCAACAACCCCTTCCCACCCCAACCAGCGGGCGCGCCCTCCAATCAATTAGCTCATGTTCTGTAATGACAGCAGCTGTGGCCTGGTGGGGCTCCTTCGTGTAAGAGTGTTTTACTGCCCGAGGAAAATCTCCGGATGGGATGCCTCCCATTTATTCGCCCTGGGGAGGGATAGATAGAAAGCCTGCATATGTTCATCCATCTCTGTGCTTTTATTTTTTACAGCATCTGGTCTGTGTCAGGGCCGGCTGGCCACACAAGCCAGATCAGTTTGAGAGCGAGATGGAAAACTATTTTAGATTTTATTTGACCTTTTTAAAAGTTTCAGATACAACCCCTTCCATTTTGAGGAATCAAACATCAATAAGGTTGTGTAACAGGAATCTTGGATATGCAAGGTCTTATGGGTATAAAAGAGACCAGGAGCTGGAATCATCATACTCAATTTCTGACCCGGTAGGATGAGAGCTTACCAAAGGGAACATTTTCTTATTTACTCTTCAGTCCCCTATTGTCTCTTTCAGTGCATTTAAATATTCCCCCATTGCAGTGACCCTACTTAAACCTGAATTGTATTTGGGCAAATAAAAGGAATCTACAGGTTCTTAGGGGAAGGGATACTTTACTCCGCTGCAGACACTGTTTGTGATTTAGGATGCTAACAGGTTGCCTTTTGGATGAATAATAAAACGATTTTTCCTTTTTCCTTTTGACATGTAATTTAATGTGTAATGAATATTTATATGTTTCTGCCACATCTTGTCCCAGAAATTTGCTTCATATGCCGTTTTTCTGGGATTCTTTGCACCTGACCAAACCTACCTGTCTAAAATAAGTCAGCAAATTGTAAAAGAATATAATGTATAATCACTGGTATCTATCTATGAGTAGAAACAGTAGTATTAAGTGTGTTTTCTTTCTCTGCTCTCCTATTTCAGGATCCAAAACACATCAGAACTCTGGTCACAGCACCAAAACATTCTCCCATTTTCACCGTCTTCAGCTCCTCTCTGTCATCGTGCCTCTGTGGAGAGAGGTTGATCCATCATGCACACACACATTCTCCCACACACACACACTCACATATACAATAAATTCACATATATATACAGATATAAACACACACACACACACACACACACACACACACACACACAGACACAGACACAGGCACAGACAGGCAGACTCACCCACAAGAATGTCATTCCAGGGATAGCTTGATCCATCACAGTTGCGCCTACACGTAGAGACAGACATGCTCACACATGGTGCACACACTGTGTACACATACACATTTGTCCACACATACTTGCCGACATGTATGTCATTCCTGCAGCTTTATCCATCACTCACACCCTTACTTAGTTACTTTCTGACACACGTACACACAGCCGGTACCTGGATATTACCGAGTAATTGGGCAGTATGTCAGCAGGCGGTTATGAGTCCTGAATGATTCTCAGGAGTGTCGCAGAGCCAAGAGATCCATCCTGATTCAGACTGAATCTGCTCATCTGCCAAGAGAACACACGTCAGCCAAAATTGGAAACATTTTTATTTTGGTAAATATTTTAATATCTTTCAATTGAACTCATTCAATTTAGATTTAAATTCAGCATTGACCCAGCCCCCACAGGAACAGCGCTCAGCCTATCCGCCAATTTGTCCAGTGGCCATTTGCGGAATTGCAGTTAAAATACCTGAAAGGATTTTCCCCATATGCCTCCAGAGTAAAAGAGACGGCTGTAAAACTGCTGCCAGGACACATCGAACTGCGAACAAAGTTGGTTATGACTCTTTCCATTCAGAATTTTTAATTCATGGACTTTTTATATATTTTGTCATGAAAAGCAGTTAATAAAACCTTTGACGTCACCACAATGTAAAGTCTCTGGACCGAGCGGAAACTTGCATGCAGTGTCAGCGGTGGAAACACTACTGCACATATTCAATGAGTCTCATATCACTGAAGGAAAAACGGAAGCTGAGAGACTTTTTTGGCATGTGCGCCAGGCAAGCAACTCCACTGAACTGAATGGGCGACATTTTCGTGACCAGAAGACCTGACCCAAAACTAACCAATGGAAACTACCTGAAACTGACAGGCATAAATTACAGAAATTAACCATCTGAAAGGCAACCTGAAAGAAGACCTTCAGACCAGGTTTGAAGTAGACCCGAGCATAGCTACACCTGATCACGATCGTTTTGGGCGGCGCTAACAGAAGAAACGGAGAAACAGTGCCTCTGCAAAATAGCTTGTTTTAGTAGTTTTAGTCGTGCAACAGAAAACTCCGATTGGACAGATAGTCTAGCTAGTTGTCTGGATTTACCCTGCAGAGATCTGAGGAGCAGTTAACCATAGTCCTCACAAATCCACCAGAGGTTAGAACGCCAACACAAAGAAAGAGGAAGGTAAGGGACATCTGGCGGATCTTCCGGCGCCACCAGAGCAATCCCCTAAATGAATCGTCGTAGATATAGTAGGGTGACCAGACGTCCCGGTTTGACCGGGACAGTCCCGATTTTAAATTGTTTGTCCCGAGTCCCGACAAAAGCCTGTCGGGACGCTAAAATGTCCCAGTTTACACCAGGAGCGGCGTCAGCCGATTTTGCCGGGTCTTCAGCCCCGAATTTTTTGAGTGTAGCCCCGAATGTAACTTTGTCCAGTTTATTTTTCCGAGGCGAATAAAACGGACAGCTACGTTCGGGGTCCGACCATGCTGTATTTGTTGCTATCACCTAGCAACCGTCTCTCCGTGAGGAAAGCCGGGTGAAGTTTTGGGAGGAATCCTAGCCAAATCAGTGTAATACATTGATGCCATCAACACAAAGTTTAGGAGCGCAATACTAATGATTTAGTTTGAAGTTCTTGTGACATGACTTTTCCAGTCTACGGTTCAGACTCAGACATACGGAGCTCTGAAGCAGACCTGCTTGTGTCCACTCTCTGTATAATGCAGCGCAGCTTCAGGTTTATGGACGTGCTCAGCTGTGGGCATGCTGCGGTAGATGTGTTGCGTTTGTGCTCCGTGTATTTCTGTAGTTTCCGTTTTCCACCTCCGATGTAGAGCAGCGTTCAGTTCTTCTCTAGCTAAACTATTTGTCTCATTCAGCGACCCAAACGGGGCTCTGAGTCTGTCAGGAGGTCTGAGATCTACCGTATCAGCAGAGCAATCATGTAATGCACAGCAGACTGTATGGTGCAGGTATAGATTAGTTTCTGAAATATAGTGACTTTATTCTTGTAATAGCCTACTAACCTAACTTTATTTTTCTCAAAATGTCATGACACATCGTCTCCTCCAAATCACAGAGAACACAGATATACTGTACTTTGAATGTGCACAAAGTTTTGGACATGAGCAGAAATCTTGCTCAAACACATCTGAAATATTACAGTCCAGGGGTCTATTATTAAAATGAATTAATGTATCATTGAGGTGAATAATTGTCATATGCACATTTAAGGAGGTTACTTCCTCACCAAAAGACGCCAAACAGGAGGGAGGAGTAAATGATGCCTAGGCTACAGATATTTGCAGGTTGCAGTATACATTGATTCAGAAAAAGGTAGAAATATGTGCATAAAAATTCACCAGAATGCAGGAAATGAAGTGGTTATGCTCAAAATTTTCAATAAATCATTTTAATTATTTTGGTGTTATTGGAATAAATAACACTTCAAAGAATCTTTTTTAGAAAAAATCTCAACATAAATCTCACACTAAACTGAAAAAGGCTGTTGCTGCAATTTTGTTAATTTTACAGGAAAAAACACTGTTATTATTAGATGAGGAGCCTACGATCAAAATAATGAAGTTACTGTCTGTGTATATGTCTGACCTGGGCTGGCACTATACAGTCACGTGCAAAGTGTCCCGGTTTTAGCTCCGGGAAATCTGGTCTCTAAGATATAGACTACTTGGAACCGAATGGAACCCAAAAGCCTCGAGCATTAACATCTTCTCTGTTACTAATATTGTAGTGTACTGTTCTTTCTTTTTCCAAATTCTTATCTCTTCATTGAAGCATCCAAAAGGAGAATTTGCTGCGGAGCAGACAGAGGGAGGACGTTGCATGGCCCACTGCTTCCTGAAGGCTCACCTACTCTCTTCCCATGAGGTGTGCTCACCCACTCTTTAAATGCTCACCACACACATACAAAACCCACCAATTTCATTTTTCATTTTCAGCAAATTTCTTTGGCTTTGCAGCATTATTAATATAAAAAGACTCCTGAGCTCGGGCTGGGACGAAGGGCACCCAGCCGTGGTGCACTGGGGAGCTCCAATGTTCAACTTTGGAAAAAAATATTACAAGGTCCTTTTACAATGCCAATACATCAGAGAGAGGACACAGTGGCAGGCACGCTGTTTAAATGTCTGTTCAAGCGTTGCGACCGGGTGTGTGAGAGAATCAGCCTGGTGGTTTTGACTTCATGTAGAGTTGTTTTGATTGGCTGTCTAAACTGACGCCCCCGCCGTGGTCAGTCACAATTTGTTCATGTAATTTGCAAGAATATGGCATTTTGAAGGAGGGTACCCACTGAGAATAGTGATGTGGAGCCAGTTTATCCAGCATTTTAGTACAGTGTGTAGCCTGCATGAAGAGCTTTATATAGTAGGAGTATAGGACATTTCTAGGATGAGCTACAGTACCTGTTGGCCTTCAGTTTGATAGATTATTTTAGTAATTTCAACTTTATTAGATAGCACGTAGTGAAGAAAATAGGAAGTAAGGAAAGGATGAGACATGAACGTGGTAAAAGAAACAGGATTCTATCATCTTTATTGAAATACAAAATTACAAAAACGATTACCATTTCCGGATTTACCAATTAAATTGCGCTCCTTCTTGAAATAGGTGCTGCTTGAACCTTGGTGACATAGGCTGAACATAGTGACTTCTTGTGCTCTTGGTCACAAACTGTTTACAGTTTATTCAGTATATTTCACTACAGCTGACTGCAAAACATGACTAATAGCCTTTGTAGAGCAGTGTTCACCCCAGCGGAGCAGAGATATACAGTATAAAAGTGGAGGGTGCAACACAGTTAATGCAATAGCTTCCTCCTCTTTTGACCAACCCAGTGCCTTTGTTCAATTAGGGTCAGCCTTGGGCCAGCGTTGGCTCATAAGGGAGAGCTGGTTGTCCATTATTGGCAGGGTTGGTGGTTCGGTCCGCAGCTTTTCCTGTCCACTTGTTGAAGTGTCCTTGAACAGTTGCTCCCAATGGCTAGGCTGGGCAGCTCTGCTGTAGCTAGGGTTTTTAAAAATGAGCTCATGATGTTACAGTTTACGCACCCAACCAAATAAATAATATTTAATTAATGAATCAGTCCTTGGAATTAAGTTTTTGGATTATTACATTTAATTTATTAATGTCACATGAAAGTCTTCCCTTCCCTGACTAATGCTGCCCTCACAAAATTCTTGTGGGAAAGTACTGAACCCTGTATAGTATTTTTTAGACTCAATACATTTAAACTTGACTACTTTTAGTTGAGTAGGAAATAACTTGCAGTTTTGCTTCTGAAGGACGAATTATTCACATGGTGAATCAGGAAAGAAGCATAGATGATTTAGGCATTTGAACAAACAACCAATATTGACATTTTTCTCATGTGGATTGGCTTTGAAAGTCCTGTAAATAGTGGACCATCTGAGCCTTTTAAAGGATTACTTGACCCTTCAAAAACTGGTATACCAATTACTTACAGTGTTGACTTGAATTCATGAAGTCCTTGTGAACGTAGAAACATAAAAACTGAGAAAAGTCTTGATCCTTTGAAGGAATAGGTGTCCACCTTAAACAATAGCAAAACTATATCAAAACATCCATTTACAAACTCTTACACAACTTTGTAATCCAAGTCTCGTTATCCAGTCGTCTGCTGTTATGGATGGGTCAAACAAAAGTCCTGTGTGAAACCAAAAGTCAGCTGTTATTTTGAAATTAAGTTTTAGCCTGTGGCGCAATGACAACTCTGACTTCACGTTACATCTTTATTTGAATAGTTTTACATGACTCATTTTAAGCCGATTCCTGATGTTTTACTAGCCCTAACTATTTTTATGTTGCCTAAACTTAACTAGTTCCATTTCACAAGGTTTACTACGTGTTGCCCAAACGCATGCATTGTCGCACACTTCTGCTACTTGTCTAAGAAACTTGCACATGCGCACTAATCCTCCGTTCAAGTCTGGACGCAGTAGTGTGCATGTGCAAGCAGGAGAATGTTAACGCAAAAGCTTGAATTTCCCCTTGGGGATCAATAACGTATCTATCTATCTATCTATCTATCTATCTATCTATCTATCTATCTATCTATCTATCTATCTATCTATCTATCTAGCTAAGTGTTGACAACATTTATGATTTACCGACAACACGTGTTTGGGAAGTACCGAGCACTCAACTGAATAAACAAGACTTGGATTATACTGCACGGGTTGTGTGAGAGTTTGTAAATGGATGCTTTAATATCGTTTTGCTGTTGTTTAACGTGGTTACTTCAATGCATCAAGACTTTTCTCCGTTTTTGGATTCTCTGTTCAGGAGGCATGCGACAATAACAAAGTTATCTTCATGAATTTTAGACTTTAACACTCACTCTGTTCCTTCAATTCATGACAATCTACAAAACGAGATATGAATGTTGATAACAAGTTAGATATAGTAGTCTGATCCCTTCAGGCCAGTCATTCCTTTGGTCTTCTAAATCGAGTGATGGTCATAATTCAATAAGAACTCACTTCAGGAACATAGAGTATTGAATGGCCTTACATTGATGGAAGGAAGCAAATTCCAAAAGAAAGAACCACTGTTTCTGTCTGTCATTAAAATCCAGCAGTTAAACAGCTAAAGGAATGTGAGATTGTAACTCAGACTGTTAAACACCTTGTTTGTGGGCTGTAAAATATAATTCCAGGTCGGCTTCATACTTCACACTTGATGTTTTCTGCAGTCAACAGACTTGATGCCATATTCCCACAGTTGTTCAGTTCAGCTGCCTTGATCAAAACAGATTAACCTTTAATGCAGAAAATATAAGAATAAGGTGTCATATATCTGCCATATGAGGCAAGTTTGAAATAATGAGCATATTAGTTTTTGGAGGTTTGTGGAGGTTCATAACACTAGTGTGCATTGCTAATCAGATGTAATGGATGCTTTTAGTGATGCAGATAGCCTGTTTTAGCACTATAGGACAAAGCTACACCATTCCCTCCAGTTTTTTTTTACTTTCAGGTCGGTCTGATGTGATTATGATACTGTTCTCTTTATGTTTTGTAGTATGAATAAGTTCATTACATCAGGCTGCTTTGCTGATAAGATCTTTAGTTTTTCAGAAGAGATATTTTCAAATCAAGATAGTTCAATGCATCAGATAAGTTGAGCTAAAGTCACTCTCTTTGCTACAGTATAAAGAGATGTTAGTTAACTGGGAGTGCATTTAAAAAATAAAATTATTTCTGTCAGTTTGAACTGACAAATAAATGGGATTTCTGCTCAGGTAAAAGACATGCACCTGTGATTGTGATCATTCTTCACAGCACCCAGACAAAAAGGTATTTCTGTGTTCCTTCTTCCATCCTCACTACTTCAACATTGCCAGGACCAATAAAAGCCATAGCTGCGATGAACTCCTCTTGTTATTTCTGAAGTATATTGTTCCATTTCCTCTGTGGCCCGAGCCAGCGGGAGGAAAGTCCTATTTCCTCCCCCAGTCGAGGGGTGGTGAGATTGGGCAGAGTCAATGTTCCACGGCTTACAAAAAGAGCCAAGGGGGTCAGGAGTGAATACTAACAAAATGATATAGGCCTACTGTATCTTACAGTAAATTATTATACCAGCTCACAATAAAGAAAAACTAAATTAGAGCATACAAGCGGCAAGACTGTACATAGTTGAGACAAAGTGAGACAACTGGAGAGCATGACAATAGGATATTCTGATCATTTTATTCAGATTTTCTTGTAATGGTAAAAGTGGGTCACCAATATGTTTTACAAGAACTTAAGTGAAATCTGGTGAAAAGATTTCACAATATGACACCTTGTTAGTAACAAAAAAGGTCTGCAGCCATGCTAGTGTCTCTCTGTACTTACACACAGCGGGGCGTTTAGCTGAATGCTAATGTCAGGATGCTATCATGCTCACAATGACAATGCTTAATGATGATATTTAGCAGGTATAATGTTTACCATATTCACCATTGTATTCTAGGATGCTAGTATGCTAACATTTGCTAGTTCGCTCATGACACAAAGTGCAGCCAAGGCTAGTGGAATATCGTTACTTTTACAGTTATTTGGTCATAAACCAAAAAATTAAAAAAATGACATGTAGAATGATGCAGCTAGCATCAACTGATTCTAGATCTTTAACAAGAATTAGAATTTTCAAACACAAAACCCCTTGGATTTGGAGACATAAAATTTAAAAAAGATTAACTAATCTGGTCCTATTTAAACTGATCCTGTAAACTGAGAAGAATGAGCATTATTTACACTAAAATATACCAAAAGGGCTGAGAGAGGCAAAAGACCTCATTCAGCAACCTCTCACATCTGTTAAGGAGACTGTTTGTATCTCACTCTTTAGCTTTAATCTCTCACTTCCTGCAGATGGAGAAGATTTCCTGCCCTTGTCCATATCTAATGCCAGAATTTGATTAAGGCACATGAGGAAAATCATCCCAGTAATTCAGGATGGGAGGGGTTGTAGCTCAACTTCACAAAAGGTTGCCATATTAGTGCATAAAAACCTTGAAAAGTGCATGTGGCAGACTATGTGACTTGTTCTGATGGACAATTTTTTTCCCAATCCGTGCAGAGAATGAAAGCCATGAGGGGGCGTGGGTGAAAACTGTGCACACATTCTGCAGGCTCTCTCACTCGGGGCTCATCTCATCACAGCTGTTCCACGCCCACATACAGACACAGAGCAAGGAATATAAAGTATTCAAGCCAGCTACAGTACGAGCAAACTTTGACAAACTTCTCAGCCATGTGTTGCTGCAACAGGGAGGTGCATCTGCGTCTCAGAGCGCTTCATCATTTTACTTTTAGGGTTTGTGTAATGTTAGATAGAAATACTGGATGATGGATGGAGTCTGTTTGACGATAAAAAACATTTAGACAATATTTTAATGATTGCAACAGTGGAATAAGCTTCATGCTTTTACTTTATTCTGTTTTTTTTTATCTGTTAGCTTCTGGTTGCTTGTCTTTCTACTGTAGGTTCTGTATTAAAAAAAACTGGAACACATAAGTGGAACAAGAAAAGGCACCAAACATGAAAAACTGTTACTAAGAGGAGATATTTCAAAAACAAACTTTATTGTTCCCCAGTGAAAATTTAGAATTACAGTATCACAAAAAATGGTAAGCAACATAAGAACAGGCTAGAGATGAGCACAAAAACACAGTGTGATCAAGTTAGTTAAAGTGATAATATAATATTAATATGAAACAAAAACAGCCTTTTCTTGTGGTTGTGGTCCCATTATTGCAAAGTTTTTGGTAAACGTGTTAAGTTATTCCTGGTGTTCCCCAAGACATTTAGTAAAGGTATTTACACCCATATTTTTGGAAGGCTTCCCTTTTTTCTGAACTGAGGATCTAAGGATAGATGGTGTTGTATGCTGTACAGATTGTAAAGCCCCTTGAGGCAAATTTGTAATATGTGGTATAGGGCTATATAAGAAATGAATTGACTTATATTAATGGTAGCAAACTCCAGGAAGAACAAGCTCTATAGAAAAACATGTTTATCCCACAATGGCACATGGCACAGACTGATGTAAACACAGCTTTACTGTATAAATAGAGAAAAGGATAAAGCTGAAGCTCCCTGACAACTAATGTCAAAATCCCCCCATCACTCCATCATTTTGACGGATGACAGAGAAGCACCAGGTTTAGAAACCAGAAGCAGGCGGAACAGAATTGCTTGTCCTGCATGTGGAGACCTCACAATAACTGTCAAAATCACAATACCTACACTTGATTTGTGTTTTAGTCAAATTGTACAGCTGGCTAAGTGGGCAACTAATTTTCATTTTATCTTCAGAACCACTTTGCACAGGCTCTCCATATTCTGCCCAAAATACTGAGTCAGTAAGTGCAACCAATCAGCTGGCATTGTGCTCCCCATGCACCTTCCTGGCCCACGGAGCTGCCTCATTTGTGGGAGCAACTGAGGTCTGTGGTAGCTTAAATATGAATCCCTATACTGTTGCCATTAGACTGGCATGTCTCTCCAAAGATAGCAGTCTGCTGCTTAATGCTGCTTTTGAGACATGTAACTGCACATTTGGTGGATTTTTTTCTTCCTTTTTAACTCCCGTTTTAGAAATTCAGCTGGCACTTTTTTATTCCAAAGTGGCTTAGAAGGATTACCTCAAGGGCTGACGTCGACCATGTTGTGGTCTCCAGAGGGAATAAAACCCAGCAAGCATTTTACAGACAGCAACTACAGTACAGGAAGAATCCAAATTCACTATCAGCCAAATACAGTATATAAAAAAAGCACTCTGTGCTATTCAACCCTTTTTATTGTTTTGTAACCACAATTACTTGTTAATATGTTTTGTAAAGAACATAACTATATGCCAAGATTTCTGGCAATGTTTTGTTCCAATGTAAGAAGTAGTGGTGTTCTTCAATCAACACATTCTCATACAGTGGCGGGTTAATCATGTGACCACCAGTGTTGGGCAAGTTACTTCCAAAATGTAATACATTATACATTACTGGTTACTGTCATTTGAGAGTAATTGACCGTTCGCAAAAGCCACGCCCCCTAGTTATTGTTACTACGCCCGTCAAACAATTGAGAACCAGACACATAGCCATGGCGGACCAAGTGATGCCTGTTTCTTGTAGAGTAACTAGCGTTGCAGAAGGCTGTAGTCTTGCGCTTAAGTCCCGTGGGAATTCAGTTGTAGCAGGAAAAGGTAAACAGCAGTGTGCAGATCAGAGCTTAATGTGTGAAAAGTGAAGAGCGGAGGTGTTCACAAGGGAAGAAGCTTGCAGTAACTATGGAGCTAGAGCTAGCCTTCAGTGGCGCTGTTACTGTACGGGAAACAGGCATGATTTGGCCCGTTTCCATGTAGTTACATAGTCACTGATATGATCATAACCACTACAGTGCTCAAATACCTATTTTTGAGCAGGGAATAAACTTCAAAATATCACCGCGAAATCAACTGTCCTCTGGAGGACATCGCCGCGAAAGCATGAACTGTCCTCTGGAGGACATCCACCAGACCAGCGGCCGCCTGTGGATTGTTGTCGGCCACGGCAGGCGAGGGAGGAAGTAGAAGGATGCCCCGGACGGGGCTGCTAGCCTGGCTAAGGAAACTACCACACAATTCGCCACTGCAGAGACTCATATTCACACAAAATGGATATATATATATATATGCTACAAATACACATGGAACTGCTGCATGATGATTATTACCGGAGCCTGGCTGAACACACTCACTCATCCCAGACGGCAGCTAGCAGCTAAGAGGTATAGGTGAATTTAAACAATGGCTAAGTTGCTAAACGCAACTTGTTGTCATGTAAGGACCCTGTTCATGTTGCACATTTTAATTGCATTTTGTGTCTGTTAAGAGGCACAAAGGCACTCTTTATCTTATGCCCCCAAAACTGCCGTTTTAGCTGAGTGGGAGCTTAGCTTTAGCAGCTCCATGTTGCTAGCACCGATTCGGCTCGTCTTTTTTGCTATCGACAGTACTCCTATACATATAGCGGTCAAGATTAACGTAAAATTGCCCCGGAGTTCTCGTTTAATCAGTGTCAAAAGGACAACGTTGAAGTTGTTTGGGGTACGTTTGTACCATAGGCGCATCGTTTCACGATCTTGCTGAAATCGCAATGTTTGACGGGGGTCCTTCTCCTTAGTTACAGTTGCTGAGCTAGGATTGGACGAGGACCGTTCAAGGGCGGGGTTTTGCGAACGGTCAATTAGTTATATTTAGTGGGAATGCTGTTCAACAGCATTCCAACTATTGTAGTTCTTATATTTTCGGGGGTCAACAGCACCAACTAAATTTTTGTTCTTATATTTCCGTTTTCGCCTTTAACTTCTGCATACTTTAATCTTTTTAAACTATTTAACCATTTCAAATGTTAGCTCTTTCAGCTAATGATGGGACTTCTTCAACTTTTACTATTTATTTACTTTAAAATTTTAAGCTTTTTATTAGAGGGAAGGCTTCAACTCCTTAAAATCTTCTGTCCCCGCTCCCAAAATTTCCACTTCCTTCATCTTTCACCTACAGAGGGGGGGGGTGCCAAACAAACTTTAAAATGTTCACAAAATATTCAGCTTATCCGGCTACTACTTTTCTTTTGATATCTTTAGTTTGACGTTTTATCGATAAAACAGTGTGTGTGTGGGGGGGTTTGATGGGGGTGATGATTATCATCGCTCAGAGGGTGAAGCTTCAAAATTAATCCTTCTCTTAAACTTGCTCTTACTGCTCCATAATATCTACTTGTCACACACAATTTATAATAGCAAACGTAGGTATCCAAGTGTAAAGAACTCTGGATATGAGCGGAAACACTGAACGAACCACTTTTTGAAGATCGGATATAAAATATTTAAGTTTTTTGGATTTTCGACAGATTTTTTTGGGGATGGTTTGGGTGGGGGGAAAAAAAAAAAAAACAAAAAAATGACAATTCAGCAGGTATTGCTTATCAACTTTACAGATCAAGTGTTTATAAACATATCCACCTCGTTCCCCCATTATGAACACTTGTCTAGTAATATGAACGAGTCTATACAGATACAACAGCAGTAATATGAACAGTAGTCTATACAGATACTACAGGCGGTAATATGAACAGTAGTTTCAGCCTAAAGGAAGCAAAAAGTCTAGATCTGTTGCCTTCCACTTCTGTCTGTCTCCATCTATCTGTGTCTCCACTTCCTCCCTCCTTTTCTCCCTCCGTCCCTCCTCTGTTTTTTTTTTTTGTCTCACTCCTCCTCCCTCATTCTCCCTTTCTCTTTTTCCTCCCCTCCTTTCTCTTTTCTTCCCTCTCTCTTTTCCCTTCCCTCTCTTTTTTTTTTTCTCTCTCTTTTTCCTTCCCCCCTCCCTCCTTTTTTTTTTTTTTTTTTTCTTTTCCTCCTTCCCCCCCCCCCCTCCCTTCCCCCCCCCCCCCTCTCTCTCTTTTTCCTCTCTCTCTCTTTCTCTTTTTTTTTTCCTTTCCTCCTCCCTCTTTCTCTTTCTCTTCCTTTTTTCTCTTTTTTTTCTTTTTTTTTTTTTTTTTTCTTTTCCTCTCTCCCCCTCTCCCCCCTCTCCTTCTCCCCTCTCTCCTTTCTTTTCTTTCCTCCCCCCCCCCCCCCCTCCCTCCCCCCCTTTTTTTTTCTTTTCTTCTCTTTTTTCTTTCTCTTTTCCTCCCACACCTCACATTCTTTTTCCTTTTTTTTTTTTTCTTTTTTTTCTACCATCAATTTTATTTTTCTCTTAATTTTAAATTTTTTTTATATTTTTTCACTCTTCTCCCTTTTTCCCCTCTTCTCCCTCCCCCTTCTTCCTCTCTCCAAACACACCCCACAGGCCTTACCACTTTTCCCTCTCCCTCACTCTCCCTCCCTCCCTCCCCCTCCCCCCTTCCTCCCTCTCTCTTCTTTCCTCCCTCCTCCCTCTTTCTTTCTTTCCCTCTCTCTCTCTCTCTCCTTCCCTCCCTCTTCTTCCTTCTCTCTCTTCTTCCCCTCTCCCTTCTCCCCTCTTCCTCCCCCTTCTCCCTCTCTCTCTCCCTTTTTTTCCCCTCTCCCTCTCTCTCTCTTTTTTCCTTCCCTCTCCCTCCCCCTCTCTCTCTTTTTCCTTCTCTTTCTCTCTCTCTCTCTCTCCCTCTCTCACTCCCTCTAAATCTCTCCCTCTTTTCTCCTTTTCCCCTTCCTCTCTCTTAACTCCCTTTCACACTCTCCTTCTCTCTCTCTCTAATTTCCTTCTTAAAACTCTTTCATTTTTTTTTTTCCTCTCTACCTTAACAAATACCAACTGACAATAGATATACCCAGATACTACAGGCAGGAATATGAACTTTAGTCTGTCTTCTCTGTTCTATTCTCTTGTTCTGGTCTGTCTGTCTGTCTTCTCTCGCTCCCCCTCTCTATCTCTCTTTTTCCATCTGCCTCTCTCTCCCTCTCTATCCGTCTCTCTCTCTTTTTCTCTCGTTCCCTCTCTCTATCTCTTTTTCTTTCACTCTCTCCATCCCTCCTTCTCCCTCCCTGTCTCTACCTCCCCCTCTCTTCCTTTCTCTCTCTCTATCACTCTCTTTCCCTCTCTCTCTCTGTCTCTTTCTTTCCCTTTGCCTCTCTCTCTCCCTCTCTATCCTCTCTCTCTTTCTCTCTCTATCCCTCTCTCTTTCCCTCTCTCTCTCTCCTCTTTCTCTCTCTTTGTCTCTCCCTCTCTCTCCTTCTCTTTCTCTCTCTTTGTCTTTCCCTCTCTCTCTCTCATCCCCCTCTCTCTCTCCCCCTCTCTCTCTCTCCCTGTCCCTCTCTCTCTCTATTTCCTTCTCTCTCCATCCCTCCTTCTCCCTCCCTCTCTCCCTCCCTCTCTCTCTCCCTCCCTCCTCAATCTCTCGCTCTCTCTCTCTATCACTCCTCTCTCTACCTCCCTCCCTTCCTCTCTCACTCCCTCTCTCCCTCCCTCCTTCTGTCTCTCCCTCCCTCCCTCCAGGGTCATTTGTGATTTGGGATTTCATCCATGTATATAGCCCGTTTCTTTTCAGCCAATATATCCACCTCTCAGCTCTTTAGGCTCATGCTTGTTTGTTCTACGCAATGGATATGGCTGATAATAATACAAACTCTTTTAAACTTTCAGCCTTTTTAGTCAATTTTAGTCAAAGTTGATCTCTTTCTTTTCCTCTCTCTTTCTCTCTTTATTCTCTTTCTCTCCTCTCTTCTCTCATGCTCTTCTGTCTTCTCTCTTTCTCTCCTTCTCCCTTTCCTCTCTTTCTTCTTGTTCAGCCCCATTCTTTTGACCTAATATATTTCACATCTCATCTCAGCTAGATTTATGCTTTTTCGTTCTATGCAGTGTATATATCTGATAATAAAAATATTTCTTCCAGCTTTTCTAACAAGCTCTTCACTTATGTAGGTAATGCAGTTTAGCTTCCAACTCTGAACATGTTCCAGATGTTTCAGCAGTGCAGTGCAATGCATTTGAGCTCTAAGATTTTTCATACAATTTGTTTCATATTTCTGCATGTGAGTCATTATCAGTTAGAACATATACTCAGACCTCACAATGTTCTACATATTTTGTCATTATTCAACCTTTAAAGCAAACAGTTCAGTTTAGCATAAACTTTTAACTTTTAATGAAATTTATACTTATTAAACCGATTTCCACTTTTTCAACTACTCTCACTACTTCAACTTCTTCTTATGGATTTAAGCTATTTATCCAGTTAGCTTTAGCAATTCAGCTATTCAGCATTCCCACGCATTTTCTGCAGGAAATGCATTTTCTAGTTATTATTATTCCGTACGTTTTTTGGCTCTCCGTAACTTCTGCATACTTTCAGCTATTTAAACCATTCAACTTTTCAAATGTTCAGCTCTTTCAGCTAATGATGGGACTTCTTCAACTTTTTTTCTACTATTTATACTTTTTAAATTTTAAGCTTTTTAACACTTTTTTTAACATTGAAGTAAATGAGAGCAGACTTCAACTCCTTAAAATCTTCTTCCGCTCCCAAAATTTTCATCTCCTTCATACTTTCACCTACAGACGCCAAACAAACTTTAAAATGTTCACAAAATATTCAGCTATCCGGCTATGGCTTTTCAGTTTGATACATTTTACAGTTTTTGTGAAAAAGCTGTTTAAGTTTAGTGATCATTTCAGGAAATTTTATCGATTAAACAGTGTGTGTGTGTGGCTGGTTAGAGTGATGATGTCATCGCTCAGAGGGTGAAGCTTCAAAAAATTAATCTTTGTCCCTTCTCTAAAAACTGCTCTCACGCCCACAATATCTACTTGTCATACACAATTCATACATCAAATCGTAGGTATTTTTGTCTAGTTTCAGAAAATCTGCTCAGTGTTGTGATACACCTTTTACTTTTGGCTGGTTGAGCTTCCAAATGACAAGAGGTCCATATCTTTCTCCATTGGCTCCAATGTTAAAACTCCTGGATATTTCCCAGCGAAACACTGAATGAACCACTTTTTGAAATCGCTGATATGACCACATTTTTATGTTTATCCATATAAATTTTATACCGATACGTTCACAAAGGCCTTGTGGTGCTCAGGATGACGTCATTTGACTGATAGCAGTTATCGTTTTGCCACTGTGAGGCTTTGTTTGAGAGCTCGCTCTCAGGGACTCTGAATAGCTGAAGCACAGCACAGCTGACATATTCAGCAGGTGTTGCTCATCAACTTGATTACAGACATCAAAGCATGTTTATAAACATATCCACTGGCCATTCGTTACCATGACAACACTTTCACAGACACACCCAGATACTACAGGCAGTAATATGAACAGTAGTCTATACAGATACTACAGGCAGTAATATGAACAGTAGTCTATACAGATACTACAGGCAGTAATATGAACAGTAGTCTATACAGATACTACAGGCAGTAATATCAACAGTAGTCTATACAGATACTACAGGCAGTAATATGAACAGTAGTCTATACAGATACTACAGGCAGTAATATGAACAGTAGTCTATACAGATACTACAGGCAGTAATATGAACAGTAGTCTATACAGATACTACAGGCAGTAATATGAACAGTAGTCTATACAGATACTACAGGCAGTAATATGAACAGTAGTCTATACAGATACTCAGGGGCGCCGTATAAGGGGGAAAAGTTAGGACAATTCCAAGGGCCCATGACTGACAGGGGCCCCCAAAAATAGGTAAAAACTATAAATATAAAATTAATGATCTCTTTGTTTTACTTGTTTTTGGCAGTAAAAGTTAAATATCCCCATTGACCAAAAAGTAAACATCCATATTGACCGACCACCCCCCTGTATCTGCATGAAATGGTTTGGTCCTGCCTTAGCGCACTCAGCGACGGTGTTTAGTTGCGCCAGAACTACAGTGACCACAATGTTGCCAAGTAACGTTATATCAAAATCTGGTTTTCAAAAAAGGAAAGAGAGAAAGAGAGGAAAAACAAAGGAAAGGGTGTCAAACTGTAACCCAGTTTTTCACCAAGAAAGGTGGGTAGCCTCTAGTCTGTGAGTGGTATTAACCTGTTGGCTTAATGTCCATAGTGAAATAAGCTAGCTAGCTACAGACTAGGCTAGTGTTAGCCTACATTTAATCACCATTTAATAAGTGCAGGGAAACGTTTAGCAAGATATTCATATTCAATCACTGTCCCTACCCCTTTTAGCAGACTTAACAACAGATGAGTCAGCAGCACCCCAGTCTCCCCCTAACTGTGCCCCTCCCTGTCCCAGTGAAGAAGGTGAGCAACATTGTGTTCAATGACATGCCAGTTAGCATCATTGCAGGGAGTCTGTGGGGATTTCTCTGTCTCTCTTGCTCTTTTTACCATTACAAAAAGAAAATGAAATATTTGTTCAAAAATATCAAACACATTAATAACAAGTATTTTATCACATAATGATCATTATGAAATAAAAAAAAAACAACAACCTACTGTCTGTACTGGATGCTGGACAGCTGGAAACAGTGAGTAGCTTACCTGAGCCTGCATGTAAGATACAGACAATATTAAAATAATCCAGTTTGATACGTTCATTTAGATTGAATTATGGAATGACATCTATAGATACAGACTTTATTATTCCCATAATGATGGACAAGTTATTTGAGAAGCTTGCACACACACACACACACACAAACACACAAACACAAAAAAATCTATCGTATCTAATGTATGTAATCAAGTGGTGGTGATACAGAACTAGGTAATTTGGGTCAATGTTCTGTAGTTTTAGTGTTATTTATTAGTATATGGCAATCTTGCATCAAATAGTGAACTACATACTAGACTTGCATGCAGGGGTTAAATTGGGCCGGGGCTCTCTGGGGCTCAGCCCCAGCACATAAGCCTACTCGTGTCCGGATGTGCCTGCTTGCAGTCTAAATATGTCACAAAAAATATGATGAAAGTGATGCTTTTGAAAACATGATATTTCTGACAATAAATGAAAGATGTTTGAAATGGCATGTCTATTTTGTCCCTAATGCCCTAATACCTGTTGATACTACAACAATGCAAAATATAGACTCTTAACCTTGCAGTTTTGCACATATCATGTAAGACTCTATTTCGCCATTTCTTTGCACAAAACTCTCCAGAAAGTGCCATTTAACGGTTTATTTTTCAATTTTTTTTCCCGGGGGTGCATAACATATTAGATTTTTTTTCATGGGGCCCAAAATTCCTGGCGGCGCCCCTGATACTACAGGCAGTAATATGAACAGTAGTCTATACAGATACTACAGGCAGTAATATGAACAGTAGTCTATACAGATACTACAGGCAGCAATATGAACAGTAGTCTATACAGATACTACAGGCAGTAATATGAACAGTAGTCTAGATCTGTTGCCTTCCACTTCTGTCTGTCTGTCTCCTAATCTGTCTGTCTCCCTCCCTCCCTCCTTCTCTCTCTCCGTCCCTCTTCTGTTTTTTGTTTTTGTCTCCCTCGTCCTCCCTCATTCTCCGTCTCTTGCTGTCTCCTGCCCTACTTCTGTCTTCCTCCCTCTGTCTCCCTTCCTCCCTCTGTCTTCCTTCCTCCCTCCCTCCCTGTCTGTATCCCTCCCTCCTTCTTTTTCTTTTCTCTGTCTCCCTCACTCACTCTCTATCTCCCTCCCTCACTCTCTGTCTCTCTTTCTTTACCTCTGCCTCTCTCTCTCCCTCTCTATCCCTCTGTCTTTCTCTCTCTCTTTTTTTCTCTCTCTCTCTCTCCTTCACTCTTCATCCCTCCTCCCTCCCTCTCTTCCCCCCTCTCTTCCTTTCTCTCTACATCTCTCTTTCTTTCCCTCTCTCTCCCTCTCTTTCTCTCTCTTTCCATCTCTCTTTCTCTCTCTATCCCCCCCTCTCTCTCTCTTTCCTTCTCTTTGTCTCCCTCTCAGACCTCACAATGTTCTACATATTTTGTCATTTTTCAACTTTTAAAGCCAACAGTTCAGTTTAGCGTCAACTTTTAGCTTTTTAATGAAATTCATACTTCTTAAAACGATTTCCACTTTTTCTACTACTCTCACTTAGCCTGGATGCCAGCCGAACTTAGCCCCGCCCACAAAATTTGAGGTCGGGAAATTCATATTCTGACTAGAATCTGAGTATGACCACGTCAGGCTAACTCTCACTACTTCAACTACTACAAACATTCACTGGCCAGTCATTACCATGACAACAGACACACACCCAGATACTACAGGCAGGAATATGAACTTTAGTCTGTCTTCTCTGTTCTATTCTCTTGTTCTGGTCTGTCTGTCTGTCTTCTCTCGCTCCCCCTCTCTATCTCTCTTTTTCCATCTGCCTCTCTCTCCCTCTCTATCCATCTCTCTCTCTCTTTCTCTCTCTATCCCTCTCTCTCTTTTTCTTTCACTCTCTCCATCCCTCCTTCTCTCTCCCTCCCTCTCTCTCCCTCCCCCTCTCTCTTCCTTTCACCATTCTCTATCACTCTCTTTCCCCCTCTCTCTCTCTGTCTCTTTCCCTTTGCCTCTCTCTCCCTCTCTATCCTCTATCTCTTTCCCTCTCTCTCTCTCTCCTCTTTCTCTCTCTTCCTTTCTCTCTCTCTATCACTCTCTTTCCTCTCTTTCCTCTCTCTCTCTCTCTCTGTCTCTTTCTTTCCCTTTGCCTCTCTCTCCCTCTCTATCCTCTCTCTCTTTCTCTCATCCCCTTCTCTCTCCCCCTCTCTCTCTCCCTGTCCCTCTCTTTCTCTCTTTATCTCTCTATCTCTCTCCTTCTCTCTCCATCCCTCTCTCCCTCCCTCCCCCTCTCTCTCTCTTTCTTTCCCTCTCTCCCTCTCCTTTCCTCTCTATCCCTCTCTTTCTCTCTTGTTTGTTCTATGCAATGGATATAGCTGATAATAAGTCTTTTAGTCAATTTATTGAAACTTCCACTTTTGACAGTTTTACAGTTTAGCTTACCGCTTTTCTACAAATGTATTTCAAGAAATTTTATTATTATATTATATTTTATTAGTGGTGTTCTTCAACTTTTCAATGAAATTCATACTTATTGAACCAATTTCCACTTTTTCAACTATTCTTCTGCTTCAGCTAAAGACCTCACAATGTTCTACATATTTTGTCATTTTTCAACTTTTATAGCCAACAATTCAGTTTAGCGTCAACTTTGAACTTTTTAACGATTTCCACTTTTTCTAATATTCTCACTATTTCAACTTCTTCTTACAGATTTGAGCTATTCATCAAGTTAGCTTTAGCAATTCTGCTATTCAGCATTACCACGCATTTTCTGCAGGAAATGCATTTTCTAGTACAATATTACTGTCTCTGAATTGTAATGTGTTACACTACTTTTGCATTACTTTTGAGTTACTTTCGCCAAAATGCCAGCAGAAGTTTGACTTGGCAGGTACCTTGTGAATTTCATCACCGGATCAATAAAGTCTCTTCTTTATCCACTTTAATACATCATAGATTATTCATAAAATTTTGTATAATTAATATGGATATGCAAAGTAACTAAAGCTATAAAAATAGATAAGTAAAACGTACAATAGGCAAGTAGGAGTAAAAGAAAATACTCAATTAAAAGTACAGTTGTATTGAAGTACGGCATTGTTGTAAAATGTTTGTTTAAAGCACTCAAATAAGAAAGTCATGTTGTTTAGTTTGAAACAGTCTAAAGGAAATGGTCAATTATAGTGTGATTAAAACTCACTATTTACATTATTTACAGTACTTGATTTACAGCCGATATGTGAAAAGGTACACAACCTTATTTGTTTAACAGTAATATAGTTTTACTGCGAACCGTCACAGGAAGTGCTTTCATTTTGAGATAGCCTAAATGGAAGTTGTCTGTTGTGTACTCTTGCTAGCTTGTGTTGAGATGAACGTGAGACCCTAGATGCAAACATGTCCGTCAAGCTAAGTTGCTCACTTTCTGGTTTGTAAAACTGCAACATGTTGAACAGTAAATGGTCGGTAGACAAGCGTGTTTGGTCGTCATTCAAAGCCGTTCCACTACAGGCAGAGTTACTCTCCACGGCTGATAAACCGCAATGATATTTACACTGCAGTCCGCGCTGACGTACCGTCACCTGTTGGGACACAGATGTTATGAAATAATACTCTTACGCTTTTTTTTTTCCTGTGAACAAATGTTTCGCAGGGTTGGGAAATTCTTAAAAAATATTGCGGTAAAATGCGTTGTAACTCGCGTTACTGAGATTGTAACGGGTATAATATTACCGAAATTTAATTAGTAATGCGTTACATTACTGCATTACAGCAAAAAGGAATACATTACTGTAATTGCGTTACTTATGTAACGCGTTACTCCCAACACTGGTGACCACAGTAGAAACAGTAGACATTTAAACACATAGTAAACTGAAAGGTCCACAATATGTCATCAGATATTAGGAAACATGCTGAATTGAAATACAATTTTATCTGACAACAATGTTAAAGGTCCCATGGCATGAAAATTTCACTTTATGAGTTTTTTTTTTTAACATGAATATGCGTTCCCCCAGCCTGCCTATGGTCCCCCAGTGGCTAGAAATGGTGATAGGTGTAAACCGAGCCCTGGGTATCCTGCTCTGCCTTTGAGAAAATGAAAGCTCAGATGGGCCGATCTGGAATCTTCTCCTTATGAGGTCATAAGGGGAAAGGTTACCTCCCCTTTCTCTGCTTTGCCCGTCCATGAGAGAGAGACACATCATGGCTTTCAAACGAGCAAAGTGGCAGTTGGTCAAGGCAACACCCCCACTCTCCACCTTGCCCCCCCCTCTCTCCTCCTCAATAGCTACAGACACAGAAATGGAACATACTAATGAAAGCTCATTGTGGGACTGGCTCTAGTGGCTGTAATTCTGCACCAAGGCTGAATTTCGGGGGGAAAGACTTCAGATACAGTATTAGGGGACCACTAAGGTCTATATAAAAGAGACTTCAGATACAGTATTAGGGGACCACTAAGGTCTATATAAAAGAGACTTCAGATACAGTATTAGGGGACCACTAAGGCCTATATAAAAGATACTTCAGATACAGTATTAGGGGACCACTAAGGTCTAAATAAAAGAGACTTCAGATACAGTATTAGGGGACCACTAAGGCCTATATAAAAGTATCCAAAGAGCAGCATGTCATGGGACCTTTAAAGCCAGTATTTTCTCCTATGAACTTTTTGACATCTGAGTTGCCAGACATGAACCCCAAGCACACAAAAACAATGGGCTGCAGCCATGATAGCATCAACCAAACAAACTGGATTAACGGAGATAGATTAATTCTCCCCGACCTATAAAAAACTTGGCATCTTTCTAAACAGTTGCATTACCAGAGACATGGTAAAACACGGGTAAATATTGAAGATGCATTTAAAAGATGGAGACAGCTTAGAGCCCAAAATAATGCAGTGGGCAAATTTCCTCCTTAATTTATATCACGGCTAACGTAGTAGGGATCGGTATCATTTCAGCATTCATGTGCTCAGATTAAATTATATAGAGTAATCAAGTTACTTAAGTTAACTCAAGTTAAACAAAAAGAAGTAGACACAGTCGGTGAAGTGACCTCGACTGGTGCTAGCGCCACCATGCTAACAGACACTAATTGCTAACGTTACCGAAGGACCAGGCAAGAAGGCCACAGCTGTTTACAACCACAGTGACGCACATATGACAGAAAGCGCAAGTTTGACTTCCTCATAATGGAAACCATGTAGCCTGAATTGTTGGATTGGGACACAGCTTATCTTCTCTACAGGTCGCTCTGCAATGTACTGTATGTAACGGTATGTTATGTAATATTCTTGTGGCTAACGTTACCATTGCCAGCTTCAAGGTTGTGATAAGATGAATCCCACATTGTTACAAACTGGCATGCAACCATAGTGTGTAATGTAGTCCTACAGTGTATAAATATATATATGCTGGGGAGGAGGGGCCGGGGAGATTGCGTCACGGACTAAATCTCATAGGGAAAACACGGTTCATGTCAAAATGACAGTTGGCTTTTGGTTTCACATGGGACACAAACCCCAGTCTCCTGAATGAAAGGTCTTTGGGAATCTGGCTACTTTGTGACCTCACTTCCTCGTTTGCTCTTGCCATAATTACTACAGCCAATAGAGGTCGCCACCTAAAACGTAACGTAATTATACGGTCACTTTCTGGGTGAGGACAGGCTGTCTTAAGTCATAAGCAAGTACAAAACACAACAAAACTATTTAAAATCCCACTTACTTTCTCACCTCCTCACACCTGGCCAGTTTCTGCATGTACTGGGTGTGCTTACATAGCCCCCAGAGGGTCGAACTTGGTTCAGAGATTGTTGATGATCTTAACTTCATTTTAAGCATGCCTTACACAGACACATATAAAACCTTAAAGGGATACTTCACCGATTTAGCATTCAGCTTTGTATCAGTAGAAACCCGATAGTATTTCTGAATGACCGTGCTTCCCTCCCTCATGTCCCCCTGAGACGAGAGATCTCTGCATTTGGGGCCTGGAAAAAAATCTTCCGATGACGTAAAATGACGATTTTTGCGTCATCGGAAGATTTTTGGACCAGAGGCTAGCTGTTTGGTGGAGATTTGCTGATGCAATTAGCTTTTTGGAGCCTGGGGAGTCGCCCCCTGCTGGAAATTAGATAGAATGCAGGTTGAGGGCACTTCCACATTGGCTTCACTTTTCAGGGCCGGAAGCTTAGTCACTTATTTTTGCATTCTATGGTCAAAACATATCAAAATGTCCATAGAAACTTCTCAAACCACACTGCTGTTGATCTGTTGGCTCAAAACTAATTTGTTTTTTTACTAATTACACAACTTCCGTTTTGCACTGCGTTGAAGAAACTTTAGAACATAAAGTGAAGGCTTTTTTGTCAATATCTTTTCAATGTAAAAAATGTTGCTGGACACCTTGGCATCATCTGTTATAGTACATATATTCTACCCACTGAGCTGCACACCGCCTACATTTATACTGTATGTTGAATAGGTTTATATCTCTTAGGAACCTTGAAATCAGCCAACAGCTCCATTGTGCTTTAAGAACAATAGATAAAAGGTGCATAGCAACCGCCTGGTCGTCACACAGCATACAAACAACCCTCCAGTCTCCCCAGTGTCAGTGACGCCTCATTGAAGCCCCACCGTGCAGACCATGGAGGTTAAGTGGAGCTCAGAGGGAGAGTCCAGCTGTGATGAGGGACCGCAAATCCCATAAGCCACCAGTTTGAGGGCAGGTTGGCACCACAGGAAGCTTTCAAGGGAGATGTGGTGGCAAGAGTGGCTCTGTGTCGAGTGCCGGGGAATATTGGATGTGAGGAGAGAGGAATGTCTTGGCCAGCCTCACTGATGTGAGAAGAATACTGTATTGTCTTGTTTCGAACAAGCTGAGCACTGTGCACAGTGCACACAGTGATATTTCACTCTAAAATATTAAATTTCTCACATTTTACAGCAGTGAGCTAATTCTGAGCAATGTACCCCACCTCATGTCATTAATTGGACAGCATCCCATTTTTTTTCTTCTTCGCTAGAATCATACAGTGAGTTGGAACAGAGTAGACTAAGTCCTCCTTGTCTTAGAGCTGGTTCCTTGTTTGTTTGCTCCTCAGTGATTAAATCAAGAGAAATGCTGTCTCAGCATAGTCATTATTGATTACCATAACCTTTATTTAATCAGGTAATACCACAGAGATTGAGATCTCTTTTGTAAGAGAGACCGAAGTACTGAATGGATGCAAACAGCATCATAAATAATCACAAAGCTCCCTACATAGATTATACGCTAATTTAAAACTTCAAATCAGACAATGGGATAAGATGTTCAAGGTTTAGGATCGTTTGTACTTTGCTATAGACCATGAGGTATCTAAAACTGCCATTATTCTAGAAAATATATTCATAGTGGATGATTCTTCACCTCATGATTTTTTGGCCTATGTTCTGTGCCAACGCAGGAAGAGGTGTGCGCTTTCTGCAGCAAGATGGACAAGTAAGAGTATGCTGTCAATGTGTGGTTGGTTGATCTGCAGCACATCTAAGTTTATGCAGGAAAGGTTTGTGTCCCATCATAGACATGCAAACTTTTTATTAACCGTAACCACATTTTGTCTAATCTTAAAACAAGTGTGTTAGTTGCCTAACCTTAAAGAGGTGATAGAATGATTATATAGGGTATTTCACACTGTTCCTTAAGGTCTCATAATGGGGTATGTAACATTGGTTGGGCTGAAAATGGCCTGGTTGATATTTTATTGGCCCTTATGCATCCCTGTGTTTTGACCCTATTTCTATCAAGAGCTTTTCTTCCAAATATGGTATGCTCATGAATATTTAGATGAGCTGCATGCTGATTGGTTGAGTGAATCCACATACACACACACACTGGAGACGAGACAGTAGGTCTCATATTTCAGACACTGCAATGTTTCATTACCAAATTCACTTCTGAGACTTTTTTATGCAAGAAATCAACGATATATGTATATATGTTGTTGTAACTTGAGTGTAAGTTGTCGTATCTGCCCAAAATTTCTCACGATTGACAAGGGTCCAGGCCTGAGGACATCTACAGGCCAAAATTGACTTTTGGTCATAGCGTCCCCCGCTGGCAACAGGAAATGTGCCTTATATGACAAACATCATCCGATTTACATGAAACTTATAATGTGTGGTCTACATGTGATACTGAGCCGCCCCCTATACTTTAACCATGCCCACTTACTCAAGCCACGCCCCCTTTCATAACATTTGAACCGTTTAAGGTACAGTCTTGTGTGAGGTGTCATTGAACTCAGCAGAGAGTTCCTTCCTCATTGGTGATGGTTTGGCCCGCCCCTAGCCAAATGAGACTCGTTGAGTTTGCCCGTTGCCCGTTTTCAGCAGCAGTTTCAAATTGTGAGATTTGCAGAGGAAAGAGGTGTCAATGGGATTTTGAGGTTTTATGTATGTCCTGTTTACCCACCAAACTGTCATTTTTCAACTATGACAAGGTAAAATCGGTTTTGCATTCTATCACCCCTTTAAAGTGCTCATATTATGCTTTTTGGCTTTTTCCCTTTCCTTTATTGTGTTATTTATCTTTTTTGTGCATGTTATAGGTTTACAAAGTGAAAAAGCCCAAAGTCCACCCCAAAGGGACTTACCATCTCCAACAGAAAACGCTGTTCATAAACTGCTCCAAACAGCTCTATTGTAGTCCAGCCTTTACTTCCGTGATGAATGTTTTGTAAAACACGTTATAATGCTCGCCTAGCTGCTAGTATGGCACGCCCTCATACTCTGCAACTGACTAGCTAGCAGTACTTACTGCGCATGTGCAACTCCCGACAAAGATGGAACAGAAGTGCGATGCCTCACACAGGGTGAAAAGAGGAGCTGCAAATATATGGTGTTTTCTGAAAATTAAACCACATAAACCTATTCTGGTACAACCTCTAAATACAATTATGAACCTGAAAATGAGCATAATATGAGCACTTTAACCATAAGTTATTCTCCAGAACCACAATCCTTTCTTAACCTATACCGTACTCATCATGCCCAGAAATTATGGCAAGCAAGATTTTTATTTGGCATTAAACATGATCTGGGGTTTTGCAGAATCGTCCAATATTGACAGTCTGGCTAGTCCACACAGCATTCCGGGATTGGGGGAAAACGTGCTCTGGTTTATTGGCATTTCTTTAAACCAATCACAATCGTCTTGGGTGGTGCTGAGCGCCGGACACAATGACAGTGCCTCCACAAAATAGCCTTAGCCTGAGACTTGTTTTGGTGGAACATGTGTACGTTCAAAGGTTGTTTTAGTCGTGCAACAGAAAACTCAGATTGGACAGATAGTCTAGTTAGCTGTCTGGATTTACCCAACAGTCAGATTGAATGAATTTATTTCAATCAATTTGTTCTGGTTCTGTTTATAGCTATGTCCATGTTTCAAAGTTCTACCACATCAGTTTTAGTATATTACAAAATAACTATCCTCTTTTTACGGTGTGTGTACAAATCAGTGTACTTTTTTTTTTTTTTTTATTGTTTATTTTCACATTTTTCTTCTTACCATAAACATAGAAAAACAAAAGAGCAGAAAAAAAACAGCAAATAATAACAAATAAATATTTCTTACAGGTCTACTCCACCTACATTTAGTAAGTTAGCAGTGTAAATTTTGTACTTCATGTATACACAGACATCGCATATATATACATATATTCTCAAGTTTTATACAGACCGTATACCATATTTAAATACATTATTTGGGGGGGTTTCTTCTTCTCAATCCATATTAATGCATGTTATTGCTTGCCATTCATGGCCAAAATAATCTTTAAGGGGAGACCAGTCATTTACAAACGTATCCAGAGTTCCATCCAGTACATTATGCCTTCTTTCATATGGTAGCAGTGACAAAAGTTTTTCGCGCCAAAGAGTTAAAGTAGGACAGTGTTCTTTAATCCAAACATGAAGAATGGAAAGGCGAGCAGCATATAGCATTATAGACATTGTTTTTGTTTCCGACACACAATTATTTACACCAAGGATACACAAGCTGGGATCCAGTGGCACTATCTCAAAAGATTTTTCAATTTCATGGACAACCGATGACCAGAATGATGCAATTAAAAGGACAGGACCATATTAAGTGGAAATAGGTTCCTGTATCCTTTTTACATTTAAGACAAAATTTTGTACATGTGTCGTATTTAATTCGAGTTAAAGGAGTCACATGCAGCTTATTAATAATTTTATATTGTAGTTCATATGATTTGTTTGATTTAGTTATTTGTCTAGCATGATTTAATACATTGTTCCATATCTGGTCTTCCAGTGTAACACCAAAGTCAAGTTCCCAACTTTGTTTAATATTTATTAAACCTTTATTATTTGCTGTAATTTCGTCATAAATATATGTCATTGTTTTACTTTTCAATGCAGCTGCCTTTAATAAAATACTATCAAGCACATTTATTTTCCCACCTTGTGTATAGTATTCAATAGAACTAAGATAGCTTCTTATTTGTAAATATCGAAAAAAGTGGACTTGAGAGATATTAAATACTGTAATTGTTGGAAAGACTTGAGAGCATTATCTGCATAAACATCTAATATTCTTATGATACCAGCTTATCTCCACTCATTAAAGCCTGCATCAATACAGGTATGTCTAAAATCTGGATTATTAGCAATAGGAGTCAACAATGAGTATTTGTCAAGCCCAAAATATTTACGAACAGCACTGAGAGATCTACAGATATTTTTCAGTATATAATTGTGCTTAATCTTGGTATATACTTTTGTGAAACATATAAACGGAAGGTGTTCTAATTGAACCACATCCAGACCTATAGCTTCTAAATCTGGAAAACAGAAATGGCTTTTTTTAATCCACTCTGCCATAAATTTTAATTGTGCAGCCCAATGATAAAATTTAAAATGTGGGATGCCAAGTCCTCCTTTTTTGATTGGTAGTTGAAGCTTTCGAAGTTCCATCCTTGGCCTTTTATTATTCCACACAAATACTGTATGTTTGTAAATATTTTGGATGGAATATAAATAGGTAGCATTTGGATAACATACAACAGGTGAGGGAGAACATTCATTTTAATTATAGCTATACGGTCCAATAGAGAAAGTGAAAGATTAGTCCATCTTAGAAGATCAGTTTTTATTTTTGCTATTACAGGTAAAAGATTATGTTTAATCAACTTTGAAAAATCTGCACTAAAATATATACCAAGATATTTAAATCATTTTTTGGTCACTTTAAAAGGATGATAGCTTGATGAGCTTATTCTTTCGCCGAGCGGAAAAGCGAATGATTTTTCATAGTTTATTTTATATCCTGAAAACTTACTAAAGTTTTCAATCATTTTTATTAGTGAAGGGATGGATTTGTTAGGATTCTTCAAAAATAAAAGTACATCATCGGCATAAAGCGATATCTTGTGAAAACGGATCTCTGTTTCAATGCCCTCTATCTCCTCGCTAGTTCTTATCAATACCGCCAATGGTTCAATAATTAAATTAAATAAGAGAGGGGACAAAGGGAATCCTTGTTTTGTTCCTCTCTCCAGCAAGAATGTCTCAGATGTAGTTCCGTTAATCAAAAGAGCTGACTGAGGGTTTGTATACAATAACTTAATCCAGTTGATAAAACTTACATGAAATGAAAATTATTTTAAAACTCTAAATAAGTACTTCCATTCCACGCGATCAAAAGCTTTTTCTGCGTCCAATGCAATGACCACTGCTTTTTCATTTTTATATGCAACATACTGTAATATCCCAAGCAGTCGCCTTACATTGGCGCTAGACTGTTGCGTCTTAATAAAGTCTGTTTGATCGCTAGAAACTAATTTATGTATCACATTGTTTAATCGCATTGCCAAAACACTTGCTAAAATCTTTGAATCAGTATTTTGAAATGATAATGGGCTGTATGATGCAGGGTTTTCTGGATCCTTATGATCTTTTGTTATTAACGAAATAATAGATTGTTGCATTGTCTTTGGCAATTTCTTCTCATCGTAAGCATACTGAAACATTCTTGCAAGCAAAGGAGCCAAAATGTCCACAAAAGTTTTGCAGACCTCTGCTGGAAAACTGTCTGGACCACATGCCTTTCCATTCTTTAAAGAATTTATTGTCTTTTTCAAATCATCAACTGTAATTTTAGCACCAAGTGATAAATTATCCTGCAAATCAAGTTGAGGTAGCTCAAGCTTCTGAAAAAATAAAGTCATATCCCTTTCACTATCTGTATTATCAGATTTATACAAATAACCAAAGAATCCTTTAAACACATTTGTTATTTCACCTGATGTATAAACCAGTTTACCGCTTTTATCTCTTATTTTCGATATTGCGGACTTGTGTTTTTTATTATTAATTAAACTTGCTAAATATTTTACAGATCTATGACTATCGTACTGTTTATACTATATATAATTATCTTTCTGTTTTTTGGATTTCCAATGAATTGAGTACTGTTTTAGCAACCATAACCTGATCCCAGCTTTCAGCGGAAAGACTATGCTTATGTTTAGTCTCAGCCTCTTGTAACTTTGACTCTAATCTTTTTTGTTCATAAATAATTTTCCTTTTCCTAGCAACACAATATGAAATCATCAAGTTTAAAGGAATCATGATCTGTCATCATGTGTTGATGCTGTGGATCCATCAGCTGATCACTAAACAGCCAGACACTCGCGATATGGCTGACTAGATATGGGAGGCAAACTTTTCCTCCATCAAATGAGGCAGCATCTCTCTGTGTACAAATGCTGCATTATCCAGTCAATTTCTGGAGCACTGCATCAAGATTCATTTCCCTGCAGACTGATACAGAGAAGAATGAGTTCAGACCAAAGCTGAGAGGCATGACTGTCTGAGCTTTGTATTTGAACAGCAAACAGAACAGCAGGGGACGCAATTTCCAGCCTGCAGGCAAGGAGGTTAATCTCCCAATTAGGTATCAAATGTGCTCATTAAAAACAGCAAAGGCAAATGTCCTGGAATAATACGCAATAACAAATCATACAATCTTTGAGGCAACTAACATGAATCGAGCAACATTACTACTGTATATGCAATCAGAGACTCTTTGAAGTTGCTGTTTGCAGTCGGCACAAACACGGCATTGGGGTTGTGTATTGTTTTACAGACCTACTTGGCTCCTGTGGTGCTGCATATTATACTTGAGTGGGTAGTTTGTTTGATTCTCAGAATGTAACTAAAACGTCTCTCTCGACTCAGCACACTGAAACTATCCCCCGTGGAAAAGCATGAGTGCGTCACATTAAGCGTTGCAGTGGCAGTATTTATTTCTCTAATTGGTGAGCTTATTAGTTCCACATTAACACAGGTGAGTTTAATGATGCACTTTGTGATACCCTAATTGTAGTATGTTAAGCACTGGGAACCCATTTCCAATATTCTGTTTCATTTAACACTGACCATTAATGATGTGCACAAGAAAACTTTCCCACAGGTTTACAAAGTTATGCAACAGAGGACTAAAGCCGTTGTAAAGTGTTAAACAGAAAAACATGTTTGAGAAGGCTACTATGGGAATTCAAATGTTACTCTGTTTAGCATGGTGTGTAAATGTATCACTGTAGTTGTACAAAGGATTATGTGTTTTTCTTATATGCATCATTTTTCATATCATATTCATATCATCATATTGTATTCCATACATCCTGGAAGAGGAATACCTCTTTTGTCACTCTTTCGAAGGTTTCCTTCTCCTTTTTCCGCTGAATTGTGTGTCTTAAGGATAGAAGGTGTTGTATGTTACATGGACTGGAAAGCCCTTTGAGGAGAATTTGTGATCTGGGGTTATATAAATTAAATTTAGCGATATAAATGGAATTGACTTATAATTTGTTATGTATACCGTCGGTTATCTGTTTCCATGTAATCCAATTTGACACTTTGGCAATGTATTAAACATAAACCACTGTTTGTTTTTTTTCAACATTGATCCATGGCCAATCTGGAGTTTAAAGCATTTGAATTTAGCATGATAACATTTGCTAATTAGCACTAAACCGAAGGTGCTACTGAGGTAGATGGAGTAAGTATTGGACAAAATAAAATGTAACCAGATGATAACGCTCGGTCTAGGAATGTTGCTTCATACCATATCATGAGACAGTAAATCATACACACCGTTTCCTTTTGCAAATATGAGGCTGATCAAGTGAGTAGAACCACAACATATGTTTGAGCACAAAGCCACAGCTGTCATAACTTGACAGATTACCATATTATGATAATCACTTTTATTTATATTTTCCTTTTTTATACATTTCTCATTAGCTGCAGAGATGTGTTTGATTGAATAATAAGTAAAACTAGATTGCATGTAGCCGAAGGAAGAGGTTCTGTTCGCTATGTTAGATTTGATCTCTGAGAAGCATGAAACTGTGTGCTGTGTATCTACTGTGTACGTTGTGACCATAACAACATTAAAGAAGATAATTGTACTTATCATTTTGGCATTTCAACTAAAAGTCCAATGCATTTGTAAAGCGGGTTTTAACAATCTAGTTCATCACAGGGCAACAGAGGACATAAATAGCGATAAACTAAGGGGAAACAAACGTCAAGATATGAGGCCGGACAGTGAAGAGATGCACATAAATCCTGGACCAGATTTGATTTCTAGTAAAAGGACAAATGCAATTCTGTTGTACTTTCTGGCCTGTTTTGAATACTGCTTGTCCCTATCTGTTCAAATAATGTCCCTGCTAGAAATAATTTACTTACAAATGAAGGGCAACTCCATTTTTAGCATTGATAAATGCTAGATTTGTTGCATTTACTTTCTAGGCATATACTGTACACAACTAGAACATATGTCATATAATTTTGCCTCAAGTAAAACAATAGCATGACTTCCAATTTATTTTATCTCCAAAATGACAAGCAGCCAATTCTTACTGTCGGACATGTCCTGAGTGTGAATGCTTTCTGTGGGCTGAAGCAACCACAGCAAGCACACCTAACCAAAAACCATGGCTGTACTTTGGACACATCTGTAAATGCTTGATGCCATATTTACACGAGACTAATAGGTCCTCTGATAATTACCCCACGGCTGTTGAGTTTCATAAAACACATTTGCACTGGTCTGGTTTCCTGATCTCATGAATCGATGGCAGAACCTTTGGTTTCCCAATTCATGGTGTCTGGCACCTCTTCTCTGACTTTAAAGCTTTAGCTTGCCCCGTTGGATTGGTCAGCGTTGATCCAGTAACAGCAACACAGAAATTAAATCTGTAAACTTCCAAGAGCAGCACTGAGCGGTGCAGCATTTTGGCATAGCGACCAAAGACAGTGACATGATACCATTGGACCCAGAAACAGTGATGGGCAGATTCTTTTCACACAATCGGTTTCTTTCAAGTTGATATATGCAAATATATCGAACCTTTTGAGTTTTGGTACTTTTTGTAAAATATGGCGTTAGTTTCTCCATGGTCTCGCACCTTCCTCCGCAGCACTGTGGGGTTTATTGGCATTTCTTTAAAGCAATCACAATCGTCATGGGCGTTGCTAAGCGCCAGACGGCGCCCTGGTACCGCTGCAAAATAGTCTCAGCAAGGAACTTATGTTGGTGGAACATGTGTACGTTCAAAAGTAGTTTTAGTCGTGCAACAGAAAACTCTGATTGGACAGATAGTCTAGCTAGCTGTCTGGATTTACCCTGCAGAGATCTGAGGAGCAGTTAACCATAGTCCTCACAAATCCACCGGATTGCTCCGGCGGCACCGGAGCAATCCCAGAAGTGGAAGGTCGTGGATATAGACTAGTTTCTCCATGACACTCCAGTCTAGTACATGCACATACGACAGCTAGTGCTGCTTGCCCCACACAACGTCTCTTCAAACAGTCATTATGTATAAGTTTCCATTAATAAAGATAAAATATTAGTGTTTTGGGACCCGTACAACAACCCTGACCCTCTCCGTACGTGGATTTTGGCGGTCTTATACTAGTTGCTGTGGTCATAAGCACTACAGCCACTAGCAGTCGCTGCTTTACGGTGCAGTTAATGTGGGGCTTACAGTAATAAATATGTGAAATACCAATTACAGTGCATTACTTTTCATAGCTATATGTACAAATGGTTCATGAGAATAGCCTGACCCAGTACATACAAAAAGATTTGTTTGTTTATTTTTGCCCATGACTACCCAGAAAGCCTGTAAAGATTTTCATATATCCAGTTTATGGTATACTTAGAAGTGCTGAGTCAGAGGTAAGAGAGTAGGAGGATCCTTACACCCCTAGCTGTAAATCTATGAAGAAAGAATCATGTGTATCTCTTTAAATTAAAATGATGAAAAAACATTTAACAGTAACAGTATTTCTTTCAATGAATACCTGAGCAATGCATGGTAAAGAAATAGCAACACACCAACCCCTGTGTGTTTCTGGGCACCCATGCTGAGGGCATGTGGAAGTGGGTGAAACTGTTTTGGCATACGTGCTGGGTGTGCAGCTTCAAATGGAACAAATGGGCTGCTATGTTTAGATTCACCACAGTTTTTAAGGTCATGGTATCTCTGCCAAGTGGAGAACATGTCCAGTGCATGAAACAGTGCAGGTTTTCTGCAAAGGGGGGCAAATAATGACAAGATGTTACCAATTTCTATAATCAATTAAAAATTACTTTTCAATTTTAGCAAAGCAAAACATGCACTTTGCACTGAAATAGATGTCTAGCCTATGGAAGGATTCCTCCTTAGAGGAGGAGGATAAGGAAATTAGGTTTTATTCACACAACTGAGTATTGTCAGTATTATCAGCAACAGTCTGTCTTTATTATAATGCAGGAGGCAATCTGTGCTGGAAATTCTTTTCCTAATCTCATTGCAGATTTTTATTAAAATGACACTTGTCTATTGAGGCAATTATTACATTTTTCCATGACTGTCCTCAGATAATATCAGTTCTTTGTGAATGGCACTTAAGATGTAAACTGTAAATGTTAGTCGGTCAGAGCAAGAAGTGACGAGATAATGGGAATAATGTGAAAAATGGGGATGGGGATTAGGTAATAGAGAAAGAAAGAAAAACTGAAAATAAGAGCTGTCTTGAGTCTTTGATTTAAGGGCTTTCTCCTGTCTGTCATGACCCCGCCTCAGGCAGCTTGGGGTCAATCTGCAGTCGGGGCCATAAAAAGCAGAGGTTATCATTGGCCTTCGGGCCTGTGGATGACGTGAACCTGCAGGCACAGGTAACCAGGTGAGAAAAGAAATAAAAAAAGAAAACTGACAAGTTTCTCCTTTGTCTCCTTTCGGATTGACAGCAGTTTCCCTTCCTGTGCCTAACACGTCTATTATCCTCCTGCAAATTCCAAACACTGATTTTTGCAACAGCGCCATGACAGGTGAGCTTTCCCCAGCAGAGCATCCGTGACAGAGCGTCCGAGGCCTCGTCTCTGCGTCCGCCCTGTAATAACTGTTTCTGACAGGCACTTTGTGCTGCTGAATAGCCTGTCTGTTTGACTAATTCTATGGCGTTTGCCTTGTAAAAGCAGCTGTCAGCAAAGCCGTTTAAAGAAATGCCAATAAACCAGAGCAGGTTTTTCTCCCATCCAGGAATGCTGTGTGGACAAGCCAGACCTTCCTCTGCTCTGCAGCATGTGGATGGTCTGGCAAAGTGAGACTAGGCACTAGACAGCAAAATACTCCAGAGTTGATTCATTGTGAGACATTTGATTTGCACGTCATCATGATGAATGTCTGAGAAAAAGAAAACAAAATATTACCTCAGGGTAGGATCTCAAAGGACACCAAAAATACATTGCAAAATAAAATGGACTACCTTTTTTAAAGATAATTTTTGGGGCATTTTAGGCCTTTATTTTTATAGGACAGCAGAAGACATGACAGGGGGGAGAGAGGGGGAACGACATGCAGCAAAGGGCCGCAGGGCGGAGTCGAACCCACGGCCGCTGCCTCGAGGAGTAAACCTCTATGGGCGCGCCCTCTACCCAGGCGCCTAGAAATATTGACTATCTTTTTAAATATTTCTGTATTATATTAAATAAAATTTTCTGTAGTGAAGTTTTGTTGTCATCTCTTTGACTTAGAGCGCCTTGAAATGACTAAATATTTAGAGTTTGTGGCTTTAGCCAAGAGACGGAAGTTTCTTGCTGCTGTATGGGCAGCCCCTGGACGTAGGAGTTAAGTCCCCTACACTGTAAGCCACTTTAAAGTGGTTTCCCCATAACTTCACAATGACAAATGTTACAGTCAGATTTGTTTTCCTTGTATATGTTCTCAGTTTGAAGAGTCAGTTTTATCTGACACAAAGAATGTACAACTGTCAAGGATAACACACGAGGCTGCTGACAGTGACCATGTTGAATTCTAACGGGGGAGTAACGCAATGGGGACTGAAGTCAAAACTAACATTCATCCTGGGTAACAGAAATAAGTTCTGTTAATCTTAACGTGTTCAAAACACACAGCAAGTTCTGCCACCACTCTCAAACAATGCATGCTGGGAAGTCTGCTAATATGCTGATCATTTTTGTTTTTAAACTTGATTTAATTAACTCTCATCAGTATATTATTTCAAATTATCATTTTAAATCAGAAGACTTAAAATCTGAATAATTTACGTTTATCTGTCAGATTAAAAGCTTATATTTACGTTAAGTTAATTATATAAGTTCAGTTACTTCCACTAAATTCCTGTATGATGTTTTGTAGTGTTCCAAGCAACACGAATCGCCTGCGTTTATTGTTAAGAAGCAAGAACGATGAAAACTAAAAGTTTCATTCAGTAGCCATAGAAAAATGAATGATCCTTTATGTGAGCCAAACCAACAGCAGAATGTTTTGTCCGTCTGTCACAGTTTCCAAATCCAACTGTCACAAAGTCCAAAGGCCAACAGGCTGCAGAGGTCATGTGTTTTAAGAAGACGATCGAGGAGTGAGGTGGATGTGGCGGCTTATTGGAAAATGCAAAAGGCACGAAAGAAGTGAGGAATTTTCACTTATATGCCTTTGAAAGTTTTTTCCTTGTTTCTTTTGGGATGATGTGCTTTTAATAAAATTTATGGTGTATTAGTAGCCTATATATTATAATATTTTATCATTTTATATGTGCAGATTAATAATTAAACAAAGCTTGTCTTTTTTAACTTTGTGCCAGTGTGTGTTCATGTATCTGTATGACTGTGTGTGGAAAGCAGTACATAAACTATATACAATGGTGCATAAAAATATATGTGCTTATATATGTGTGTGTGTGTGTGTGTGTGTGTGTGTGTGTGTGTGTGTGTGTGTGTGTGTGTGTGTGTGTGTGTGTACACTGACATACACACACGTGACTGAGGACTTTGCAGCAACATCAGTCTAAACTGTTGGACGTGACCTCTGACCCTGTCTGACAGGGTCAGAGGTCACGTCCAACAGCTACAGCTACCTACCAGTTGTTGAGTCCATCAGGTAAAACCCTGCACAGCTGTGATCTTAAAAAAATAAAATTTGTGTCAAAGCTACAAAACAGCCCAACTTGTTTAAAACTTATGTTTTTAACTGAAAAATAGCCTTACAGATCTTTCTTTAACAGCTATGTGGGATGCATTACTAAATAATGCAGACAAAACCAAAGCATATTTTGTTTTGGTGACAGAAAAAAACATGTCAGTCACTGTCTGTATTTTATTATGGAGATATGTGTATTCGAGGCTGCCACTGCTGTGATTTACGTCTCAAAGAAATAGCAAGAAGGGAAATTTATGTGCTTTATTATGTGTATGAGTGTACTAATATCACTTGTCTGAATGCTTATCTCTGATTTAAATTGAAACATACAGCATAATATCTTATCAGATTTTCATAAATATATTGGCTGTAAGTTCTGTATATTGGGCAAATATGATAATCTATATGGTTTTTGTAGATATGTCACATCTGGAGTAGTCTATATCCAAGACCTTGCACTTTCGGGATTGCTCCGTTGCCGCCGGAAATTCCGCTGTATGTCCTTCTCTTCGGCCGGATGTCCCTTACCTTCCTCTTTCTTTGTGTTGGCGTTCTAACCTCTGGTGGATTTGTGAGGACTATGGTTAACTGCTCCTCAGATCTCTGCAGGGTAAATCCAGACAGCTAGCTAGACTATCTGTCCTATCAGAGTTTTCTGGTGCACGACTAAAACTACTTTTGAACATAAAACCAGTTCCTTCCTGAGACTATTTAGCAGAGGCACCGTGGCTCCGTCCGGCGCTTAGCACCGCCCAAGACAAATTGTGATTAGTTTAAAGAAATGCCAATAAACCAGACCGCATTTTTCTCACATCCCAAAGCTGTGTGGACCAGCCAGACCTTCCTTTGCAGCGCTGTGGAGGAAGGTCTGGCTTGGGCAAGACTACATCTGGAGGCAGGAGAGTCATGACCTTATCTTCTGAATATAGTATGCTTCAGTCTGTTATGCAAGATCAGGAATACAGTTCCACCACTGTTGTTTCTCTCTTCTCTCATGGTTGTAGCTATTGATTGGCTGGAGATGTGAATAGAAGAACAGCTGCCTTACGTTGTGCTCTGGCGTCTCGCCTACTCTCCCAGGATTGCGTATGTATGACCCAGTCAGGCTGGTGGGCCGGGCCCGAGACTGAAACCAGATGGGGTGAAGAGACACGATTCAGGCTGCAGAGGCTGACTTTATTTCTTCTTCTCATGTCAAATTGGCTGCTCGTAAGATTTGATCTGACTCCTGTCTTCTCTTTTGCTCTCCACACCTCTTCACTATTTTCTGCTTCTCTTTTCCACTTGGACTCTTTTCTTCTTTTCTTGTCTTTTCTTTTCTTCCCTTTCATTTTCTTTTTTCCTTTTAACTCATCTTCCCTTCCCTCTTCCTTCCTTCTCACGTTACCTTACCTTTCATCTCCTATTCATTTTTCCATCTCCCTTTCACCTCCCACCTCTTTCCTGGTTTCTCTTTCCTTTCCTTTCCCCCCAATTTTTTTACTCATCTCTCCTCCCTTCTGCACTTGTTCCCTCATCTTTTGTACATGCTTCTTCTGCCATTCCCCCTTTCTCAAATCATCTTTCAACACCTCACTTCTCTTTCTTTTCTCCTCTCCTCTTTCCCCCTCATCCCTTGTCTTACTGTAATCCCTCCCTCCCTCTCTCCTCATCCTCTCTCCTCCCTTCCTCACCCACTCCATCCTCTCATAACAGCTCATGGAATGACAGGTTAACATATGAAGCCAATCATCCCTGGGAGCGGCCCTGAAACATTTTCCCTCCCGCCAGGATTCTGTTTTCTGAACAGAATGTTTGATTCTGTTGATTATGAACATGATGCATGCATATTTCAATGAGCACAACTGTCAAAGGTACCAAAAGCACGGATGTATGGGTAGAAAATAATCTCATTTAAAAACAATGCCAATGAATTCTTCCCTTTCACTTAAAAAGCCTTGAATATATATCAGTCACATTACTAGTATTACCATTCATTTTAAAAGTAAATTTTATTCTCTTTGGTTATAGACACTGACATCACAGATAGCTTACGGCTGTTATCTATTTGGAAAGTTTTAATGTCTGCATAATTTTGCTATGCGCACAGATTGTATCCTTTTTGTTACTGTATTCATAGAACATATACAAAGCACAACCCAAAATCCCAAAGGCAATTGTGTTTCAAAACAGCCGGAGGCAAATTCATTGTTTTTGTATTTTCATCTAAATTCACCAAAACTCTCACCGTGTGGCAGAAATCCTGAATCATATGTTAAGACCCGACTGTTTTCCACACATTATGTATTTTACCTGAACAATCATCAGCTTGATGTCAAATACCTTAGCCCGTCATAATGTGTTTCATAATGCTTATAGTGTACACAGAAATTAAAAAAGATTTGGTGAAGTAATTCACAAAAGAAACAAAGATTGAACGGAGTCACGGAGATTCAATAGATCATTCCTGTAATAGTTTTCTGATTTGAATCAAAATGTATTTAGTTGTAGATAAAGGTAAATTTTTACTCTGCTACTGCATGATGTGTTAATATTATCTGGGCCAGGAGAGTGTGTGTGCAAGATGCAGTACCTCTTTAATTAGAGATCTGGGTTGCTGCAAGTTCAGCTTCCATATGCAGACCCCCCCCCCTCTCTCTGTGTCTCTCCCCTGACAGGTCTCTGGGTAGCAGGTCTTTACAGGGGTCCCTGTTGCCCCGCGATGCAGGTCCTTCATATCGGCACTACACTGTCTTTTCAAATTCATATCTCCCTCGCGTCCCGTGGGTGGCAGCTCTGGATGCAACCTAATCAGAATTCTTCTCCTTGTGAGTCCACGGTGTGTAAAAGTGGCTGTGTGTGTGTGTGTGTGTGTGTGTGTGTATGTGCATGCGTGCGTGCGTGCGTGTGCGTACATGTAAAGGATAAGTATAAGAGGATAGAGCTATCTCAAAGGTCTCACATGTGGGAGCTGAGACTCTCTGCTCGGAGATAATTCTTGCCATGTCGTGCGAGATTTGGCCTCGACAGAAAAGGGTTGGGATCATACGTTTAAGAGTGTGTGATAAGCAGGGGAGTGGCTGAGCATCGGCTTGTACTGTAGCTGGGAACAGCAGAACCTGAGCCTTGTGAAAGGCAGTTTGTAGTCGTTTGTTATAACCTGAAGCATTTCCCTCCTAAAGCTAAGCTCACCCATCAATGTCATCCTGACACCTAAATATGTAAGTCTCAGTTTCATGTGAGTCTCCTCTCACATGAACTGAGACGTGGCTTATTAAAAGTGAGAATGTAATCCAATCCAGCTGCAGAAGACGACCCTAAATTGAAATATTTTAGGGGTATTAGATGACAGATGTTGATGTCTTTTAGCCTGCATACCCAGGTTCCCCAGAAAGCAAAAAACGAAGTGAGAGCAATCTGCAGCCGTTTCTCCACCTGATGACTGCACCAGAGAAGGTAAAAGATGGCACAGTGCAGCACATCTTGGACAGTTCAAGTGAAGACTTGAAGATTGTGGATGGAAGTAAACATGCCGACATAAGCATCTCACTTGTAAATGGGCTCAACAATGCATATGTAAAAATAATTTCACTTCTTAAGTGGTTTTGCACAGTTCTTATACAAAATATAATAATAACAATAATTTTTACGGAGTGTCTATTTGCACCCCCGGTACGAATAGCCTCGGCCACACAGCTGAGCTATTTACACCCTGTGACGTAACAACAAAAAAACGTTGCTCGCGTGCACCGAAATCATGGCGGACGTTCATCTTCCATGACCGCAGAAACTGGCATATTAGGGAAGTTTTGTCTCTAAAGTTTATAACAATTGAATTTCTAGCGGAAAATGGACACTACAGTTGCGCTTTCTGTCTTCAGTGAAAGCATACAACCGTTAGTTTGTTAGTTAGTACCTATCTTTTGTTGTATACAGTATGGTTACCTAGCAACCGAGGCTTGAAGAAACCAAGTGGTAAAAAGTTGTACAACTTACAGAAAGAACTGCTTGGTGAGTGGTTAGTGCGCTTCCCTTTGATATGGGAGTTTGGAGTTCGATTCCCCTGTATGGTGATCTTATTTTAAAATTTGGATTGGATAATTTGCATGCAATTGCGTAAGTGAAGACCCGCGAACGCGTATTTATTTTTTATTTTTTTTGCAGGGTGGTAGGGGAAGACTCATGAATATGCCTGCTCTGATTGGGTTGGTTAGGTTTAGGCAAGAGGAGTGGGATGGTTATGGTTAGGGTAAGAATGTCAGGGCGATAATATTCCAAAAAGGTGTAATACATGAGTAGTATGGATAACTGTGTGTAAATATATGCCAAGGTACTGTAAATGCACAGGGGTGCAAATAGCATACATTGATATTTGTACCAGGGGTGCAAATAGCATACACTTCTAATTGCACCAGGGTACAAATAGCATACTGCTAATTGTACCAGGGGTGCAAATAGCATACACTGCTAATTGTACCAGGGGTGCAAATAGCCTCACCCTAATTTTTAGGGCTCGAGCGCCTACAGCGGCGAAGGCCCTATTGAAACTGAAGGAATTATTATTATTACGGCAAATTAATTGCCTTTTTGAGGGGCTTAACATATTCAAAAACTCACCAAAATTGGTGGTTGCATCAAGTCTGGTGAACATTTACGTATTTTAAGGTTTTTGGGAATAGGCGCACAAAAATGGCTCGCTAGCGCCCCCTACAAAACTTAAAATATTGAGCCCCTGCTGTACGTTTAACGGAGACTCACGAAACTTGGTACACATATGTACATATGTTAGAGAGTGTGGGCTAGACCTACTCTATCTGTAAAGTGTCTCGTGGTAACTCTTGTTATGATTTGATACTATAAATAAAATTTAATTGAATTGAATATGTATCATGTCAAGACGTACAAAGAGCTCATTAGAGCCATACCATAAACCCAACAGGAAGTCCGCCATTTTGAATTGAAAGTTCGAAATTAGTGTGATTTTGGCCATTTCCACATGTATTTCCACATACTTTAACGAACTCCTCCTAGAGATTTCATCCGATCAACTTCAAACTCGGTCTGTGCCATCTTAAGACGTTAAAGATGAAAAGTTGTTAAAAGAAAAACTTTTCGTCATAGGGCGTGGCAGTGGCTGGGTGGTCATTTCGTGTTTTTTGCCATTGAAACAGGAATTGGGTGTAACTTGCATGTACATTGTCCAATTGGCTCAAAAATTTTCAGGATTCAACGGTGTGGGCTTAGCAGCCATTTTGAGTGTTTAGCAATGAACGAGAAAGTGGCTGTAACTACAGTCTACATCATCATAGCTGCTTGAAATTTCATAACATAAGTCCAATCCTGAGGACATCTACAGGCCAATATTGACTTTTGGTCATAGCGCATTTCCTGTTGCCAGCGGAGGGCTGAAAAAATCAGCCTTATATGACAAACATCATACGATTTACATGAAAGTTAGAATGTGTGGTCTACATGTGATACTGAGCCGCCCCTATAATTTAACCACGCCCACTTACTCAGGCCACGCCCCCCTTCATAACATTTGAACCATTTTAGGTAGAGTCTTGTGTGAGGTCTCATTGAACTCAGCACAGAGTAATTTTTTGATTGGTGATGGTTTGACCCCTATGTGTTAGCCACGCCCCTTTTCATAACTAATAACCCGTTTAGTGTAGAGTCTTGTGTGAGGTATCATTGAACTCAGAAGAGAGTTTGTTTGTCATTGGTGATGGTTTGGCCCGCCCCCTATGTTTAAGCCATGCCCCTTTCATAACTGGTGACCCATTTAAGGTAGAGTCTTGTGTGAGGTATTATTGAACTCAGCAGAGAGTTCCTTTTCATTGGTGACGATTTGCCCTGCCCCATATGCTTAAGCCATGCCCCATTTAATAACTAATGACCCGTTTCTTGTACACTATTGTGTGAGGTATCATTGAACTCAACAGAGAGTTCCGTTTTCATTGGTCATGGTTTGGCCCACCCCCAATGCTTTAGCCACGCCCCCTTTCACAGCTAATGCACTGTATGACGTAGAGTCTTGTGTGAGGTATGATTGAACTCAGCAGGGAGTTCCCTTTTTATTGGTGACGATTTGCAGTGTCTGAGTGCACCCTGGGTCGGGTTAATTAAGTCGCCAAAATAACCCCGCGAATCAAATCCATACTTCAACGTTAACTATCAAGCCACTAAACCTGTATGGAAATGAACACGTCTGCTGAAGTGTTAAATTCGTTAACGATCCGACACGAGACAACACTGTGTGTGTCTCTCTCTCTCTCTCTCTCTCTCTCTCTCTCTCTCTCACGCACACACACGGTCCGGTTCTGGTGGTTGATGAACGCAGATATGTGTTGATTAGCTCTCATAACGGGCCAGTTGGCTAGCACACTGCCATGAGTCCATGACGCTAATGTCTGATTATTCCACATTTTCATTGTGATATTTTGTGATTACATTCTGAATCTGCAGCGTTCTCTGTAGCCTACACTGTAGTCAGTAGTAGGCTATACAGTGTAAGTATTTTTGGGGTACAATTTGGTTATGATGAATTCGACAAGCAGCAATGAGACAACAAGAACAAGTGTGTGTGTGTGTGTGTGTGTGTGTGTGTGTGTGTGTGTGTGTGTGTGTGTGTCAAACTGGAAAAATAAGAACAAAGTGAAGGAACAGGGATGAATATTGTGTATATATAAGTGTTTAGAAGAGAGGAATACGGTGAGGAAAGGAGACAATTAAAAAAGCAATACAAATAAGATTTACCACTGGCACCACTGGTTAGAAAACCCTCCAGCAAATGCAGATTCCACTGCCTAACATGAGATTATTACATTATTCATATTAGTACATCCAGCTTCAAAACAACCAGAGGTCAGGGATTCTCTGAGGATTTGCATACAAAATGTAGATAATCTACAAATTTCTACCAAATTAACCATTGCCAGTGGATGAACTTATACATTTTATTGGTTTCTGATTGTGGCGGATTATTTGATTCACGTTACAATAATGTTTTACTTTAATTTCTTTTCTATAGGAGTGTAGTGTACCCTTACATTGGAGATGACAGTAGGTGCTAATGCAAATGCAAAATACATATAACAGCAACATTACCTTGTTATTGTTACAGAGATTGAGGAAGAAATTGAGGTGGATTTCGAGGGCAATGAAAGGGACATGACAGGAGACAGAGAGAGCGATCAAGAGGCCACTTTGCCAGGGGCAGGTGATCCAGGGATGTGTGTGCCGAGGGCCAGTCAGTCAGGGGCCAGCAATGAAGAAACAACTTTTGCAGGGAGGATGCAGCATGTAAAGCTGGAGCCAGCAGCCATCGCCTCCAGCAGCCGCCACCAGCATCAGCCACCACCTGCAGCAGAGTGAAAATAAGTAGACAAGCCCTTGAATAGCCTGTAGGTCTATGTGTTTCCCCAAACGTGGCCAAATTGCTACCAAGTTGGGGAAGGGGTGGACAGAAGCTTACATTTTGGCCAGTGTCTCTTGGTTCACACAAAAATGACTCAGGCTGTGAAATCTGGGGAAGAAATTAGTCACACTACTGTCTAGGGGTGTAAGAAAAAACTGATACACTTGAGTATTGCAATATTTTATTTAGCAATACTATATTGATTTTCAAAACCTCAATATTGAGTTTTTAAAAAAAATGTAGTTTACGTGCAGAAATATTAATGTAAGACAGTGGTTCACGTTTATGTTGTGTTTAAACCCCCATAGATGGCTATGCTGAGACACACCACTAGTGTCCTCGCCTAACAGTGCCTGACAGTGCCTGACTTTACGCTAGAAGCTAACAACGTAGCTATGGCTGAACTTTGTTCTACTTTAGCATATCAACATTAGCTAACTAAGAACCTGGGAACCACAATCCCAAACTGGCAGTTTGGTTTGTCTTTTTTTAAATATTAGTTTTTCTAAAATTATACTAAAAATCCCAATATATCGCCTCATGCACTGTATTGAAATATATTGCAATATATTGAATCGTGACCCATGTATCGTGATACGTATCATATTGCCAGATTCTTGTTAATACACAGCCCTAATACTGTCTGTGTAATAAACATGTTAAAGCTCATTATGGCTTATGATATTTTTGTGTGGAATAATTTGTATTCATACATGTAATCCAACAGCCCTTTCAAGGGTATAATCAAACAAACGCAACCTTATTTCTACTAGCTATAGCATCAGACCCAGTACTCAGCTGACTAGCTAACACCGTCCGGTTCAGCAGATAAAACCTAAATAAAACCCGTCCTTAATCAACCTTAATGATCCTAATAATCCAACATCAATAACTAACTAAATAAAAGTTGTCAGAGATTCACTACTAAACTTTGTAATTGTTGGTGTAGCGATACCTTCACAGCTGGCAAAGTTGAGCAAACAAACTAGCAAACAAGCTAACGAGCTAACAAACTAGCAAGCAATCGTTCATCTACCAAGATAAAAATATATATAATTACGCTGTACACATACAAATAAAGATCAGTATATGCATCATAAAGGGCCTCTGATAAAAGACAGTTGACAATTCAAAAGAGGTAGCTTACCTCAGAAGTTACTTGACGGCCCGCAATGGAAATGAATGATGTCCAACGCCGGAAGTAGGCGGCAAAAAGCACGGAGTCCAATGGGAGTGTCGCCACTCTGTCTTTCTCTATCACTCTGGGGAGAAGAAAATAATAAGCCAACACAAAGACGGACTTAAAGGGATAAAACGTCTGCACTAAATGGAAGGAGGATGTAATTTAATGTCCGCTACTGACGTACAACCACATTGCGCAATCTAAAGGTATTTTATGAATAAAATAGACTTATTACATACTTCAGGGACGGTTTTAAATCATTAACAATCCCATAATTGTCTCCATCTGTTGAAAGCCCGACCGAGTGTAGCGTTCTTTTTTGCTGTTACAGGTCATTTATGATCATCACATGGAACATTACACAGTTTCAGAAACATTTAAAAGTTGCATATAGTCAAACAAAGTTTTAAATTAAAATCAAATTTTAAATTAAATAAAAGGAGCAACACGAGAGAATACGTATAATAGAACAATATTACCTATTTAAAATATAGTTTTAGATAATGCCATTAAAATAGATTTAAACAGGTAAAAGTACTATTCAGGCCACAAACCCTTTAGAAGCGCATTTATAAAGATGTGTTTTTATAAGGGATTTAAAAGAGGATAAGGAGCTTGCCAGTCTGATCTCCTCTGGGAGAGACTTCCAGAGGGTGGGGGCCGGTTACCCTCGGCCCTCAGCCTATTGTTGAACAGCTAGCAGTCCAGGAGATACTTTAGACCTACTTTGGACCCCCTTTAGACCTGCTACGTATGTATCAGAAGATATTCATTGAAATACTGTCTAAAAGGTTATATGGCGTCTAGAACAGTGGTTCCCAAAGTTGGGTCCGGGGACCCCCAGGGTTCCTTGAGGGTGTTTCATGGGGTCCCCAGTAAAAATGGGAAAATGATTTCACTAATATTTTACCATAACTCCATCTATAAATTACACAATGACAGAATGTATGATTATTTTGGTCATGGGTTTCTGCACTTTCTGTAATAAGAATTCACAATCCTATCAGATGGGGGACCCTGGGACAAAATGTGATCAATAGGGGTCTAATTTGTGTCAGTTGGTCAGAAGTTGGTCTAGAAGTCTATAAAAAACCAGCTAATTTACAGTAGCCCCATTTCTATAGACACTAATACATCCTATCACTGGCAAATCACCAAAACCAGCTTACTGGCCTTTAACTTTGACAAAACAGTTCCGAATAGGTTCTGGCAAAAATAAAAACATAGTGTGTATTGAAGGCAAGCAGCCTTAGCAGCACAGTGAACTCTTCTATACACTGAATAGTATAGAGTATATTGTAATGAAGCTGTCTCCTCTCCATGTTGTTCATGTTTTTAACAAGGACTCCCTGGAAGGCAATTGGTGCACATATTGTAATCACAGATTAATTATTGCAACAAGCTAGATACAAATGTATTCACTATAAAATTATATATTACTGTTTTGAATACATGATTGCTCTGAGATGAAGCCTTTACTGTATAAGCTTAAATGGGGGAGTTTTTTTAAACGTTTTTTCCTTAGTCCATCATTAGTCTTTGAAATAGTCACTAATTCAATTGAAGGGCAACATTTAATAAAAGTAGACTAATCATTAAAATGAAACTTTCATTCATTCCTGAATGTGCAGGTCTCCTGTAGCTCTTACACCGTTTTTGCATTTAAATATTGGAGCGCTTACACAGAATAACCAGAAAACACATGGATGTTTTATTGATGATGGACCATAGGATTCCTTGTGACTCCGAGTTAAATACTTTAACTTCAAAGTATCTGATACAAGATGTATATAATTCACTCTACTTGGTGATGGATTGTTTACCGAAACATTTGATCAGTAAGATGATGGCTTAAGCAAAAATGTGTCCCTCTGCACATTTGTTGTAACACACACACACACACACACACACATTTCACCTCAGGGGTCAGAGGTCAGAGGTCGGCCAGTGAATCACTACTCCAGCAGATAGGCGGTTCAGAGTTTTTTTAAACAGCATGTCAAACAGGAGGAAATATTATCTGTCATAGGAGTCCTGTCCTAACCTGAAATACAAAACAATTGGTTCTTGGTTGAAGCAAGTTTTTTGATATGTTTTTAAAGTGGCATATTGAAAAGGCATATGAATTGAAACAAAGTGGCTGGATGTTACAGTATACCAACAGAAAAAGTCTTAATCTTTAAGCAAATTGTTGCTATATACATTACCGGTCAAAACACCCCAATTTTTCCAGATTTTTCCAGAAATTCATGCAGTTCAATGTGTTATTGTACTCTGAAATGAAAGAATAGAACAAATGAACAATTTAAGTTAAAAAAGAAATCATGGAATCATTTTATAAACCAAAATGTATTCTACATTTTAGACTCCTCAAAGTAGCCCCCTTTGGCAGATATAACAGCTGAACACACTCGTGGCATTCTTTCTACAATGGAAATCAAATATTTTTCAGAAAGTTCTTCCCAACTCTGTTGCAGAAGTTCCCATAAATGTGTAGCACTTGTAGGTTGCTTTGCTTTCACTTTTCTGTCCAGTTCATCCCAAACCAGCTCAATGGGGTTTAACCCTCATGCCCTCCTTAAAAAACTTACTCTCGACACCTTCGAGGCAAAAATGTCCACGCACACAAAAAACTGTTATTAAATCATCATATATCAATATTTTCTTCTGCTTTTTTTTCATAAATCACTTAAACAACTTGTAACCTAATCAAAACTACCAAACATTCAATCATTTTCAGGATTTTAACCCTTTAAATGCCAGTTTATGTATTTGAAGTATTTCATTTTTTATTACAAAATTTTTTTTTCCATATAATGAATAATATCTAGATTTGGCTTTGGTGGGGATTAGAGGCTTGGATATGTCAAAGATAAGCAACAAAATTAATTTGATTGCATTAGTATTTTTTACATAGTTCCAGATACTCCCTTTCGACACCTTCGAGGCAAAAATGTACATGTCCAAAAAACTGTTATTAAATCATCATATATCAATATTTATTTCTGCTTTTTTTTCATAAATCACTTAAACAACTTCTAAATTGCTCAAAACTACCAAACATTTAATCATTTTCTGGATTTTAACCCTTTAAATGCCAGTTTTAACTCTTTGAAGTAACAATTATTTATGAAAAACCCAACAAAACATTAATTATTTTCCATAAAATAAATCATAGGGGAATGGGGCTTTGGTTGGGATTAGAGGCTTGGATATGTCAAAGATAAGCAACAAAACTTATTTGATTGCATTAGTATTTTTATGTAGTTCCAGATACTCCCTCTGGACACCTTCGAGGCAAAAATGGCCCCATTGACTTCCATTATAACCACATGTTTTGATCTCACTGCCTTTACAGTATAAAACCATGCATTCTGTAATGTCAGCATTTCATTTGGAAGAAAACTAGTCATATTTGACATTTTTACAGTATTTCACCAGATTCAACCATTTTGCCCTTGTAGGCCGATGCATGAAATTATAGTTATATTATGGAGCTCTGTGTGTGTGTGTGTGTGTGTGTGTGTGTGTGTGTGTGTGTGTGTGTTTGTGTGTATGTGTGTGTGTGTGTGTGTGTGTGTGTGTGAGTTGCGTGAACCTGTAAGCAAGCAATGATCATTTTAGGGCTGAAAAAAGGCATCTTTTGAAGGATGCATTTCATGTGTCTTTGAAGACGTGCTTGAATAAAAACATTGTCTCCTGCATTTGCTGTAAAATGGCGCTTATCATTTCAAATGGTTTGTGGGACATGGTGGCCCTGAAGACTGGTCTCCCACTATGGACATCCCACAGGCTCCGGGTGGATTCCCCTTTGGAAAGGTACACACCAGCCAAGTGTGAAGTCCCATGTATGTTAAAATCTCTTGAGCATCCACATCACTCCATCCTGAGATTGAACACCTCCCGTGTAGGTTTGTCATTTCCTGAATCAGCTGATCATGTCAGGAGTGAAGAAAAGGTCGAAAGAGGATGCCACATCATGGATTCTTGATATGGCATATCTCGTGGGCTCTGACATCATGCCGGTCGGTGCTTGAATATTGCGCAGCGTCTCAGTATTAGATGGAGACCAGACTTGCCGATTCTTCACTGTCCATTCCATGTTAAGTGTTATGATGGTCTGTCTCTCTTCCATTGTTAATTGCCTTTTTCCCGCCATTTTTATAGCAACACACTACTTTCTGCAGTACAATACTGTTCAAATAAGACTCACGAGGGTATGGTACCACAGTGTGTTCCAACAATACTTTTATACAAACAGACAGAGGGGGTTGTAAGTAATCCAGACAAGTGTGAACACCTGTGGGAATTGGTAGCACCAACTTTAAAGCTTGATCAACCTCCATTGCTGCAGAACAGCTTTACGTTGTTAACCCATTTCTTGTTCCCTGAAAAAGGCCTTTTTGTAAAATACTGAAATGTACATTATTTTTCAGTTTTGGGTAACCTTACTTTTTTTTTAACCTCAGGCAGTTCACCACTTACCTTTGTACCATTTCAAGCTATTCATTGGACTTGAACTGCTAAAATTTCAATAAAAAACAAAAAAAATTGGGGTGTTCTAAAACTTTTGACCAGTAGTGTATAACAGACAAGATAACAGAAAGAATGTGTCAGTGATAATTCAGTCTGAGTCTAAGCGGGCATATAGACATAGAGACTCTGCACACACTGCACATGGTTGGTCAACACATTCTCACTCCCATCACGTCAAAAAACGTTTTGGTCAGGTGCCTTTGGCGTTTGTTTCTAACACAATAAGTGTTATTTGCATCTAGCCCTTTGGCATCATATTTAGACGCGCTTGGTCGGGAGTCTTGGCGTCACTTTTTGAAGGGTTGGGACATACGTTTAACTGACATGCGGGACACGAACGGGACATGAACCCCGGTCTCCTGGGTGAAAGTCCTGTGTTGTTTGACCCATCCATCCCCGCAACCAACCAACATCTCTACGCAGATTTTCAGTCTTTCATACTACTCTCTACCGTTGTCTCTCTTAATACTACGTCATCTTACAGCGCCGTGGTCGAGCTGCTGCTCTGCACGGTGTGTTCCATACAGACGCTGAAGGTGATTTATGGGTCGTATCTGACACTGAGAGACACTGACCAAGCGTCTGTATTTTACAAGTTGGGAGTGAGAACGGGTTGGGTTGGTATGTAGCCTACATTGTTAGCTAGCTACAGCAGCTCAGCTGTTTGCTATAATAGCTACAGTGCATCTGTGTAATTGGCACATTGTTAGTGGTGATCAAATATGGTAAAGTTTGTTCTAATATATGAGTTGAAAACTCACTTCAAAGACGTCATATTATGCTAATTTTCAGGTTCAAAATTGCATTTTGAGATTGTACCTAAATAGGTTTACATTGTTTAATCATCAAAAAACACCATATTTTTGTTGTAATGCACATTGCTGCAGCTCCTCTTTTCACCCTGTGTGTTGAGCTCTCTGTTTTAGCTACAGAGTGAGACATCGCAGTTCTGTTATATCTTTGTTGGGAGTCAAACATACGCGGTAGCTAGGTAAGTCAGCCAGACTAGCCAGTCAGGAACAGATTATGAGGGAGTGTCCTGAAAGTACCTAGGTAAGGACTACTAGCCAGTCAGAAGCAGAGTATGAGGGTGTGTCCTAACAGTACCTAAGTAAGGACTACTAGCCAGTCAGAAGCAGAGTATGAGGGTGTGTCCTGACAGTACCTAGGTAAGGACTACTAGCCAGTCAGAAGCAGAGTATGAGGGCGTGCCCTGACAGTACCTAGGTAAGGACTACTAGCCAGTCAGAAGCAGAGTATGAGGGCGTGTCCTGACAGTACCTAGGTAAGGACTACTAGCCAGTCAGAAGCAGAGTATGAGGGCGTGCCCTGACAGTATCTAGGTAAGGACTACTAGCCAATCAGAAGCAGAGTATGAGGGCATGCCATGCTAGCAGCTAGGCGAGCATTAAAACGTGTGTTACAAAGTGACCCATGTTAGTCTCTGAAGTAAAGGCTGGACTACAATGGAGCTGTTTGGAGCAGTTTATGAACAGTATTTTCTGTTGGAGATGGTAAGTCCCTTTGGGGGGGCCTTTGGGCTTTTTCACTTTGTAAACCTATAATGTGCACAAAAAAGATATATAACACAATAAAGGAAAGGGAAAAAGCCAAAAAGCATAATATGAGCAGTTTAAGTTCAATCCGTATGCACCTTGAGGCAAGAAGGGAAAGTTATTGGCTGATTACAACATTGGAGACTGTGGTTCACTTTGCTTGTCCTACAAAAAAGCTAATGCTGGTTTCTTCTAATTGTGAAGTCAATCTTTTCCTATCTTAACCAAGTATTAGTTGCCTTATTGTAACCAGATTGTATATGTGGCAGATCAACTATTTAGAAGGTACTGAAAAGGATTTTTGTCACTTTAAATTAAATTGTCTTTGACAGAATGTATCATGTATCTTTCTTTCTTCTTTGCATCAAGGCCCTTTTATGAAGTAATTTGGACATCAACCTATTGCAATGTTTCCTGAATAAAGAGCAGAAGTAAAGAGTCCAAACTGGGAAGAGCATTTTCTCGTCTCCTGATCTCTTCGGTGGCTAATCGAGGGGTTGGCAGCATTAAAGGAGATGTGTAAATGAGTCCAAACGACTGGGCATTCACAGGCCTCATTTCCTCAGTGATTAGATCAGGATCTCCTCCCATACAATGATGTTTTCATTATCTTACACTCCTCCTCTTCCTCTCTTTTCTCTTCACCTTTTGTCCATGGGGCGAGGCAGCTAGAGCACCATAGCAGCGAACTGGAAGATGTTATCATCTGATCATCCGACTGTGAAGAGAAATTAGCTAATGTGAACAGTCAGAGGCTGTCAATAAGTATATACTGATTCTATGGTCATATTTAACCCTCTGAGAACAAAAGACACACCGGCGGGTCCAAGCGATATTTAATTTACTATTTTATTCATATATTATGCTCAAGCACCAAAACAAATGAGTGTAGGTTTGTTTTCACAAGAGATTTGAGAAATTTCAAAAAGCAAACATCAACTTTTCAGCTTCAGGGCCAAATTATCTCTTTTTACACATTGCTATGGAACAAATTTGGGCCTCATTTTCCAGAAAGATGTGTTTGTTCTGAACATTTTGCGATGAAACACATGGAGATCAGGTTATATACAAATACCCTTAAAAAGTGATTTGAAAAAGATATGTAAAAATGCCCTTAGACCTCAGAGGGTTAAATTTAAACACTGAATGTTGTTGGTCTGAATGTAAGACTAAATTTTATTTGTAACAGAAAAATGGGGTTGTCTTGCATTTACAAACAAAAGAAAAATAATTCCCTATTACTCCATCTTTTGTAGAAGAGAATGTGATGAATGTTATGTTTAAGATGTGGTATGACAGGCTTGTGTACCTATCAGAATCTATTTAAAAAAACTAAAAGTTCATATTAAATATATATATAATATATATAATATATCCGGAGCAGGGACAGCATTACCTCGCAGGGTAGATTCTAGCGTATCGCAGGATCACACAAGAATCCATCTTGTCAGGCTTCAATTCATGTGTTTGTGTCCAGACCATAATAATGGGCCAGACAATCATTGTCGTGTAAGGAGCTACAGGCAGCTACAGGCATGGTTATTGTGTGTGTGTTGTCTGTTAAAAAAAAAAGCAATGGCGGTTCCGAGGATGCTGCAATAGCATCAGTTATATCAGACAGCTTTATAGACAATTCATCCAATCACCTACCAGGTATTTTTTGGAAAGTGCCTGCCCTTTTCCAATGATGGCTTCTCAGATGGTTCAATGTTAACAAACCATCTGACGAGTCAGGTTAGGGCCAGCAAGCCCTAGGTTGGGGTTAAGTGCATGATGATTGGTTGATATAGTCAGGATGTGATTTGCCAAGCAGCAGTTGCTGGTTGTATTTAGCCACTACAGAGCTCCGGGACGCCGGCTACCAGCAGCAGTTGTTCCGCCACCAACAGGTGACTGTGAGCCGGCTAAAGGCACCGCCAGATGACGGTCCTCTCAGGGGCCGTGGTAATGGAGTTTAGCCACAAAAAGTGAGCATCATGCACCAAAATGTCTAGGTAAGTTTAGGACGATCGTGGTTAAAACACTCAGAGGAAAGAATAGGTTTCCTGGGTGAAAGTATTTTGTTTGCGCCGCAAAGTGAACTCCGCTCTCCAGCTTGAAAGCGCTGTGTTTTATGTTGACACCACGTTGTGCTATTTCGTTTTTAAATAATTTTTCATGGAATATTGAAATAAGTGTTTTGGCATGGCTGGCTGAGTGGCTCTATATCCATGGTATTGAAAGGAGGATTTGATTCTTGCTTGTTTTGTTTTGTTGTGCGTGATTAAAGTGCCCATATTCTGCTCATTTTCAGGTTCATAATTGTATTTTGAGGTTGTACCAGAATAGGTTTACATGGTTTAATTTTCAAAAAACAACATATTTGCACATTGCTGCAGCTCCTCTTTAAACCCTGTGTGTTGAGCTCTCTGTTTTAGCTACAGAGTGAGGCATCTCACTTCTGTTCCATCTTTGTTGGGAGTCACACAAGCTCAGTAGCTAGGTAAGGACTACTAGCTACAAGCTAACACTTCTAGCGGTTAGCCACCTCGTTCTCAATGGCAAAACACTGCTACAACACTAGAGAACTACTTCCATGTCCCTGTTCTGCAGGTATTCCACGCAAAGTTGGAAGTGCGCCCTCGTTTAGAAGAAGTCTCCCGGCTAATCCTGCCTTGTACTGACTGAAGTTGGAGAAACAGCTAGCTAATGTGGTATTAGCTAAAGTGGTTAGCACGCACCAAATGTTTCGGCCGATGACGTAGACGGCCTTGCCGATTTTGACCAGCTCACACGGAGACTGAAGGCAGGATACATTCAGAAACCATATCTCACTCAAAACAGCATGGATGGGTTTTTTTTCCAAGTTTGTATGTGTGTGGAAGCACCAGAGACACAAAATAACACCCCAAATCCCAGAAAAAGTGATTTTTTCATAATATGGGCACTTTAAAAATCACACTCTGCTTTTTCAAAAAAATCGCACCCTGGATATACTACAGTAATGTCAGTCATGGAAATGTCAGGCACATAATCAACATGTCACCAAATATTTGCAACTGATGTGTATATACTGTACATGCACACATTATTTACAGGCATGCAGTCAGGAAACTGTAATTATAGTTAAGAGTTAAAAAAAAAAGTGTTGTTTACTTCCTTCACTCTCCATGTTTCATCTACTATAATTGTTCCACTCAATCTCTCTGTCTCTGTCTTTCACCCAATTCAATATCCTTTATTGGCATGAGCGGTTATTATATAAGCAATACTGCCAAACCGTCTGGCCGTGTGTCCCTAGCCACCCAGCGTTAGTTCCTGTTACAGACTATATTCACCTGACTGCACCACAGAAATATGTGACAGCCTCAGATATCTGCCTTCAGTAGCCGACCTGCTCGTTGTAATGGGGAGATATTGTTACAGATTGCATTGATCTGAAAGTATATTTAGAAGCCAACAGCATACAAAACATTCATCAGAGTCTGTGAGCTGCTTCAGCTCTGGAGAGTTCTTTTTTTTTCTGCATTTGGCATTTGTTTTCTGCCTTTTTAATTTGTCTCTAAGGAACAGCTGTGATGTTTCTGTTCAGTGGTTGTGTGTTGTTTTAGATTTGAACTTAGTGACTGTGGGAAAAAGAGAAAATTCCAATGAGTTCTTGTTCTACACTGCATAAACTCTAATGGAGGCGATGGGAAGCTTTAAAGAGCATGCACATGGGATTCTGTTTCATCAAATATCAAATATCAAGTATGGGCTATCAGCCAGTCAGTGCAGCTCACTGCGGATATGATGGAGGTTAAAGATGAAAGCAGTCTTTAAAACCTGCAGTAATTATTCGTTCAATTGGTCAACCATTTTAATGTATTTACTCTGTTTTTCATTTTAAAACTTAGTTCTGGTCAGAAAGAAATGGCTGTCCCACGATGTTTAAGATGTGGTATGACAGGCTTGTGTACCTATTAGAATCTATTTAAAAAAACTTAAAAGTTCATATTAAAGCATTCACTTTATTACTGTCAAAATGTTGATCACTGGCAGCGTTAACAAGAATGAAATCAGTATCAGCCTTTAAAAAAACTAAATCATAAGCAATTGCCTGCACGCACACATGCTAAATACACACCGACTCGCACAGACATAATATGCAGATACATACAGACACACACACACACTGGCATAGATTTTTATCTTACATACTGTAGAGGATTAAGGTGCCGGGTCTGGTCTCTACATGTTAAGATAGCATGAATAACCTAATCTCATTCTGTTCACACGGGACTCATTTAAATGAAGACGTCAGTGTGTTTCCTTGGAGCTGCCTGGACTTCTGTCACAGCTAAACTTGTATATCTTAATTACTGATTGCATCTAAGGATGAGCCTCAAAGTCTTATCTTTGTGAAAGGAAAAAAAAGAATAATCTACCAGTGGGAATGAGATGCCTTTGCTTTTTCTGATGTAAATTAGCAATGCAAATCCAAAGTATGTTGTTAAGTGGAGTGTCATCATCTTGAAACAGCTGGAGTCTTTTTTTGGGGAATTTGGAGTTGGAGTTAAGAATTACCTTTATTTGCCTCAGGTCAGAAAGGTACTTATATATAGTTTTTTCTTGAACAATTGCACATACTTAATAAAAGTTTGTGTATACAGTTATTGTCTAACACTATAGTTGTGTTGCAATTCAGGCTGTGCCTCTTTTGAAGCCCCCGTGTCTAGACCAAGTTTGTTCCAACACCTTTAAGATTACATAAGGCTCTTCTAAATCCAAGTGCACTCTTTTGCAGCACTTAATGTTACGCAATCCATTGTGCACCATGGAGTCAGTTGTTTGAATGCAGATTTTGGGCAACCCTGTCAACTCCTAAAGTCTTAAATAACAAATAACCATAAAGTATTAGCAAGTATTTGCATGAGGTGGTCGGTGATTGCTGACACACTTGTATAGACCGTTCAAGAAGCCACTGCAGGATGGCAACAGTGCTAGGAATAAACTCTAGGCTATACTGTTTGATCTGGGTGGTATTTCAGAAAGCAGGTTTAGTGAAAACTTTGAGTTAGTTAACCCTGAGATGAGGGTAACTCTGGGTTTTCTGTTTCAGAAAGATAGGTGACTTCCCCTCAGAGTCAGTTACTATGGTAACTGAGCCTGTGAACCTCACCTGGTCGGGAGCAGGTTTTCTTCAAGAAACCTCGAGTTTCTCTCAGTCTCCTCCCTCTGACACAGCGCTCTCTCATTTCCTCATTCATTCATTCAGTCTGGATCAGGCGCATTTTAGCGCAGTTTGTTATCGGCATGAATAAAAAAAAATTATGTTGGTTTATTAACCATGTTAGACAGACTATAAAACATTTTATTTCCTAAAACATGGCATTTCCTTTTGTCTACGATCCCGTTGATGAAGAAGCTGCTTTACTTCACAGAGTTAAACATGCGTCGGGAGATGATAAGCCCGACATTTACATTTTCAGATAACTTCCTATTTGAGTGGTAGCCTATCGTTTTTTCTTCCCAGTCGATCAGTTATGTAGCCTAAGCTACATAACCTTATCCGTCCTCATATCACTAACGTCACCCATCTATGCTCTTACATCCCAGCAGATTCTTTGTGTCGCATTAAATTTTTTTGCAAACGGCATTTGTCTTTAAAACATTGGTGATGCGGAGCATTTTAGTAGCGCCGTCAGAAGAGTGTGACTCGATCGCTCTGAAACGTGTTTTAAACGTTTCTAAAACGTTTCTCCTATAGTACTGCAAAAGTTATTTATAACAATTACAGCTCTGAAATACACAAACAGAAGATAGTATAGCTTAAGCAATGCAACAAGCAAACAACACAGAGAGAGTGTTATCATCTAAACTAGGAATGTCCCGATCAGCTTTTTTGACCCCCTGATCCGTTTAAAAAAAAATATAGAATATCTGCCGATACCGAGTCCCGATCCGATACTTGTATTTGCTCAGATAATAGAGCAGGGGTCTGTTTCAGAAAGCAGGTTTAGAGAAAACTCTGAGTTATTTAACCCTGAGATGAGGGAAACAGAAAGGGAGGTGAATCAAACCTGAGAGAGAGGGGGAACTCCAGCCTGTCTCAGAAAGAGACAGAGTCACTTACTATGGAGGCTAGTGTGAGGCAAATTATAAAAGTTTTTTTGAAGAAGCTGTATTACTTCACATGGAGTTAAACATACGTTGGGAGATGATATAGAGGCCCCAACTATAGATGTATTTTCATTTCCAGATATTAGCCTATTTCAGTTATGTAGCCTACATAACCTTATCCGTCCTCATATCACTAACGTCACCCATCGTGGACATGCTCTACATCCCAGCACATTCTTTGTGTCACATTACATTTTTTACAGTTTTCTTTACAACATTGGTGATGCGGAGCATATTAGTAAAGCCACTGTAGCAAAGCCAAGAAGAGTGTGACTTGCTCTGAAACATGTTTTAAACGTTTTTGTAGTGTTCCCTGGACACAAACCAGTAAGTTTATGAATTATAATCCTGTTAATGATGGTGCTGCAGTCTCAGAATGGGATTAGTAGGCCTAGAACTTTTTTGCCCTCAGGATTGCACTAAAATGAAATAGATTATAGGTTCCATACCATTTCACCAATAATATTATACTTATGATTAAATATGATATTAATACACTATATTGGAACTTATGCATGTACTCTAACAGTAATTTTCTCCCGCAGAAATTCTTTCTCTTTTGCAGCAGCCGCTGTGTTGCTTTTTTAACTAAATATATGTTCAAACTCGCTGTATGTGCACGAGTATTTCCGCTGACCCGTTTGTTTGTGGTTGTTACCATGGTGAATCCTAGTATCACGGCTCCATTCATGCTGCCTTTTTATAGAGGTGGTGCACACGCTTAACTCTGAGTCAACCTACTCTGAGTTGGTTGAACCAACTCAAATCAGCTGTTCTGGAACCGAAAACTCAGAGTTTCCATCTCAGGGTAAATCAACTCAGAGTTCAGGGTAAGACTCAGAGTTTGTTAAACCTCCTTCCTGAAACGGACCCCTGCACACCGTTTTTGTTTTGTTTACAAAAATTACTAAATAAACAAAGGGCCGCAGGTCGGAGTCGAACCTGCGACTGCTGCTTTGAGGAGTGAACTTAAATATGGGCGCGCGCTCTACCAGGTGTGCGCACCAGGCGCCCGAGGAGGCAACATTTTGATAGGTCGACAATTCATTTAACTGTACATGCACTTTATGTAAACAGCGCTTTTCTAGTCTTATTGACCACTCCAAATTTACATAGTGCAGGAACCATTCACCATTCACACACACTCATACACTGTGGCCGAGGCTGCCAAACAAGGAGCCACCTGCTCATCAGATAAACCTTCACAGGTAGCATCAGGGGTAACTCAGGGTTCAGTGTCTTGGCCAAGGACACTTCCGACATGTAGGCTGCAGGGCCAGGGATCCGACCACCGACCTTCTGATTGGTAGACTCTACCACCTGAGCCACAACCGCCCCATTCTTAACATTCCAACACAAACTGAACAGGCAGGTTTAAAGGTCTTTTTTCCTTTAGAAAACGTTTTGTTTTGATGTTGTCAAATAATGAATTGATAAAATTACAACTGATGATTTTTTAATATTAATTTTTAGAATATTTTAGGCCCTGTCTGAGGGCCCTGATGGCACTGCAGTATGTTGCTGTTAATCGTTTGTAATTGGTTGTTTTGTTAGCCATTTGAGTGCAACTTCCAGGTGATACATTTCATGAGAGGCTGAGAAGTGATTGAATGCATCATTAGTTCTGGTGTCTGTAGGCTGTAGACCATCTAATCTAGGAGGTTTAGGACTCATTTATGGGCCACATGCTTTGGAGGATCCAGCCGTTGAATTTGGACACAGAAGCTGACAAACTCATTTTCTGTTATTAAAAATAAAATAGTTCAAAAATGTTGCCAGGATGAAACGACCTCCTAGGGTTTAAATTTACCTAATCAAATCAACATTTTTGTGTTTAATGATTTGAAGCTACATACACAAAAAAAAGCATGAATGCACACATACAGAAATGAACATACAGTTTGTCTTGACTATTTTATTTTATCGCCACAGCCTTTCTTTGTAAAGAACTTTTATAAATCAGTATTTAATAAGCCTATACATGAAGTACATTTTCTTTATTATATTAACACACACAATGAAGCCAGGTATTTTTGCATTTTTCAGATTTCTACCTTTATGAAATGGTTACTTAGCAATCGTGACCTTCAAAGTATGCGAGCACCATCCTACACGTTTGGCTGCACACGTGCGCGCACACACACACACACACACACACACACACACACACACACACACACACACACACACACACACACACACACACATAGATACACACTGTCTTTGTGCAGGCAAGGTGAGTTACAAAATTTCAAATTGGAGCTCATATGAAACATGAGGCAGTCTGATGTCTTCGGGGAGCAAAGAGGAGTTGAGTTACTCGCAGTGTAAGAGTCCCCCTGCTGCATGGTGTGTTCCATAATGTTACTCCTGCCAAATAATAAAGAGCACAGAGGCTTGGTATGCTGAGCTAGCACTTCTAGTTCCCCATTTTCCCTTTATAAAAGGAAGAAAGTTCAAACCCAGAGATGCACTCAAGCACCAGCACACATCAGAGAAAACACAACTGGGGTGCAGATGACAGATTGGTAGAATGTATGTCATGTACACTTCTGGTAACAGTTTGTGTAGAATAAAAATGTACCTAAATAGAGTATGGAGCAAACCTCAATTAAAACTGATCAAATGTAGTTGCTGTTACACGCAAACACATCATGTCTACTTAGCAAGCTAAATGTGAAGCTCGTGTAAACCAGGCTCAGATGGTGTCATCCATCTGCAGAACTGCGTGCACCTGCAGTTTTTAGAACAACCTGCGCCACCTACAGGCAGCCAAAGTAACAGCAGCAGCAGTTTAGAGCTGCAGATGAGCTATGCAGAAGTCACCATCTACACGCAAAAACAGTAATAGCCTCTCCAATTACCATACTTTCACATCCTGCTTGCAGTGTTGTAATGTAAAAAAGCAGGCTTGGCGAATCATTGCTCCGAGATTGCAAGTTGCATGCACGCTCCATTCCAGTTGGACGTAATGCCTGTTTGTTGGCAAGTGCCAAAACCATAGGCCAAAACTAAGGATGAAGAGGAGGAAGATTAATAATGGAATCACCTGCTGCAGGCTCTGCCGCCTAACCTAACAGACGATGCCCCCTCTCCCCCCCTTCTGTGTTTGGAGGTTGTATGATTGAAAGATGCTATATTTGTTATTTTTATATTATCAATAGATGAAATTATCATCTTTTTTGCTACTCAAAGTGTTGAAATCATAAGCATAGCATGCACAACAAATTATTTTGAGGTCCATTCTAAAAGGTGCTCTGCAACTTCTCAGCAACTTCTGCTTGACACTGCTTTGATAAGTTTTGTGACCATAGGCGTAAATACGGTGGGGGGGGGTTGTCAGGACCCACCCCATCTGATTCCACCCACCGTGCCTTCATGCTAACATTACACTGGTTACAGAAAATGGGCCAAACAAACAAAAATGTTGCGGCCAGCTAGCTAGCTAGTTAGTTTGCTTGCTTGCTAGGAGGCTCATTTGTCAGTTCAGCATCTGTGTAAGAGAAAAGAGTCACTTCATCTTTTGTTTAAAGTGAATAAAATAGCCTTGCCAGCCTGCTTACAAATACACATATCCTACAAGCAGGGTGTCATGATTTTGTAGTTGTAGATTTTTTCCTGTTTTATTGTGTTTATTTGTTCTGTTTCCTTGTTGTTTCACATCTCATGTTTTCTGTGTTTTTCCTTGTGTTTGTTTCATGCCTAGTTTCCTGTTTTATTTTGTAGCCTCTCTGTTCTCCCATGTTATGTCTTGTTTTACTTCCTGTCTTCTGCTTTCTCGCCTGTGTGATTACCTTTCCCCGCCCTTATGTGTTGCACCTGTCTCTCGTTGTCTCCCCTGTCTTTATGTATTTATGTTCATGTGTACCTCACCTCAGTGCGAGATCGTCTGTTCCATTGTGTCAGCAGTTGAGCGTTTCCCTGTATTCCTTGTGTTCCTGTATTTCTGTATTTCTTATTCCCAGTGTTTTTTTACTGTTGTCTTTTTTTGGACTTTTCCTTCTGCCTGTCATTTTTGGAAAACTTTCCCGTGAGTTTTGTTTGCACTCCAAATGAAACTTTTGGAATTCTACTTACCAGAGTTGTGCATTTGTGGGTCCACTGCCTCTGTGAGCGTGACACAGGGTTCCCCTACCTGCTTGATCCCACTTTAACCCCTGCATACAAGTACACTTTTGTATGTATTATTTGTATCCCCTTTAATAATTGCTCTTAGGAAATTTTATGTTTATCCCCCCCCCCCATCTGTTAGATGAAATTTACGCCCATGTTTGTGACTGGTGGAATTGGCGGTGGTTTACTGTCACTGTGGGAAGTTCTGCCATGGTTTTTGATGGATTATCTTAAAATGTAAAATATCTGTCAGCGAGTGACAAAATCAATTTGTAAACTGAGTGATTTATATCCTGTTATATGAAAGAGTCAGCCAAACTCATAGTCATCTGAACTGCTGTTCAAAGTGCCGCAGCCACAGTAATCTCAAAGGTATTTAAAGTGAGAAAGTTAAAAATGTTGGTTTAAAAAAAAAAAGATTTTAAAATGAGAACCGTTTCCATCCGCTTGAGTAGCTCTGAAATGTGTGTCACAGCAAGACAATATTGACGACGTCCTTGAACAAGATGAATAGAGATACCCTGCAGTACAATAGCGAGGTGAGATGACGTTTCTATAGAAACCAAGAAATGTTTCCACCCTGCACTCACAGTGCTGTGGTTAATGAAGCCGAGGAGACAGGATGGCTCCCTCCATTGTTAAACACTGATGCTGACTTCTAAAGAGACTTGAATAATATCCTGGAAATGATAGCACAGCGCTGTGGCTCTGGACCTTGCACCTTTTTAATGTTGAGTTTAAATGTGGCCAAAGCTTTAAATAATGAGGTAAATGTATTTAAAAGAGATCCCTGTGAGCAAAAACCTCAGATTTTCCACTGTTCTGAATGCTCTGGATTCAACTGTTTTTTCTACTCTCGGCTCCGTGACATGTCATACCAAGCCAGGTTTCTATTCATGGTCATCTGCTCCAGACAGGCACTACTGCAGTGTTACATACAATGCTACATGTAGCCTCATGCTAACGCAAGGGAAAGCTGTGATCTTGGCAATGTTGTTAATTTCTTCCTCATTTTGGGTCCCAGTCCTGCTGGAACATGTCCGGTTTGGTAGTATTTGGTTTAGAAGCCTTTATCTGCGATTTTTTAAAGAAACACACGCACGCACGTACACACACAACACACACACACACACACACACACACACACAGCAGTGCAGCCAGATATTTTGCAACAACCACAGACAACGTGACATTTAAAGTGGAACTCAGTATCTAGAAGTGAAACCCCCACCCAAAAAAAAAAAAAAAACCTGGTTTCCCCCCCCTCCCCTCACCCCTCCCCCTTTCCCCCAACCCACACCCCCCAAAATCTTTTTTTTTTTTTTCTGAACTATCTTTATCTCTGTCGAACCATCTTTGTTTCTGTGTGACTATCTCTGTTCTGTATCTCTCCCTTCTTGTTATGGCCTCGGTCTCCCTCAGTTCTTTTTTGTGAATGCGTTTCTCTCTGTCTTGTTCTTCCTTCTTTTCTCTGTATTTATTCCTATCATGTACTGTAGGCTTTGACTATACTTTTAAGTACTTTCAATCCAAACTCTGACCTTAAACTAAAATGATCATGACTCTTGCCTAAACTTAATTCCAAACAACCTTAAAAAAAAGTTTGGCTGGCCCGAATAACCTTGAATCCATCCTCCTTTTTCCAATCTAGTGGGACATCGGTCCTTTTAAGTACAGAAAGGCAAGAACACACACTTTTTCTGTCTCTCTCCCTTTCTTGCCAACACCAGCCAACACTGGTGTGTGCAGCGCTCACCCCTTTCGCGCTTAGTCAGCTGAAAGTATGGACGCATCGTCTGAACCAAAAAAGCCTCTCTGCATTCCTGTGGCAGCATCTAAAGGAACATTTCAGTAAAAAAATCAGCCGTGCCGTCCTAATGAGATCAAGATGGATTATGAGCTGCACTCTGCAGCGAGCTGCCAGCGCCTGACACGGCCCACCGTGCGTCGGGCTGCTGTTCCCTAAGATTTAAAAGGGCAACTTTTAATCTCATTTCTCCCCTCGTGGAAAGGCATAATAAGTAATCATGTTACCATCAGCCCTGTACTCTGTGCTGGGGTTATGTGCATTACTGACAGTGAGAAATGATCCGTCTGAAATTTAACCCAGCACTTACCTCTAAAGAGATACATGCTAGTGTTTGTGTGTGTGGTTGAGTGTGTGCTTATTTATGTGTGAGGAAGAAAGGAAGGAAAGAGGGAGAATATTCCAGTGAGACAGAAGAAGTGATGTCAATTTCAAGACAAATCTCCTAAAGTCTGCAGAGTAGAACAGCATTTACTCATCCGTCCAGTTCGTCTATACACTGACTCAAAAAGGAAAATCCAAACCTACACATGAGGAAACGATTGGAATTTGATCTTTATACTGTCAGTTTGCTTCTAAAGCTTTCCAACATTTTTGATTTGTCCAACAGGACAGCTTTAGTGGGCCTAAAAAAGATTCAGAAGTTTCAGGATTATTTGAAACAGTGAACTCACACGCTTACCGTTATCCAGAAATCCAACGTGAAATGACCTAAGAAATTGGCGTGTTATTCATTCGACATTTGGTAATACCATGCTGACAGTGAGAGCCCTGTGGAAATGTAGTATTAGACTTCCACAAAGTAGAGGCTTGCAGAAGACACGAATAAAGAATGGTCAGAATAGATGCAACAGAGGCCACACTAGCTTCACTTTTTCTTCCCTAATGGTTTAATCCAAAAATGATGGACACTACATAACCCATAGTGCAAGTCAATATCATCTTTCCTCAGACTTTTTGTGTCTTTCAATTGCCCATGTCCTTTAAAGTCCACACAGTATCCCAGTTTGTAAAAACTAGTGTCATGCCCTCCTTTGTCAGCCTCAAAGAAAGCTCCACCAGGCTAACATTAGAAATGATACAACTGTTTTCACAGACTGAGTACATAATTCATGTGTAACATTGGTGGAGTGGACCTTCAATTGTCATTGCACAAAGTAAGTACCAGTGCAACTAAATGCAGTAAAGTGGATAACCAAAGTGCAACCAGTAACATAGTGTAACCAGATAAATTGTAAAGATGAATGGATGTACGGAATGAACATCAAAGCCAACGTTGAGGGTGTTCAGTATACGGTAACGATAAACCAATAGGACAGTAGTGAATGATAGCACTTATAGGGTTGAGGAATATCAGAGTGTAAAACCTAAGTACCAGCACAGCTAGATATAGGTAAGAAAGAAAAGGTGTTCTTTTTTGGAATTTGGGGGAACTGATCCTTTAATTTACAAATGCTTTTACTGGCAATGTTTAACGAGGCAATGAATACATTGATGACTACATTTAGGGAATGATGGCTGAAAAATAAATGAGCTGTTTAGTATTAATTAGTGATTGTAATCAAGTGGTACTGATGAAGTGACATCTGCTGTTGATGATCTACTGTAAAAGATGCACGGTGCCAAATTTAACTGTATTATCATACTAGATCTTGGTTTTTATTCCTACAGACTCAATGTGATACTGAGTAATGACTCCGGGAAATGTCTCTTTCAAAGGGAACATCAAAAGCAAAAGTGCTCAATTTTTTAAATAAGTCTCCAGATTCCCTTCCTATCGGCTCATTCACTGACAGAGTTGAAATAAAGCGTACCTCCAGTCTGTGAACACCATCAGATGAGTCAGGCACACATCAGCAGTCGCAACAGTTTTCCATTCCCCTTCTCTCCCTCCTTCCCTCCCTCCCCCATCACAGTCCAGTCATCCCTTCCACATCCAGGTCCCAAACATAACCAGCCCAGCACACTCATGAAGCACAATTAACTTCTTGAGCTCCATCTTATAAATATTCATTAGCTCAAGCATGTTGTCATTTTGTTCAAAATGATTGCAATCAAATTAGCATAATTAAACATTATCTATGGTAACACTGGTGGACGAGCAGCCCCGGCGAGACTCCCCAGCCGTGTTTCCATGTGTGTCAGCGCGGCAGAGAAGCATGATGGATAATATAATTATGTTTGGGAGACAATGGGAGCCCTGCGGTATTGTTATTAATGTGCTCTGTTAATAACGACGCCCCCTACATGAAGAGGCATGTCTGCAAGAGGGTTACTGTGTGTAACAGAGAGACAGAGAGAGAGCGTGTGTGTGTGTGTGTGTGTGTGTGTGCGCGTTTGTGTGTGTGTGAGGTTTGACCAGTGTATCAGGCCTATATTGACCTTTTATTAAATATTGGATCAACACAAACAACTTCTGAAGTTAAAAATAAGAACAATCATGCTTTATTTTTTTTATGCACGCTGTCTGGAGAAAACTCACAATTTGTTCATTTTTTGTGGCTTGAGAAAAAACACATTGTCACCAATATTAAAGCTATACAGTAGTGTGTAGTTTCTGTCTGTCATGAGGAATTACATACAAGCCTTTAGTGATCGCACTCAAACTCCAAGAATACTGGATCCCACACTTAATGCAACTCAAATATATACAATAAAATGTTAATGCAAAAATGAAACCAATCATTTACTAAAAGATAGGACCATAGCACACAGGTCCAGTTAATTTGGGACTAAAATAGTTGACATTATTGGATTAATAATCTGTTTGTATCTGAGATGGATAAATGAGGATTTTAGCATTGCTGTTTTGAGAGTTGTGTAGGTTTTCCTCTTATTTAGGTCATTTTGGATAGTAAGTACTTTTTTTGCTGCATTCAGTGACTGTGGTATAATAGTTCTTCATGTACTTTTTGCAATTGGTGCAGTTGTGTTGGAGGTGCAGCATCATGTCTGAGTTTGTAGTTTGTGTCTACTTTGTATTGGATTATTGACAAAGACTCAGCTATTTATAGGCTGTTCTCTCATCTTAAAACACTTTAATGAAGGCCCTGTGCTGAAACATACTGGTTAAATACTGTAAATAACAGTTGGTGTTGCCGAGTTACTTTTTCACATTTCCTTTTTTTTTGGTTACTTGAGCACTTAGTTGACTAGTGAACCAGTGACAACACATTCTGTCTACAATGTATGCACGTTTATTAAACCAAATATGTGTTTCAGTCTATATGCTCTGGGTGACACCATGTTGTGTTTTATACACCATTAGGGCCATATTATGGTTTGTTGAATAGTATTGCACAGTATCTGTTGTACATGCTGTTTGTTCTACATGTTGTCTGTGTTTGTTTTTTACTTATGGCTGCCTCACGTTAAGTGCCCGAGACAAATGTCTCACCTTGTGGGACAATAAAGTTAATCTTGATCTTGAATCTTTCATTAGTCTCACTCCTGTCATGGTCTACATGCAGCAATTTCAGGACCTTTCTACCCTCAAGGAGAATACTCTTGATGGTGTGTATACTTTTTGGCATAATATATCATTCCAGACATCAGTCTAAAAACCCTTCAAAACGTTTCTGTAAATAGTAATTTTGCATGCGTTAATACTTGCCATGCTGACATTTGCTTATATGATATATGCCTCCTGTTGCAACTTGGTGATTCCTGGGATGAGCCCGCCCACAAATCCACATGTTTTTACACGTGTGTTTGGGCAGGTCTGTCTGACGAGAACATTCTCTGTACGTCTGAAAGCCAAGTAGCTAAACAGAGACTCTGGATGAGTCATAAGGGTGTGTGCTTGAGTGTGTGAGTGTTCCCATCCATTCACCACAATAACACAGGCCTCGAAGGCCAGCGGCTCCGTGCCCAAACCCATCTATCCTGATGACAAGAAGTGTTTACATAGTGATGGTTACTTACAGACAGACAATCTAGCAGTGAAGTTTGATCTATGTTTCATACTTAGCAGGAGTAAAAGCTGCAGGGGAAGAGCTGGTGACCCGGCAGCCCCAGTTAATCTTTTGATCTACTATTGAGTCTTATTTCTCTCATCACTCTTACTGCAAGTGGAGTAAAAAGATATCTGTCCGTGGAATGAGAAAATCTGTCACTGAAACGGTTTCAGGAGTTGTCGTGGGTTTTTACCCAGTGTGTCTCGCAGTGTGTAGAAATGAGTGAGACCATTTGCTCTTGAGCTACAGGAGCGAACTAAAGAATGATGGCAGCTGGAAATAACTTTTTAGAACTTCACTGCCCATAATTCCTCAAAATAAAGGCTGTACATCTGCACAATGCCTTCTCTACGTCTGAAAGAGGTAGTCTCGCATTGCCAGATCTTCCTCCACAGTGCTGTGGAGGAAGGTCTGGCTAGTCCGCACAGCATTCCAGGATGGGAGAAAAACATGCTCTGGTTTATTGGCATTTCTTTAAACCAATCACAATCATCATGGTCATAAGCACCGAACAGAGCGACATGCCTCTGCAAAATAGTCTCAGGAAGGAACTTGTTTTGGTGGAACATGTGTACGTTCAAAAGTACAACAGAAAACATCTACCATATACAGAGGCTCAGTCCTTGATGCAGCGGCCACGGGTTCGGTTCCTGCCTGCGGCCCTTTGCTGCGTGTCGTTCCCCATCTCTTTACCCTTTCATATAAGATGATACTCTGACATCCCGTTCCCGTGAAGGCAGCACAGAGCTGCGTCACATGAAGCAGACAGACGCACAGAAGAAAAGAAGAGTTACGATACACCGTCTCGTCCAATCACAGTGGTGTAAACTGGCAGGTTTTCCCTCCATTTCCATAATAATGCTTCTAGCGACCCCCCTGTCACCCTCTGAACACCCCCTGGGGGGCTGTACCACCCATTTAGAGAATCACTGATCTAGGTAATGCACATCGCTTTAAATTGACACCCGCCAACCTGTTAATGCGGGTAAACATTAAATTTGACGCGTAACATTGTTAGGTTACTATCCAATTTGGCTGGTGATTAATGAAGCAAATAGCTGTGCGTCTGTTTGAATCGGCAGGCTGCAGAAACGATGCGACACGTAAGTGTTGCCAGATTGGTCGTCTGTTTACCGCCAAGAAACTTGGGCAGTTTTTTGTGTGTTTGGCTTGGAAACATAATTGTTTTTTGACAACACTGCTTGTAGAACTAATACATTTCCCATGAACACTATGTCGTGAAGTGTTGTACAACCGTTGGCTACGTTCATTGATTATGAGCTACGCTGAAACAGAGAAGACGAACGGCGCAAAACAAACCAGAGGAGCTGAAATTAAGTAGTTAAGTCAATTAAAGATTTGTTAAAATCAGTAAAAATTTGGCTAATGGAAAATCTGATTGGCTGGTAACTTTAAAAGTCTAGCCATGTTGGCTGGTGATCAAACAAGTTAATCAAAAGCCCTGGTAATGACCCCGAATGGTCAGCTTACAAATGCTACTCTCTCATGCAAGCTATTGGCTAACATATTGGCTACATTAGGCTTTATTACATGACGGCAACTTCTGTTTAGTCATCTCATGTAATGCTTTTGTTTTTACAGATAGGGCTAATCGTTAGCCTAAAATGACACCAACCTAAACACAGTATAGAGATCCAGACTTACTGAATTTCTAAGCATTTTCTAGAAAGTGTCACCTTGAATTCATATCAAGTGAAAACCAGACAAGACAGGATGCTCTTTCCTCAATGTCAAACTTCTCCCAAACTGGGGAGCAGAGTTAAAGCTAATAGATGAGAAGATTTTTCCATTAACCTCTTGTGTAGCTCACTTTTGAACAAAGATCTGGCGACTTATTGGAAGAACAATTTTGAAATAAATCATAATGAAAAAACTAAAATTAGCTCATTCTGCCGGCAGATATTTTCATCTGTTTGTACGGAAAAAGAAAGACGCTTGGATTTTTTTTTTCTCTCACTGTGCGAGAACATTAGGTACAGAACATATTGATCTGATATCATCACTTCTCGTTATGGAGCTTATTTTACCTGGAGACCGGCAGCAAGACATAAGAAATAGAAAAGACAGAATCATGCTGTCATTTCAAGTCATGTAATTGTCCCAGTTAAACGTCTCTGGCAGCTGTGACACTTTGAAATCATAGGTCAGGACTTTAATGCTCGGCAGTCAGAAGAAAGAGACAGTCGCAGCTCGCGGCCCGCGGCGCTCCCTCAGAGTTCACAGAGGGCGTAATAAAGGAAATTATACTAATAACTGGCGGGGGGATATGCATAGCGGGTTATGTAATTGTACTCTACATCAATCAATAAAGTCCTGACCTGGGAAATGAGCCCAGCATTAAGTCTGGGAGTCTGTTCCTTGGCACCTGCTGTGAGCGCTGAAATGAAAAGCAGCATGCAGTGAAGGGGGGAAAGGAAAGAAGTGCAGCAGTGCAGAGGGTCTGTGTATGTTTAATACGCTGACTGACAGGACTGCAATGCATGTTGGGGGAGGGGGGTAGTCATAATATATTGTCATATTTCTGCAAGATGTGATGCTAGCCACAGGCTGTCAAAATAGAACCTGAAACAAATAACACACAATAAAAGCACCATTATCAGAGATAGAGCAACTTATATATATTTTATTTCATTATACAGATCCCACAGCCCCCCAGTCACAAGTTTATTATAATGCACATTAGCAGCTGGATACTTAATTAGTATACTGAATTGTTCTTGCTCTTTTAGGAACATAACGCACCAAAAGATGTGTAAGTTGCTAAGTGGAAAGTCGGCAAATCAGTCCTCCAGAGAGGGAAAACACTGACCAAGAACGTGTCAAATGAAAGTAGAAACTTTCGGTGGTGTTTTTGGCATTTGCTTAGCGCTGCTAATAGGTATTTTTTAATCTAATGTATTGTTGTAGCAATACATTAGCATAATAAAACTGGAATGGCAGCAGTCAGACACTTAGCAGCAGTACAATAAAGTATAACTGCCACACTAAATGTCTGTTTAGCTTCTCTCTTCAGTTCGTGGAGGTTTTTTACATTTATTGTTTCTCTTTGAAAAATGTTTTTATTGTCCTTTACCTATTTTATTGTTTTTATGTTATTGTTCATTAGTCTCCCATTGTTTCACTGCCTATATTTCGCCTGTCAGTCACCTGTGAAGCACTTTGCACCGAGCTGAGTTGGTAGCTCTGTCCCTGTTAAAAAAGTTCTGCCAAACAGAAAGTGATACTTTGTATGTTTATGGATTGTTATAGCTGTTATGTGATAGTTGATTTGTGATTTGTTAATTTTTTTTTTTTCTGAGATTACTGCTAACTAAGCTAGCCACTATACTAGCTCACTGAGCCTACTGTATTGCAAATGCTACAGTCTATCTTAATTTTAAATACCTAATCCAGTTTACTTTTTACTGATTAATTTTGACAATTATTTAAGTCCATGAGAAGTAAGCCTATTTTGTAATCCAATCCTCTTTCACAGTTTCACAACTGCTTCCAGTAAAAACTATTAAGTCAACTTCTGTCTACAACTTTTATTGGAAGTGTGTTTGCGCGCTCCATAGCCGTGCACCACACTAGCTGAACAGACACACAAAGAGACAGAAACTCAGACTTCATCAACAGAAAATGAAACGGGGGAAGAGTATCTGGATCCTCACTGTTTGACTAACAAAAAATTGTAATATTTCAAAGTTAATATTTTCAAAGTCTGTATTTTTCTTTTAGGTTAGTAGCTCATTTCCCTTCTTGTGTCTTGTAGGTGAATTTAAGATGTTGCGCGGCCTCTATATTCCAGGCTCTGCACACCCACACGGTGTTTTAAATAATTCTGGTTGATTAGACTACTTAGGATTGGAGGGAGCCAGAGCAACACTGAGTGTGGTCGTCAAACATCATTAACCAATTAAAATGATAAAGGTGATGGCGGTCCTGCCCATGGTGCAACAACAGATTAAGGGGAGGGGGGGGGGTCTATCAAGCAAGATAGTCCTGAGAAACAGTCCAATCAGGCAAAATAAGAAGACCGTAGAGTTAAGGTGGACATTAGGGTCTTTAAGGCCTGAATAAAGTTGTGTGTTGCATGGATGTATTATAGGACCTGGATGCCACGGTCATGGCGGAGCCCCTGTCATTCCTATTAGAGTTGCCCAGTCACGCATCCGCCAAAAAAGTCTCTAAGCTTCCAGTGTTAACTTCCGTGATATGTGACCAGTGACCACTGACTATTTGCAGTAGTGTTTCTCCCATAATGCCTCGGGCTCTTTTACAATGCTGGCCAATGCAACCCGTTCTCACTCCCAACTCGTAAAATACTGGCGCTTGGTCAGTGGCTCTCAGCGTCAGATACCGACACATAAATCACCTTCATGGAACGCACCGGGCAGAGCAGCAGCTCGACCGCGGCGCTGTAAGATGACGTAATATTAAAGGTGCCCTGCCATACAAAACCATTTTTATTTGCATTTTTTTAAATCTGTTAGGTCCATATGTGTTTGTGTTATGTTGTGAATGTGACCTGCTACCACCTTTGTCAGCTCTAGCCACTGAACAGAATAAGCAGAGAAATCAGGCCAATCACAAAAGCTGGTCAGTCTGACATCATGTTGCCTGAGCTCATTACTATTCATGAGTTCGCCCAGTTGGGCTGGTTAAAGGATTCTGACAGCCAGGCTCTCATTGGCTAGCTGTTAGCCAATCAGATTCAAACAGCTTAGCTTGTTGAATATTAATGAGAAATCGAGCTAAGTCTTCCTGTAGGCTTTCTATACCACACTAGAATGGCTTGAAACAAGGTCGAGCGTATTATGAAATACTGAAAATCCGCGTAAGGAGGGTGGTTGGGTGAAACAATACAGGAATTTTACCCAGGTGACCAGGTTCATGTCCCGTTCGTGTTCCCCACCATCTTTTCCTAAACCGAACTGTCCTGTTCTTGTGCCGCATGTCAGTTAAACGTACATTCTAATCCAGAGTGTCGAAAAACTGATGCCAAGAGTCCCGACCAAGTGCGTCTCAATATGGCGCCAAAGGGCTAGACCTGAGTCCCGAGAACGTCATATAGTGATGCCAAGAGTCCCTACCACTAAATCAAGGTTGTTATAGTTTTGCATTTTTCATTAGTTTTTGTTTTTATTTTGTCAAATTCAGTTTAGTTTTAATTAGTTTTTAAAGCGGGTTTGCTAGTTCAGTTTTAATTTTTTGAAAATGCTTAGTTTTAGTCTTTGTTTTGTAATATTGGTTATTTGTCAGGGGCAAGATTCAAAAAGGTCAGAAAAAGTAGTGTGTAATAATAACTCAACAAAAACATAAAATTTTAGAAATATGTATTCACAATGTATTCAACAATAACACCAGTACATAAAATGTACATATGATGATGAGCACAAATATGTAAACAGACGCCGCAGTAAGTGCAAAATGTGTAAGTGACGTGTTCCAGGAAAAACCCTAAATAGCCAAGAGACTAAAGAAGACAGACATGAACAGGTGTTTTGAACTTTGGTTAGAGTAAAGTGGTGAACTTTTTGAAGTCAGTCGACTCCCACAGTTGTGTAGACATCCCAGTATCAATCCACATAATAACCCACGCTTCCTCCCGCTGTTGGTGTCCCTGCGTATTTACTAACCAGCAGCTATCAGGTCGCCGGTGAAAGCCCGCCTGTAGTGTCCTGCGTTTGTCTCCGCCATGCTGCCTGGCCCTGTACCCATACATCCATGCCCTGTACCAATACATCCATGCCCTGTACCCATACATCCATGCCCTGTACCTATACATCCATGCCCTGTACCCATACATCCATGCCCTGTACCCATACATCCATGCCCTGTACCTATACATCCATGCCCTGTACCTATACATCCATGCCCTGTACCCATACATCCATGCCCTGTACCAATACATCCATGCCCTGTACCCATACATCCATGCCCTGTACCTATACATCCATGCCCTGTACCCATACATCCATGCCCTGTACCTATACATCCATGCCCTGTACCCATACATCCATGCCCTGTACCAATACATCCATGCCCTGTACCCATACATCCATGCCCTGTACCAATACATCCATGCCCTGTACCCATACATCCATGCCCTGTACCAATACATCCATGCCCTGTACCTATACATCCATGCCCTGTACCCATACATCCATGCCCTGTACCCATACATCCATGCCCTGTACCAATACATCCATGCCCTGTACCCATACATCCATGCCCTGTACCTATACATCCATGCCCTGTACCCATTCATCCATGCCCTGTACCAATACATCCATGCCCTGTACCAATACATCTATGCCCTGTACCCATACATCCATGCCCTGTACCTATACATCCATGCCCTGTACCCATACATCCATGCCCTGTACCCATACATCCATGCCCTGTACCCATACATCCATGCCCTGTACCAATACATCCATGCCCTGTACCCATACATCCATGCCCTGTACCTATACATCCATGCCCTGTACCCATTCATCCATGCCCTGTACCAATACATCCATGCCCTGTACCCATACATCCATGCCCTGTACCAATACATCCATGCCCTGTACCAATACATCCATGTCCTGTACCAATACATCCATGCCCTGTACCAATACATCCATGCCCTGTACCCATACATCCATGCCCTGTACCGGGGTTAGGACTCTGATGAAGATGTAACCTTACATCAAAACGTAAGTCACTGTTACACACCTTAAAAAAATAAATAAAAATAAACTATAAAGAGAGAAGCAGAGAGAACCCTCTTTTTTTTTGTTTCGGGGAAAGGGGGCTTTGCATCTCCTTTACCTTGTTAAGGTAAGCTAGGTTAGCCTCCTTGTGCGCGCTTCTCAAATGTACTTTCAAATTGGTGGGATTTTTCCCTTTAATAAATTGTCCACATATTTTACCACTTTCCACTGCGAGGCACTTGCTTTTATCTGACACATTCATAATCAAATAGGACTCTGCTGCCATTATGCCAGGTGAGGGGCAGGGGCACGGACATGTTGTGTTCAATTTGATATGGAATGTCGGAATTTCTGGAAACTAAATATGTCTACGGCATAGACTGTATAAAACAGGTCTATGGTCGGAAACATCAACTCTGAAAGATATAACATTATTTGCTCTACGAAAGACGTTGACAAAGATGAAAACTAAGGACATTTACTCGATAATTTAATTTAATTTAGTTATCGTTTTTGTAATGCTTCATTTTTTTTCCACCTAGTTTTCGTTATTTAATTTGTTTTCGTTAATGATTATAACCTTTGTCCAAATATGACGCTAAAGGAGACTTTGCATCAGTAACAAACGCCAAAGGCACCTGACCAAGCATCGCTTTATGGCGCGATGGTAGTGAGAATGTGTTGGCCAATGGGGAATTTCCTCTCGGTCAAAGGGGGATTTTTCGTTGCAATACCTCAGGGGCTGAGTGCTGTATGTGGGGGCCTGGTGTTTTGGGCCTATCAAACTCAGCCATGTAACTGCTGCTTCACAGCTCCGTCTACACTCTGGTGAACCACAAAAACTTGGATGCTGTGGCTTCAATAACCGACAAAAATGGCAGCATGCAGTAAACCCTAACTCCATTCGTCAAAATGTCACTTCAGAAACTTGACAGCCATGTCAAATGCTACGTTCATATTTTTCTAAAGTCCTTAGGATTCAGTTGAATCTGTAACCTTTGGGTTACAGTGTAGTCTCTCCTGATAACCACAAGGCCAACTGGTCTCCAACTAACATTCAAAAACTTCAGCGAGAAAGGTTGAAAAAGGTCAGAGCTGAAAGGCGCGGTCTAAATGATTGCTATAGGTTTGCACGGAGAAATCTTTCACTTCTTTATAGGTCAATGAAGTGTTTCGTTTAAAGGTCAGAAATGTATGTCTTTTCTCCCTTCTTTCCTTCAAAGCCCCAACTCCCTTTTTCTGATCTCTGTGACACATGAAGCAGCGATAAAAGTTTCCGCCTCATAAACCGCCGGCCAAGTTTAAAACCTCACGCCGGCCGGAGTCTTTGGGAGCCGATGGTGCAGAGATACGAGCGGTGCTTCAGTGGAACGAGCCACACTGCCACCATTACACAAACTGTGAACATCTCTTCATCAAATACAAGGGGGGGAGGGATCTAATAAGCATATTAACAATGAGTGAATTTTAATCACAGATAAGGATTTTATCAGCCTTTCAGGGGCATAAATCTATTCCACACTTAAGCCTTGTCTGGAAGATATTACAAACTGGATTGAGCTTGTATGAGACTGAGTGGGGGGGGGAACAAAAAGTCAGTTCATTATAACAACATTAACTCCAAATCCATTTGTTTTCCACGCTAAAAGAGGTCCAGAGCAGAATACAAATCCAATCTGCTCGGCATAATGAAATCATAAATATCATTTTAATAAAATGTGCTATCCCTTGAATGTTTTAAGGGTTTTTAATTTTTATATCAGGCTACGTTCCCCCGTCCTCCTTGCCATACAAAGAAGGCTTTAAGAGTCAACTCTATAATTAAGACACATTAACACATAACACCTAACAGACTGGCTCAATTACCACAACGGCTATTAAATTATATTGGAGTGAGGCAGTAGAAACGCTGGTGTTCATTATGGAAACTGCTTTCGGGATATTTCCATCGTCTTTATGAACTTATGAAAAAAAAGCTAGGAAGGAAGGACTCATATTTTCATACTGTTTTTGAATTGCTGCTTTACGGAAGAGGATTAGGACCACATATGAAAGATGTATTTGAGTTATGAGTTTAAATTCTAAAGTCGGACTTTAATCTCCAAATTCAGACTTTTTTTTAAAGTGTAAATTTGATTTAAGTTTTAAAAAAGGTCAGAATTCTGAGAATAAGTAAGAATTCTGAGAAAAATTCTGAAGAGCTCCGACTTTAAACTCAGAACTGAATACATTTTATCACACGTGGCCCTAATCCTCTTCCGTACTGCTTTGAACGTGGCAACATGGTTTATTTGTCGCCTGTCAGGGTGATATAGACTCGATTGAGGATGTATCTGAGTAGAGTGAGTTCATTCAGTAAATTCACAGGAATGAATAAAGCCATAGCCACTAGTGCTGAGACATTTCAACAGCTGATAACACCAGCTCACACAAAAAAGACAGGACTTCACAATCAGCGAAGGACATGTGACATAAAGCAGACTATTCAAATCCTTGTACGTACATTACAAGCATTCAACCTCTTGTGCATATTCAGGCAGCCCAGTTCTGCAGAGAGCTACTTAAGTTCAGAAGGATGAAGATGGACCAGCAGTGCATGGAGTTATGCAATGATAATATGCACTTAAAATGAAATGTATGTGGCAGACAGTTTCCCCTGGAACATTCACACTGCTGTAATTTGGGGTTTGAAGCATATTTGAGAAGCCTCAGACGTGCTGTCCACACACTAAGCAGTGTGGATATGTTTAAGTCATTACTGCACATTTATAGAGAGCCTTAAAGTGATCCTTTTCCTGTGCTGTGGCCCCCCCTGCTGGATGGTTATATCATTGTGGCATACAGCAGTGGTAGGTAACCAGGGATTTTGGCTTGCGAGATCTAAAAAGAAAGCAACGGCTTTTTGCAAACCTGATTGATATGTCAACCGGTTGTGTTTTTTTGTAGAGTTACAACGTAATTTGTGTTTGTTTTTGTGTTTGTGGAATGTATGACTTTTTATGTAGAAAGAAGCAAACAAATTAAATTAGATTTAGATTAGATTATAAGATATTTAATATATATTGTTTGAACGTGTAGTGAACATTGTGTGGATTGCTAACGTTAGAAATGTACACAGCTAAAAGCCATATTCAGTATCACAGAGATTATTTTTGTTAGGGTGTTCACCAACGTTCGCTGACGTTAGCTTCTCACTGTTGCCAGATCTTGTGAGAGTTCAGTCCTGAGACAGAAACAATTTTCTCCTGATGTGTCTGTCTGAAAAATGGCATTTAGTGTCAGAATGTTCTGGAGATATGTGGCTTGTGAGAAATGGGTCCAATATATACTTTGGTGACTACGGGGCGAAATAATCGCTCATAATCTGCGTTCACGTTCACTTCTCCCGTTGGAATCAAAACACTCAGGACCTGCTGCTAGTCTCCTAAAGAGGCGTGGCCGTGGCGGAGCCCACGTGACACAGAGACAGGAAACTACTCTGAGTTGGGGCATCTCGGTTCTAAACTGTCTGTGACATCACTAAACCCTCAGGATCAACATTTATAGGGCGTAGTTTGGGGTTAGGAGGAACCTTTTGATCAATAAATCGACTAATCAAATCAAGCTCTTTCTGCCATTTGAAATATTTTTCACAATAAACTCAAAATAAATTTCAAACATTTACTGTAAGCACCTTGTTCTCACTTAAAGTAATGTTAAAGGGTTACAACATTGTAGTTTATGGCTCTAATCATATTACCACCTAATGACCATGAGAGGGCAGCAATAAACCATAATAACAAAATTAATTTAAGATATATCCTATACCACTCTCAGCACAATAAAGTAGGCCAAGGAAATATTGTTCCAACCCCACGAATATGCATCTTTGTGCAAACAAAAACTCTGACATGAGATACTCTAAGTAAGTAACACTTTATTCAGGCCTTCAAAAACACACAGATACAAAGTGCTTCACACACACATGCACAATACATATGAATAAAAAATAAAAGTGTGTTGTCAAAATACTGTGTTGCAGTAAACCCAATTAAAGGTATAGTTCATTACATATGAATCTATTTTATCTGAACTGATACAACCATACCATAGTGTTGCATAGCTCATTTAGGTTCATGTATTTTAAGAATCTTAAATCACATGAATGGAAACCAATTGAGTGATTCAGAAGCCTTGCATCAAGATATCACATCCTGTTTCTGAAAGAGTCAACGTGGAAGTGAAACAGGTCATCTTACCCTGTTGTCATAAAAAAGAGAGTTCAGATTCCACACAAGAATAAATCACTTCAGATCTTCTCTGTGTTCTTCATCAGGAGTTGCTGTGTTGCTCTGGGTGCTGGCAGTGTTGTAGCTCTCCCTGTCAGCCTCTTCCATCTGTCAGGTCACACTGGTAAATCATTCACAGACAGACACAGACTCTTTAACTAATGAACTAAAAAGACATTGGATTAAAGTGCATCAAAGCAGCTGAATTTCCTGACTTAGGGTTCAGATATGTGTCTTTGCAATTTCAACTGCATAGTTATCACTGAATTTGTGTCTTTGGTTTTCAATATGAAATGACATCTCGTTTTACATTACATTACATGCCATTTAGTTGACGCTTTTATCCAAAGTGACTTCCAATGATGTGCTTGCAACCCTGAAGGTGCAAACTCCAGACAACAAGTAGTAAGTGCTAGTACATTAGCTTTAAATAAGCAAAACTACAAAGAGCCATATGAAAGTGCAGCTTCAAGAAATATATATATATATATATATATATATATATATATTTTATTTATTTTTTCTTCATGATTATCTGAGGTGTAGTCGGAAGAGATGTGTTTTTAGCCTTCGGCGGAAGATGTGTAGGCTTTCAGCCATCCTGATGTCAAGAGAGAGCTCATTCCACCATTTTTGGGAGCCAGGACAGCAAACAGTCTGGATTTCGTTGAGTGATTAGTTGTCCCTCGCTGTGAGGGGGCAGCAAGCAGGTTGGCTGATGCAGAGCAGAGAGGGCGGGTTAGGGTATAGGGTTTGACCATGTCCTGGATGTAAGCTGGGGCTGATCCGTTCGTGGCCCTGTATGTAAGTACTAGTGTCTTGAAGCGGATGCGGGCAGCAACTGTTAACCAATGAAGAGAGCGGAGGAGCGGTGTAGTGTGAGAGAACTTGGGGAGGTTGAAGACAAGTCGAGCTGCTGCGTTCTGAATGAGCTGCAGGGGCGGATGGCACATGCAGGCAGGCCAATCAGGAGGGAGTTGCAGTAGTCTAGACGTGAGATGACTAGAGCCTGAACCAGAACCTGAGCCGTCTTCTGCGTTAGAAGGGGACGTATCCTTGATGTTATGCAGCATGTATCTACACGATCGGGTGGTTGCAGCGATGTTGGCAGTGAAGGAGAGTTGGTCGTCAAGTTGGAGAGTTGGTGTACAGAGAGAAGAGGAGGGCACCCAGGACTGATCCCAGAGGAACCCCAGTTTTGAGTGGGCAAGGTTCTGAGGTAGATCCTCTCCAAGTTACCCGGTAGTTTCGGTTTGTCAGATAAGATGTGAGCAAAGAGAGCGCAGAGCCTGAGACACCCAGATCCTGGAGTGTCGAAATGAGGATCTGATGGTTCACTGTGTCAAAGGCAGCAGAAAGGTCCAGAAGGATGACGATGGAAGAGAGAGAGAGGTTGTTCTAGCGATGTGAAGCTGCTCAGTGACAGCAAGGAGGGCAGTTTCTGTTGAGTGGCCATCCTTGAAGCCAGACTGGTGGGGATCAAGAAGGTTGTTCTGGTGGAGATAGGTAAAGAGTTGATTATAAATGGCACGCTCAGGAGTTTTGGATAGAAATGGAAGAAGGGAGACAGGTCTGTAGTTATTTACATCAGAGGAGTCGAGTGTTGGTTTTTTTGAGTAGTGGGGTCACTCTTGCCTCTTTAAGGGCATCGGGGAAACAGCTAGTTGACAAGGAGATGTTAACGAGATGAGTGAGGAAAGGAAGGAGGTCAGGAGCAATAGACTGGAGAAGGTGAGAAGGGATAGGATCAAGGGGGCAGGCGGTTGGGCGGGCAGAGGTAATCAAAGTAAGAATTTGATTTGGAGATAGAGGGGTGAAAGAGGAAAGAGTACTGGATGTGAAGGATGGTAAGATGATTTCAGGAAGTGTGGTGGAGAATATAGAGCGTATGTCATCTATCTTTTTTACAAAGTAGTTGACAAAGTGGGTTGGTAGCAGGGAGGAAGTGGACTGGGGGAATCTAAAAAAGTTCTTTGGGGTTGGAGAAAGAGGATTAAATTTTGGTTTGATAAAAAGAGCTTTTTGCTGCAGAAATAGAGGCAGAGAAGGAGGAAAGAAGAGACTGATAGGTAAGCAGATCATCTGGGTGTTTAGATTACCGCCATTTCCTTTCGCTGCCCATATAGTTGATCTTTCAGCACGTACTGAGTCAGATAACCACGGAGCAGGGGAGGACTTGTGAGCTTGCCATGAAGTAAGAGGGCAGAGAGAGTCGAGGGAGGAGGGTAGAGTAGAGAGGAGAGTGTCTGTGGCAGCATTGGGAGGCATGAGTAAGAAAGAGTCAGAGGGAGGGAAGGTTGATAAAGTACATGACGCCAGAGAGGAAGGAGAGAGTGAACGAATATTACGGCGGACAGGTACGGTGTCTCTTGAGATATGGTTGTGAACTTGGGAGAGTGGGAGAGAGTAAGAGATGAAGAAATGATCAGAGGTATGGAGTGGCATAACAGTGAGGTTGGATGTAGAGCAGTTTCTGGTGAATATGAGATCTAGGTGGTTGCCAGCTTTGTGAGTGGGTGGTGAAGGAGAGAGTGAGAGGGCAAAAGAAGAGAGAAGATGTAAAAAGGCAGCCGACTTCTCAGTCTGGATTTTGAAGTCGCCCAGAAGTACCAGCGGAGGGCTAGTTTCAGGGATGTTTGAAAGAAGGACATCCAGCTACTCCAAAAAAACTCCCCCAGAGCACCTGGTGGGGGATAGATAACAATGATGACTAGTTGTACCGGATGCGTTATGGTGACAGCATGAAGTTCAAAATAGAGTGGAGTGAACTGTGGCAGTGGGTAGAGAGAAAATCTCCACTTGGGGTTAATGAGTAGGCCTGTACCCCCGTCTCTACCAGTAGGTCTGGGTGTGTGGGTGAAAGAGTAGGTGGAAGAGAGAGCAGCAGGGGTGGATGTGTTGGTCGGTGTAATCCAGGTCTCAGTGAGAGCAAGGAAGTCAAGGGATTGTAGGCTGGCAAAGACAGAGATGAACTCAGTCCTGCAAGTGGCAGACTGGCAGTTCCATAGGCCACCTGCGACAAGGTGTTGAGTGTGTGTGGAACAGGTGGGATAGGTAAGAGAGGTCGGGTTGTTTCCAGATAACGACATCGAGCACTGTAAGTAAGATATCAGATATCAAAAAGATATCAAGTCTACTTAACTTCCCACTTAGCCTTCCACAAAGACAAAGATTAAATACAAGGAGGTGATTGGTGTTGGCTACAGGGGAGTAGGCCCCAACCTAGCTAATCAGTCAACAAAGCACCTGGACAGTCGTTAAGCTCCACTCCAACTCCACACTTCTAGACACTGCTAGACTGAAACTTAACAGTTTCAGTCACTTTAAGTAAAACCACTAAATTCTTGCCAAACAACAGCAAATCCAGCAAAAACACACAGCAGAAGTAGAAAAGGTAGAAGAAGCAGCAGAACCCAAATAAAGTAAGTGCTTATCTTAATATCTAGCTGTCTAGTAGTAAGTATCCTCAGAAGTCAAAATGCAGAAAATGACCCTAAATGGGTTTCCCCATCACACAACACAAATGGCATTCCTGCATGGCTGTTCTCATGATCCATTCGTACATATTGCTACGATGTTTCAAAGTCACATTTTGTCAGCTTAATTGAAGTGTCCTGCCGCTGTCAAAACGTTTACCTCACAGTGACCAGCTAAGCTTAACTGTAACGTAGGCCTAATGGTAGTCTTGCTTTGCCAGACCATCCACATGCTGCAGAGGAAGATCTGGCTAGTCCACACAGCATTCAGTGATGGGAGAAAAACATGTTCTGGTGTATTGGCATTTCTTTAAACCAATCAACAATCATCATGGGCGGGGCTAAGCTCCGCACGGAGCCGCTGTCGTGGGACAGAAAACTCAGATTGGACAGATAGTCTAGCTAGCTGTCTGGATTTACCCTGCAGATATCTGAGGAGCAGTTAACCATAGTCCTCACAAATCCACCGGAGGTTAGAACGCCAACACAAAGACAGAGGAAGGGGACGGACATTCATGCATCTGGTGGAATTTCCTCACTGCAGCAATCCTGGAAGAGGAAGGTCAAGAATATAGACTAGCCTAAAGCCCAGTTCAGACCAAAGATTTGCAACGAGACGAGATGAAAACTGCAACTTCTTGCAACAAGCTGGTCTGCAGCGTTCTGAAACCTGCCAGTTCACACCCAATGAGACGGGTTGGGACAGTGTATCATCTCCATAACAATGCCTCTTTGTACTTCCGTTCTAACTTCTGACTTTTAGGCTTTTTTTGTAGCTTGGATATATCATTTGTTGCGTCTAAATATGAATGTAGTTAACATTAGTGATATTGAGATGCTTGCTACAGTTACATTTCTAGTGATGAATCGGCGAAAACATGTTTTATTTCTCTGATTCACGGCTCTGTTCTAACGCCGCTGGGCGCACCCTCTCTTCAGTCACTCTCTAGGTCGCTTGAACATATAACGTTACCGTGCTGTCGGGCGGTCGTTGAGGCTCTGCCTAAAACTTTGCCATTTCAACCAGCTGTTTGTAACATAAAAATAAAATGGATTATGGGTCATTTTATTTCTATAGTTTATAGCTGACTTTACCAGCTGACTTCTCTATTGGCTGTTGAAACAGGAGACGTCTCTTACAATCTAAAACCAGCCTCTGGAGACTCGACCAGCTGAGCGACACCATCCAGACCGCTAAAACATTTCCCTGGGACGTTCTAAAATGGTTTTGTCTCGTTGCGAGTCTTTGGTCTGAGCTGGGCTTTATGGTGACTGCTCGCTGTAATTTAGTAAGATTTAATACAAATTGCTGGGCATATGTTTTTGTACATTTGTACATTACCACCTACCACAGAAAATTCTGTCAGTATACCTGCATCATTTAGCTCTATTTCATCTATGGCTCTATGTCCCTGATGACGTTATAATGACCAAAAATCCCCAAATTTCTTGCCGGCTCACTTTTGATGTTTTAGAATTCAAATGTGTCTAGTTTCAATATTCCAGCAGGGACCAGGGGAGGAAATGTGCGTGCCACAACAAAATCAAATGGTATCACAAGCTCTTTGCAGTAGTTTGGATGAAATAAGGAATCACTATGCAAAAAGGCTTGTACAGTAACATTCATTTTCACACAAACCCTTTTCCATCTATATTGCACTGTAAACATTAACTGCACTTGTTGTGCACTGTTCTGTGATGTGGTTGTATCTTGTCAACCTCTGAGATTTAGTACCTCATCCATGCAGTAAAAAGGTAGCAACATCAATCATTTTGACCGGGTAGTAACAACATATTTTGTCAGCTTCTGGGAGAAGATTTTGGAAAATTAAAGAGAAGTGAAATTTGTTGAGGAAGTATGGAATCATCATCACCTAGTCGACATTTCCATCCAGCAAAGTTTCTGCTGCATGCCAAGATTGTGACTTTGCGCGTGTGTGTGTGTGTGTGTTTGTGTGTGTGTGTTTGTGTGCATGCATGTGTGTGTGCATGCATGTGTGTGTGAACCCTGGGTACAAATGCAAGCTCATTGTGTTAGTGTTTAGTAGTCTAGGTCATGTACATCCTTGGACTTTGCATTGGGGGGCTATCTAAAACAGGGGCCAAACAGTTGGCAAAGTACTGTTCAATCTCAGCAACTATAGGAAGCATGTTAATTTGGAAAAGGCAATCTTTCCTGTACCCCTAGAATTGTATAATTCATAACAATGTGCTAATCTGTTTTAATCTGTTGGATCATTCAGGAAATTTGATTCATAATGAAATTTGACTTATAATGTGGAATCAAATAAAGTGTGTGTGTGTGAGAGAGAGAGAGAGAGAGAGAGAGAGAGAAGAGAAATAATGAAATTAATGTAGAAATGTTTATGTAAATGACGGCCAGACACACTAACGCAGCAAAATAAGGGAAATAAATCAAAACATAGATGAAGTAGGAAGATGTTAAGAAAGAGAAAGAATGAAGCCACAAAGAAAGATAAAGAAGGAGATAGCCTGGAGGCCTCGAACTGTCTGTCAGCTTCTGTTTGAAAGGTGACTCGGCTCAGCTAAATGGCTCTAATTTACGAGCTCAGGGTCTCAGGTGGGCTGTATGTTAACAATTGTCTGGCTGGCTGGGGAGAACACACTGACTGTCTGGCCTGGGTGCCAGCCAAATGCTATTCATCACACACTCCCATAGAGAAACACACATTCTCCTGCAGCTGACCTCACTGTAAATCTACCAGACACTAAAGACATCAAGAAGCAGCGTGTGTCTTGTGTGTGTGTGTGTGTGTGTGTGTGTGTGTGTGTGTGTGTGTGTGTGTGTGTGTGTGTGTGTGTGTGAGTAGACTGTATGTCTCAATATGGCTCATCTCTATTTATATTCTTTTATATGTTTCAGCCTGAGCATGATTGATGTAACATGACCTGACTGATAAGAGGCGCTAAGAAGATTCAGAGCCACAATAACAACTTTGTGTCTTCTTTAATTGCGCATGTAACTTAAAGTACACATTTAATCTCAAATCGCACATAAGACTTTGTGTTGTTGTTGTTTTTGTATCCAAGACAACCCTGTGAGAATAATCTCAGCATGAGAATCAAGCTTCGGCTTGACTTTCTTGGATTTGTTACTCCCCTTAAAGAAGAATACCATTTTACAATTTTGGCCCAAAAAAACGTTGAAGTCCTCTGTCTTAAACAGTTCATCTATATTTTCTTAATCAAATTCTTTGGAAGCAAAAATTAAATTGCATGAAAATTGGAAAAACTGCACAACTGTGGAAAGTCCACTTTATTAATCCCGCAAGGGATATTACAATGTGCTAACTCTGTTGTTATTATTATTACACACAGAGCTGAAATACACACACATGCTCAGTACCTATACATGCACTAATGTTAGAGTAAGGGGGATGCAGCTGTTGAAAAAACTCACCAAATTTGGCGGTCGCATCTAGTCTGGTGAAAATTTACGTATTTTAAGGGTTTCGCGAATAGGCGCACAAAAATGGCTCGCTAGCGCCCCCTAGAAAGTTACAAAGATTGAACCCCTGCAGTGCGTTTAACGTAGACTCACGAAACTTGGTACACATATGTAACATGTCAAGATGTACAAAAAACTTCATTAAGCCATACCCTAAACCCAACAGGAAGTCCGCCATTTTGATTTCAAATTTAGAAATTAGTGCGATTTTGGTCATTTTAACATGTTGTACTTTAACGAACTCCTCCTAGAGATTTCATACGATCAACTTCAAACTCGGTCTGTGCCATCTTAAGAAGTTAAAGATGAAAAGTTGTTAAAAGAAAAACTTTTCGTCATAGGGCGTGGCCGTGGCGGGGCGGCCATTTTGTGTGTTTCGCCGCCGAAACAGGAAGTGGGTGTAACTCAAGTGTACGTTGTCCAACTGGCTCGAAACTTTTCAGGATTCATAAGAGTCCAACCCTGAGGACAAATAAAGGCCGATATTTACTTAAAGTCATAGCGCCCCCTAGTGGCAACAGGAAGTAGGCCTAAAAGTCAAGGTGCTATACTTTAACGAACTCCTCCTACAGATTTCATCCGATGGACTTCAAACTTGGTCTGTACCATCCCAACACTTTAACGATGAAAAGTTATTAAAAGAAAAACTTTTCGTCAGACGGTGTGGGCGTGGCGTGGCGGCCATTTTGAGTGTTTAGCGATGAACAAAGAAGTTGTTGTAACTTGAGTGTACGTTGTCGTATCTGCCCGAAATTTCTCATGATTAACAAGGCTCCAGGCCTGAGGACACCTACAGGCCAAAATTGACTTTTGGTCATAGCGCCCCCTGCTGGCAACTTGAAATGTGCCTTATATGACAAACATCATCCGATGTGCATGAAACTCAGAATGTGTGGTCTACATGTGATACTGAGCCGCCCCCTATAATATGGCCATGCCCACTTACTCAGGCCACGCCCCCTTTCATAACATTTGAACCGTTTAAGGTATAGCTTTGTGTGAGGTATCATTGAACTCAGCAGAGACTTCCTTCTTCATTGGTGATGGTTTGGCCCGCCCCCTATGTTTAGGTCACGCCCCCTTTTATAACTAATGACCTGTTTGATATAGACCCTTGTGTGAGATATCATTGAACTCAGCAAAGACTTTCTTTTTCATTGGTGATGTTTTGGCCTGCCCCCTATGCTTTAGCCACGCCCCCTTTCACAGCTGATGAACCGTATGACGTAGAGTCTTGTGTGAGGTATCATTGAACTCGGCAGGGAGTTCCCTTTTCATTGGTGACGATTTTATGCGCGTCTGAGTGCTCGAGAAATTTAATGCACGGTCGCGTTTGCACCGCACGCGAGAGGCGGCCATCCATCGCTGCTCGCAGCTTTAATTATTTTTTATTATTGATATTTGATATTGTATTGCTATTATTGGTATTATTACTAGTATGCTTAATATTGGCTTAGCAACTTTAAAAACAGTTTACTGTTAATTTTAACTATTGTAAGATTCATATTTTGTCGCTTTGGACACAAGTGTCTTCTAAATACTATAACCATAACTATAACCCTTCCCAAAAGCTACAATAAAGCTGAGAGTAGTATATGCCCTGGAAAAGAGCACCAATACAAGAGAAGCTAATTAAGCCATTCAAGGAACACTGATGCTTGTATCATCACTGATTTTATAGATCACACAGACTTTTCAGCTAGCCAACAGGCTAACCACTAGAATTTTCAATGTAAGCTTAGCAGTTAGGTTACTTGACAACCACTAACTTTAATGTTACAGACAAACTGCTTGTTATCGTTATGACATGACACACACACACACACACACAGAGCCTCCCTCCTTTTCTGAGAGTCCCTGTAAATTTGCCTACTCCTTACCACATCGTCCTCTACTCTCTCTTCCATCTTTTCCTCACTCACTCCCATGGCCCTGTCATGGTCACTCGGCTTCTTCCCTGTCATGAAGTTGTTTCTGCTTCTCTGTATATCCAGCCACCTCTCCTCCTCCTCGGCTTCAGGTAATGCTGATGTTGAAGCAGCTACTACAGCCCCAAACATGTCAGACATTTTGGCACATTTTGAGGAATCGGAAGGGGGGTTCCTGGATTTGATTGGGTCAGGCCAGTGCCAATAAAGAAAATTAACCAATGGGCCGCTGTGAGTTCTTTATGGGCCGGCCCCGCCCGGCAAAAAAAAAAGGCCTATTTATATCGCCGATTCGGTCCAAAAGTGCGTCGGCCCACCGGGAAAATGCCCAGTATGCCCGATGGCCAGTCCAGCCCTGCCTGCGGCCCTTTGCTTCATGTCATACATTGCAGCTAGTAAATGCTCCGTTTTTGGTTCACTTCCTGTGTTTGGGTCAGTTCGCGTTCTCACCTGAAGTGAACTGAACTCTAGTTCACTTGGAACCATGCCCCCCATTTTTAAGTGGACCAGAGTTTGTTTGTTTGATCTGCTCCAGAGTTGAGATGAGCTTTCACACCAGCCCAAACCAACCGGACTATCAGACCAAACGCTCCAGGGTTGGTTGTAAACGGACCAAACGAGGCAGGTGTGAAAGCAACCTTAAATTAAGTCGTACTCATTTTCCTGATTAGTGGCGTTTCATCAGCTACTGTACACTCAGGTTTGCTTTTCTGAACAATACAGCATGTGAAGAAGAAATGGTCTTTTGCTCACATGAAAAACTATAGCTGTCCTTGTGACCCTACAAATACCCCCAGTGACCTCTCCTTCAGAAGCTTCAGTCCACTGAGGGTAGAGACTGCAGTTGTGCTGTTTCTGACCACCAAAGATCTGTTGCCAGATTAAAAGTGTGCACTGGCGGTTGTTCCAAATAGAAATAATCCTAGAAGTGCTGTTGTGTGGTTAGCGTTGAACCGGTTAGTTCCCCGTTTGCTTAGTGTTTTGGCTTACGTCCATTCACTCCTAAGGACTGGTTGTTAATTACAGCATAACTGCAATGGTAAAAGGTCACAGCAGATCAGCCACTGGAGCTCTGGTTGAGAGAAGAAGACTGCTACTTTCAGTCAGAAGGTCAATGAAACTGTCTCTGATAAAGTACCAGCTGATCTATGGGTTCAATGTCACTGGATGTGCACCAAGTTCACAAAGACGGGTTACAGCTCTCACATGCTGAGACGTTAGTCGTGCATTGCTAGACCTATCTCCACAGCGCTGTGTCAGTGATGGAGTATGGTCTCGCTACAGCGCCTATCTTTTCTGGGATAGGGGACTTTTTTTCTTCTATTTCTACTGTACCCATCACCCCACAACCGTCTCGGGTGGCTCTAAGCTACTTTAGGCAGAAGGCCTAAAAATAAATATGACACTTTAAAACGGCTCTGGACTATATTCTATGACACTTTAAAACAGTTCTGAACTATATTCTATGACACTTTAAAACAGCTCTGGACTATGTAGGATATTCTATGACACTTTAAAACGGCTCTGGACTATTTGTAAAAAATACTCTATGACATCTTAAAGCAGCTCTGGACCCCTTACAAAAATAGTCTATGACATTTGAAAGAGGCTCTACTATTTAGAGACAGACTGCAGAAGAAATAAAATAGTTTAAGAATAAGTTCTTTACTATTAAAAGATTTTTGTCTGCAGGGCTGTACCGGGTTTTGCAAGGTTTGCCGAAAAAAGAACTACGCTTTGTGGTGACGATCACATCGAAAAAGAAATAGTATACTATAAAGTTTTTGTCAATCATGGGTAATGTTTAAATGTTTTAACTGCGCTTTATTCGCATATTTTATCTCTCAGTTCTTTAAATTCTTATACTGCACTGTAAAATGTATTCTTGTCTTTTAAATTGTTTTTAATTGTGTTCTAACTGCTCTTTCATGTTTTATGTAAATCACTTTGAATTGCCCTGTTGCTGAAATGTGCTATATAAATAAAGCTGCTTTCCCTTGCCTTGCCTAAGCCCCGATAATGCACACATAATGCATGACTGTATATTTTCAATTCAATTCAATTTTTTATTTCAACAGAAACTGTCCATAGGATGTGCTTCACAGTTGTATTTCTGTTTATTTACATTTCAAATTGCATTACGGGACTTTTATCTGTTCTCCGACAACTAATGTATTGCGCTATTCACAACGCCATTATCGTCACAATTATTATCCAGAGTAGCGAGAGTCAAAAACGCCAAAGACAAGTGTCTGAAGCATTAAAAAAAGCCTCATAGTGTGAAAAGAAAGCGTCAAAAGCATCAAAAAAGCTTTAGTTAATAAAGAACAGACTTCATTTCAGAAAGATACTAACTGAGCAGCTTTGTCTAAGAGAATTTTAAAGTAAAAATGTTCTGTATTGCTTCACACAAAATTTGTTTTTAATTTATGCTTTTTCTGTTATTTTACTGATTTATTTCTTAGATTGTAGATAGAGAGAGAGGGGAGGGACGTGCATTGTGTGGGAGACACGCCAGATGTCAGGCTTTATCCCAGCAGTGTACATCCGTTGAGCCAGACTACGGAGCGGATATCAGCTAATGAAACTGGCATGGGCGCACAATGGTCAGTTAAAACTGTTGAGGACTCTTCTTCTCTTCCCCTTTAGAGCCATGAATCCCATAATGATACTCATAAAGGATGTAAAGTACACTGACATTGAAACTTGAAAATAATGTGGGAAAATAGCGAAAGTACGAGGCTTGCTTTGGCATATTGACCTTGAGAAAAACGTGCTCTGGTTTATTGGCATTTCTTTAAAGCGCCCATATTATGCTAATTTTCAGGTTCATAACTGTATTTTTAAGGTTGTACCAGAATAGGTTTACATGGTTTAATTTTCAAAAAACACCATATTGTTGTTGTACTGCACAGCTCTCTCTCACTGCTGCAGATTCTCTTTTCACCTGGTTTCTGTTTTAGCTACAAAGTGAGACCTCTTTTCTTCTTCTTCTTCTGTACTATCTTTGATTGCACTCGCACATGCTCAGTAGCTCAGATGTAGATCATGTCAGCTAGCTAACTCTAGAGACAGTAAAAGAAAGCCTGTTTCTCCAACTTTGGTCAGTTACAAGGCAGGATTAGCTGGGAGACTTCTAAATGAGGGCGCATGCTTGGATGGATTTTTTTCAAAGTTTGTATGTGTGTGGAAGCACCAGAAACACAAAAGAACACCCCAAATCCCAGAAAAAGTGATTTTTTCATAATATGGGCACTTTAAACCAATCACAATCATCTTGGGCGGTGCTAAGCGCGGACGGAGCCATGGTGCCTCTGCTAAATAGTCTCAGGAAGGAACTTGTTTTGGTGGAACATGTGTACGTTCAAAAGTAGTTTTAGTCGTGCACCAGAAAACTCAGATTGGACAGTCTAGCTAGCTGTCTGGATTTACCCTGCAGAGATCTGAGGAGCAGTTAACCATAGTCCTCACAAATCCACCAGAGGTTAGAACGCCAACACAAAGAAAGAGGAAGGTGAGGGACATCCGGCCGAAGAGAAGGACTTTCCGAAGGCAACGGAGCAATCACGGAAGTGGAACGTTGTGGATATAGACTAAGGAAACTAGTAAGGCTTAAGAACATTCTTCTTTAAAAAGTTGTATGCATCAAATCAAGGCAAGTGAGGAAATTGTGAGATACATCCATACCTTGGATAATAGCAGATTTTCATCAAATTTAAACATCTGAGGTGAATTTCTTTATATGTATTATTATTTTTATATATAGTAATAATATTATATATTATATTTATACAGATACTTTGAGAGAAAACAGATGACCCGCATTTAAACTCTGAAAAAACATCTGCCCTGCTGAACTTTGTGAGCATGTCACGGAATCCCCAAAAGATGCATTATTCAACATGCCTTTGATATTTCAATGATCTCGACGGTCTCTGTAAGTTCAACAGGTTTGATTGAAATAAGTGCATATGGTAGAATTGCATTAAAACAAACAGAATCCTGAAATTTCTGGTAGGAAATACGGCAACAAAAAAAATATACTGTATATTTTCCAAACTAGGATCCAACTTGAAACCGAACAGCCACAATTAGGACGTTATAATTACGTTGACAGTCACATCCTCTAATTGCTAACCAGAAACAACACAACTTCCAACTTTTGCCAAACATCAGGGAAATTTGTACTTTCCTTGATTTTGTTTAGAATCTCGCTGCACGTACGCCCTGCCCACTTCACATAGTGTTTACTCAGCTAACCAACCCTGACTGAAAACCCAAACCGAGCAAAAAAACTTCTGCCAGCCTGCAATCTTCAACATCTCATGTGGTTTCAGCCGCACAGTTAGCTACAGGCTAACTGGGCATGCTAAGCTACAGAAGGCGCAAGAAATGAGTGTGTGCCTGCAAGCGCTTATAATTAGAAAATGTTCCACTCGCTTGCAATTACAAGGCCCTCCGCAGAGTGTTATTAAAGACTCATTTTGTCTGGTTGTGCCCCTGAAAATTGCTCCCATGCGGTGTTTGTTTGCCTCTGCTACATGGCTGGCCTGGGCAGCACAGTTTGCTACCGGCAGCAAGAAAAAAAGGCGCTCGTCAAAATGTTAACGTGAAGATTAGCTTTCTTTAGCAAGGAGGGAAAGGGGTCACCAAGAGTACAGTGGCTGTCACAAAAAATTAGGCATGGTTACATTATGTGTACACATACTCATGAAGGCAATTCTTCTCTTTCAACAGTCGAGCAGAATACATTCAGTCTTTCACCCTCTCTTTCTCAGAAACTTCATTAGTTGTTGAAACTTCCACCACAGGCTTTGCTGAAACAAATCAAACGGAGATCTATCTTATTCTCAGGTGAATTCAAAATGCTATCATATTCATGTATGTTTTGTTTGTCCCTGACCTTTGTCCCATGGCCATGTAAAAAAGAAATCCATGTTGAGTAATTGTACACAAAATGATTACAGTGGTTAGGACTGACCTTGTCCTAGACTGGAGCCATCCAGGAAAAGTAAGAATACCGTCTTGCTGTCTCGCTCCGCTGCGGTCAAGAGTTTATGGGAAAAGATTGTGGTGTAGACACAAGTGCATTTTCTTTGACATATTGCACCTTTTCAACAGTGGAGACATATGTTCCACGATTGAACCATAAGTCTTCCTTATTTGTCCTACCTTTTCAATAGAGTTATTACTAGAACAAAAATTTCGGTCACCCATCACTCCTTCCTTAGGCTTTTTGTGTTGAAGATGCCCACTGATGGTTATTAAATAGTACGGAATGATTCTGTTTTCTCCCTGATTTTTTTAAGCATTGGAAGTTAGAAAAAAATGGTTTCAAAAGTTTGAAGTGGAGATTTTAAGATCAAATTCTTGTATCATATCAGTGTGCCATTGAACGTTTTTTTTGTAATATTCAATTTGTCTTAATTAAAATTGAAATAACTCCCTCTGAGAACATCATCTCAGAAGAAATGTGGGATCATTTATCACCAAGCTTAGTCTCGCACAGCAACAACTATCTCTGGCTACACCGGTTTATCTAGTGGGATAGGAGAAAAAAACGCTCTGGGTTGTTCGTATTTCTTTAAACCAATCACAATCATCTGGGTAGCGCTAACCCCCGAATGCAGCGATGGTGGCCTTGCAAAATCAGAAAGTAGATAGCAGAGAAGGGATGCACTGGATGTAAATGGACTGTATTTATATAGCGCTTTTCTATTCTTAACAACTACTCAAAGCACTTTTACACACTACAGGAACCATACACCATTCACACACATTCACACACTGTGGCCGAGGCTGCCGTACAAGGTGCCACCTGCTCATCAGATAAACATTTAAACACATTCACACTCCGATGGCGCAGCATCGGGAGCAATTTGGGGTTCAGTGTCTTGCCCAAGGACACTTCGACATAGATCGAACCACCAACTTTCCGATTGGTAGATGACCGCTCTACCACATGAGCCACAGCCGTCCCTCAGGCTTTATCCCAGTAATCCAGTGAGCCAGACTGCCAAATCAAAAAATAAAAAAAGAAGCATCTTATTGTTAGATCCTGACAGTTTACATTTTGGAGATGTCAGATAAGAACTTCATCCAGGTGGCCCATCTGGATTCAACAACAGATAAATTCCTAAAATATGACTGTCTGTGTCAGTGTCTACACAGTGAAAGCAGCAAGTTTTGCCACAGTACTGCTCTGGGCTCAGCCATTTAGGCAGCGCTCACGTGTAATTTGGAAGAAAATAGATTTGAAGCCTAAAAAGAAGCTTCAGGCGTAAACCATGACCTGTCTGATCCCTTGTATCTGCAGTACACACGAAAGAAACACAACCATCTCCAATGATGACTGCCACAATTTGCATCCGTAGAAATAAAAAACATTTTTATGTTTGCAACATAGCAACTTGATAACCAATGCATGTTCTGCTTTTGGGCCTTTTTTTTTAAAAATTTTTTTTTTTTTTTTTTTTTTTTTTTTTCTAATTTTCCAAGTATTTTTTGTTTTTAAACCCATAAAAAAAAAAATTTTTATTTTTTTTTTGACCTGGGGGTTTATGTTGGGCCAATTTTTTCCCTCAGACCCGGTGCTCTGACATTCATACACCCTGTGTGCCTGTCAGCAGTCACAGCTTAATCCAGGGAGGTGATAATGGAGCCTCCAGCTCTCGGTCTGTGAAAGGAATCACCATAAAGTGCTTCCCCATGGGGCCCAGAAAATTCATGGGTACGGATCCTATCATTTCCCTTCCTGTTTAATGTCTTCAGCAGAGCAATCTGTCTTTCATTAACTCACGCACACTTGTTTACTATGGAATAAATCTGGACTTTAGACATCAGACAGGATGTAGTATTATCAAAAAAAAGGGGCTCTCTTGCAGCATAGGTGAAGGCAAAATTAATTTCACTGGGCGTTCATGATGTGGGATTAGTAGGCATTCATGGTGCAATTTTCATTTTCTGATTTCAATTTTGGATAATCACTGTTGGGAGTAACGCGTCGCAAAAGTAACGCAATTACGGTAATGTATTCCTTTTTGCTGTAACGCAGTAATATAACACATTTATATATATATATATATACACATTTTCGGTAATATTATACCCGTTACAATCTCAGTAATGCGTGTTACAACGCATTTTAACCCAACATAAAATAATTCACCAACTCAAACATTTTGGCAAAAATCTGTGACATTTTTCCTGTTGCTGGACTTTGATGGTTGACATGTCTAGCTATCTTTTTAATTTTCCAGCATGTACTGCCAGACAGAAAGACATTGACATGTTTGACCCATTGAAGATACTGTCTCCCAGAGGGGAGGACAGAGGGTCTTGATAATTTGTGCCGATTGCTGCTGTTGCAGCACATCGGCACACTGAATATCTAATTATTCTCATATGACAGTAACTACTAATCCATAATGTATTACATTTTTGAAGTAACTGGCCCAACACTGTGGATAATAACCTGTGTAAATTCTGCAAAATCCTACACAGAACTTTTTAGAATGAATCTACCCACCAGAGGGTGCTGTATGCCAATACAATGTCAACTACAAAGAGTACATGCTGTTTGTCTTTCCTATTTTACCTATAGTTGTGTCTGCATCACTTAGAAGAGAGTCCTGTCCTTGTTGTAGCCGTAGCTGTTATCCCTGCATGATACTGATTAGCAGTTGATGCAGATGTCCCACCTGTGGTTGATCTCCTTAAAGGGTAACTACCGTTTTATTCAACCTGGACCCTGTTTTCCTATGGTTTTGTGTCTAAGCGACTGATGGGAACAACAATCTTTGACATTGGTCTAGTATTAAACAAGATCGCTGCAGTTTGCATTGGCGAAAACAAGCTACAATGTAAGTTAATAGGGCAATTGTCCAGCTTGTATTTACCTTCACAAAAGTGCTCGTTTTGCCACTGACAGACTCAGATTAATATTCTAAGTGTCTGATCTCTACAGAGATAGACCTTTAAAACCTCTTTGAGACCTTTGAGACAGCTCTGAAGTCGCTAGGCCTAAACCCACCAGACTCCATTTAAAAAATACATACTTTTAGCGTGTATAGAACCAACATATTTTCACATGTAAATCAGTAAACTATGTGTTTATTTCAACCAAAACTAGAGTTGAGATAGATGAAAAAGTGGAAAGACGACCCAAAGCGGCTTATTTTAGTGTATTTTACGATGCTTTATTTACATGGAGTCTGGTGGCTTTAGCGAACGCAATTTGGTGGATGTTTTTATGTTTAACAAAAAGATCTTACTCTCGAACAGAAAGGTCGACCTCCTTAGAAATCCTTTCCATAATGTTGTCAGACACTTAGAATATTAATCTGAGTCTGTCAGCGGCAAAACAAGCACTTTAGTGAAGGTAAATACAAGCTGGACAATCACCCTATTAACTTACAGATTAGCTTGTTTCTCTGACTGCCGACCAATGTCAAAGATTGTTGTTCCCATCAGTCACTTAGACACAAAAAGTAAAATAGGGTCCAGGTTGAAAAGAAAACAGTAGTTACCCTTTAAGGGACTAACAACACTGGATGATAGTGGTCTAACATGGCTGTCCTCAGTGTTGACAGTCCTGGTTCCCCGTGGCAGCAGCAGCATCTGTTTTCTCTCTCCACACTGGCTGTCACAGACTGCACAGTGTAGGGTTGTTTTGTCCCACTGTGGACCTTCACAGGGCAGTGGGAAAGAGTGAGTCAGTCCAGCAGAAGCTGAGGGAAGTGTTGCAGCTCCCCTAGTTTTAATGTTTGAGTGTACAGAATACTGTAGGTGTGTGCTTAAAAAAAGCCTTTGTAGACGTTCCCATACTATTGTTTATTGTGTGTAAACCTATTATTTAAACTTTTATTTAACTGGCATGGTGTCAGTTTAAAAAAAAAAATTCTGCTCCACAGTAGTTACACAGATTCACATCTGTCCAGTAGTTTGGTCTTGAGAAATATGTCAAATATCTGTCCAAGGGGGAAACAATCTGTGTGCTCAGTTCAGGTCTGGTATACTCCCTCTCCATATTGAAACAGGACGTTGGTCAGGCACTAGTGAGGAAGACAGACTGTGTTATTTATGTGATCTCAATGAAATTGGAAATGAAGTTTATTTTGCTTTGCACTGTCCATATTATCACAATTTAAAGCTCTAATGTGTAACTTTATGAAATTTATGAATGTCCGTTTCATTCAAGCCATTGCCAAATGAGTTTCTACAAAGCTAATTAAGACTATCAGCTCCACACAACTCTCTCTGGATTTCTCAGTAGGACTATGTTCAGAAGTTCCATTATTAATGTGACTACTATCTCCACTGTTCATCACACCCCCAACCGGCTCGTCAGACACCGCCTACCAAGAGCCTGGGTCTGTCCGAGGTTTCTTCCCAAGAGGGAGTTTTTCCTCGCCACTGTCGCACTGCTTGCTCTTGAGGGAATTACTGGAACTGTTGGAATTGTTGGGGCTTAGTAAATTATAGAGTGTGGTCTAGACCTACTCTATCTGTAAAGTGTCTCGAGATAACTTATGTTATGATTTGATACTATAAATAAAATTGAATTGAATTGAATTGAATAGAAGATCGGGGCGTCCGGTGACTTTCCCGCGCAGAAACTCCAGTGAAGATAATGACCTCTTCTGAAGAGTCCATCATGTTTTTTTTTTAATCCTCCGTGTCCTCCTTGGCTACTAGCAACTACGTTGGGGGGTGCATGATCCACAGGCTTGTATCATGTGGATGCGCCGACACAAGTTAAGTTAGTAAAAAAGACTCATTTAAAATTGCATAAGTGATTTTTACTCAAATTAAACTGTTATAGCGGTTTAACAGGTCAAGAGAAAAACAGGGGCATGGCCTATTAGAGCCTAAACGGTTTTCAATAAGATTTCAGAATACATTTTATTTAAGCAATAAAAGACAGTTTAGGAACCCAAGGGTGGGTAAAAGTCTTTCTGCTAGAATTTGAACTGGTCCATAGTTTTGAACTAGCCAGTAAACAGGGCATTACTAGTCAAGACAGTGCTGTAGTCGAGTCACCCACTGTCTAGTCCGAGTCTGAGTAAAGTCTCCAGAACCCAGTGATAGAGTCTGAGTTGAGTCACCATTACCTGAGTCAAGTCACAAGTCCAGAGAATAGCGACTCGAGTCAAATTAGAATCCGGGACTTACTCCAGTTAGAGACTAGATATGTATCAATGTCTTATGTCAAATTGTTATGAACTATAAGACATAAAGTAGTCAAAACTGTATCTTCAAAATCCACTACTTCCAAGTCGAATTTATGAATGCTTCGAGCCTCAGCTTTCTTATAACCGAGGAACTCCTGATCATGTGTGTGAGTCACGTCTCAGATACTAGTGACTCGGTAATTCGGACCGTATCGACTGAATCAAGATGTGATGTGATGAATGACAGTTGTCAAGTTTTTCCAAGTGGTTTAATCTTAGAAATGTTCCTGAGTTGAGAAAACAAGCCTGGACTACTGATTTATTTCATTAACAAGTCCCATTAAAGACCCAAACTGACAATGCATGTATCCTGCACTGTGGGGCTAGATTCCAAGACCAAGATAGGTCAGAGTGCCCAGTTAGATCAGGAAGTGACACAGCAAAATGATCAGTACATCCTCGCAAACCAAGCTGAGGCTGAATGCTTGATAACTGAGATTCTACTTGTGTGACGTGCAGTGGCTTCTTTTGGTTACGCTTAGTTTAGTTTGTGGCACAGTGCATGTTTCTCATCCAGCAGAGCAGGATTACATCAAATTGGATGGTGTGCGAACGTGACAGCATGCTCCATTTTGGACGGTCTGGTTCTCTCTGATCCCCCAACATTCCTGTGTGTAAGTCTACCAAATTTGAACTATGCAAAATCACTGCGCAACTGTACTTTACATGCATGACGGTTGCAACACATTCTCACTTGGATCGCGTCAAAAAGCGACGCTTGGTCAGGTGCCTTTGTCGTTTGTTAATGATGCAAAAAGTCTCCTCTAGCGTCATATTTAGACACGCTTGGTCGGGACTCTTGGCAGGGGCGTAGCACAAAATTCTGGGCCCTCTAGAAAGGTATTCTCTATGGGCCCCTATCCACATCCACAGCTATTCATTCTAGCATCTTTTTGGGCCCTCCTCACATGAGGGCCCTGGGTACTCAGTCCCCTTTCCACCCCCAGGTCCGACACCCTTGACTCTTGGTGTCACTTTTTGACGCTCTGGGTCGGGACGTTTGTTTAACTGACATGCAACACAAGAACGTGACAGTTCGGTTTAGGAAAAGATGGTGGGTGGGTTTACAAAATGTATGTTACAGTGACATCCAGGACAAGAACGGGACATGAACCCCGGTCTGCTGGGTGAAAGTCCTGAGTTGTTTGACCTATTCACCCCCCCAACCAACCTCCTTATACAGATTCTCGGTCTTTCATACTATTCTCAACCATTGTCTCTCTTAATACTACGTCATCTTACAGCGTCGCGGTCGAGCTGCTGCTCTGCCCGGTGCGTTCCATACAGACGCAAAGTTTAGAATAAGCGCTAACATTTTTGCGTTGGTATCTGACACTGAGAGACACTGACAAAGCGTCCGTATTTTATGATTTGGGAGTGAGAACGGGTTGGCATGAGTAAATCCACTGATTGTGGATATTCCATTGAAATGGACTGATTTTGCTCCGAAATGTTGCCGTTTTATATGCTGTTGTGGCTGGGTCTTCCACTGTGTTATAAATTAGGCCTAACTACAATCAACCAAAACCTGAAAGGGTACATGCAATCTGCAAAATACCATACAGATATGGCTGCTGTGGTAATAAAACTGCAGTCAAGAATGCAAAAACACCAGATTGGTGAAATTGCTGCTCTGACTTTGGCACATTGTTTTTATCCTTTTGCCCTTATTTTTTAAAGAATCCATAAAAAAAAATTGACGGATGTGGTGTCTGCTCTGTGATGAGCTGAGGAAGTCACACTGCATTGATCCTACGATGGGAAATTCCTTTATCAGCAAAACACCAGAAGGGATACCAAATGTAAAAGGCTCATCGTATTAGCATGGAAATGGATGATATTCCCTCCATGTTCGCTCTGCTGCATCGCCCCACACACACACACACACACACACACACCACCTCCACCTCCCCACTTCTCCTCTTGTTCTCCCCAGCAGCACGGCTCCCTGTCTGGGTCTTATTGTCATTTAGCCTTTGCCTCCATTAAAGGGTAACTACCGTTTTTTTTTCCAACCTATTTTCCTATGGTTTTGTGTCTAAGTGACTGATGGGAGCAACAATCTTTGACATTGGTCCAGTATTAAGCGAGATCGCTGCAGTCGGCAGTCAGAGAAACAAGCTACAATGTAAGTTAATAGGGCAATTGTCCAGCTTGAATTTACCTTCACTAAAATGCTCATTTTGCCACTGACAGGCTCAGATTAATATTCTAGGTGTCTGACAACATTATGGAAAGGATTTCTTCAGAGGTAGACCTTTAAAACCTCTTTTAGACCTTTCTGTTTAACCAGAAACAGCTCTGAAGTAGCTAGCCCTAAACCCACCAGACGCCGTTTAAAAAATACGTACTTTTGGCGGGTATAGAGCCAACATATTTTCACATGTAAATCAGTAAACTATGTGTTTATTTCAACCAAAACTAGAGTTTTGATGGATGGAAAAGTGGAAAGACGACCCAAATGTCTTTTCATAGTTTCATTTTGTCGACTTTGAATAAATTGTATTTTCCGAGGTATCTTTGACCTTTAAAGTCCACACACAAATGAAAAACCTTAAAGGAGTATTCAGTGATAAATTACCTTTACAAATCTCTACTGCCAATCATTAGGAACTGCATTAACAATGTTAGAACACATGTATCTCCTTCAAAAGTCCCCCATTGAAATAAAGTATTTAGAGCACTACGATCTATTGCCAAATACTGGAACAGCATCACTGTTTCTTAACATTTCGTCATTAGAGATTTTTTTTTTTTTTGATTTTGGGACTTAAATACTACAAATATGTTATGTGCACTCTTGCCAAAATCGATACGCCATTAGAGATTTTTTGCAAACTTAAGTGTGATCAGTGGTGTCTTATCTCTAGCTGGCAGTTTTCATTCCAAAACAGACCCTCAAACTTCAGCCGTGAATTTTGAATGAAATTCATCAAAACAAGCTTATGACACCTCAGTGGTTTGTAACCGCAAGAAAGAATCAAATTCACAGCATCCTTTTCATGAGACAATTCACTTTACTACAAGACAATGCTTTTCTCTTCTTTCCTAATCTTTAATCTTATTTCTCCTTCCTGTCTCTTGTCATCTCTTCATCTTCTTCCCCCTCAGCCACTTCTCTAAACCTTCATACTACATCGGCAGTGGACAACTTTGCAAACTGCCAAGTCCAAATAGCAGCGAAAAGAGAAAGTACCCAGAAATTCTATAATGTAATGTAAGTAAACACACCTCACTCATGAGATATGTTCCAAAATGGACACAGATGGGGAACATAGACACGCTTGATCTGTACTACATATAAACTGCATATTTGCAGACACAAATGTGCACTAGAAATCAAAATGGAGATGCTATTGTAGCTAACAAACAGACACCATGCGGACATGGATTGTATCAAAATGCCTTCTAAGGCTTTGTTCTTTTTTGACAACAAAAAGTTGACTAGGGTGCTTTTGTAGTGAAAAAGAAGAAGCTGGCAGCGTTTTTATTCCGAAAAACAGCTGAGAACGTCTTGTGTTGCTATATCAACAGCTACTGCTACAGTATCCTAGCTACATCGCTATGTGGAGCGGTACTAAAGTTAGATAAAACTAAGCGGTGGAGCGAGCTAGAGAAAGAATAGAGAGAGAGAGTGGTGCTCCCATAGATAATGTTAAATAAAAAACACAAAAAAGAAGTCGGCGGTGGCGCTCAGACTTTTTTGAAAATACAGTTTACTCCTTAGGATTATAATGTAAAACAGACACTGGCAGCTTAAAAAAAGACGCCAAGTGTGGACATAGCCTAACCCATCTTTCTCTCACTGCTCTTCCCTTTTGTAACTGCTCGTCTATTCCCTCCTAGTCTGTCTGCAAGGGAGTCAAATTAGTTCATGGAAGCCTCCATAATGTTCAGAAGAGAAGAGGAATCCCGCTATGTGGTGGTTCAGTATGAGGTATTATTTGCCACAGTCACATGCATTAAAAACTGCCCAGGTGAGACAAACCAATCAGCCTGGAGCCACAGGAACAGGTTTGAAACCCATCACATCCGCAAGGAACTCTGGGAATAAGCTTCCTGGGAGTACAGGGAGATTTAAGGTGGGATGGAGGTTTTAAGATGGATTTGGTCTTGCTTGGCTCATCATGCCCCGCCTTGTGTTGGGTCTAAATGGGAAGGCAGCTGCTGAATACATACATACCGTAGGGTAAGTTTTACATGTAGAAATGAAACATGTTCAATGTGATTTTGGAAGAAAGCACCAAAAGGAGATTTGAAATATCTATATCCCAGGGGAATACAGCTTAATTTAAATTCAGCCATACATACTATGGATATCAGTGTGAAGCTTGGTAGCATGACAAACTGGTTTGACGAAATGAGAGCTCAGAATGATACGCCTTCAAAATGGTTTGGGGTAATTACACTGAATCAAATTATAGACAGATCTAAAATTGGTATCGTATACAGTGTCACAGATGAGATACAATGCAGTTACCCTTTTTAAAGTGACTGCTCATTTTTCTTTACCCATAGGGAACGACTAAATCTTATTTCCTAAGGAATTGAAGTAAAAGTTAAAGCAAATAAAGCGTTACATTTGGTGTTCAGAAAAAAAGAGCTTGCCTTAAATCCTACAGGAGTCCCACATTACATTCTGAAACACATTTCTAAGCAACCCCATGTAACATTCCTCTAACTGTTGCTATACTTCTTACTTCCAGTCCAACCAAAAGAGGCATACGATAGGGGAGACCGGGGATAGTTGTAACATTTTTGACATTTGGAGCTCTTTTAAGACAGTGGGTTCAAAATGTGATAAAAACTAATGACATGTGTCTGCTAATAAATAGTGGCGCTGTTATCTCTCAAGCCAAACAGAAAATGCATGGTTTACTCTCAAACACAAGGAGGAAAATGTTACACTTTACCCCATAGTCCATACCCTGGGGTGAAACGTAACATCATGGAATTAGGATTATGACAAACACTTGATATTGAAACTTTTATTCAACACTTAAATTACTTTTTAACATGGTATTTTTCGTGTGTATGTGTTGAGAGGCACTCCTCTGTCCGTCTTTCTTTTCCAAGACCTAAATTTAAAGAAAATACTATAAATACAACCAAAATGTTGCTCGGGGTAGGTTGTAACATTTTCTAACCAAGACTCTTGTTACAACTAACCCAGACTAGTGTTACAACAAACCCAGACTCTTATTACAACTAACCCAGACTAGTGTTACAACTAACCCAGACTAGTGTTACAACTAACCCAGACTCTTGTTACAACTAACCCAGACTAGTATTACAACTAACCCAGACTAGTATTACAACTAACCCAGACTCTTGTCACAACTAACCCAGACTATTGTTACAACTAACCCAGTCTCTTGTTACAACTAACCCAGTCTCTTGTCACAACTAACCCAGACTATTGTTACAACTAACCCAGACTCGTGTTACAACTAACCCAGACTAGTGTTACAACTAACCCAGACTCTTGTTACAACTAACCCAGACTAGTTACAACTAACCCAGACTGTTGTTATAACTAACCCAGACTATTGTTACAACTAACCCAGACTATTGTTACAACTAACCCAGACTAGTGTTACAACTAACCCAGACTCTTGTCACAACTAACCCAGACTCTTGTCACAACTAACCCAGACTATTGTTACAACTAACCCAGTCTCTTGTCACAACTAACCCAGACTATTGTTACAACTAACCCAGACTATTGTTACAACTAACCCAGACTAGTGTTACAACTAACCCAGACTCTTGTTACAACTAACCCAGACTAGTTACAACTAACCCAGACTGTTGTTATAACTAACCCAGACTATTGTTACAACTAACCCAGACTCTTGTCACAACTAACCCAGACTATTGTTACAACTAACCCAGACTATTGTTACAACTAACCCAGTCTCTTGTCACAACTAACCCAGACTATTGTTACAACTAACCCAGACTCTTGTTACAGCTAACCCAGACTAGTGTTACAACTAACCCAGACTAGTGTTACAACTAACCCAGACTCTTGTTACAACTAACCCAGACTAGTTACAACTAACCCAGACTGTTGTTATAACTAACCCAGACTATTGTTACAACTAACCCAGACTGTTGTTATAACTAACCCAGACTATTGTTACAACTAACCCAGACTATTGTTACAACTAACCCAGACTAGTGTTACAACTAACCCAGACTCTTGTCACAACTAACCCAGACTCTTGTCACAACTAACCCAGACTATTGTCACAACTAACCCAGACTATTGTTACAACTAACCCAGACTATTGTTACAACTAACCCAGTCTCTTGTTACAACTAACCCAGTCTCTTGTCACAACTAACCCAGACTATTGTTACAACTAACCCAGACTCTTGTTACAGCTAACCCAGACTAGTGTTACAACTAACCCAGACTAGTGTTACAACTAACCCAGACTCTTGTTACAACTAACCCAGACTAGTTACAACTAACCCAGACTGTTGTTATAACTAACCCAGACTATTGTTACAACTAACCCAGACTGTTGTTATAACTAACCCAGACTAGTGTTGCCATGAACTAGTTTAATTTACAGCTAACTGCTAAAACATTAGCACTAACAACCTGCATTAAAAATATCCATATAGACACACAATACACATGATTTAAGTTTGTTGAGTTTAACTACAAAGCTGGCATTGCTATCCCTTAAAGTTAAAAAAATACTTTCCTACCTAAATATGAGTTTTTTCTTTCTAAAATGTGCAGTGTCTGTCACAGGGGGCTGCTTCTTCACAAGTGTATTAAGGACTAAACAGAGCATGTTTAGAGTGAATCAGGTGATTCCAAATGTTTTACAACTGACCCGTGTTACAACTATCCCCGGTCTCCCCTAAATGGCACATGAAGGAAAGCAAGGACAGGTGCAGAGGAACAAACACCTGTCTGTTTTGTCTCCGTCATGGCAGGTCCTCCTTCAGTGACAGCTGGAGATCAGGTGAACTGTAAACACCCAATTGTTCATTAATCACCTTGTTCCAGAGCAATCAATTATCCATTTAGCCCTGTGGCAAGACTACTCCCCTTAGTGTCGCTAAAACCTGTAATTACAGTCCACATCACCTGTCCTGTACAGTACATGACAGGTTTGAATGTGCAGGGATTTAATCTGCTGTGTACAGTGGGAGCTGAAATGATAAAACCATCTGCTTTTTTCCTCTGGTAAACTGTGCTATCTGTGCCTTGTTTAGTGAGACATTTTACAATGGTGCTACGATCCCATTTTTATGCAACTTTTGTGTATTTATCCACATGAGTAATAACCACATAAGGAACTGTGTTCCCAGTCTTCTGGCACAACATTCTACCAAGATTTAGACTTCAGATTCCCAGTTGCACCTTGATACACATGTCAAGTCCGTCCCATTATTTCAAGTTATGCTACATCGCCATAAAAGTAGAACAGATCCATCCGTTCTTTTATCTGCTATCGGGAACTACTTTTTAGCAGTGTTGTAACACATTTTGTGCACTGGTGAGTATTTGCAGCAGCAGGACGCTGTATGAGTGACACATAAAACTAGTGTTGATGGTTATGAAGGAACATGATAATAGTAACATAATGGAGTTCAATGGGAGGGGATAAGAAAAATATGCCTTTCTCCACACAGGCAATATTTACTAGGAGGGTCAATTCATTCTCGGTTAATGCTTTTTCATGGGATTTTATTTTTATTTTTATACAATGAATAACATTATAAAAAGATCCTTTAAGTCAGAGATATTCAACAGGGGGTCGTCAGAGTAAGTGTAGGAGGGTCACCAAATTATGTCTAAAATGTTTTTGAAAGTTTCTTTTTTCAAAAATTCAAACATATAAATATATAATAATATTAATCCAGCCTATTATTAGGAAAGATAATTTGGCCTTTTTGTGAAAAAAAAAAACAACAGTTAATTTACACATGGAAGATAAGCTTATTATAGTTAAAGTAGCCACTATGGTAGCCATACAGTTAAGATTAAGGATTCACTGTGCCTTCCACATATATGTTTAACATTAAAACATGATGTATAAATAATATATATCCATTTATTTTCATCCATCCGACCCAATTTAACATGCAACTTAATTTTATACAATATACTGTATGTACAGCAGTAGGGGGTCCCTACTCCGTCTCTCCTTCAGCTAAGGGATCCTTGAAGACCCCTGATTTAAGTCATGAAACTGTAGCACAACTACAGTTAGTTAAACATTCTGCAACATGTTAACTATGGCTCTTCAGTAATATCATACCCCAGTCTTGGTATCCTATTAGACTGAATGTGTTTGCCTTATCCTTGATTTGTCTTCACTTATTATTATTGCCCCTTTGTTTGTTTCATTTTAGATTTTATTCAAATATATTTTTCATTTTGTCTATCTTCTTTTGTAGTATACACTTATACGGTATTCTAACATTTGTAACCGTGAAGCCCTTTGTAATTCATGTTTTGATAAGTGATATTCAGCCTATATAAAGTTTAGGTTACTAAGGGTACAGTATAGCCTACTGGTAGAAGTACTACTTTGTAATGCAATGTCACTGTATGCTACACTTTTTGGAGGCTCTGAACTAAAATTGAACATCAATTGTAGAAATAAAAATGGCAGGCAATGTTTATGTGCAGGAATCCTCACATATAACTAATACAGACACAATAAATTCCTCTTCCTGACATGTGTTGCTGTTTTTGGCCCTGACATGCTGTGTGTTAAGTGTCCAGCTGACAGTGGACAGCGGACAGAGACAGGCCAGGCCCGGCTAAGTTGGTCCACGGCGGCGCCGACACACTCACAGAGATGGATCCCGGCGTCACGCTGCATTTGTTGAAGGTTTTGATTTGGCAGCCTGTCAGGACAGCAAGAGGACCGCTGGCACTGGACTCCGGACTCGCTAACCACAACCCTGCCAGCATCGGGCCCAGGCCTTCATTCAGTTAATTATTACCCTGGCACCGCTGTTGCCTTGCCGACAGGCCATGAGACCCATTAGGTCTCCTGAATAGACAGTTTATGTAGATGGCAGCGAGTGATAAAATCCTGCACTCATCTGGTTATATAACTGATTTGGCATGTAGAGGCAGTATGACAATCAAAGCTCCCAAATGATCCACGCTTAGCAATATATGGCAGCCAGAGCCGAACACTCAGGAAGTCTCTCAAAGTCTGCATAGCCCAATCCATGCTGATTTTAAGTACAGTATTGTGGTACTTTTTGGTTTATTAAAGGAACACGCCGACTCATAAGAACTTGGTCCTATTCCCCGTATCCCCCAGAGTTAGGTAAGTCCATACATACCCTTCTCATCTCCGTGCGTGTCGTAATTCTGTCTGACGCATCCACCGTTAGCCTAGCTTAGCACAGATCCTGGAAGTAACCGGCTCCATCTAGCCTACTGCTCCCAATAAGAATAACAGAATAACACCAACATTTTCCTATTTACATGTTGTGATTTGTATAGTCACAGCGTGTACAAATGACAAGGTCACATGACACACAGCCATCTTCTAACCGTATACATACTGGGAACTATATTCTCAGAAAGGCGAAGCACTGCTACTTCTGCTACTTGGGCGGAGTGATTTGCTCGCAGCACTTGAGAAGCCCTGTGGTGAGGAGCAGAGTGTTATGTGTGAGTGGAAGGTAGAGGACCCAAATGCAGGTAGAGCAGGCAAGCAGGCAGGAAAAGGTTCAGACTGAAGTTTTATTAACAAAGGCTGGGCCAATCAAAAGGGATCCAAAGGGCAAACCAAAAACACAAGGAGTCCAAAACTAAGGCAAAAGGCAAAAGGCAAAGTCCCAAATCCAAAAGATCTCCAGAGACAAGGACAAAAAAAACAAACACAGGGAAGATTCCAAAAACACACCGACAGGATAGAGACTGGGTACAGACAGACTGACAGGGCAAAGACAAAAACGATCTAACAAGAGACAAAGGGAACACAGAGGCTAAAAACATGAGGTAATGAGTAAACCAGGAACAGGTGGGACAACAGGTGAAACACGTCAGGGCGGGGCAGGACAATCAACAAAGGCGGGGAAACACAGGAAGTAAAGTGGACAAGACAAGACCGAAAACTAAGACTGTCAAAATAAAACAGGAACCAGAAATAATCACCAATGAACAGGAATGCACAATACAAACAAGAATACACAGTTAAAACAGATTAAACAGAAACACACAATGAACAGGGGAATAAGGAACAGAAATATACACAGAGAAAAGGAATACACAGAATAAAGATACAAACAGTAACAGAAATGTCCACAACCACAACACAGAGGGTAACAACGGGGCTTTTCAGGTGTTGCGCTAATCACTCCGCCCAAGTAGCAGAGGGGGATATGGTGAATAAGACAAAGTCCCAATGAGTCGGCATGTTCCTTTAAAGTGTCTCTATGTAACTTTCAGTCTGTGTTGATTCTAGCGGCCCCTTCAGACTAAAGCGGTAGTGTTTTTACCACCTGCTGTCCTAAAGCTCTTTTCTTTACGGTGCTGTATTTCCCACTGCAGATTACTGAGTTAGTGTTACCAGGAGGTCATGTAGTCACGATGAATGTTTTGTTCAGACAGAAAATCATTCATTTACAATAAGAGAATGGGCCCTATCTTGCACTCAGCGTAATTGCCTTTGTACACCGACGCATGTATCATTCCTATTTTGCACCCGACGCACAGCGGACTTTTCCCTCCACAGACGCACGGCGGTAAATTAGGGAATGTATTTGCGCTCCCGGGGCGGTTCAGCGAAAAGAGGAGGCGTGTTCCGGCGCAAACGTTACGTGGTGCTATTCTGCAGTTTCAGAAAACAATTCCGCCACTGACCAGGAAAAACCTGGTCTAAAGTCAGTAGCGCGTTATTCAGATGCTATTTTAGGGGCGCATGCTTGGCCATAATGTAGCGTGTGCACAACGCGCTTACACTTCTCTCATCTAAATGGATGCAGCAGTTCCCATTTTTGCAAACCATACACAATTATAAAGAAAAATATTACTGAAAATGCGCTTCAGGTGTTTGGATAGGTCAGGAGGCACTTTACAGTACAGTCCTCAAAAAGTCCCAGCATTCTTTGTGGCTTGTTGTGTTTTACACATTTCCATGAATCATGGATGTGTTGATGAAATAAATGAGGAAATATTAGAGGACTTAAGGAGACGTGATGATGAACTACGCTGGGATCTGGTCCTGGAGTAATGCGCGATGTGCTCCTGGTGGAGCGGGTGGACGGAGATGGAGTGGGGGGAGGAGGAAGGGGCACAACAGGTGCAGGTGGTGCGTTTGGAGGCCCACGCTCCATGGCTGCAGCAATCCTCTCCAGACTTGAGGAGATGCGCCCGAGAGGCCGCAGCAACATCGCCACCCGGCGACATCCGCCCACAAAGCTACTTGCGTTTTGCGTTTCATACTTGCGTTTCAGATCGTTAAAATAGGGCCCAATAAGTTCCAGATGCATCGCTGCATTTCAAGTGTTCATACGGTAACGTAGCCTACTTTGGATGTCTCGTGAGCTGAACCAGGTAACGGGATCACTGTCACTGGGTCACGAGCCAAAGCATTAGGAGTTTGTTGAAGCAACCAACATAATAATAACTTAGATTAATATAGCTCATTATATGAAACCCACAGACGCGGTACACAAGTACAGGGGGCCAAGGGAGGAGAAAATAGTAGGCCAACACAAACACGGACGAAAAGGAATAAAAGGTCTGCCATAAATGGAAGGGGACATCATGTAATGTCGGCTACTGACGTACAACCACATTGTGTACTATAAAGTTATTTTATGAATGAAATAGACGTTTTTAATCATTTACAATCCCGTAATTGTCTCCATCTGTTGAAAGCCCGACCGAGTGTGACTCGGGTCTCGCACGTTGTGTTTCTCTTTCCTTTTTAGCTTTTAGTTGTTCTTCGTTGAATTTCCTTCTTTTCTGTTTTTCTGTGCTGTGCTGTGTTTTTCTGTGCTGCCTCAGTATCAGCCATAACGACAACAGATAACTTTAGAATACAATTAGGCCTATATAAAGAAATCTCTGCTACCTTTTACCTGGTTGGATACTCAAACACAGGCTTTTCCAGTGTTACAAAAAAATCGGATCAGCAGGGGCCAGTTGTTCAAAACATTTAATCTGGATCAAAATTATCTGGATTTGGAAATCCCATTTTTTGCTATCCAGGATCAGGTAATCCGTCTTACTTTTATGCCGGTTTTTCAAAGCAACATTGGATTGGATCACCCTTATCCAGAGGCCTGTACTACGAAGCACGATCAACTTGTCCTGGATTTCTTTCAGTAATCCGGCTTCACCTAACCTAACAACCGCGGTCCCGCATAACCTGTACTACGACGCTGGTTATCAACTAGTTCAGTCAACTCAGGGTTTCCCAATCCAGCGGCGCGCGCGTTCACATAAAAGAGGCGGTGTTTGCGCACCACGACCAATCGCAAACATCTACCAGAGCCGCATGTTATTTCTCCATAAATATGAAGAACACAGACACGGTTTTACAGGGAAAACGCAATACAGTCGCTGCTTCCTAAAACAGGAAGGAAAGCTGGCAAAAATAAAAAATAAATAGCCGACGCTGTAGATGTTTAAATCACAAAGCTTATTAGGCCTAATACCACTTCCCCATCAGTCAGGACCAAGATCTGACCATAATAACACTTGTGCTTTACATAAACTGTCGTTGCTTTAGCCTATTATTTCAGTTGCAACCCTGGCAGTGGGAAGCGATCGTGAGAGCAAATAAAACATATAAAAACATAATTCAAACCGATGTGCGCATTGGCGACACACGGCTCAAGAAGCCGATATGTAATTCCCTCCCATTAAAATATATAGGCTATATTTCATAAACATACCCATGTTAACGGGGTAGTTGGTCTCTAAAAAAATAAATGTAAATGTTTTAACTTTTATGAGCACACCCCTCTCTCCCTCTCTCTCTCTCTCTCTCTCTGCACCGAGCTCCACCTGATCTTCTAAGAACGGTGACACCGTTATCAATCGAGTATTGATTGGTCAGTAGGCGGTGCTTTTACCCCGGTTGATCTCCAACTTAACCTGCTCCCGACCAGGTTAGGTGTTCAGCATGAGTTACCACGGTGATTGAACCCGATAACAACTGATCCACCTTCGTAGTACAGAAAATCCTGGGTTGAGCCTTAAATTAGCTCGTTAACGCCAAATCCTGCTTCGTAGTACAGGCCTCTGATATACAGTTTTCAAGATTACCAAATCCGGATTACCAGTGCTCTAAATGGGACAACATATCACAATGTGGGCTACCACCTATGTAAAGAACAGGTAGGAGAGCCAACATGGGGTCACTGTAAGGGTTTCTTATTTTGAGACAAAACACAAAAATAACATAACCATCCACTTCCATTCATAATTTCTTTTATGACCCCTCATCAGAGTTACAACAAATAAAAACAAATATACATTAACAATTAGTTATTGTACAAATTTGTTGCAGACTTTGCTTTCTTTAAGACTGTTGTGGAAGGAGTGTATTTGTGGGCTGGGCCAGAGTGGTTCATTTTACATGAGAGTAGGGCGCAGACAGTTCTGTTGTCTAACGTCATCCTAAACACCCTTTCTGAACTTGCATTGCTATGGGGAATGCATAGTAAGAGGGAGATTTACGGGAGATTTACTGGATTTACGGGATTTACGGGAAAATACTAATACGGGAGGACGGTGGGAAAGAAGGGTAAAATACGGGACTTTCCCGGCCAAAACGGGATACTTGACAGGTATGATTTGGACTATTTTGTCCGAAGTAAGCTTTCTGTGATTAAAGGTTCTACCAAACAAACTTTATAAGTGAATGGCATAAGAAAGCTTTTATGGAACTTCCATCACACTCCTCAGCTTCTGCCTCAGCTGTTGCTTTAAAGGAAGAAGAGGAAAGTGTTGCTCTAAGTGTGCTGTTCCACTGTCCTGGACTCTTGATGGTTGGCTGAGTTAACAAATGCGTCTACGGATGGCTGGAGACACTTCAGATAAACCTGGACTCGGTGTTGTTCCTGTTCCATCATAAGTTGCTAGAGGTACACAGGAAGTAGCATGTTTTATGTCCTCCTCAATGAGTAGCTGGTTTAGGAATGGCAGGGCAACATGGAGGAAGCGCTTGGTTGTGTTTACATACCCAGGTGACAAATGGGTAAGAGAAGGTACATAGGAATGAAGAGGGTGAAATGAGTCATTCTTTGCCAGTGACTGAACACTGCTTCAGGAAGCCAGAGGACGGATGCATGAGATTACATGGATATACTTTCAATAACTGCAACATCCACAGTAGGAGAACATGCAGACTTTTTGAAAAGTTCTTCATTTCCTTCAGACCTCAGTCAAACAGTATATAATGAATGTTATTAAAGGGCCAGACCAGTTTCTTTTCTTTTAATTCACTACACAAAACAATACCTGACTTCACAGCTAACCATTTGGTTTTGCATATATATCATACAAGTGTAGGTTACATAGTTTGGTTTGTCAAATCATACATAGTATTGTCCTTTGATGATTTAACTGTGAATGCTTATAACTATTTAATGTGTTGGACAATACATGACACTGTGTTATCAGTCTCTGCTTGGAGCAGACAGAGATAGACTCAGCTGTAAGACAGAAAGCTTGGCTATACTATAAAGACAGTTTACAGTGCTGGTGATCAGGCATGAAGCAGAAACAATGGAAGTTCATTTTCCTTCAGTTAGCAAGAAGAAGTCATTGTTGTTGAGTCTGTTTTTTTTTCTTCATGAAACGGGTTTGGGGAATCTTCAAAATCATCTTTTTTTATTTTATCTCCGATAGCTATGTATTGCAAAGTGCTCACTGCTGTTCTGTAATACAGATCACCTGTCAGTCAGTGTGGATAATCATGTTATGTCTTCTTTTGGATTTACTGACATTTTTGCTTCTTTGGGCGGCCCTCTAGCCTGGAAACCAGACAAATCTGCGAGCTTGTGTTTCATTTGCTCTGGTAGGTATGTCTGGCCCCCTCCATTCAGGCAGATTTCCAGCCGGGCAGAACCTGGACGAACCAATCACAGCTGTTTATCTCAGATGGGGCGGGTTTAAAACAATGACTGACATTGTTTTGAGCGTCATGCTTACCAAAACTATACCATACGTAACTGGCATACTGCTTCTAGTGCAACCAGGCTCAAGAAAATCAGGTCAAACTGTCAAACTAGGCATTTCTGATCAAATACGTATCAAGATTGTTTTACTGTATTGCATATTGCTCGCCTCAGATGTTTTCAGAAATATTTCAGTCTATGTTTAGCTTTTATTTCCACACGGACCATGCTCCACCACCCCTTGCATGTGTTTGCTCAGAGTCTTTTCGTTGCTCTGATTGGTTGTAGGTCACATTGCATTGCTCTGATTGGTTGTAGGTCTATTCGATTGTGTCCAGAGGCATTTTGGTCTGTGTGTTTGATAATGGCCAATGGAAAACGAAAATGAACTGAGAGGTTCCAGGCTAGGGGCCCTCTACGCTTTTCTGGATATGAGGCAATTGCTGCTCAGTATTTGTATTGTGTTTGGTGTAAAAGCCCCCAACTGTGTCTTCCAGGCAGCGCTGCATAGAAGGCACTAGGATTAGGCAATGGTTAGGGTTAGGATTAGGGTTAGGTGCCTTGAAGTCGACAGTGGGGGCTTAAAACACCATTGAGCTATTTGTATGGCTGTTAAGAGTTTCTATTTTAAAATTTTCTTTTATTATTATTTTAATATGGCATAATTATATTGATTTTTATTTCATTTGTGTCATTTGGCGGATGTTTTTTTTCCCAAAATGAGAAACAGTAGTAGGTAGATAAAGGAGAAAACAACAAAAGATTTCAAAAGGCCAAATGATGTTAAGTCAGAGACACTTCTGCCAAAGAACTGGCCATAGACAGCTGTTTTGAGGGAACTCTCAAAAAGTATCCAAGCAACAGCGAAAAGGGAAGTTGGAATGAAACTAACAATCTGACCCATTTTTAAAGTCCAAAAAGTTCTGAAGGAGTTAGAATACAATGACGTGTCAATCAAGAGCCATCAAAAGAACTGCTTCTCACTGTCATGCTGCCGGAAACTCACCACTTCCTGTGCAAGAGAACAGCTCATTTCCAGGCACTATTTTATTCTATTAGTCATTTAGTCTACATCCACAACGTTCCACTTTCGGGATTCCTCTGGTGCCGCCGGAAATTCCGCCAAATGTCCTTCTTTTCGGCCGAATGTCCATTACCTTTGTGTTACCTTTATGTTGTAATTCTAACCTCCGGTGGATTTGTGAGGACTGTGGTTAACTGCTCCTCAGATCTCTGCAGGGTAAATCCAGACAGCTAGCTAGACTATCTGTCCAATCGGAGTTTTCTGGTGCATGACTAAAACTACTTTTGAACGTCCACATGTTCCACCAAAACAAGTTCCTTCACGAGACTATTTAGCAGAGGCACCGTGGCTCCGTCCCGCACTTAGCACCGCCCAAGACGATTGGGATTGGTTTAAAGAAATGCCAATAAACCAGAGCACGTTTTTCTTCCATCCCAGAATGCTGTGTGGACTAGTCAGACCTTCCTCCGCAGCACTGTGAAGGAAGGTCTGGCAATGCAAGACTATTAGTCATTTGATTTAAACTGGTGAAACAGCCCTTTATCTTGGTGTAATTCAATATGACAGCACAAACAGTGTCATCCAACTGGTTCCTTGCAGCTCAATGTACAGTGCTGACAGTCATGCATTTACTGCTAATCAAATCACTCCAAGTGACTCAATGAAGCCGGGATAAGGTCAAAGGGGAATTCTTCTGCCACATAGATGGCCCACACAAGCAGCCCTGCTCTCTCTCTTTCTCTCACACACACACACACACACACACACACACACACACACACACACACACACACACACACACACACACACACACACACAAACATTACCTCATACAGTCATCTGCCTTGCCATTTACACGCACACACACACACACACACACACACACACACACACACACACAAACACACCAACAGAGGGTACACACTGAACAACAAATATCTGCACACACATTTCTTGAGCAGCAGCATCAGCAGCAGCTGCTCCAGAGATGTGGTGTGTGTATGTGTGTGTCCACAGCACTCTCCACATTTCTCCCATTTCCCAATATTAACGCAGAGCTGGGATGTCCATCTGTTAATAATGCACTCAGCAAATGAGAGCTAGCCACCGCGCGACATCCAATACGCAGGAAATGTGAACAGCTGCCGTGTGCTGAAGAGGTGCTTTCACCACGCAGACGCGTTGGGGGGCTACTCCTTCCTCTCAGCCTGTTCTCGTAATATTAGGCCGTCTGTTGCTGTGGCCAGACACACACTGAGCAACACATGCAGGAACCCAGGCGCATGCTGACATATGGAACATGCAAAAACAGCCATGTATAGATTATAAGATCAAATTCTCTCCATATCTTTACCATTATGATCTCATACAAAGCTGCATATTTACAGATAATACCCCACACCTGTGGTCAGTCTCAATTTTACCACTGAATAAGATCCTTAGATGCATGAAGCTGCTCCCACTCCACTCGCATTAAGAAATCCACTTATTTTCTCATCATCCTCCATCAAAACTCGGAGGTGTTGATCCTCACTCTGACTCTCACACTGAGCTGTAAACTACTTCAGTACTCATCTATGGTTACAGTTCAGAGACGTCAAAAAGGATAACAGAGATGCCAACACACTCTGAAAGCCCCTGCTGGGTATGTGTTGATATCCGGTCCATGAGTATCACAAATGGGTCAGGTGACAGGTGACACCCTTGCTGTTCACGTCAGTGTCTTATCATGAGATACCTGACAACTGAGGGCTGTTTGCAGAGAGAGTTTCTTGAAATTAAAATGTATAAAATGTAAAAGAAAGAGATGGATCATTTTATGTTGTGTGATGCTAATATCCAGAGGTGGAAAGAGTACAAAAAATATTTGTACTTAAGTAAAAGTTCATCAAAGTATTTACTAAGTAAATTAAATACAATACAAGTACAAGTAAAATTACAGGTATCAAATCTACTAAAGTAAAAGTAAAAAGTAGCTCATTTAAAATTTACTCAGAGTAAAAGTTACTTAGTTACTTTTTAACAGCAGGGAGGGAAGGGAGACATAATTCTTTTCATATTTATACTTATTTAATATGTTATACATCCTCATTATACTTATTTAATTAAATTGCAGTCAGTATATTGCCTTTTCCACTTTAGTTTGATACTTTGCCAAAGCCACTTTTGAGACCTTTTTTTATTTCCTTTTTTTACTCAGTAATGGATGTGATTTAAAATGTAGCAAAGTACCTCAATACCGGTACTCAGAACAAGACTTAGTTTTGGTAGATTTGGCCCAACCCTGGATGTGGCTAGATTCTTCTCCTGCTGGTCCCCCTGCAGCAGAAACCTAAAAAAGAGATGTGCTGGAAATGTCTGAAAATATTTGACATAAGGGAACCACACACTTGCGGTCCATTCATGAGCCAACCAGAATGGACCTCCTTTCTGCTTTTAAACATTGAACCCCTTTATCTGAAATTTCCCAAAATGTCATTGTGGTGTCTGTGTTCAGTCATCATTTCCTTCAGGGGGTAAAGTTTCCTAATTTTCCCAAAACTGTCCTAAACGGCAGCAAGTGCTCCATCCAGAGACAGCTGGCCTGATCAACATTACAAAAATTCTTCTTCTCTCAAACATTTTGTGTGCCTTGGTATTTAGGCATCACAGGAGCGCCCAGGTAGGTAAACATCAGTGCGGGGCTATGTGCAGTTTACTGACTGGCAGGATTTCCCAAACCTCCTTACACAAATACTAACACACGCCTTCACCAAAGCGAAAGGGCAGCATAAATTCTACATCTGATCTCATAGCTTCCCCCTCCCTCCCCACACACACACACACACACACACGCACGCACATGCACACATTCCACAGTTAATGTACGTACAACAGAATTTCCTCTCTCACTGTCGACTCACAGTAAAATCCACAGCTGCCATTTTTTCGGGATTTTTTCTGACTCAGGCCTTACCACAGTAGTGTGCGTGTACACACTTTAAGTTAAGCTAAATACTCCTGAGTGTTTAGACCTTCACATGCAAAACATTTCACCGTCCTCTCCCCTCCGTCCTGCTTCTCCTGCAGCGAAGAGATTGATGGTTGTTTGCTTTGTGGTCACACATCAGCAGGATCTGTCAGCGCTGGGGATGATAAACTAATCTCTTCAGCCTCCTCTCTGGGCTTTCCCCTCTAAGCGTGTTTCTGTGTGTGTGTGTGTGTATTTGTGTGAGTATGTGCGTACATGTGCATGGGAGGTATCTTTGCATGTTTCAGTGTCATGTGACAGCATGTTGTGTCTTTGTATGTTTCTGCGAGCATGTCCTGTCTCTCTGCATTTGTCAGAGTTATCTTAATCTTTATGTGTGTGTCTGAGGATATGTGTGTGTGTGTGTGTGTGTGTGTGTGTGTGTGTGTGTGTGTGTGTGTGTGTGTGTGTGTGTGTGTGTGTGTGTGTGTGTGTGTGTGTGTGTGTGCATGTGTGTCTTTCCCGGCCATCACATGCCACGTAGATCTTCAGCCCATTACCTCCCACCGACCTGGCAACCCTTACAGCAACCCTGCCATACAGTGAAGGAGCCAGCAGGCCTGTAATGTTTGCGGTGAACCTCAGGAAGGAAGTGATACTGGAGTTGGACTTGTTGATAGAACACTTGTCTTCATCAGGTCTCATAAGCTCTGACTGTGTGTGTGTGTGTGTGTGTGTGTGTGTGTGTGTGTGTGTGTGTGTGTGTGTGTGTGTGTGTGTGTGTGTGTGTGTGTGTGTGAGAGTGTGTGTGTGTCCAGCCATTTCTGGTGGAGTGTTTCCTGTATGGGTGAATGCTCGTCTTGTGTACACGGTTTTCCTCCACATGTGTGTGTGTGTGTGTGTGTGTGTGCGTAAATATATATCTGTTCTTGTGTAGGTATTTGCGGTTTAGTGTTTCCTGTACGTGTGAATATGCGTGTTATGTGTTAAGTGTTACATCCATGTGTGTACACAGCTCTGTGTGTGTGTGTGTATGTTAGCCTCTAGTCCCCCCGCTGATCCCTCTTAGCTTCCTGAACCAAACAGCCCACTGGATTCCTCACATAAATCTGCCGGGTGCGTTAAACTGAACCTAAATAAAAAAATGGTTGCTTCTTGGGTTGAAGAGGGGATTCGTTGCCGTTAAGAGATGCAGAAGTCGCACACAGGAAGAGGAACAGAGACAGGAAAGGGAGGGGGGTGACATATAGGGATGCATTCATTCACTCCCTGACTTGTGGAATTTTCAGCGCATGGGGAATTTAGCAAAATGGAGATTTAGAGGGAGTGTACGTCTCCTGTGAGTGTGTATGTATGTGTCAGTAATCAATATAGGTCTGCACCAAGACAAATACCTTCATCATTTAGTACTGCTGCTTACTGACAGGGATGTTGAGATGATTCTGCTGTGCTATAAGACGAACTGAAATTCTTTAAGTCAAGTAAAGGTATTATTTAGTGTTATTAGTTAATGTAGTTAAACATGGGTTAAAATTACCAATATTAAAGAATAGTCCCTTGTTTTGTACTAGCACAACATGCATTTCCTAAATTAAACATGAAACTTTAAAATCTGTAAATTATTAACATTAAGACCCAGTCTGCATTACAGAAATTGCAGTTTTTCACTCTGTTGTTAGTTATTACACACAGTCTCGCATTGCCAGACCTTCCTCCACAGCGCTGCGGAGGAAGGTCTGGCTAGTCCACACAGCATTCTGGGATGGGAGAAAAACATGCTCTGGTTTATTGGCATTTCTTTAAACCAATCACAATCTTGGGCGGTGCTAAGCGCTGGATGAAGCCACGGAGCCATGGTGCCTCTGCTAAATAGTCTCAGGAAGGAACTTGTTTTGGTGAAACATGTGGACGTTCAAAAGTAGTTTTAGTCGTGCAACAGAAAACTCCGATTGGACAGATAGTCTAGCTAGCTGTCTGGATTTACCCTGCAGAGATCTGAGGAGCAGTTAACCATAGTCCTCACAAATCCACCGGAGGTTAGAACGTCAACACAGAGACAGTGTTAGGTGATGGACTACCGGCCGTAAAGTGCGACGTCCGGAATTTCCGGTGGCACTGGACCCATCCCGGAAGTGGAACGTCGTGGATATAGACACATTACACACATTACACACTGGCCCGACACACACACACGACCAAGACCTATACATGCAGTAATGGAGAGATGTCAGAGTGAGGGGGCTGCCCATGGACAGGCGCCCTGAACGACAACATAACATCGCAAAGACTCACAGCTTTTTTTTGCCCCTACCGTCAACTCGTCTCCTTTCTCAAAGCGCCATCTGATATAGGTTTCAAGCCGAACAATAGCGCACAAAGCACAATACACCACATAAAACCAGATATAGCGCCCCGACAGTAGCCTGCTTGTCTTCCTCTGTGTTTACATGCTGGCTTCCTGTGTCTCAGTTAATCAGTAGGATCTGGGTGTCTGCCTGGCTCAACGCTGGATACAAGGAATAGACTAATCTCCTGGAGGAGTCAGTCTGTGTGTTATTCATAATCACAGTCGTGCAATAACAAACTACCATCCTAAATTATACAAAGGGCCAGACTAGCTGCTCATTTTCTGGCACGTAGTGAGAGGCGACATGACTGCATGCCGGAAGAATGTCAAACCATTCACATTTCTCCAAACAAATGATCTTTGAGTAAAGTTTTTATTACTTTTAGACAGTGGTGGAATGTTACTCCAGTACTGTACTTCAGTCCAAATGTTGAGGTACTTGTACTTTACTTTACTTGAGTCTTTTCTTTTCATGCCACTTTCTACTTCTACTCCGCTACATTTCAGAGAGAAATATTGTACTTTTTACTCTGCTACATTCATCTGTTTCAGCTTTAGTTACTAGTTACTTTAGTTACTCCACTACATTCATCTGTTACAGCTTTAGTTACTAGTTACTTTAGTTACTCCACTACATTCATCTGTTACAGCTTTAGTTACTAGTTACTTTAGTTACTCCACTACATTCATCTGTTACAGCTTTAGTTACTAGTTACTTTAGTTACTCCACTACATTCATCTGTTCCAGCTTTAGTTACTAGTTACTTTAGTTACTCCACTACATTCATCTGTTACAGCTTTAGTTACTAGTTACTTTAGTTACTCCACTACATTCATCTGTTTCAGCTTTAGTTACTAGTTACTTTAGTTACTCCACTACATTCATCTGTTACAGCTTTAGTTACTAGTTACTTTAGTTACTAGTTACTTTAGTTACTCCACTACATTCATCTGTTCCAGCTTTAGTTACTAGTTACTTTAGTTACTCCACTACATTCATCTGTTACAGCTTTAGTTACTAGTTACTTTAGTTACTCCTCTACATTCATCTGTTACAGCTTTAGTTACTAGTTACTTTAGTTACTCCTCTACGTTCATCTGTTACAGCTTTAGTTACTAGTTACTTTAGTTACTCCACTACGTTCATCTGTTACAGCTTTAGTTACTAGTTACTTTAGTTACGCCTCTACGTTCATCTGTTACAGCTTTAGTTACTAGTTACTTTAGTTACTCCACTACATTCATCTGTTACAGCTGTAGTTACTAGTTACTTTAGTTACTCCACTACATTCATCTGTTACAGCTTTAGTTACTAGTCACTTTAGTTACTCCTCTACATTCATCTGTTACAGCTTTAGTTACTAGTTACTTTAGTTACTCCTCTACATTCATCTGTTACAGCTTTAGTTACTAGTTACTTTAGTTACTCCACTACATTCATCTGTTACAGCTTTAGTTACTAGTTACTTTAGTTACTCCACTACATTCATCTGTTACAGCTTTAGTTACTAGTCACTTTAGTTACTCCTCTACATTCATCTGTTACAGCTTTAGTTACTAGTTACTTTAGTTACTCCACTACGTTCATCTGTTACAGCTTTAGTTACTAGTTACTTTAGTTACGCCTCTACGTTCATCTGTTACAGCTTTAGTTACTAGTTACTTTAGTTACTCCACTACATTCATCTGTTCCAGCTTTAGTTACTAGTTACTTTAGTTACTCCACTACATTCATCTGTTCCAGCTTTAGTTACTAGTTACTTTAGTTACTCCGCTACATTCATCTGTTACAGCTTTAGTTACTAGTTACTTTAGTTACTCCACTACATTCATCTGTTACAGCTTTAGTTACTAGTTACTTTAGTTACTCCACTACATTCATCTGTTACAGCTTTAGTTACTAGTTACTTTAGTTACTCCACTACATTCATCTGTTACAGCTTTAGTTACTAGTTACTTTAGTTACTCCACTACATTCATCTGTTCCAGCTTTAGTTACTAGTTACTTTAGTTACTCCTCTACATTCATCTGTTCCAGCTTTAGTTACTAGTTACTTTAGTTACTCCTCTACATTCATCTGTTACAGCTTTAGTTACTAGTTACTTTAGTTACTCCACTACATTCATCTGTTACAGCTTTAGTTACTAGTTACTTTACTAATTTTGCACACAAAACACATGTAGTTTATAACATCTGATGTTTGATTCTAAAGTAAACTAGCCAACAATACAACGACTAAAAGTCCAGCTTACTTTTACAGTGCAGTATCAGTACTTTTACTGAACTCTTGTATTGTTTTCCTGTGGACTATGAACTTGTTGTCCTTTTGGGTCAAATTGAAAATGTTTTTTGAAAACTCTTTTTGGCACTTTTTTTCCCCAACGTTTTTGTCGCTTTCTTTGATGCTTTTGATTCTTTTTTTAAAACGTCTTTGGGCGCCCGGATAGCTCAGTCGGTAGAGCGGGTGCCCATATACAGAGGTTTACTCTTCGACGTCAAATAAAGGCCTAAAAATGCCCACAAAATAATCTTTAAAGATAAATTTAAAAAGAAAACGTCTTTGTCACTTTTTTCCAACGCTTTTCTTTTGTTCATGCTCAATAAGTCCAGCATTCATGATATTATATCACATTTTTTAGTTTAAAAAAAGCAGAAGCAATGAATTATTTTGACTAATAGTTGAGTGGATCACAAATCAAATGCTATAAAATTGAATTAAACACCCAAAATTCAATGAAAGTAATCATTGATTTGACCTGCTTTTTCCATGTGGTTTTGGGGCAATTTGGTTGAAGGAAACCCATATTTCTAAATGTGTTGAGGGCAACACAAGGCTTAAATAAGGATCTGAATACCTTTTCCAACACTGCTTTTAGACAACTTTTACACTGGTGGTATTCTCCACCAGCAATCTTCTGCCTGTCTTCTCACACCAGCACCTCCGAATGGCAAATATTTCAAGATAATCTCCTGAATCTCAGTGACTGCTGCCTATCTTAATTAACTTTTCACCGGTGTCCAGTTGTTTCCTCCCTCGCTGATTTATCAGGCAGATTGAAAAATGATGGCCGCCACCGGTCTGGGTTTTGTGCTGAGATTTGTCTTGCAGATTCCACAGCTGATTATTGAGCGAGGAGGAGGTCAGGGCGTGTGTCTGCTTGCCTGCCTTAGCTAAACTGTGTGGCATTTTTTTGTTTGCTTTTGTCTGTTCCTTGTGTACGTCTGTGCGTATCTCAATAAGGATCTCCCATCATTCCACACTTTGTTTATTTGAGATGAAGGCTTCCTGTGCTTGTTGGGGGCATTGGGTTCTTTTCTATACAGAGATGTGGTACCTTCCAGGGCAAGCTATGCAAGCTATTTATTAGGCTACATGTCGCAGTAATGACACCGAGTTTAAGGATGCTTATTGGAAGGTCATGTTTCCTGTCAACAAAACATTCCTTTGTGTGATAACAGAAAACTGCAAATAAATGAGCATAAAGTCTTGTTGAGCCCCACAATCTTATTTTGTCAAAGAAATTTAATAAATCTGCTATTACTGTATTGTCATTCATTTAATCTTTTGTTTCAGTACAGATGTTTTCACTTAAAGAAGTCATTTGATTGGCTCAGATGGACCTTACTCTCAGCGATGAGCTCAACTGTAGTTGCGTCAAAATTGATGCAATGGGATTTAATGTAATTAGCCATTTCATGAAGATGCATCCGGTCATTTTTCCTGGAAATATGAAAGCTGCAGTTTGTTTAAAAAGTCAGGACATGATATATTCTACATGATGGTCATGGGAGGGAAACAGTTCTGACTTCTGTAGGCACAGAAGAAGCACAGAAATGCTAATTTCATTGTATTTATTTCAATGTATTTCCTTTTCTGTGTTGCAAAGAGTTATATTTCTTGTATTGGATTGAAGGACAATACACCAGCAGTTTACGTTGAGATTTGACATTTGATTATCCTTAAAAGGTAAATACACATGGCTATTAAATGTTTCAACAGTTACACCTAAAACCCAATGATGGGTCTCAAAACATGAACTCCATGTGTCTTTTTACAAATTTCAGTTTAAGCAGCAAACATTTTTCTAATTCCTGTACTATTTTATTGATATGGTATGTATTATAATATAATATATGCTTACATATTTCATTTAAGACACTTACTGACACTGGGTGTCTCGTAGCCACCTAGGAATAAATTGGAAAATAACTTTTAATTTAATTTTACTCTTTATTGATCTCCAATGGGAGAGTTATAGTTTACATTCTGTTGTTATTACACACAAGCCTAATGGAGAGAGGTCAAAGTGAGGGGGCTGCGACTGCTTAACAGGCGCCCTGGCCAGTTGTGGGGTGGGGTGGGGTTCAGTTCACCAGTGCCCAGAACCAGAGACCCTCCGGTTCCCAACCAAACTCCCTACTGACTGAGCTACTGCCACATATTTATGAATCATTTTGTCTTGAATTTTACTTTATGCTATATACTTTTTTACTGTATACAACTTTTGTTGGATTTGAACAGTTGATAGATATCTTATATGAAATTAAAAGCAGTTTGGTGAATTTGACACACAAAAAAGAAAAATATATTCACCACATGTTGAATAATGTTGAGTCCATTCTTCACTGCCCATTCACTAACTTATTTACACACGCACACACGCACGCACACACGCACGCACACACACTCTCACACACACACACACACACACACACACACACACACACACACACACACACACACACACACACACACACACACACACACACACACATACACACACTCCAAACTTCTCTAAACCAACATGTTTTTGACCTGACGATGACATCCATTAGAGGACCTCTCAGAGTTAAAGCCTCCCTAGTTGATCCTGACATCCATTTTACTTTCAGCTCAGGTATGTGGCACTCCACACTGGGTTGTTAAAGAGGTTTTTAAGTGTGTGTGTGTGTGTGTGTGTGTGTGTGTGTGTTGTTCAATAGGAATTTCTGGTTTTTAGCTCTAGTCGCGCTCCGCTGCTTCTTTGTGCTGCTGCCTGAGAGGAGAGCAGCGATGGAGGGAAACTGACAGAGAGGTGGAGGCGGTGAGGGGGTCAGCTCTCAACCACTTCAACACAATCAACAGAAAGCTCTCCTTGCTGCTGCTCTCAGACAACAACAAAAAAAACACCACACACCCCTACCCTAAAAACACAATGAGGAATCCCTTGCTAAAAAAGGAGAAAATAGATCAATTATCTTAAAAGTGTGCTGTTGTGTTCTTTATAAATAAAATAAAATCCTTCATGAGAACCCTCTGCTGTGACAGTATGAACAGTATACTGTTATTATGTACATGTGCCTGCTTTTACACTGGTAAAAATATCTAAGTTATAGTATTTTAGAGCATGGTGATGGATTTACATTTACATTTACAATCATATTTCAGGGGGGGGCCGGTGCTACCCCGTGCCCCCCTTCTAGCCCCGCCACTGCAGCTGAGACCACAGATAGGTCGGACCTCCGCGTTTAACTATATATTTTTAAACGTCACAGTCAAGGCTGAAAATGACAACAGAAAAAAAACTAGTTTGCTGATTTCACATATCTCCGAAATTCAAATCAACGGCAATTTGTTGGGTGATTTTTGTGTTGGCCGCAATGTCACGTTGATTCAGTATATTTCTAGTTGTTTCCATTCTGTGGACTGCATGCACAGTACAACTGCATGGCAATACGGCAACAAGAAGTGTACAGGACTGCTGTTCTTAGTAAATATGATAATCAGTTTGTTGGTTGTTGGAGCATGTGTACAGCCCGCCTGAGCTCGTTGTGTAATAATGCGTGTATAACATCAACCCTGTTATGTACAATCAAGTTGTTTTCAGGAGAACCTGGGCTATCAGGATATGTATGCTGCAGTGATGTCACATGAATGTATACATTCTTATATGACTCTAAATACAAAAGAAATTCAATCTCACAGAGAATACTTTGGGCTTTTGGAAATTGGAAGTTTTTCCCATAAAAGTCCATACATTTCATTAGTTGTCATCTCCAATGCATTTTCGGTCCAATATTAGACATCAGTAGGCCAAATCCCACTCATTTCCACATCCAGGGCTGCATCTGGCCTCTCTCTGTCTGCCTGCAATACACACAGACTATATACAAAGCCCTCTTGCTTGTATTAGTTTAGGGTTACCTATTGGCTGAGCAACCTCCCTGTCCCCTGACATGGCTTCATGTGATTGGTCGACACAGCCAGCAGTCAAGACAGGCAGAAGCCAAGATGGCGGCGGCTGGCGGTAAAACATTAAGTTGGTCAATAAATTGTTTAGTCATGGATTTATCGTTCTGGAATTATTGTGCAAAGTCTCAGAAAAGTCACTGAAGTTCAAGGCCGGATTTCTAAGCTTCTGGAAGGACTCCGAGCACACCACGTTATCGTGTAACGGTACAGAGAGTTAATGCCCCATATCATTTGTGACAGGTGTATTACCCTATCAGGAGTGAAGAGTTAAAGTCAAGATAGCCTATCCGGTGTGAGGGGGATGGGGTGAAAAAAAAAAAAAGTGTGCGGTAGTGGGGGCGGAAAGGAAGGTATGCCGAAGTTTACTGGAGAATCCCACTCTTGCTTGAACGGAATAAAAAAGGAACCAAACTATTGTGTGAGGGACGGATAACAAGTCGGAGTTACAAGCTTTAAGTAAGGGCCAAGTCTGTTCGCGTAGACTAGGACACATTTCCTCCGCTGAATATTTAAGTTAGGATTCCCTGACATCCAGACGCCATCGCAGCGATTCACTCTGGTTAAACCTGAGGCACACCCTTCTGAATATTCTGTTGTCACGGATTTTTGTTCATTACTTTACACCAGAGACTGAGGTATGGTTTATGTTTCCCTATTTTGACTGAGGATGGGAGCGTCAGCAGCTAAGGGTGTAATACTATTCACGATAACAGACAATAGACTTCCACTGTCATAGACTTGCAGCGGACACAAAGCTGCACCTTTAGAGGGACAGTGAGTGGAAACAAAAGGGATTCTGGTTGAACGCATTGATTGCTGAACATTTAAGGATAATTTGCATGCTCTGTTACAGTAAACTGTCAATAATTTACTGAAACTGTGCTTTGGTTTTTGTTGACTGCAAGCTGCGGAATATCTGTTAAAAGCGGTTAGGGATAGTCTACAGTGAGAAACATTTTTTTTTTTAAAGTATACTTTTATTCTGTCACATTGAACCTCATGTTTTATGTAATTATTTTTTTTAGAGTAATTCCTGCAATAGCAGAGTTGAAACTGGTCAAATTTAAATGGGCTAGGTTTGATTTTGCAACATTTTAAAGGTTCAATCAATGAATAATTAGTTTAGATATCTACTCAGTTGTTATTGCAAATTATATTGAGTTTATATTGCTCTGGAGTAGGGGCGCCCCACCTATCTAGCTAGGTATAGGATACAGGAGGGGGGGTTGTGCAGACCGTAAGTTCAGTTTAGGAGCACATCACACTTCAGGTGGTCATTGTGTTAGAGATAAGAGTCCTGAAGCCCACCCTACCATACTTTCATTGCCCCATGTTGATCAGGGAGATCAGCCAGATAGGTGACAACATACTTAGCGAATCAGGTTCTGGGGCCAGTTGTGCTGGGAGGTACGGACCCAGATCTTGTACTCTTCCAGTCGTCCAGAGCAGAACTATACTAATAACACCCCTACATAGTGGGGCTTATCCTCCGCTACAATCGTGCTAAAACACAGAACGAGGCTAGGTTGAAGCGTCTCGGAGGTATTGTAGATAAAGTGACTCGATTTTTGCATTCATAATTTATTTATTTGAACAAAGACATTGTAGCCTGATTCCATGATGAATTGAAAAGGTTCTGGATGGCCTACTATCGATGGAGGACTTCATTATAACAGTGCATTTCTCTGCTTCCAAACAAGACAAAAGTAAGTCTGCCCTGTATTGATCTGGAGATATTAAATATAACAGGTGAGTGCTTTAATACAAACTCAAACGTCAGCTAACTATTGTAACTATTATTAGCTGACATAGGCTAATGTGTTGCTAATACAACATTCTAATTACAGTAACAGCTGTAATGTAACTATGTAGCTATCAGAGGTGGGTAGTAACGAGTTACATTTACTCCGTTACATTTACTTGAGTAAGTTTTTGAAAAAATTATACTTCTAGGAGTAGTTTTAAATCACTATACTTTTTACTTTTACTTGAGTAGATTTGTGAAGAAGAAACTGTACTCTTACTCCGCTACATTAGGCTACAACGAGCTCGTTACTTTTCTTTTTACCTCTTTGGTATTCTACGCGTCATTTTTTGTATTCCCCCTACGCCTCATTTTAATGTTTTATTTTGAAAGAGAGAGAGAGAGAGAGAGAGAGAGAGAGAGGGAGAGAGAGAGACTTCCGCCAAAGGCTCTACCACGTACGTGACTGTTCACCAATCAAACGTAGTTGTGCAGTCTCGTCAGCTGGCAACAAAAAATAGGCGACGCTGATGCGTAAATCAACGCTTATCAATATCACTTCCCCATCAGTCAGGACCAAGATCTGACCATAATTACACTTGTGCTTTCCATAAACTGCCATAATTAGCCTACTATTTCAGTTGCAATCCTGCCAGTGGAAGCGATTGTGAGAGCAAATAAAAAATATAAAAAACATAATTCAAACTGCTGTGCGCATTGGCTCAAGAAGCAGAGAAATAGCCGATATGTAATTCCCTCCCATTCAAATCTATATATTTCATAAATATACCCATCAGGGAACGTTTACGGCGTTGTCGGTCTCTAAATGTTTTAACTTTTATGAGCGCACTCTTCCCCTTTTTTTTTCTCTCTCTCTTTTTCTCTTTTTTTTTTCTTTTCTCTCTCTCTCTCTCTCTCTCTCTCTCTCTCTCTCTCTCTCTCTCTCTCTCTCTCTTCTTTTTTTTTTTCTCCGCGCCCTACCTGATCTTCTATAAGAACGGTGATGCCGTTATCAATCGAGTAGGCCTATTGATTGGTCAGTAGGCGGTGCTTTTACACCGGCTGATCTCTGATCTCCAACATAACCTGCTCCTGACCAGGTTAGGCGTCCTGCATGAGTTACCACGGCGATTGAACCCGGTATCAAGTGATCCACCTTCGTGATAAAGAAAACCCTGGTGAACCTGAAGTTACCTCGTTAACCCCAAATCTTGCTTCATAGTCCAGGCCTCTGGCCTCATAATGAAAGCATGGTTACCTTAGTAAAAGGGCCAAACAGCAGCTCTGTTACCTTGTTCTAGTTCTGCCTGCAGAGCCTGGTTAAAAAAAGTAGGTTTGGAAAATTGTGTTACTTGTGCTTATTTATTTTTATGTATTATTATTTTATGTATTTTATTTTTTAAGTACTTGAATTTACCTGGATCATTTTAATGTAAGCTATTTTGTAATTAATTAATTTTTATTTATTTTATTGATTGGATGAACTATAATTTGCCTAAAGATGATTATTTTGTATTTTTGTCCGTCTGATTGAATGCTTATGTTAAAAAATAAATCAGACGTTACTCAACAGTTACTCAGTACTTGAGTAGTTTTTTCATCGAGTACTTTTTTACTCTTACTCAAGTAATTATTTGGATGGCTACTTTTTACTTTTACTTGAGTCATATTATTCTGAAGTAACAGTACTTTTACTTGAGTACAATTTTTGGCTACTCTACCCACCTCTGGTAGCTATACTCTTCTACTACATTACAGTTTTTTCCAACTGCTTACACACAAAATCTTTTCATGTCACACAATTTTTGAAACCTCTCACTCAAAGTGCAAAACTACACAGCAAATCTCCAAAACCATAAGCTATTTCTCAGCCTTTCACTCAGTTTTCAATTGCATAAAACACTTTTTTCAAAACATTAAACACAATTCTCTACCTAAGACACAAAAATCTAACAAGAAGTGACTTGCTATCCATTTCTAAACACAACCAATCAAAATGCTACACTTATTTACCAGGGCACACACACACACTCCTCACATGTGCAAACACATTATGTCATAACTGAACACTAACCAATCATTGCTTTAGTATAGGCCTATACAGAGGCCAAAGGTCAGATTACCTGTTTGGAACAATGGATGCCAACAATAGACAGAGAGCAAGAGGAGGAGGAAGGAGAGACAGGGGATAACAACGAGGAGGAGGAGGAAGGAAGAAGAGTAAGAAGGAGAGCCATTTCTGATGAGATCAGGGAGAGAAGCCCATCTTGAGTAGCTTTACAGTGGCGTCCATACTGCATGCAACTATCTAATGACTATTTCAGCATTACAAATCAATCAGACTTTGTTGTGCACAAAGTGCATACAAGCCCACACACAAGCACGCACAAACACTCACAACACACACACACACACACACACACACACACATATTCTTTATTCTAAAAATGATACCTTTGGTTTACATATGTTTATACTTTTTTTTTCTTGTTTCATGCTACTGTATACAACACTGGGCTACTCTTACAGACGTAATGTTTTGCAGACGTAATGTTTTGCCCAATACTTATAATATTTTCTGTTTTACTGTAACATTACATTGTTTTTTACAGTGCACTTTTCAACCACTTTCAGCAGACTACTTTCTCTCTAGAACATTGTAGATATAAGCCTATGAAAGACAAAAGAGCTTTAGATTTAGAACAACAGTGTGTACATGGTATATCCAAAAATTTACTATTATGAAAAAAGTGTTTGCCATTTGATGCAAATGCTTCATTTTGAGATGTGTTTATGGTATTTTGAATGCAGTGTTTCATTTTGAAGGAGATGTGAGGCATTTTGCATTTTGTGTGTGCAGTTTTGGGAATTGTGTGTAGAGTTTTGAAAAAAGGAGACATAGTTTTGAAAACGTGTGTAAGCAGTTGGAAAAAACTGTAATTACTTTGGACGTAATGTGTTTCTTTGATTACATATTTTGCTTCTTGGCATAAGGGACAATGTAACTAATTTGGCAGTTTTGGGGATCATGCTTTTCACAATAACTTAACTCTCAATTATGGTTGGTATTATGGTCTTTTTCTCATTTGTAATCACTACAATTACAGTTTTTTACAACTGCTTACAGACAAAATCTTTACATGTCACGCAGTTTTTGAAACCTCTCACTCCAAGAGCCAAACTACACACCAAATCTCCAAAATCTTAAGATAGCTATTTCTCAGCCTTTTCAATTTCAATTGCATAAAACACTTTTTTCAAAACACTACACACAATTCTCTACCTAAGACACAAAGACGGAAAGTGACTTGCTTTCCTTTTCCAAACACAACCAATCAAAATGCCACACTTATTCAGCAGGGCACACACACACTCCTCACATGTGCAAACACATTATGTCATAACTGAACACTAACCAATCACTGCTTTAGTATAGGCCTATGCATAGGTCAAAGGTCAGATTACCTGTTTGGAACAATGGATGCCAGCAATAGACAGAGAGGGGGGGGGGGAAGAAGAAGGAGAAAAAAAAAAAAAAAAGAAGAAGGGAGGAGGAAAGAAGAGGAAGAAAGAGAGACATCTCTGATGAGATCAGGGCCACACTTATTCATCATGTGATTAACCACGCATTGACCATGCAATACCATACAATCCCCCCCCCCCGCCCCGACACACAAGTACGCACAAACACACACAATACACACACACACACACACATATTCTTTATTCTAAAAATGATACCTTTGTTTTAGATATGTTTGAACTTTTGTTTTCTTGTTTCATGCTACTGTATACAACACTGAGCTACACTTACAAACGTAATGTTTTGCCCAATAAATATTTTCTATTTTATTGTAACATTACATTGTTTTTTACAGTGCACTTTTCAACCCCTCTCAGCAGATGACTTTTTCTCCAGAACATTGTAAATGTAGATATCAGCCTATGAAAGACAAAAGAGCTTTAGATTTAGAACAACAGTGTGGACATGGTATATCCAAAAATTTACTATTATGAAAAAAGTGTTTGCCATTTGATGCAAATGCTTCATTTTGAGATGTGTTTATGGTATTTTGAATGCACTGTTTCATTTTGAAGGAGATGTGAGGCATTTTGCATTTTGTGTGTGCAGTTTTGGGAATTGTGTGTAGAGTTTTGAAAAAAGGAGAGACGGTTTTGAAAATGTGTGTAAGCTGTTGGAAAAAACTGTAAGAACACTCCATACCAAATACAATTTTAGCAGCGTACAAATGATCATGTACTATTTTGTTATTCACAAACCTACAGATGGAAGCTGATTGAACAGAGATCAACTAGCTACATTTAGGGATCATAAAAGCAGGCAAAGCTACTGATAAACACATCACGATGGTATATACAGTATGAGACTATTTCTGCGTGTGTGTGTGTGTGTGTGTGTGTGTGTGTGTGTGTGTGTGTGTGTGTGTGTGTGTGTGTGTGTGTGTGTGTGTGTGTGTGTGTGTAAAGGTGTGCAATGAGTAGCAATTTCTTCTCCCTGCCATGTGTGTGTATGAGCAACAAAGACATTAAACTTTAAACATTAAACACTAAACCTTCATATTTACATTATTAGCCTATGCACCCAGTTTTGTATGTTTCAAGATGTAATAATGCACACCGTGAGCATGTTAAGTCTGACATTTATGAGCCTGTGTGTGAGTGTCGCCATGTGCTCACACACACACACACACACACACACACACACACACACACACACACACACACACACACACACACACACACACACACACACACACACAGTCAGCTGAAGCTATCTGCTTGGCTGTGCCCATGCAGAGCTGCTGTGTGCATGCCTTCGACTCTGCTTGCATCCTGTTTATCTTCCAGACGAACCTGTTGCGGGCAGCTCACTAATTGCCATGGGACAGTGCCAAGCACTCCAGTGACAGATGTTTCAGCTGGATGGTGGCTAATGAAGATCAGCTGGAAAACATCCATTGGACTATCCTCTTGAGGGCTCCCATGATTCATTATGCCTGCATTTCTGCCAGAGGCCACTGGATCCACATTATCAGCCAGCACAGATCCCAGTCAATGTGAAGGCTTTGCCATGCAATGAGCTAAGGGCTCTTTTTTTAAATGATTACTGTGTTATTGAGACATTTTGTATTCAGTGGAAGCAATGTTGTCTTTTAATTAGCCGGTCATTAGTTTTCCAGTTAATACCCTTTGGCAGTTTAGCATTTAATGACATTCATCCATTGCTGGAGGAAATACAATTGGTTTAATTACCGAACTGTCTAAGAAAACAATGTCTGTGACTAAAAGTTGTAATCCATGATGTTTTTTTAATTAGTATTATTAGGTCCTCCTTTACTGTGTATTGAAACACTTACAATGGAGTATGTATGACTGGACAGCCCGGTCTCATTGCAGTTTGTGATATGGTTACGTTATTGAATCTATTGAGTCGTGGACAGGACACGTAAATTTAACGAATTTTAAAGCAATGTATTTCAATGGGAAGCATATTTCGTGATCAAAGAACGATGACTGTAGCGAGTAGTATTGATAAGGCGAAAGTCCGCGTAGGGAGGTTGGTCGGGGGGGTGGATAGGTCAAACAACACAGGAACTTCAACCCGGAGAACGGGGATCGCGTCCAGCGTGTTGCGTGTTGCAGTTCCTTTTCTCATATTCTCTTCCTAACCACAACCGTCCCTCTGTTGTTGGCGTGTACCACGTGGTACGGTTCCTTTCCCCGTTCTTCTTTTCCTATCCACAACCGTCCCGTTATTGTGCCGTTCCCCGTTGTTGTGTGCCCCTGCGCCCGGGGATCGCGTCCCGCGAGTGGCGGCCCATCCTGTTGTTGTGGCCGGCGTGTGGTGCCTCATTTTCCCGTTCCCCCAGAGCAGGTTCGAAAATCGTGACCTGTACACGTTCAAAATTCGTGGTGTGTACACGAAATAAACGTAAAAATCGTGAAATTAATAAATCAAAATAACGTGCCTATTTCACGACCTGGCGTGAGACCGGGTTGGACTGGAGGAACTCTCCATTATCTGCCATTGACAAGATGTTGACCAGTTCTTTCATGTCAAACCTGTCTGACATTTCAAAAGCTCTCTAACTTAGTCATATTATATTTGTATCCACATTGCATATCATACCATCGCTTAAAGAGTAACTTTGATTTTTTTCAAGCTGGACCATTTTGTGTCTAAGTGACTGATGAGAACAACAATCTTTGACATTGGTCCAGTATTAAGAGAGATCGCTGCAGTCGGCAGTGGAGAAACAAGCTACAATGTAAGTTAATAGGACAATTGTCCAGCTTGTATTTACCTTCACAGAAGTCCTCGTTTTGCCACTGACAGACTCAGATTAATATTCTAGGTGTCTGACAACATTATGGAAAGGATTTCTAAGGAGGTCGACCTTTCTGTTAGAGAGAAAGATCTTTTTTTTAACATAAAAAACATCCGTGAAATTGCATTCTCTAAACCAACCAGACTTCATGTAAATAAATAGTAATTTTAGCATTGTAAAATACACTTTATTCAAAGTCGACAGAAACAAAATAAAACTATGAAACACCGTTTTCGGTCATCTTTCCACTTTTCCATCCATCATAACTCTAGTTTTGGTTGAAATAAACACATAGTTTGCTGAGTTACATGTGAAAATATGTTGGCTCTATACACGCTAAAAGTATGTATTTTTTAAATGGAGTCTGGTGGGTTTAGGGCTAGCGACTTCAGAGCTGTTTCTGGTTAAACAGAAAGGTCTTAAAGAGGTTTTAAAGGTCTATCTCTGTAGAGATCCTTTCCATAATGTTGTCAGACACTTAGAATATTAATCTGAGTCTGTCAGTGGCAAAAACGAGCCCTTTTAGTGGACCAAATTGATGCTGAACATTTGCCCCATAGGGTTACATTGCAGCCCGGTCTGTGGCTGCCGGTTACAGCGTTCATGCTCAATACTGGACCAATTTTAAAGATTGTTGTTCCTATCAGTCATTTAAACACAAAAACATAGGCAAATAGGTTGGAAAAAAACACCAAATGACCCTTTAATATCAACAACAATGAGGTGAAACAATGAGGTGAAACACTTCATAAACACGTCATGCTTGCTGCATATTGAACATAAGTTATGTTCTGTAAAATGTGCGATATGTAACTATAAGCGGCTGAACACACAAATCATCACTTGGATAGTCTATTTTCTTTCGTGTTTCTACAATGTAACTTTAGGAGTAAACCATAACATGCTTCTTTTTTGCTTTATTCAGTGTTGCACATTTTCAGTGTAGGATATTAAATTTAATTTTAGAATGAAGCTTATCAAATCTAAACTCTTTCTAGGCTTTTATAAATAAAACAGAAATATTCAGTCTCCCATCTCGGGCATTCATAATCACCTCATTGAGAAATCTTGCTAAAACACATATTTATAACACATAGATTCATAGCCTTTTTTTCATTTCCCATTTCAAACCAGCTCATTAGTCCTCATT